>NC_136069.1:1165393298-1166037221 GCF_964261635.1 Lissotriton helveticus | reverse complement strand
TGCTCTCAGAAGACCAAAATGGTCCGTTTTGAAAAAGTTCATCTTTCAACTAATTTTGACTCTCAGAGGTGGATCATCACTTTTGGAGATAAAATGAGCATCGTTATAGTCATTTTCATGCTTCTAGGGAGCCAAAACTCAAGATTTGGCTTATGGTTAAAAGTGACTTAAAAGGACCCAAATGCTCACTTCGAGGGCTTAAAACGTGTTTATTCACTGCACGAAGAGATATAAACAACATTTAGAGTAAATTATTGTTCGTGCGAGAACGTTCAATTTTTCATGCAAAACGATCGATGACCCGCGACCTGATGAAATGACTCTGAGATGACCAAAATGTTCCGTTTTGAAAAAGTTCATCTTTCAACTAATTTTGACTCTCAGAGGTGGATCATCACTTTTGGAGATAAAATGAGCATCGTTATCGTCATTTTCATGCTTCTAGGGAGCCAAAACTCAAGATTTGGCTTATGGTTAAAAGTTACTTAAAAGGACCCAAATGCTCACTTCGAGGGCTTAAAACGTGTTTATTCACTGCGGGAAGAGATATAAACAATAGTTAGAGTGAATTAATGTTCATGCGAGAACGTTCAATTTTTCATGCAAAACGATCGATGACCCGCGACCTGATGAAATGACTCTGAGATTACCAAAATGTTCCGTTTTGAAAATTTTCATCTTTCAACTAATTTTGACTCTCAGAGGTGGATCATCACTTTTGGAGATAAAATGAGCATCGTTATCGTCATTTTCATGCTTCTAGGGAGCCAAAACTCAAGATTTGGCTTATGGTTAAAAGTGACTTAAAAGGACCCAAATGCTCACTTCGAGGGCTTAAAGCGTGTTTATTCACTGCGGGAAGAGATATAAACAACATTTAGAGTAAATTATTGTTCATGCGTGAACGTTCAATTTTTCATTCAAAACGATCGATGACCCGCGACCTGATGAAATTGCTCTGAGATGACCAAAATGTTACGTTTTGAAAATGTTCATCTTTCAACTAATTTTGACTCTCAGAGGTTGATCATCACTTTTGGAGATAAAATGAGCATCGTTATCGTCATTTTCATGCTTCTAGGGAGCCAAAACTCAAGATTTGGCTCATGGTTAAAAGTGACTTAAAAGGCCCAAAATGCTCACTTCGAGGGCTTAAAACGTGTTTATTCACTGCCGGAAGAGATATAGACAATAGTTAGAGTGAATTAATGTTCATGCGAGAACGTTCAATTTTTCATGCAAAACAATCGATGACCCGCGACCTGATGAAATTGCTCTGAGATGACCAAAATGGTCCGTTTTGAAAATGTTCATCTTTCAACTAATTTTGACTCTCAGAGGTGGATCATCACTTTTGGAGATAAAATGAGCATCGTTATCGTCATTTTCATGCTTCTAGGGAGCCAAAACTCAAGATTTTGCTTATGGTTAAAAGTGACTTAAAAGGACCCAAATGCTCACTTTGAGGGCTTAAAACGTGTTAATTCACTGCAGGAAGAGATATAAACAACATTTAGAGTAAATTATTGTTCATGCGAGAACGTTTAATTTTTCATGCAAAACGATCGATGACCCGCGACCTGATGAAATTGCTCTGAGATGACCAAAATGGTCCGTTTTGAAATTTTTCGTCTTTCAACTAATTTTGACTCTCAGAGGTTGATCATCACTTTTGGAGATAAAATGAGCATCGTTATCGTCATTTTCATGCTTCTAGGGAGCCAAAACTCAAGATTTGGCTTATGGTTAAAAGTGACTTAAAAGGACCCAAATGCTCACTTTGAGGGCTTAAAACGTGTTTATTCACTGCGGAAAGAGATATAAACAATATTTAGAGTGAATTAATGTTCATGCGAGAACGTTCAATTTTTCATGCAAAACGATCGATGACCCGCGACCTGATGAAATGACTCTGAGATGACCAAAATGTTCCGTTTTGAAAAAGTTCATCTTTCAACTAATTTTGACTCTCAGAGGTGGATCATCACTTTTGGAGATAAAATGAGCATCGTTATCGTCATTTTCATGCTTCTAGGGAGCCAAAACTCAAGATTTGGCTTATGGTTAAAAGTGACTTAAAAGGACACAAATGCTCTCTTGGAGGGCTTAAAACGTGTTTATTCACTGCGGGAAGAGATATAAACAACATTTAGAGTAAATTATTGTTCATGCGAGAACGTTCAATTTTTCATGCAAAACGATCGATGACCCGCGACCTGATGAAATTACTCTGAGATGACCAAAATGGTCCGTTTTGAAAATTTTCATCTTTCAAATAATTTTGACTCTCAGAGGTTGATCATCACTTTTGGAGATAAAATGAGCATCGTTATCGTCATTTTCATGCTTCTAGGGAGCCAAAACTCAAGATTTGGCTTATGGTTAAAAGTGACTTAAAAGGACCCAAATGCTCACTTCGAGGGCTTAAAACGTGTTTATTCACTGCGGGAAGAGATATAAACAACATTTAGAGTAAATTATTGTTCATGCGAGAACGTTTAATTTTTCATGCAAAACGATCGATGACCCGCGACCTGATGAAATTGCTCTGAGATGACCAAAATGGTCAGTTTTGAAAATTTTCATCTTTCAAATAATTTTGACTCTCAGAGGTTGATCATCACTTTTGGAGATAAAATGAGCATCGTTATCGTCATTTTCATGCTTCTAGGGAGCCAAAACTCAAGATTTGGCTTATGGTTAAAAGTGACTTAAAAGGACCCAAATGCTCACTTCGAGGGCTTAAAACGTGTTTATTCACTGCGGGAAGAGATATAAACAACATTTAGAGTAAATTATTGTTCATGCGAGAACGTTTAATTTTTCATGCAAAACGATCGATGACCCGCGACCTGATGAAATTGCTCTGAGATGACCAAAATGGTCCGTTTTGAAAATTTTCATCTTTCAACTAATTTTGACTCTCAGAGGTTGATCATCACTTTTGGAGATAAAATGAGCATCATTATCGTCATTTTCATGCTTCTAGGGAGCCAAAACACAAGATTTGGCTTATGGTTAAAAGTGACTTAAAAGGACCCAAATGCTCACTTTGAGGGCTTAAAACGTGTTTATTCACTGCGGAAAGAGATATAAACAATATTTAGAGTGAATTAATGTTCATGCGAGAACGTTCAATTTTTCATGCAAAACGATCGATGACCCGCGACCTGATGAAATGACTCTGAGATGACCAAAATGTTCCGTTTTGAGAAAGTTCATCTTTCAACTAATTTTGACTCTCAGAGGTGGATCATCACTTTTGGAGATAAAATGAGCATTGTTATCGTCATTTTCATGCTTCTAGGGAGCCAAAACTCAAGATTTGGCTTATGGTTAAAAGTGACTTAAAAGGACCCAAATGCTCACTTCGAGGGCTTAAAACGTGTTTATTCACTGCGGGAAGAGATATAAACAATAGTTAGAGTGAATTAATGTTCATGCGAGAACGTTCAATTTTTCATGCAAAACGATCGATGACCCGCGACCTGATGAAATGACTCTGAGATTACCAAAATGTTCCGTTTTGAAAATTTTCATCTTTCAACTAATTTTGACTCTCAGAGGTGGATCATCACTTTTGGAGATAAAATGAGCATCGTTATCGTCATTTTCATGCTTCTAGGGAGCCAAAACTCAAGATTTGGCTTATGGTTAAAAGTTACTTAAAAGGACCCAAATGCTCACTTCGAGGGCTTAAAACGTGTTTATTCACTGCGGGAAGAGATATAAACAATAGTTAGAGTGAATTAATGTTCATGCGAGAACGTTCAATTTTTCATGCAAAACGATCGATGACCCGCGACCTGATGAAATGACTCTGAGATTACCAAAATGGTCCGTTTTGAAAATGTTCATCTTTCAACTAATTTTGACTCTCAGAGGTGGATCATCACTTTTGGAGATAAAATGAGCATCGTTATCGTCATTTTCATGCTTCTAGGGAGCCAAAACTCAAGATTTTGCTTATGGTTAAAAGTGACTTAAAAGGACCCAAATGCTCACTTCGAGGGCTTAAAACGTGTTAATTCACTGCAGGAAGAGATATAAACAACATTTAGAGTAAATTATTGTTCATGCGAGAACGTTTAATTTTTCATGCAAAACGATCGATGACCCGCGACCTGATGAAATTGCTCTGAGATGACCAAAATGGTCCGTTTTGAAAATTTTCATCTTTCAACTAATTTTGACTCTCAGAGGTTGATCATCACTTTTGGAGATAAAATGAGCATCATTATCGTCATTTTCATGCTTCTAGGGAGCCAAAACACAAGATTTGGCTTATGGTTAAAAGTGACTTAAAAGGACCCAAATGCTCACTTTGAGGGCTTAAAACGTGTTTATTCACTGCGGAAAGAGATATAAACAATTTTTAGAGTGAATTAATGTTCATGCGAGAACGTTCAATTTTTCATGCAAAACGATCGATGACCCGCGACCTGATGAAATGACTCTGAGATGACCAAAATGTTCCGTTTTGAAAAAGTTCATCTTTCAACTAATTTTGACTCTCAGAGGTGGATCATCACTTTTGGAGATAAAATGAGCATCGTTATCGTCATTTTCATGCTTCTAGGGAGCCAAAACTCAAGATTTGGCTTATGGTTAAAAGTGACTTAAAAGGACCCAAATGCTCACTTTGAGGGCTTAAAACGTGTTTATTCACTGCGGGAAGAGATATAAACAATAGTTAGAGTGAATTAATGTTCATGCGAGAACGTTCAATTTTTCATGCAAAACGATCGATGACCCGCGACCTGATGAAATGACTCTGAGATTACCAAAATGTTCAGTTTTGAAAATTTTCATCTTTCAACTAATTTTGACTCTCAGAGGTGGATCATCACTTTTGGAGATAAAATGAGCATCGTTATCGTCATTTTCATGCTTCTAGGGAGCCAAAACTCAAGATTTGGCTTATGGTTAAAAGTGACTTAAAAGGACCCAAATGCTCACTTCGAGGGCTTAAAACGTGTTAATTCACTGCAGGAAGAGATATAAACAACATTTAGAGTAAATTATTGTTCATGCGAGAACGTTTAATTTTTCATGCAAAACGATCGATGACCCGCGACCTGATGAAATTGCTCTGAGATGACCAAAATGGTCCGTTTTGAAATTTTTCGTCTTTCAACTAATTTTGACTCTCAGAGGTTGATCATCACTTTTGGAGATAAAATGAGCATCGTTATCGTCATTTTCATGCTTCTAGGGAGCCAAAACTCAAGATTTGGCTTATGGTTAAAAGTGACTTAAAAGGACCCAAATGCTCACTTTGAGGGCTTAAAACGTGTTTATTCACTGCGGAAAGAGATATAAACAATATTTAGAGTGAATTAATGTTCATGCGAGAACGTTCAATTTTTCATGCAAAACGATCGATGACCCGCGACCTGATGAAATGACTCTGAGATGACCAAAATGTTCCGTTTTGAAAAAGTTCATCTTTCAACTAATTTTGACTCTCAGAGGTGGATCATCACTTTTGGAGATAAAATGAGCATCGTTATCGTCATTTTCATGCTTCTAGGGAGCCAAAACTCAAGATTTGGCTTATGGTTAAAAGTGACTTAAAAGGACCCAAATGCTCACTTCGAGGGCTTAAAACGTGTTTATTCACTGCGGGAAGAGATATAAACAACATTTAGAGTAAATTATTGTCCATGCGAGAACGTTTAATTTTTCATGCAAAACGATCGATGACCCGCGACCTGATGAAATTGCTCTGAGATGACCAAAATGGTCCGTTTTGAAAATTTTCATCTTTCAACTAATTTTGACTCTCAGAGGTTGATCATCACTTTTGGAGATAAAATGAGCATCATTATCGTCATTTTCATGCTTCTAGGGAGCCAAAACACAAGATTTGGCTTATGGTTAAAAGTGACTTAAAAGGACCCAAATGCTCACTTTGAGGGCTTAAAACGTGTTTATTCACTGCGGAAAGAGATATAAACAATTTTTAGAGTGAATTAATGTTCATGCGAGAACGTTCAATTTTTCATGCAAAACGATCGATGACCCGCGACCTGATGAAATGACTCTGAGATGACCAAAATGTTCCGTTTTGAAAAAGTTCATCTTTCAACTAATTTTGACTCTCAGAGGTGGATCATCACTTTTGGAGATAAAATGAGCATCGTTATCGTCATTTTCATGCTTCTAGGGAGCCAAAACTCAAGATTTGGCTTATGGTTAAAAGTGACTTAAAAGGACCCAAATGCTCACTTTGAGGGCTTAAAACGTGTTTATTCACTGCGGGAAGAGATATAAACAATAGTTAGAGTGAATTAATGTTCATGCGAGAACGTTCAATTTTTCATGCAAAACGATCGATGACCCGCGACCTGATGAAATGACTCTGAGATTACCAAAATGTTCAGTTTTGAAAATTTTCATCTTTCAACTAATTTTGACTCTCAGAGGTGGATCATCACTTTTGGAGATAAAATGAGCATCGTTATCGTCATTTTCATGCTTCTAGGGAGCCAAAACTCAAGATTTGGCTTATGGTTAAAAGTGACTTAAAAGGACCCAAATGCTCACTTCGAGGGCTTAAAACGTGTTTATTCACTGCGGGAAGAGATATAAACAATAGTTAGAGTGAATTAATGTTCATGCGAGAACGTTCAATTTTTCATGCAAAACGATCGATGACCCGCGACCTGATGAAATGACTCTGAGATTACCAAAATGTTCCGTTTTGAAAATTTTCATCTTTCAACTAATTTTGACTCTCAGAGGTGGATCATCACTTTTGGAGATAAAATGAGCATCGTTATCGTCATTTTCATGCTTCTAGGGAGCCAAAACTCAAGATTTGGCTTATGGTTAAAAGTTACTTAAAAGGACCCAAATGCTCACTTCGAGGGCTTAAAACGTGTTTATTCACTGCGGGAAGAGATATAAACAATAGTTAGAGTGAATTAATGTTCATGCGAGAACGTTCAATTTTTCATGCAAAACGATCGATGACCCGCGACCTGATGAAATGACTCTGAGATTACCAAAATGGTCCGTTTTGAAAATGTTCATCTTTCAACTAATTTTGACTCTCAGAGGTGGATCATCACTTTTGGAGATAAAATGAGCATCGTTATCGTCATTTTCATGCTTCTAGGGAGCCAAAACTCAAGATTTTGCTTATGGTTAAAAGTGACTTAAAAGGACCCAAATGCTCACTTCGAGGGCTTAAAACGTGTTAATTCACTGCAGGAAGAGATATAAACAACATTTAGAGTAAATTATTGTTCATGCGAGAACGTTTAATTTTTCATGCAAAACGATCGATGACCCGCGACCTGATGAAATTGCTCTGAGATGACCAAAATGGTCCGTTTTGAAATTTTTCGTCTTTCAACTAATTTTGACTCTCAGAGGTTGATCATCACTTTTGGAGATAAAATGAGCATCGTTATCGTCATTTTCATGCTTCTAGGGAGCCAAAACTCAAGATTTGGCTTATGGTTAAAAGTGACTTAAAAGGACCCAAATGCTCACTTTGAGGGCTTAAAACGTGTTTATTCACTGCGGAAAGAGATATAAACAATATTTAGAGTGAATTAATGTTCATGCGAGAACGTTCAATTTTTCATGCAAAACGATCGATGACCCGCGACCTGATGAAATGACTCTGAGATGACCAAAATGTTCCGTTTTGAAAAAGTTCATCTTTCAACTAATTTTGACTCTCAGAGGTGGATCATCACTTTTGGAGATAAAATGAGCATCGTTATCGTCATTTTCATGCTTCTAGGGAGCCAAAACTCAAGATTTGGCTTATGGTTAAAAGTGACTTAAAAGGACCCAAATGCTCACTTCGAGGGCTTAAAACGTGTTTATTCACTGCGGGAAGAGATATAAACAACATTTAGAGTAAATTATTGTCCATGCGAGAACGTTTAATTTTTCATGCAAAACGATCGATGACCCGCGACCTGATGAAATTGCTCTGAGATGACCAAAATGGTCCGTTTTGAAAATTTTCATCTTTCAACTAATTTTGACTCTCAGAGGTTGATCATCACTTTTGGAGATAAAATGAGCATCATTATCGTCATTTTCATGCTTCTAGGGAGCCAAAACACAAGATTTGGCTTATGGTTAAAAGTGACTTAAAAGGACCCAAATGCTCACTTTGAGGGCTTAAAACGTGTTTATTCACTGCGGAAAGAGATATAAACAATTTTTAGAGTGAATTAATGTTCATGCGAGAACGTTCAATTTTTCATGCAAAACGATCGATGACCCGCGACCTGATGAAATGACTCTGAGATGACCAAAATGTTCCGTTTTGAAAAAGTTCATCTTTCAACTAATTTTGACTCTCAGAGGTGGATCATCACTTTTGGAGATAAAATGAGCATCGTTATCGTCATTTTCATGCTTCTAGGGAGCCAAAACTCAAGATTTGGCTTATGGTTAAAAGTGACTTAAAAGGACCCAAATGCTCACTTTGAGGGCTTAAAACGTGTTTATTCACTGTGGGAAGAGATATAAACAATAGTTAGAGTGAATTAATGTTCATGCGAGAACGTTCAATTTTTCATGCAAAACGATCGATGACCCGCGACCTGATGAAATGACTCTGAGATTACCAAAATGTTCAGTTTTGAAAATTTTCATCTTTCAACTAATTTTGACTCTCAGAGGTGGATCATCACTTTTGGAGATAAAATGAGCATCGTTATCGTCATTTTCATGCTTCTAGGGAGCCAAAACTCAAGATTTGGCTTATGGTTAAAAGTGACTTAAAAGGACACAAATGCTCACTTGGAGGGCTTAAAACGTGTTTATTCACTGCGGGAAGAGATATAAACAACATTTAGAGTAAATTATTGTTCATGCGAGAACGTTCAATTTTTCATGCAAAACGATCGAGGACCCGCGACCTGATGAAATTACTCTGAGATGACCAAAATGGTCCGTTTTGAAAATTTTCATCTTTCAAATAATTTTGACTCTCAGAGGTTGATCATCACTTTTGGAGATAAAATGAGCATCGTTATCGTCATTTTCATGCTTCTAGGGAGCCAAAACTCAAGATTTGGCTTATGGTTAAAAGTGACTTAAAAGGACCTAAATGCTCACTTCGAGGGCTTAAAACGTGTTTATTCACTGCGGGAAGAGATATAAACAAAGTTAGAGTGAATTAATGTTCATGCGAGAACGTTCAATTTTTCATGCAAAACGATCGATGACCCACGACCTGATGAAATGACTCTGAGATTACCAAAATGTTCCGTTTTGAAAATTTTCATCTTTCAACTAATTTTGACTCTCAGAGGTGGATCATCACTTTTGGAGATAAAATGAGCATCGTTATCGTCATTTTCATGCTTCTAGGGAGCCAAAACTCAAGATTTGGCTTATGGTTAAAAGTGACTTAAAAGGACACAAATGCTCACTTGGAGGGCTTAAAACGTGTTTATTCACTGCGGGAAGAGATATAAACAACATTTAGAGTAAATTATTGTTCATGCGAGAACGTTCAATTTTTCATGCAAAACAATCGATGACCCGCGACCTGATGAAATTACTCTGAAATGACCAAAATGGTACGTTTTGAAAATGTTCATCTTTCAACTAATTTTGACTCTCAGAGGTTGATCATCACTTTTGGAGATAAAATGAGCATCGTTATCGTCATTTTCATGCTTCTAGGGAGCCAAAACTCAAGATTTGGCTCATGGTTAAAAGTGACTTAAAAGGCCCAAAATGCTCACTTCGAGGGCATAAAACATGTTTATTCACTGCCGGAAGAGATATAAACAATAGTTAGAGTGAATTAATGTTCATGCGAGAACGTTCAATTTTTCATGCAAAACAATCGATGACCCGCGACCTGATGAAATTGCTCTGAGATGACCAAAATGGTCCGTTTTGAAAATGTTCATCTTTCAACTAATTTTGACTCTCAGAGGTGGATCATCACTATTGGAGATAAAATGAGCATCGTTATCGTCATTTTCATGCTTCTAGGGAGCCAAAACTCAAGATTTGGCTTATGGTTAAAAGTGACTTAAAAGGACCCAAATGCTCACTTTGAGGGCTTAAAACGTGTTTATTCACTGCGGAAAGAGATATAAACAATATTTAGAGTGAATTAATGTTCATGCGAGAACGTTCAATTTTTCATGCAAAACGATCGATGACCCGCGACCTGATGAAATTGCTCTGAGATGACCAAAATGGTCCGTTTTGAAAAAGTTCATCTTTCAACTAATTTTGACTCTCAGAGGTGGATCATCACTTTTGGAGATAAAATGAGCATCGTTATCGTCATTTTCATGCTTCTAGGGAGCCAAAACTCAAGATTTGGCTTATGGTTAAAAGTGACTTAAAAGGACCCAAATGCTCACTTTGAGGGCTTAAAACGTGTTTATTCACTGCGGAAAGAGATATAAACAATATTTAGAGTGAATTAATGTTCATGCGAGAACGTTCAATTTTTCATGCAAAACGATCGATGACCCGCGACCTGATGAAATGACTCTGAGATGACCAAAATGTTCCGTTTTGAAAATTTTGATCTTTCAACTAATTTTGACTCTCAGAGGTGGATCATCACTTTTGGAGATAAAATGAGCACCGTTATCGTCATTTTCATGCTTCTAGGGAGCCAAAACTCAAGATTTGGCTTATGGTTAAAAGTGACTTAAAAGGACCCAAATGCTCACTTCGAGGGCTTAAAGCGTGTTTATTCACTGCGGAAAGAGATATAAACAATATTTAGAGTGAATTAATGTTCATGCGAGAACGTTCAATTTTTCATGCAAAACGATCGATGACCCGCGACCTGATGAAATTGCTCTGAGATGACCAAAATGGTCCGTTTTGAAAAAGTTCATCTTTCAACTAATTTTGACTCTCAGAGGTGGATCATCACTTTTGGAGATAAAATGAGCATCGTTATAGTCATTTTCATGCTTCTAGGGAGCCAAAACTCAAGATTTGGCTTATGGTTAAAAGTGACTTAAAAGGACCCAAATGCTCACTTCGAGGGCTTAAAACGTGTTTATTCACTGCACGAAGAGATATAAACAACATTTAGAGTAAATTATTGTTCATGCGAGAACGTTCAATTTTTCATGCAAAACGATCGATGACCCGCGAGCTGATGAAATTGCTCTCAGATGACCAAAATGGTCCGTTTTGAAAAAGTTCATCTTTCAACTAATTTTGACTCTCAGAGGTGGATCATCACTTTTGGAGATAAAATGAGCATCGTTATAGTCATTTTCATGCTTCTAGGGAGCCAAAACTCAAGATTTGGCTTATGGTTAAAAGTGACTTAAAAGGACCCAAATGCTCACTTCGAGGGCTTAAAACGTGTTTATTCACTGCACGAAGAGATATAAACAACATTTAGAGTAAATTATTGTTCGTGCGAGAACGTTCAATTTTTCATGCAAAACGATCGATGACCCGCGACCTGATGAAATGACTCTGAGATGACCAAAATGTTCCGTTTTGAAAAAGTTCATCTTTCAACTAATTTTGACTCTCAGAGGTGGATCATCACTTTTGGAGATAAAATGAGCATCGTTATCGTCATTTTCATGCTTCTAGGGAGCCAAAACTCAAGATTTGGCTTATGGTTAAAAGTTACTTAAAAGGACCCAAATGCTCACTTCGAGGGCTTAAAACGTGTTTATTCACTGCGGGAAGAGATATAAACAATAGTTAGAGTGAATTAATGTTCATGCGAGAACGTTCAATTTTTCATGCAAAACGATCGATGACCCGCGACCTGATGAAATGACTCTGAGATTACCAAAATGTTCCGTTTTGAAAATTTTCATCTTTCAACTAATTTTGACTCTCAGAGGTGGATCATCACTTTTGGAGATAAAATGAGCATCGTTATCGTCATTTTCATGCTTCTAGGGAGCCAAAACTCAAGATTTGGCTTATGGTTAAAAGTGACTTAAAAGGACCCAAATGCTCACTTCGAGGGCTTAAAGCGTGTTTATTCACTGCGGGAAGAGATATAAACAACATTTAGAGTAAATTATTGTTCATGCGTGAACGTTCAATTTTTCATTCAAAACGATCGATGACCCGCGACCTGATGAAATTGCTCTGAGATGACCAAAATGTTACGTTTTGAAAATGTTCATCTTTCAACTAATTTTGACTCTCAGAGGTTGATCATCACTTTTGGAGATAAAATGAGCATCGTTATCGTCATTTTCATGCTTCTAGGGAGCCAAAACTCAAGATTTGGCTCATGGTTAAAAGTGACTTAAAAGGCCCAAAATGCTCACTTCGAGGGCTTAAAACGTGTTTATTCACTGCCGGAAGAGATATAAACAATAGTTAGAGTGAATTAATGTTCATGCGAGAACGTTCAATTTTTCATGCAAAACAATCGATGACCCGCGACCTGATGAAATTGCTCTGAGATGACCAAAATGGTCCGTTTTGAAAATGTTCATCTTTCAACTAATTTTGACTCTCAGAGGTGGATCATCACTTTTGGAGATAAAATGAGCATCGTTATCGTCATTTTCATGCTTCTAGGGAGCCAAAACTCAAGATTTTGCTTATGGTTAAAAGTGACTTAAAAGGACCCAAATGCTCACTTTGAGGGCTTAAAACGTGTTAATTCACTGCAGGAAGAGATATAAACAACATTTAGAGTAAATAATTGTTCATGCAAGAACGTTTAATTTTTCATGCAAAACGATCGATGACCCGCGACCTGATGAAATTGCTCTGAGATGACCAAAATGGTCCGTTTTGAAATTTTTCGTCTTTCAACTAATTTTGACTCTCAGAGGTTGATCATCACTTTTGGAGATAAAATGAGCATCGTTATCGTCATTTTCATGCTTCTAGGGAGCCAAAACTCAAGATCTGGCTTATGGTTAAAAGTGACTTAAAAGGACCCAAATGCTCACTTTGAGGGCTTAAAACGTGTTTATTCACTGCGGAAAGAGATATAAACAATATTTAGAGTGAATTAATGTTCATGCGAGAACGTTCAATTTTTCATGCAAAACGATCGATGACCCGCGACCTGATGAAATGACTCTGAGATGACCAAAATGTTCCGTTTTGAAAAAGTTCATCTTTCAACTAATTTTGACTCTCAGAGGTGGATCATCACTTTTGGAGATAAAATGAGCATCGTTATCGTCATTTTCATGCTTCTAGGGAGCCAAAACTCAAGATTTGGCTTATGGTTAAAAGTGACTTAAAAGGACACAAATGCTCACTTGGAGGGCTTAAAACGTGTTTATTCACTGCGGGAAGAGATATAAACAACATTTAGAGTAAATTATTGTTCATGCGAGAACGTTCAATTTTTCATGCAAAACGATCGATGACCCGCGACCTGATGAAATTACTCTGAGATGACCAAAATGGTCCGTTTTGAAAATTTTCATCTTTCAAATAATTTTGACTCTCAGAGGTTGATCATCACTTTTGGAGATAAAATGAGCATCGTTATCGTCATTTTCATGCTTCTAGGGAGCCAAAACTCAAGATTTGGCTTATGGTTAAAAGTGACTTAAAAGGACCCAAATGCTCACTTCGAGGGCTTAAAACGTGTTTATTCACTGCGGGAAGAGATATAAACAACATTTAGAGTAAATTATTGTTCATGCGAGAACGTTTAATTTTTCATGCAAAACGATCGATGACCCGCGACCTGATGAAATTGCTCTGAGATGACCAAAATGGTCAGTTTTGAAAATTTTCATCTTTCAAATAATTTTGACTCTCAGAGGTTGATCATCACTTTTGGAGATAAAATGAGCATCGTTATCGTCATTTTCATGCTTCTAGGGAGCCAAAACTCAAGATTTGGCTTATGGTTAAAAGTGACTTAAAAGGACCCACATGCTCACTTCGAGGGCTTAAAACGTGTTTATTCACTGCGGAAAGAGATATAAACAATATTTAGAGTGAATTAATGTTCATGCGAGAACGTTCAATTTTTCATGCAAAACGATCGATGACCCGCGACCTGATGAAATGACTCTGAGATGACCAAAATGTTCCGTTTTGAGAAAGTTCATCTTTCAACTAATTTTGACTCTCAGAGGTGGATCATCACTTTTGGAGATAAAATGAGCATTGTTATCGTCATTTTCATGCTTCTAGGGAGCCAAAACTCAAGATTTGGCTTATGGTTAAAAGTGACTTAAAAGGACCCAAATGCTCACTTTGAGGGCTTAAAACGTGTTTATTCACTGCGGGAAGAGATATAAACAATAGTTAGAGTGAATTAATGTTCATGCGAGAACGTTCAATTTTTCATGCAAAACGATCGATGACCCGCGACCTGATGAAATGACTCTGAGATTACCAAAATGTTCCGTTTTGAAAATTTTCATCTTTCAACTAATTTTGACTCTCAGAGGTGGATCATCACTTTTGGAGATAAAATGAGCATCGTTATCGTCATTTTCATGCTTCTAGGGAGCCAAAACTCAAGATTTGGCTTATGGTTAAAAGTTACTTAAAAGGACCCAAATGCTCACTTCGAGGGCTTAAAACGTGTTTATTCACTGCGGGAAGAGATATAAACAATAGTTAGAGTGAATTAATGTTCATGCGAGAACGTTCAATTTTTCATGCAAAACGATCGATGACCCGCGACCTGATGAAATGACTCTGAGATTACCAAAATGTTCCGTTTTGAAAATTTTCATCTTTCAACTAATTTTGACTCTCAGAGGTGGATCATCACTTTTGGAGATAAAATGAGCATCGTTATCGTCATTTTCATGCTTCTAGGGAGCCAAAACTCAAGATTTGGCTTATGGTTAAAAGTGACTTAAAAGGGCCCAAATGCTCACTTCGAGGGCTTAAAGCGTGTTTATTCACTGCGGGAAGAGATATAAACAACATTTAGAGTAAATTATTGTTCATGCGTGAACGTTCAATTTTTCATTCAAAACGATCGATGACCCGCGACCTGATGAAATTGCTCTGAGATGACCAAAATGTTACGTTTTGAAAATGTTCATCTTTCAACTAATTTTGACTCTCAGAGGTTAATCATCACTTTTGGAGATAAAATGAGCATCGTTATCGTCATTTTCATGCTTCTAGGGAGCCAAAACTCAAGATTTGGCTCATGGTTAAAAGTGACTTAAAAGGCCCAAAATGCTCACTTCGAGGGCTTAAAACGTGTTTATTCACTGCCGGAAGAGATATAAACAATAGTTAGAGTGAATTAATGTTCATGCGAGAACGTTCAATTTTTCATGCAAAACAATCGATGACCCGCGACCTGATGAAATTGCTCTGAGATGACCAAAATGGTCCGTTTTGAAAATGTTCATCTTTCAACTAATTTTGACTCTCAGAGGGATCATCACTTTTGGGAGATAAAATGAGCATCGTTATCGTCATTTTCATGCTTCTAGGGAGCCAAAACTCAAGATTTTGCTTATGGTTAAAAGTGACTTAAAAGGACCCAAATGCTCACTTCGAGGGCTTAAAACGTGTTAATTCACTGCAGGAAGAGATATAAACAACATTTAGAGTAAATTATTGTTCATGCGAGAACGTTTAATTTTTCATGCAAAACGATCGATGACCCGCGACCTGATGAAAATTGCTCTGAGATGACCAAAATGGTCCGTTTTGAAATTTTTCGTCTTTCAACTAATTTTGACTCTCAGAGGTTGATCATCACTTTTGGAGATAAAATGAGCATCGTTATCGTCATTTTCATGCTTCTAGGGAGCCAAAACTCAAGATTTGGCTTATGGTTAAAAGTGACTTAAAAGGACCCAAATGCTCACTTTGAGGGCTTAAAACGTGTTTATTCACTGCGGAAAGAGATATAAACAATATTTAGAGTGAATTAATGTTCATGCGAGAACGTTCAATTTTTCATGCAAAACGATCGATGACCCGCGACCTGATGAAATGACTCTGAGATGACCAAAATGTTCCGTTTTGAAAAAGTTCATCTTTCAACTAATTTTGACTCTCAGAGGTGGATCATCACTTTTGGAGATAAAATGAGCATCGTTATCGTCATTTTCATGCTTCTAGGGAGCCAAAACTCAAGATTTGGCTTATGGTTAAAAGTGACTTAAAAGGACCCAAATGCTCACTTCGAGGGCTTAAAACGTGTTTATTCACTGCGGGAAGAGATATAAACAACATTTAGAGTAAATTATTGTCCATGCGAGAACGTTTAATTTTTCATGCAAAACGATCGATGACCCGCGACCTGATGAAATTGCTCTGAGATGACCAAAATGGTCCGTTTTGAAAATTTTCATCTTTCAACTAATTTTGACTCTCAGAGGTTGATCATCACTTTTGGAGATAAAATGAGCATCATTATCGTCATTTTCATGCTTCTAGGGAGCCAAAACACAAGATTTGGCTTATGGTTAAAAGTGACTTAAAAGGACCCAAATGCTCACTTTGAGGGCTTAAAACGTGTTTATTCACTGCGGAAAGAGATATAAACAATTTTTAGAGTGAATTAATGTTCATGCGAGAACGTTCAATTTTTCATGCAAAACGATCGATGACCCGCGACCTGATGAAATGACTCTGAGATGACCAAAATGTTCCGTTTTGAAAAAGTTCATCTTTCAACTAATTTTGACTCTCAGAGGTGGATCATCACTTTTGGAGATAAAATGAGCATCGTTATCGTCATTTTCATGCTTCTAGGGAGCCAAAACTCAAGATTTGGCTTATGGTTAAAAGTGACTTAAAAGGACACAAATGCTCACTTGGAGGGCTTAAAACGTGTTTATTCACTGCGGGAAGAGATATAAACAACATTTAGAGTAAATTATTGTTCATGCGAGAACGTTCAATTTTTCATGCAAAACGATCGATGACCCGCGACCTGATGAAATTACTCTGAGATGACCAAAATGGTCCGTTTTGAAAATTTTCATCTTTCAAATAATTTTGACTCTCAGAGGTTGATCATCACTTTTGGAGATAAAATGAGCATCGTTATCATCATTTTCATGCTTCTAGGGAGCCAAAACTCAAGATTTGGCTTATGGTTAAAAGTGACTTAAAAGGACCCAAATGCTCACTTCGAGGGCTTAAAACGTGTTTATTCACTGCGGGAAGAGATATAAACAACATTTAGAGTAAATTATTGTTCATGCGAGAACGTTTAATTTTTCATGCAAAACGATCGATGACCCGCGACCTGATGAAATTGCTCTGAGATGACCAAAATGGTCCGTTTTGAAAATTTTCATCTTTCAACTAATTTTGACTCTCAGAGGTTGATCATCACTTTTGGAGATAAAATGAGCATCATTATCGTCATTTTCATGCTTCTAGGGAGCCAAAACACAAGATTTGGCTTATGGTTAAAAGTGACTTAAAAGGACCCAAATGCTCACTTTGAGGGCTTAAAACGTGTTTATTCACTGCGGAAAGAGATATAAACAATTTTTAGAGTGAATTAATGTTCATGCGAGAACGTTCAATTTTTCATGCAAAACGATCGATGACCCGCGACCTGATGAAATGACTCTGAGATGACCAAAATGTTCCGTTTTGAAAAAGTTCATCTTTCAACTAATTTTGACTCTCAGAGGTGGATCATCACTTTTGGAGATAAAATGAGCATCGTTATCGTCATTTTCATGCTTCTAGGGAGCCAAAACTCAAGATTTGGCTTATGGTTAAAAGTGACTTAAAAGGACACAAATGCTCACTTGGAGGGCTTAAAACGTGTTTATTCACTGCGGGAAGAGATATAAACAACATTTAGAGTAAATTATTGTTCATGCGAGAACGTTCAATTTTTCATGCAAAACGATCGATGACCCGCGACCTGATGAAATTACTCTGAGATGACCAAAATGGTCCGTTTTGAAAATTTTCATCTTTCAAATAATTTTGACTCTCAGAGGTTGATCATCACTTTTGGAGATAAAATGAGCATCGTTATCGTCATTTTCATGCTTCTAGGGAGCCAAAACTCAAGATTTGGCTTATGGTTAAAAGTGACTTAAAAGGACCCAAATGCTCACTTCGAGGGCTTAAAACGTGTTTATTCACTGCGGGAAGAGATATAAACAACATTTAGAGTAAATTATTGTTCATGCGAGAACGTCTAATTTTTCATGCAAAACGATCGATGACCCGCGACCTGATGAAATTGCTCTGAGATGACTAAAATGGTCCGTTTTGAAAATTTTCATCTTTCAACTAATTTTGACTCTCAGAGGTTGATCATCACTTTTGGAGATAAAATGAGCATCATTATCGTCATTTTCATGCTTCTAGGGAGCAAAAACACAAGATTTGGCTTATGGTTAAAAGTGACTTAAAAGGACCCAAATGCTCACTTTGAGGGCTTAAAACGTGTTTATTCACTGCGGAAAGAGATATAAACAATATTTAGAGTGAATTAATGTTCATGCGAGAACGTTCAATTTTTCATGCAAAACGATCGATGACCCGCGACCTGATGAAATGACTCTGAGATGACCAAAATGTTCCGTTTTGAGAAAGTTCATCTTTCAACTAATTTTGACTCTCAGAGGTGGATCATCACTTTTGGAGATAAAATGAGCATTGTTATCGTCATTTTCATGCTTCTAGGGAGCCAAAACTCAAGATTTGGCTTATGGTTAAAAGTGACTTAAAAGGACCCAAATGCTCACTTCGAGGGCTTAAAACGTGTTTATTCACTGCGGGAAGAGATATAAACAATAGTTAGAGTGAATTAATGTTCATGCGAGAACGTTCAATTTTTCATGCAAAACGATCGATGACCCGCGACCTGATGAAATGACTCTGAGATGACCAAAATGTTCCGTTTTGAAAAAGTTCATCTTTCAACTAATTTTGACTCTCAGAGGTGGATCATCACTTTTGGAGATAAAATGAGCATCGTTATCGTCATTTTCATGCTTCTAGGGAGCCAAAACTCAAGATTTGGCTTATGGTTAAAAGTGACTTAAAAGGACACAAATGCTCACTTGGAGGGCTTAAAACGTGTTTATTCACTGCGGGAAGAGATATAAACAACATTTAGAGTAAATTATTGTTCATGCGAGAACGTTCAATTTTTCATGCAAAACGATCGATGACCCGCGACCTGATGAAATTACTCTGAGATGACCAAAATGGTCCGTTTTGAAAATTTTCATCTTTCAAATAATTTTGACTCTCAGAGGTTGATCATCACTTTTGGAGATAAAATGAGCATCGTTATCATCATTTTCATGCTTCTAGGGAGCCAAAACTCAAGATTTGGCTTATGGTTAAAAGTGACTTAAAAGGACCCAAATGCTCACTTCGAGGGCTTAAAACGTGTTTATTCACTGCGGGAAGAGATATAAACAACATTTAGAGTAAATTATTGTTCATGCGAGAACGTTTAATTTTTCATGCAAAACGATCGATGACCCGCGACCTGATGAAATTGCTCTGAGATGACCAAAATGGTCCGTTTTGAAAATTTTCATCTTTCAACTAATTTTGACTCTCAGAGGTTGATCATCACTTTTGGAGATAAAATGAGCATCATTATCGTCATTTTCATGCTTCTAGGGAGCCAAAACACAAGATTTGGCTTATGGTTAAAAGTGACTTAAAAGGACCCAAATGCTCACTTTGAGGGCTTAAAACGTGTTTATTCACTGCGGAAAGAGATATAAACATTTTTTAGAGTGAATTAATGTTCATGCGAGAACGTTCAATTTTTCATGCAAAACGATCGATGACCCGCGACCTGATGAAATGACTCTGAGATGACCAAAATGTTCCGTTTTGAAAAAGTTCATCTTTCAACTAATTTTGACTCTCAGAGGTGGATCATCACTTTTGGAGATAAAATGAGCATCGTTATCGTCATTTTCATGCTTCTAGGGAGCCAAAACTCAAGATTTGGCTTATGGTTAAAAGTGACTTAAAAGGACACAAATGCTCACTTGGAGGGCTTAAAACGTGTTTATTCACTGCGGGAAGAGATATAAACAACATTTAGAGTAAATTATTGTTCATGCGAGAACGTTCAATTTTTCATGCAAAACGATCGATGACCCGCGACCTGATGAAATTACTCTGAGATGACCAAAATGGTCCGTTTTGAAAATTTTCATCTTTCAAATAATTTTGACTCTCAGAGGTTGATCATCACTTTTGGAGATAAAATGAGCATCGTTATCGTCATTTTCATGCTTCTAGGGAGCCAAAACTCAAGATTTGGCTTATGGTTAAAAGTGACTTAAAAGGACCCAAATGCTCACTTCGAGGGCTTAAAACGTGTTTATTCACTGCGGGAAGAGATATAAACAACATTTAGAGTAAATTATTGTTCATGCGAGAATGTCTAATTTTTCATGCAAAACGATCGATGACCCGCGACCTGATGAAATTGCTCTGAGATGACTAAAATGGTCCGTTTTGAAAATTTTCATCTTTCAACTAATTTTGACTCTCAGAGGTTGATCATCACTTTTGGAGATAAAATGAGCATCATTATCGTCATTTTCATGCTTCTAGGGAGCAAAAACACAAGATTTGGCTTATGGTTAAAAGTGACTTAAAAGGACCCAAATGCTCACTTTGAGGGCTTAAAACGTGTTTATTCACTGCGGAAAGAGATATAAACAATATTTAGAGTGAATTAATGTTCATGCGAGAACGTTCAATTTTTCATGCAAAACGATCGATGACCCGCGACCTGATGAAATGACTCTGAGATGACCAAAATGTTCCGTTTTGAGAAAGTTCATCTTTCAACTAATTTTGACTCTCAGAGGTGGATCATCACTTTTGGAGATAAAATGAGCATTGTTATCGTCATTTTCATGCTTCTAGGGAGCCAAAACTCAAGATTTGGCTTATGGTTAAAAGTGACTTAAAAGGACCCAAATGCTCACTTCGAGGGCTTAAAACGTGTTTATTCACTGCGGGAAGAGATATAAACAATAGTTAGAGTGAATTAATGTTCATGCGAGAACGTTCAATTTTTCATGCAAAACGATCGATGACCCGCGACCTGATGAAATGACTCTGAGATGACCAAAATGTTCCGTTTTGAAAAAGTTCATCTTTCAACTAATTTTGACTCTCAGAGGTGGATCATCACTTTTGGAGATAAAATGAGCATCGTTATCGTCATTTTCATGCTTCTAGGGAGCCAAAACTCAAGATTTGGCTTATGGTTAAAAGTGACTTAAAAGGACACAAATGCTCACTTGGAGGGCTTAAAACGTGTTTATTCACTGCGGGAAGAGATATAAACAACATTTAGAGTAAATTATTGTTCATGCGAGAACGTTCAATTTTTCATGCAAAACGATCGATGACCCGCGACCTGATGAAATTACTCTGAGATGACCAAAATGGTCCGTTTTGAAAATTTTCATCTTTCAAATAATTTTGACTCTCAGAGGTTGATCATCACTTTTGGAGATAAAATGATCATCGTTATCGTCATTTTCATGCTTCTAGGGAGCCAAAACTCAAGATTTGGCTTATGGTTAAAAGTGACTTAAAAGGACCCAAATGCTCACTTCGAGGGCTTAAAACGTGTTTATTCACTGCGGGAAGAGATATAAACAACATTTAGAGTAAATTATTGTTCATGCGAGAACGTTTAATTTTTCATGCAAAACGATCGATGACCCGCGACCTGATGAAATTGCTCTGAGATGACCAAAATGGTCCGTTTTGAAAATTTTCATCTTTCAACTAATTTTGACTCTCAGAGGTTGATCATCACTTTTGGAGATAAAATGAGCATCATTATCGTCATTTTCATGCTTCTAGGGAGCCAAAACACAAGATTTGGCTTATGGTTAAAAGTGACTTAAAAGGACCCAAATGCTCACTTTGAGGGCTTAAAACGTGTTTATTCACTGCGGAAAGAGATATAAACAATTTTTAGAGTGAATTAATGTTCATGCGAGAACGTTCAATTTTTCATGCAAAACGATCGATGACCCGCGACCTGATGAAATGACTCTGAGATGACCAAAATGTTCCGTTTTGAAAAAGTTCATCTTTCAACTAATTTTGACTCTCAGAGGTGGATCATCACTTTTGGAGATAAAATGAGCATCGTTATCGTCATTTTCATGCTTCTAGGGAGCCAAAACTCAAGATTTGGCTTATGGTTAAAAGTGACTTAAAAGGACCCAAATGCTCACTTCGAGGGCTTAAAACGTGTTTATTCACTGCGGGAAGAGATATAAACAACATTTAGAGTAAATTATTGTTCATGCGAGAACGTCTAATTTTTCATGCAAAACGATCGATGACCCGCGACCTGATGAAATTGCTCTGAGATGACTAAAATGGTCCGTTTTGAAAATTTTCATCTTTCAACTAATTTTGACTCTCAGAGGTTGATCATCACTTTTGGAGATAAAATGAGCATCATTATCGTCATTTTCATGCTTCTAGGGAGCAAAAACACAAGATTTGGCTTATGGTTAAAAGTGACTTAAAAGGACCCAAATGCTCACTTTGAGGGCTTAAAACGTGTTTATTCACTGCGGAAAGAGATATAAACAATATTTAGAGTGAATTAATGTTCATGCGAGAACGTTCAATTTTTCATGCAAAACGATCGATGACCCGCGACCTGATGAAATGACTCTGAGATGACCAAAATGTTCCGTTTTGAGAAAGTTCATCTTTCAACTAATTTTGACTCTCAGAGGTGGATCATCACTTTTGGAGATAAAATGAGCATTGTTATCGTCATTTTCATGCTTCTAGGGAGCCAAAACTCAAGATTTGGCTTATGGTTAAAAGTGACTTAAAAGGACCCAAATGCTCACTTCGAGGGCTTAAAACGTGTTTATTCACTGCGGGAAGAGATATAAACAATAGTTAGAGTGAATTAATGTTCATGCGAGAACGTTCAATTTTTCATGCAAAACGATCGATGACCCGCGACCTGATGAAATGACTCTGAGATTACCAAAATGTTCAGTTTTGAAAATTTTCATCTTTCAACTAATTTTGACTCTCAGAGGTGGATCATCACTTTTGGAGATAAAATGAGCATCGTTATCGTCATTTTCATGCTTCTAGGGAGCCAAAACTCAAGATTTGGCTTATGGTTAAAAGTGACTTAAAAGGACCCAAATGCTCACTTCGAGGGCTTAAAACGTGTTAATTCACTGCAGGAAGAGATATAAACAACATTTAGAGTAAATTATTGTTCATGCGAGAACGTTTAATTTTTCATGCAAAACGATCGATGACCCGCGACCTGATGAAATTGCTCTGAGATGACCAAAATGGTCCGTTTTGAAATTTTTCGTCTTTCAACTAATTTTGACTCTCAGAGGTTGATCATCACTTTTGGAGATAAAATGAGCATCGTTATCGTCATTTTCATGCTTCTAGGGAGCCAAAACTCAAGATTTGGCTTATGGTTAAAAGTGACTTAAAAGGACCCAAATGCTCACTTTGAGGGCTTAAAACGTGTTTATTCACTGCGGAAAGAGATATAAACAATATTTAGAGTGAATTAATGTTCATGCGAGAACGTTCAATTTTTCATGCAAAACGATCGATGACCCGCGACCTGATGAAATGACTCTGAGATGACCAAAATGTTCCGTTTTGAAAAAGTTCATCTTTCAACTAATTTTGACTCTCAGAGGTGGATCATCACTTTTGGAGATAAAATGAGCATCGTTATCGTCATTTTCATGCTTCTAGGGAGCCAAAACTCAAGATTTGGCTTATGGTTAAAAGTGACTTAAAAGGACCCAAATGCTCACTTCGAGGGCTTAAAACGTGTTTATTCACTGCGGGAAGAGATATAAACAACATTTAGAGTAAATTATTGTCCATGCGAGAACGTTTAATTTTTCATGCAAAACGATCGATGACCCGCGACCTGATGAAATTGCTCTGAGATGACCAAAATGGTCCGTTTTGAAAATTTTCATCTTTCAACTAATTTTGACTCTCAGAGGTTGATCATCACTTTTGGAGATAAAATGAGCATCATTATCGTCATTTTCATGCTTCTAGGGAGCCAAAACACAAGATTTGGCTTATGGTTAAAAGTGACTTAAAAGGACCCAAATGCTCACTTTGAGGGCTTAAAACGTGTTTATTCACTGCGGAAAGAGATATAAACAATTTTTAGAGTGAATTAATGTTCATGCGAGAACGTTCAATTTTTCATGCAAAACGATCGATGACCCGCGACCTGATGAAATGACTCTGAGATGACCAAAATGTTCCGTTTTGAAAAAGTTCATCTTTCAACTAATTTTGACTCTCAGAGGTGGATCATCACTTTTGGAGATAAAATGAGCATCGTTATCGTCATTTTCATGCTTCTAGGGAGCCAAAACTCAAGATTTGGCTTATGGTTAAAAGTGACTTAAAAGGACCCAAATGCTCACTTTGAGGGCTTAAAACGTGTTTATTCACTGCGGGAAGAGATATAAACAATAGTTAGAGTGAATTAATGTTCATGCGAGAACGTTCAATTTTTCATGCAAAACGATCGATGACCCGCGACCTGATGAAATGACTCTGAGATTACCAAAATGTTCAGTTTTGAAAATTTTCATCTTTCAACTAATTTTGACTCTCAGAGGTGGATCATCACTTTTGGAGATAAAATGAGCATCGTTATCGTCATTTTCATGCTTCTAGGGAGCCAAAACTCAAGATTTGGCTTATGGTTAAAAGTGACTTAAAAGGACCCAAATGCTCACTTCGAGGGCTTAAAACGTGTTTATTCACTGCGGGAAGAGATATAAACAATAGTTAGAGTGAATTAATGTTCATGCGAGAACGTTCAATTTTTCATGCAAAACGATCGATGACCCGCGACCTGATGAAATGACTCTGAGATTACCAAAATGTTCCGTTTTGAAAATTTTCATCTTTCAACTAATTTTGACTCTCAGAGGTGGATCATCACTTTTGGAGATAAAATGAGCATCGTTATCGTCATTTTCATGCTTCTAGGGAGCCAAAACTCAAGATTTGGCTTATGGTTAAAAGTTACTTAAAAGGACCCAAATGCTCACTTCGAGGGCTTAAAACGTGTTTATTCACTGCGGGAAGAGATATAAACAATAGTTAGAGTGAATTAATGTTCATGCGAGAACGTTCAATTTTTCATGCAAAACGATCGATGACCCGCGACCTGATGAAATGACTCTGAGATTACCAAAATGGTCCGTTTTGAAAATGTTCATCTTTCAACTAATTTTGACTCTCAGAGGTGGATCATCACTTTTGGAGATAAAATGAGCATCGTTATCGTCATTTTCATGCTTCTAGGGAGCCAAAACTCAAGATTTTGCTTATGGTTAAAAGTGACTTAAAAGGACCCAAATGCTCACTTCGAGGGCTTAAAACGTGTTAATTCACTGCAGGAAGAGATATAAACAACATTTAGAGTAAATTATTGTTCATGCGAGAACGTTTAATTTTTCATGCAAAACGATCGATGACCCGCGACCTGATGAAATTGCTCTGAGATGACCAAAATGGTCCGTTTTGAAATTTTTCGTCTTTCAACTAATTTTGACTCTCAGAGGTTGATCATCACTTTTGGAGATAAAATGAGCATCGTTATCGTCATTTTCATGCTTCTAGGGAGCCAAAACTCAAGATTTGGCTTATGGTTAAAAGTGACTTAAAAGGACCCAAATGCTCACTTTGAGGGCTTAAAACGTGTTTATTCACTGCGGAAAGAGATATAAACAATATTTAGAGTGAATTAATGTTCATGCGAGAACGTTCAATTTTTCATGCAAAACGATCGATGACCCGCGACCTGATGAAATGACTCTGAGATGACCAAAATGTTCCGTTTTGAAAAAGTTCATCTTTCAACTAATTTTGACTCTCAGAGGTGGATCATCACTTTTGGAGATAAAATGAGCATCGTTATCGTCATTTTCATGCTTCTAGGGAGCCAAAACTCAAGATTTGGCTTATGGTTAAAAGTGACTTAAAAGGACCCAAATGCTCACTTCGAGGGCTTAAAACGTGTTTATTCACTGCGGGAAGAGATATAAACAACATTTAGAGTAAATTATTGTCCATGCGAGAACGTTTAATTTTTCATGCAAAACGATCGATGACCCGCGACCTGATGAAATTGCTCTGAGATGACCAAAATGGTCCGTTTTGAAAATTTTCATCTTTCAACTAATTTTGACTCTCAGAGGTTGATCATCACTTTTGGAGATAAAATGAGCATCATTATCGTCATTTTCATGCTTCTAGGGAGCCAAAACACAAGATTTGGCTTATGGTTAAAAGTGACTTAAAAGGACCCAAATGCTCACTTTGAGGGCTTAAAACGTGTTTATTCACTGCGGAAAGAGATATAAACAATTTTTAGAGTGAATTAATGTTCATGCGAGAACGTTCAATTTTTCATGCAAAACGATCGATGACCCGCGACCTGATGAAATGACTCTGAGATGACCAAAATGTTCCGTTTTGAAAAAGTTCATCTTTCAACTAATTTTGACTCTCAGAGGTGGATCATCACTTTTGGAGATAAAATGAGCATCGTTATCGTCATTTTCATGCTTCTAGGGAGCCAAAACTCAAGATTTGGCTTATGGTTAAAAGTGACTTAAAAGGACCCAAATGCTCACTTTGAGGGCTTAAAACGTGTTTATTCACTGTGGGAAGAGATATAAACAATAGTTAGAGTGAATTAATGTTCATGCGAGAACGTTCAATTTTTCATGCAAAACGATCGATGACCCGCGACCTGATGAAATGACTCTGAGATTACCAAAATGTTCAGTTTTGAAAATTTTCATCTTTCAACTAATTTTGACTCTCAGAGGTGGATCATCACTTTTGGAGATAAAATGAGCATCGTTATCGTCATTTTCATGCTTCTAGGGAGCCAAAACTCAAGATTTGGCTTATGGTTAAAAGTGACTTAAAAGGACACAAATGCTCACTTGGAGGGCTTAAAACGTGTTTATTCACTGCGGGAAGAGATATAAACAACATTTAGAGTAAATTATTGTTCATGCGAGAACGTTCAATTTTTCATGCAAAACGATCGAGGACCCGCGACCTGATGAAATTACTCTGAGATGACCAAAATGGTCCGTTTTGAAAATTTTCATCTTTCAAATAATTTTGACTCTCAGAGGTTGATCATCACTTTTGGAGATAAAATGAGCATCGTTATCGTCATTTTCATGCTTCTAGGGAGCCAAAACTCAAGATTTGGCTTATGGTTAAAAGTGACTTAAAAGGACCTAAATGCTCACTTCGAGGGCTTAAAACGTGTTTATTCACTGCGGGAAGAGATATAAACAAAGTTAGAGTGAATTAATGTTCATGCGAGAACGTTCAATTTTTCATGCAAAACGATCGATGACCCACGACCTGATGAAATGACTCTGAGATTACCAAAATGTTCCGTTTTGAAAATTTTCATCTTTCAACTAATTTTGACTCTCAGAGGTGGATCATCACTTTTGGAGATAAAATGAGCATCGTTATCGTCATTTTCATGCTTCTAGGGAGCCAAAACTCAAGATTTGGCTTATGGTTAAAAGTGACTTAAAAGGACACAAATGCTCACTTGGAGGGCTTAAAACGTGTTTATTCACTGCGGGAAGAGATATAAACAACATTTAGAGTAAATTATTGTTCATGCGAGAACGTTCAATTTTTCATGCAAAACAATCGATGACCCGCGACCTGATGAAATTACTCTGAAATGACCAAAATGGTACGTTTTGAAAATGTTCATCTTTCAACTAATTTTGACTCTCAGAGGTTGATCATCACTTTTGGAGATAAAATGAGCATCGTTATCGTCATTTTCATGCTTCTAGGGAGCCAAAACTCAAGATTTGGCTCATGGTTAAAAGTGACTTAAAAGGCCCAAAATGCTCACTTCGAGGGCATAAAACATGTTTATTCACTGCCGGAAGAGATATAAACAATAGTTAGAGTGAATTAATGTTCATGCGAGAACGTTCAATTTTTCATGCAAAACAATCGATGACCCGCGACCTGATGAAATTGCTCTGAGATGACCAAAATGGTCCGTTTTGAAAATGTTCATCTTTCAACTAATTTTGACTCTCAGAGGTGGATCATCACTATTGGAGATAAAATGAGCATCGTTATCGTCATTTTCATGCTTCTAGGGAGCCAAAACTCAAGATTTGGCTTATGGTTAAAAGTGACTTAAAAGGACCCAAATGCTCACTTTGAGGGCTTAAAACGTGTTTATTCACTGCGGAAAGAGATATAAACAATATTTAGAGTGAATTAATGTTCATGCGAGAACGTTCAATTTTTCATGCAAAACGATCGATGACCCGCGACCTGATGAAATTGCTCTGAGATGACCAAAATGGTCCGTTTTGAAAAAGTTCATCTTTCAACTAATTTTGACTCTCAGAGGTGGATCATCACTTTTGGAGATAAAATGAGCATCGTTATCGTCATTTTCATGCTTCTAGGGAGCCAAAACTCAAGATTTGGCTTATGGTTAAAAGTGACTTAAAAGGACCCAAATGCTCACTTTGAGGGCTTAAAACGTGTTTATTCACTGCGGAAAGAGATATAAACAATATTTAGAGTGAATTAATGTTCATGCGAGAACGTTCAATTTTTCATGCAAAACGATCGATGACCCGCGACCTGATGAAATGACTCTGAGATGACCAAAATGTTCCGTTTTGAAAATTTTGATCTTTCAACTAATTTTGACTCTCAGAGGTGGATCATCACTTTTGGAGATAAAATGAGCACCGTTATCGTCATTTTCATGCTTCTAGGGAGCCAAAACTCAAGATTTGGCTTATGGTTAAAAGTGACTTAAAAGGACCCAAATGCTCACTTCGAGGGCTTAAAGCGTGTTTATTCACTGCGGAAAGAGATATAAACAATATTTAGAGTGAATTAATGTTCATGCGAGAACGTTCAATTTTTCATGCAAAACGATCGATGACCCGCGACCTGATGAAATTGCTCTGAGATGACCAAAATGGTCCGTTTTGAAAAAGTTCATCTTTCAACTAATTTTGACTCTCAGAGGTGGATCATCACTTTTGGAGATAAAATGAGCATCGTTATAGTCATTTTCATGCTTCTAGGGAGCCAAAACTCAAGATTTGGCTTATGGTTAAAAGTGACTTAAAAGGACCCAAATGCTCACTTCGAGGGCTTAAAACGTGTTTATTCACTGCACGAAGAGATATAAACAACATTTAGAGTAAATTATTGTTCATGCGAGAACGTTCAATTTTTCATGCAAAACGATCGATGACCCGCGAGCTGATGAAATTGCTCTCAGATGACCAAAATGGTCCGTTTTGAAAAAGTTCATCTTTCAACTAATTTTGACTCTCAGAGGTGGATCATCACTTTTGGAGATAAAATGAGCATCGTTATAGTCATTTTCATGCTTCTAGGGAGCCAAAACTCAAGATTTGGCTTATGGTTAAAAGTGACTTAAAAGGACCCAAATGCTCACTTCGAGGGCTTAAAACGTGTTTATTCACTGCACGAAGAGATATAAACAACATTTAGAGTAAATTATTGTTCGTGCGAGAACGTTCAATTTTTCATGCAAAACGATCGATGACCCGCGACCTGATGAAATGACTCTGAGATGACCAAAATGTTCCGTTTTGAAAAAGTTCATCTTTCAACTAATTTTGACTCTCAGAGGTGGATCATCACTTTTGGAGATAAAATGAGCATCGTTATCGTCATTTTCATGCTTCTAGGGAGCCAAAACTCAAGATTTGGCTTATGGTTAAAAGTTACTTAAAAGGACCCAAATGCTCACTTCGAGGGCTTAAAACGTGTTTATTCACTGCGGGAAGAGATATAAACAATAGTTAGAGTGAATTAATGTTCATGCGAGAACGTTCAATTTTTCATGCAAAACGATCGATGACCCGCGACCTGATGAAATGACTCTGAGATTACCAAAATGTTCCGTTTTGAAAATTTTCATCTTTCAACTAATTTTGACTCTCAGAGGTGGATCATCACTTTTGGAGATAAAATGAGCATCGTTATCGTCATTTTCATGCTTCTAGGGAGCCAAAACTCAAGATTTGGCTTATGGTTAAAAGTGACTTAAAAGGACCCAAATGCTCACTTCGAGGGCTTAAAGCGTGTTTATTCACTGCGGGAAGAGATATAAACAACATTTAGAGTAAATTATTGTTCATGCGTGAACGTTCAATTTTTCATTCAAAACGATCGATGACCCGCGACCTGATGAAATTGCTCTGAGATGACCAAAATGTTACGTTTTGAAAATGTTCATCTTTCAACTAATTTTGACTCTCAGAGGTTGATCATCACTTTTGGAGATAAAATGAGCATCGTTATCGTCATTTTCATGCTTCTAGGGAGCCAAAACTCAAGATTTGGCTCATGGTTAAAAGTGACTTAAAAGGCCCAAAATGCTCACTTCGAGGGCTTAAAACGTGTTTATTCACTGCCGGAAGAGATATAAACAATAGTTAGAGTGAATTAATGTTCATGCGAGAACGTTCAATTTTTCATGCAAAACAATCGATGACCCGCGACCTGATGAAATTGCTCTGAGATGACCAAAATGGTCCGTTTTGAAAATGTTCATCTTTCAACTAATTTTGACTCTCAGAGGTGGATCATCACTTTTGGAGATAAAATGAGCATCGTTATCGTCATTTTCATGCTTCTAGGGAGCCAAAACTCAAGATTTTGCTTATGGTTAAAAGTGACTTAAAAGGACCCAAATGCTCACTTTGAGGGCTTAAAACGTGTTAATTCACTGCAGGAAGAGATATAAACAACATTTAGAGTAAATAATTGTTCATGCAAGAACGTTTAATTTTTCATGCAAAACGATCGATGACCCGCGACCTGATGAAATTGCTCTGAGATGACCAAAATGGTCCGTTTTGAAATTTTTCGTCTTTCAACTAATTTTGACTCTCAGAGGTTGATCATCACTTTTGGAGATAAAATGAGCATCGTTATCGTCATTTTCATGCTTCTAGGGAGCCAAAACTCAAGATCTGGCTTATGGTTAAAAGTGACTTAAAAGGACCCAAATGCTCACTTTGAGGGCTTAAAACGTGTTTATTCACTGCGGAAAGAGATATAAACAATATTTAGAGTGAATTAATGTTCATGCGAGAACGTTCAATTTTTCATGCAAAACGATCGATGACCCGCGACCTGATGAAATGACTCTGAGATGACCAAAATGTTCCGTTTTGAAAAAGTTCATCTTTCAACTAATTTTGACTCTCAGAGGTGGATCATCACTTTTGGAGATAAAATGAGCATCGTTATCGTCATTTTCATGCTTCTAGGGAGCCAAAACTCAAGATTTGGCTTATGGTTAAAAGTGACTTAAAAGGACACAAATGCTCACTTGGAGGGCTTAAAACGTGTTTATTCACTGCGGGAAGAGATATAAACAACATTTAGAGTAAATTATTGTTCATGCGAGAACGTTCAATTTTTCATGCAAAACGATCGATGACCCGCGACCTGATGAAATTACTCTGAGATGACCAAAATGGTCCGTTTTGAAAATTTTCATCTTTCAAATAATTTTGACTCTCAGAGGTTGATCATCACTTTTGGAGATAAAATGAGCATCGTTATCGTCATTTTCATGCTTCTAGGGAGCCAAAACTCAAGATTTGGCTTATGGTTAAAAGTGACTTAAAAGGACCCAAATGCTCACTTCGAGGGCTTAAAACGTGTTTATTCACTGCGGGAAGAGATATAAACAACATTTAGAGTAAATTATTGTTCATGCGAGAACGTTTAATTTTTCATGCAAAACGATCGATGACCCGCGACCTGATGAAATTGCTCTGAGATGACCAAAATGGTCAGTTTTGAAAATTTTCATCTTTCAAATAATTTTGACTCTCAGAGGTTGATCATCACTTTTGGAGATAAAATGAGCATCGTTATCGTCATTTTCATGCTTCTAGGGAGCCAAAACTCAAGATTTGGCTTATGGTTAAAAGTGACTTAAAAGGACCCACATGCTCACTTCGAGGGCTTAAAACGTGTTTATTCACTGCGGAAAGAGATATAAACAATATTTAGAGTGAATTAATGTTCATGCGAGAACGTTCAATTTTTCATGCAAAACGATCGATGACCCGCGACCTGATGAAATGACTCTGAGATGACCAAAATGTTCCGTTTTGAGAAAGTTCATCTTTCAACTAATTTTGACTCTCAGAGGTGGATCATCACTTTTGGAGATAAAATGAGCATTGTTATCGTCATTTTCATGCTTCTAGGGAGCCAAAACTCAAGATTTGGCTTATGGTTAAAAGTGACTTAAAAGGACCCAAATGCTCACTTTGAGGGCTTAAAACGTGTTTATTCACTGCGGGAAGAGATATAAACAATAGTTAGAGTGAATTAATGTTCATGCGAGAACGTTCAATTTTTCATGCAAAACGATCGATGACCCGCGACCTGATGAAATGACTCTGAGATTACCAAAATGTTCCGTTTTGAAAATTTTCATCTTTCAACTAATTTTGACTCTCAGAGGTGGATCATCACTTTTGGAGATAAAATGAGCATCGTTATCGTCATTTTCATGCTTCTAGGGAGCCAAAACTCAAGATTTGGCTTATGGTTAAAAGTTACTTAAAAGGACCCAAATGCTCACTTCGAGGGCTTAAAACGTGTTTATTCACTGCGGGAAGAGATATAAACAATAGTTAGAGTGAATTAATGTTCATGCGAGAACGTTCAATTTTTCATGCAAAACGATCGATGACCCGCGACCTGATGAAATGACTCTGAGATTACCAAAATGTTCCGTTTTGAAAATTTTCATCTTTCAACTAATTTTGACTCTCAGAGGTGGATCATCACTTTTGGAGATAAAATGAGCATCGTTATCGTCATTTTCATGCTTCTAGGGAGCCAAAACTCAAGATTTGGCTTATGGTTAAAAGTGACTTAAAAGGGCCCAAATGCTCACTTCGAGGGCTTAAAGCGTGTTTATTCACTGCGGGAAGAGATATAAACAACATTTAGAGTAAATTATTGTTCATGCGTGAACGTTCAATTTTTCATTCAAAACGATCGATGACCCGCGACCTGATGAAATTGCTCTGAGATGACCAAAATGTTACGTTTTGAAAATGTTCATCTTTCAACTAATTTTGACTCTCAGAGGTTAATCATCACTTTTGGAGATAAAATGAGCATCGTTATCGTCATTTTCATGCTTCTAGGGAGCCAAAACTCAAGATTTGGCTCATGGTTAAAAGTGACTTAAAAGGCCCAAAATGCTCACTTCGAGGGCTTAAAACGTGTTTATTCACTGCCGGAAGAGATATAAACAATAGTTAGAGTGAATTAATGTTCATGCGAGAACGTTCAATTTTTCATGCAAAACAATCGATGACCCGCGACCTGATGAAATTGCTCTGAGATGACCAAAATGGTCCGTTTTGAAAATGTTCATCTTTCAACTAATTTTGACTCTCAGAGGTGGATCATCACTTTTGGAGATAAAATGAGCATCGTTATCGTCATTTTCATGCTTCTAGGGAGCCAAAACTCAAGATTTTGCTTATGGTTAAAAGTGACTTAAAAGGACCCAAATGCTCACTTCGAGGGCTTAAAACGTGTTAATTCACTGCAGGAAGAGATATAAACAACATTTAGAGTAAATTATTGTTCATGCGAGAACGTTTAATTTTTCATGCAAAACGATCGATGACCCGCGACCTGATGAAATTGCTCTGAGATGACCAAAATGGTCCGTTTTGAAATTTTTCGTCTTTCAACTAATTTTGACTCTCAGAGGTTGATCATCACTTTTGGAGATAAAATGAGCATCGTTATCGTCATTTTCATGCTTCTAGGGAGCCAAAACTCAAGATTTGGCTTATGGTTAAAAGTGACTTAAAAGGACCCAAATGCTCACTTTGAGGGCTTAAAACGTGTTTATTCACTGCGGAAAGAGATATAAACAATATTTAGAGTGAATTAATGTTCATGCGAGAACGTTCAATTTTTCATGCAAAACGATCGATGACCCGCGACCTGATGAAATGACTCTGAGATGACCAAAATGTTCCGTTTTGAAAAAGTTCATCTTTCAACTAATTTTGACTCTCAGAGGTGGATCATCACTTTTGGAGATAAAATGAGCATCGTTATCGTCATTTTCATGCTTCTAGGGAGCCAAAACTCAAGATTTGGCTTATGGTTAAAAGTGACTTAAAAGGACCCAAATGCTCACTTCGAGGGCTTAAAACGTGTTTATTCACTGCGGGAAGAGATATAAACAACATTTAGAGTAAATTATTGTCCATGCGAGAACGTTTAATTTTTCATGCAAAACGATCGATGACCCGCGACCTGATGAAATTGCTCTGAGATGACCAAAATGGTCCGTTTTGAAAATTTTCATCTTTCAACTAATTTTGACTCTCAGAGGTTGATCATCACTTTTGGAGATAAAATGAGCATCATTATCGTCATTTTCATGCTTCTAGGGAGCCAAAACACAAGATTTGGCTTATGGTTAAAAGTGACTTAAAAGGACCCAAATGCTCACTTTGAGGGCTTAAAACGTGTTTATTCACTGCGGAAAGAGATATAAACAATTTTTAGAGTGAATTAATGTTCATGCGAGAACGTTCAATTTTTCATGCAAAACGATCGATGACCCGCGACCTGATGAAATGACTCTGAGATGACCAAAATGTTCCGTTTTGAAAAAGTTCATCTTTCAACTAATTTTGACTCTCAGAGGTGGATCATCACTTTTGGAGATAAAATGAGCATCGTTATCGTCATTTTCATGCTTCTAGGGAGCCAAAACTCAAGATTTGGCTTATGGTTAAAAGTGACTTAAAAGGACACAAATGCTCACTTGGAGGGCTTAAAACGTGTTTATTCACTGCGGGAAGAGATATAAACAACATTTAGAGTAAATTATTGTTCATGCGAGAACGTTCAATTTTTCATGCAAAACGATCGATGACCCGCGACCTGATGAAATTACTCTGAGATGACCAAAATGGTCCGTTTTGAAAATTTTCATCTTTCAAATAATTTTGACTCTCAGAGGTTGATCATCACTTTTGGAGATAAAATGAGCATCGTTATCATCATTTTCATGCTTCTAGGGAGCCAAAACTCAAGATTTGGCTTATGGTTAAAAGTGACTTAAAAGGACCCAAATGCTCACTTCGAGGGCTTAAAACGTGTTTATTCACTGCGGGAAGAGATATAAACAACATTTAGAGTAAATTATTGTTCATGCGAGAACGTTTAATTTTTCATGCAAAACGATCGATGACCCGCGACCTGATGAAATTGCTCTGAGATGACCAAAATGGTCCGTTTTGAAAATTTTCATCTTTCAACTAATTTTGACTCTCAGAGGTTGATCATCACTTTTGGAGATAAAATGAGCATCATTATCGTCATTTTCATGCTTCTAGGGAGCCAAAACACAAGATTTGGCTTATGGTTAAAAGTGACTTAAAAGGACCCAAATGCTCACTTTGAGGGCTTAAAACGTGTTTATTCACTGCGGAAAGAGATATAAACAATTTTTAGAGTGAATTAATGTTCATGCGAGAACGTTCAATTTTTCATGCAAAACGATCGATGACCCGCGACCTGATGAAATGACTCTGAGATGACCAAAATGTTCCGTTTTGAAAAAGTTCATCTTTCAACTAATTTTGACTCTCAGAGGTGGATCATCACTTTTGGAGATAAAATGAGCATCGTTATCGTCATTTTCATGCTTCTAGGGAGCCAAAACTCAAGATTTGGCTTATGGTTAAAAGTGACTTAAAAGGACACAAATGCTCACTTGGAGGGCTTAAAACGTGTTTATTCACTGCGGGAAGAGATATAAACAACATTTAGAGTAAATTATTGTTCATGCGAGAACGTTCAATTTTTCATGCAAAACGATCGATGACCCGCGACCTGATGAAATTACTCTGAGATGACCAAAATGGTCCGTTTTGAAAATTTTCATCTTTCAAATAATTTTGACTCTCAGAGGTTGATCATCACTTTTGGAGATAAAATGAGCATCGTTATCGTCATTTTCATGCTTCTAGGGAGCCAAAACTCAAGATTTGGCTTATGGTTAAAAGTGACTTAAAAGGACCCAAATGCTCACTTCGAGGGCTTAAAACGTGTTTATTCACTGCGGGAAGAGATATAAACAACATTTAGAGTAAATTATTGTTCATGCGAGAACGTCTAATTTTTCATGCAAAACGATCGATGACCCGCGACCTGATGAAATTGCTCTGAGATGACTAAAATGGTCCGTTTTGAAAATTTTCATCTTTCAACTAATTTTGACTCTCAGAGGTTGATCATCACTTTTGGAGATAAAATGAGCATCATTATCGTCATTTTCATGCTTCTAGGGAGCAAAAACACAAGATTTGGCTTATGGTTAAAAGTGACTTAAAAGGACCCAAATGCTCACTTTGAGGGCTTAAAACGTGTTTATTCACTGCGGAAAGAGATATAAACAATATTTAGAGTGAATTAATGTTCATGCGAGAACGTTCAATTTTTCATGCAAAACGATCGATGACCCGCGACCTGATGAAATGACTCTGAGATGACCAAAATGTTCCGTTTTGAGAAAGTTCATCTTTCAACTAATTTTGACTCTCAGAGGTGGATCATCACTTTTGGAGATAAAATGAGCATTGTTATCGTCATTTTCATGCTTCTAGGGAGCCAAAACTCAAGATTTGGCTTATGGTTAAAAGTGACTTAAAAGGACCCAAATGCTCACTTCGAGGGCTTAAAACGTGTTTATTCACTGCGGGAAGAGATATAAACAATAGTTAGAGTGAATTAATGTTCATGCGAGAACGTTCAATTTTTCATGCAAAACGATCGATGACCCGCGACCTGATGAAATGACTCTGAGATGACCAAAATGTTCCGTTTTGAAAAAGTTCATCTTTCAACTAATTTTGACTCTCAGAGGTGGATCATCACTTTTGGAGATAAAATGAGCATCGTTATCGTCATTTTCATGCTTCTAGGGAGCCAAAACTCAAGATTTGGCTTATGGTTAAAAGTGACTTAAAAGGACACAAATGCTCACTTGGAGGGCTTAAAACGTGTTTATTCACTGCGGGAAGAGATATAAACAACATTTAGAGTAAATTATTGTTCATGCGAGAACGTTCAATTTTTCATGCAAAACGATCGATGACCCGCGACCTGATGAAATTACTCTGAGATGACCAAAATGGTCCGTTTTGAAAATTTTCATCTTTCAAATAATTTTGACTCTCAGAGGTTGATCATCACTTTTGGAGATAAAATGAGCATCGTTATCATCATTTTCATGCTTCTAGGGAGCCAAAACTCAAGATTTGGCTTATGGTTAAAAGTGACTTAAAAGGACCCAAATGCTCACTTCGAGGGCTTAAAACGTGTTTATTCACTGCGGGAAGAGATATAAACAACATTTAGAGTAAATTATTGTTCATGCGAGAACGTTTAATTTTTCATGCAAAACGATCGATGACCCGCGACCTGATGAAATTGCTCTGAGATGACCAAAATGGTCCGTTTTGAAAATTTTCATCTTTCAACTAATTTTGACTCTCAGAGGTTGATCATCACTTTTGGAGATAAAATGAGCATCATTATCGTCATTTTCATGCTTCTAGGGAGCCAAAACACAAGATTTGGCTTATGGTTAAAAGTGACTTAAAAGGACCCAAATGCTCACTTTGAGGGCTTAAAACGTGTTTATTCACTGCGGAAAGAGATATAAACATTTTTTAGAGTGAATTAATGTTCATGCGAGAACGTTCAATTTTTCATGCAAAACGATCGATGACCCGCGACCTGATGAAATGACTCTGAGATGACCAAAATGTTCCGTTTTGAAAAAGTTCATCTTTCAACTAATTTTGACTCTCAGAGGTGGATCATCACTTTTGGAGATAAAATGAGCATCGTTATCGTCATTTTCATGCTTCTAGGGAGCCAAAACTCAAGATTTGGCTTATGGTTAAAAGTGACTTAAAAGGACACAAATGCTCACTTGGAGGGCTTAAAACGTGTTTATTCACTGCGGGAAGAGATATAAACAACATTTAGAGTAAATTATTGTTCATGCGAGAACGTTCAATTTTTCATGCAAAACGATCGATGACCCGCGACCTGATGAAATTACTCTGAGATGACCAAAATGGTCCGTTTTGAAAATTTTCATCTTTCAAATAATTTTGACTCTCAGAGGTTGATCATCACTTTTGGAGATAAAATGAGCATCGTTATCGTCATTTTCATGCTTCTAGGGAGCCAAAACTCAAGATTTGGCTTATGGTTAAAAGTGACTTAAAAGGACCCAAATGCTCACTTCGAGGGCTTAAAACGTGTTTATTCACTGCGGGAAGAGATATAAACAACATTTAGAGTAAATTATTGTTCATGCGAGAATGTCTAATTTTTCATGCAAAACGATCGATGACCCGCGACCTGATGAAATTGCTCTGAGATGACTAAAATGGTCCGTTTTGAAAATTTTCATCTTTCAACTAATTTTGACTCTCAGAGGTTGATCATCACTTTTGGAGATAAAATGAGCATCATTATCGTCATTTTCATGCTTCTAGGGAGCAAAAACACAAGATTTGGCTTATGGTTAAAAGTGACTTAAAAGGACCCAAATGCTCACTTTGAGGGCTTAAAACGTGTTTATTCACTGCGGAAAGAGATATAAACAATATTTAGAGTGAATTAATGTTCATGCGAGAACGTTCAATTTTTCATGCAAAACGATCGATGACCCGCGACCTGATGAAATGACTCTGAGATGACCAAAATGTTCCGTTTTGAGAAAGTTCATCTTTCAACTAATTTTGACTCTCAGAGGTGGATCATCACTTTTGGAGATAAAATGAGCATTGTTATCGTCATTTTCATGCTTCTAGGGAGCCAAAACTCAAGATTTGGCTTATGGTTAAAAGTGACTTAAAAGGACCCAAATGCTCACTTCGAGGGCTTAAAACGTGTTTATTCACTGCGGGAAGAGATATAAACAATAGTTAGAGTGAATTAATGTTCATGCGAGAACGTTCAATTTTTCATGCAAAACGATCGATGACCCGCGACCTGATGAAATGACTCTGAGATGACCAAAATGTTCCGTTTTGAAAAAGTTCATCTTTCAACTAATTTTGACTCTCAGAGGTGGATCATCACTTTTGGAGATAAAATGAGCATCGTTATCGTCATTTTCATGCTTCTAGGGAGCCAAAACTCAAGATTTGGCTTATGGTTAAAAGTGACTTAAAAGGACACAAATGCTCACTTGGAGGGCTTAAAACGTGTTTATTCACTGCGGGAAGAGATATAAACAACATTTAGAGTAAATTATTGTTCATGCGAGAACGTTCAATTTTTCATGCAAAACGATCGATGACCCGCGACCTGATGAAATTACTCTGAGATGACCAAAATGGTCCGTTTTGAAAATTTTCATCTTTCAAATAATTTTGACTCTCAGAGGTTGATCATCACTTTTGGAGATAAAATGATCATCGTTATCGTCATTTTCATGCTTCTAGGGAGCCAAAACTCAAGATTTGGCTTATGGTTAAAAGTGACTTAAAAGGACCCAAATGCTCACTTCGAGGGCTTAAAACGTGTTTATTCACTGCGGGAAGAGATATAAACAACATTTAGAGTAAATTATTGTTCATGCGAGAACGTTTAATTTTTCATGCAAAACGATCGATGACCCGCGACCTGATGAAATTGCTCTGAGATGACCAAAATGGTCCGTTTTGAAAATTTTCATCTTTCAACTAATTTTGACTCTCAGAGGTTGATCATCACTTTTGGAGATAAAATGAGCATCATTATCGTCATTTTCATGCTTCTAGGGAGCCAAAACACAAGATTTGGCTTATGGTTAAAAGTGACTTAAAAGGACCCAAATGCTCACTTTGAGGGCTTAAAACGTGTTTATTCACTGCGGAAAGAGATATAAACAATTTTTAGAGTGAATTAATGTTCATGCGAGAACGTTCAATTTTTCATGCAAAACGATCGATGACCCGCGACCTGATGAAATGACTCTGAGATGACCAAAATGTTCCGTTTTGAAAAAGTTCATCTTTCAACTAATTTTGACTCTCAGAGGTGGATCATCACTTTTGGAGATAAAATGAGCATCGTTATCGTCATTTTCATGCTTCTAGGGAGCCAAAACTCAAGATTTGGCTTATGGTTAAAAGTGACTTAAAAGGACCCAAATGCTCACTTCGAGGGCTTAAAACGTGTTTATTCACTGCGGGAAGAGATATAAACAACATTTAGAGTAAATTATTGTTCATGCGAGAACGTCTAATTTTTCATGCAAAACGATCGATGACCCGCGACCTGATGAAATTGCTCTGAGATGACTAAAATGGTCCGTTTTGAAAATTTTCATCTTTCAACTAATTTTGACTCTCAGAGGTTGATCATCACTTTTGGAGATAAAATGAGCATCATTATCGTCATTTTCATGCTTCTAGGGAGCAAAAACACAAGATTTGGCTTATGGTTAAAAGTGACTTAAAAGGACCCAAATGCTCACTTTGAGGGCTTAAAACGTGTTTATTCACTGCGGAAAGAGATATAAACAATTTTTAGAGTGAATTAATGTTCATGCGAGAACGTTCAATTTTTCATGCAAAACGATCGATGACCCGCGACCTGATGAAATGACTCTGAGATGACCAAAATGTTCCGTTTTGAAAAAGTTCATCTTTCAACTAATTTTGACTCTCAGAGGTGGATCATCACTTTTGGAGATAAAATGAGCATCGTTATCGTCATTTTCATGCTTCTAGGGAGCCAAAACTCAAGATTTGGCTTATGGTTAAAAGTGACTTAAAAGGACACAAATGCTCACTTGGAGGGCTTAAAACGTGTTTATTCACTGCGGGAAGAGATATAAACAACATTTAGAGTAAATTATTGTTCATGCGAGAACGTTCAATTTTTCATGCAAAACGATCGATGACCCGCGACCTGATGAAATTACTCTGAGATGACCAAAATGGTCCGTTTTGAAAATTTTCATCTTTCAAATAATTTTGACTCTCAGAGGTTGATCATCACTTTTGGAGATAAAATGAGCATCGTTATCATCATTTTCATGCTTCTAGGGAGCCAAAACTCAAGATTTGGCTTATGGTTAAAAGTGACTTAAAAGGACCCAAATGCTCACTTCGAGGGCTTAAAACGTGTTTATTCACTGCGGGAAGAGATATAAACAACATTTAGAGTAAATTATTGTTCATGCGAGAACGTTTAATTTTTCATGCAAAACGATCGATGACCCGCGACCTGATGAAATTGCTCTGAGATGACCAAAATGGTCCGTTTTGAAAATTTTCATCTTTCAACTAATTTTGACTCTCAGAGGTTGATCATCACTTTTGGAGATAAAATGAGCATCATTATCGTCATTTTCATGCTTCTAGGGAGCCAAAACACAAGATTTGGCTTATGGTTAAAAGTGACTTAAAAGGACCCAAATGCTCACTTTGAGGGCTTAAAACGTGTTTATTCACTGCGGAAAGAGATATAAACAATTTTTAGAGTGAATTAATGTTCATGCGAGAACGTTCAATTTTTCATGCAAAACGATCGATGACCCGCGACCTGATGAAATGACTCTGAGATGACCAAAATGTTCCGTTTTGAAAAAGTTCATCTTTCAACTAATTTTGACTCTCAGAGGTGGATCATCACTTTTGGAGATAAAATGAGCATCGTTATCGTCATTTTCATGCTTCTAGGGAGCCAAAACTCAAGATTTGGCTTATGGTTAAAAGTGACTTAAAAGGACACAAATGCTCACTTGGAGGGCTTAAAACGTGTTTATTCACTGCGGGAAGAGATATAAACAACATTTAGAGTAAATTATTGTTCATGCGAGAACGTTCAATTTTTCATGCAAAACGATCGATGACCCGCGACCTGATGAAATTACTCTGAGATGACCAAAATGGTCCGTTTTGAAAATTTTCATCTTTCAAATAATTTTGACTCTCAGAGGTTGATCATCACTTTTGGAGATAAAATGAGCATCGTTATCGTCATTTTCATGCTTCTAGGGAGCCAAAACTCAAGATTTGGCTTATGGTTAAAAGTGACTTAAAAGGACCCAAATGCTCACTTCGAGGGCTTAAAACGTGTTTATTCACTGCGGGAAGAGATATAAACAACATTTAGAGTAAATTATTGTTCATGCGAGAACGTCTAATTTTTCATGCAAAACGATCGATGACCCGCGACCTGATGAAATTGCTCTGAGATGACTAAAATGGTCCGTTTTGAAAATTTTCATCTTTCAACTAATTTTGACTCTCAGAGGTTGATCATCACTTTTGGAGATAAAATGAGCATCATTATCGTCATTTTCATGCTTCTAGGGAGCAAAAACACAAGATTTGGCTTATGGTTAAAAGTGACTTAAAAGGACCCAAATGCTCACTTTGAGGGCTTAAAACGTGTTTATTCACTGCGGAAAGAGATATAAACAATATTTAGAGTGAATTAATGTTCATGCGAGAACGTTCAATTTTTCATGCAAAACGATCGATGACCCGCGACCTGATGAAATGACTCTGAGATGACCAAAATGTTCCGTTTTGAGAAAGTTCATCTTTCAACTAATTTTGACTCTCAGAGGTGGATCATCACTTTTGGAGATAAAATGAGCATTGTTATCGTCATTTTCATGCTTCTAGGGAGCCAAAACTCAAGATTTGGCTTATGGTTAAAAGTGACTTAAAAGGACCCAAATGCTCACTTCGAGGGCTTAAAACGTGTTTATTCACTGCGGGAAGAGATATAAACAATAGTTAGAGTGAATTAATGTTCATGCGAGAACGTTCAATTTTTCATGCAAAACGATCGATGACCCGCGACCTGATGAAATGACTCTGAGATGACCAAAATGTTCCGTTTTGAAAAAGTTCATCTTTCAACTAATTTTGACTCTCAGAGGTGGATCATCACTTTTGGAGATAAAATGAGCATCGTTATCGTCATTTTCATGCTTCTAGGGAGCCAAAACTCAAGATTTGGCTTATGGTTAAAAGTGACTTAAAAGGACACAAATGCTCACTTGGAGGGCTTAAAACGTGTTTATTCACTGCGGGAAGAGATATAAACAACATTTAGAGTAAATTATTGTTCATGCGAGAACGTTCAATTTTTCATGCAAAACGATCGATGACCCGCGACCTGATGAAATTACTCTGAGATGACCAAAATGGTCCGTTTTGAAAATTTTCATCTTTCAAATAATTTTGACTCTCAGAGGTTGATCATCACTTTTGGAGATAAAATGAGCATCGTTATCATCATTTTCATGCTTCTAGGGAGCCAAAACTCAAGATTTGGCTTATGGTTAAAAGTGACTTAAAAGGACCCAAATGCTCACTTCGAGGGCTTAAAACGTGTTTATTCACTGCGGGAAGAGATATAAACAACATTTAGAGTAAATTATTGTTCATGCGAGAACGTTTAATTTTTCATGCAAAACGATCGATGACCCGCGACCTGATGAAATTGCTCTGAGATGACCAAAATGGTCCGTTTTGAAAATTTTCATCTTTCAACTAATTTTGACTCTCAGAGGTTGATCATCACTTTTGGAGATAAAATGAGCATCATTATCGTCATTTTCATGCTTCTAGGGAGCCAAAACACAAGATTTGGCTTATGGTTAAAAGTGACTTAAAAGGACCCAAATGCTCACTTTGAGGGCTTAAAACGTGTTTATTCACTGCGGAAAGAGATATAAACATTTTTTAGAGTGAATTAATGTTCATGCGAGAACGTTCAATTTTTCATGCAAAACGATCGATGACCCGCGACCTGATGAAATGACTCTGAGATGACCAAAATGTTCCGTTTTGAAAAAGTTCATCTTTCAACTAATTTTGACTCTCAGAGGTGGATCATCACTTTTGGAGATAAAATGAGCATCGTTATCGTCATTTTCATGCTTCTAGGGAGCCAAAACTCAAGATTTGGCTTATGGTTAAAAGTGACTTAAAAGGACACAAATGCTCACTTGGAGGGCTTAAAACGTGTTTATTCACTGCGGGAAGAGATATAAACAACATTTAGAGTAAATTATTGTTCATGCGAGAACGTTCAATTTTTCATGCAAAACGATCGATGACCCGCGACCTGATGAAATTACTCTGAGATGACCAAAATGGTCCGTTTTGAAAATTTTCATCTTTCAAATAATTTTGACTCTCAGAGGTTGATCATCACTTTTGGAGATAAAATGAGCATCGTTATCGTCATTTTCATGCTTCTAGGGAGCCAAAACTCAAGATTTGGCTTATGGTTAAAAGTGACTTAAAAGGACCCAAATGCTCACTTCGAGGGCTTAAAACGTGTTTATTCACTGCGGGAAGAGATATAAACAACATTTAGAGTAAATTATTGTTCATGCGAGAATGTCTAATTTTTCATGCAAAACGATCGATGACCCGCGACCTGATGAAATTGCTCTGAGATGACTAAAATGGTCCGTTTTGAAAATTTTCATCTTTCAACTAATTTTGACTCTCAGAGGTTGATCATCACTTTTGGAGATAAAATGAGCATCATTATCGTCATTTTCATGCTTCTAGGGAGCAAAAACACAAGATTTGGCTTATGGTTAAAAGTGACTTAAAAGGACCCAAATGCTCACTTTGAGGGCTTAAAACGTGTTTATTCACTGCGGAAAGAGATATAAACAATATTTAGAGTGAATTAATGTTCATGCGAGAACGTTCAATTTTTCATGCAAAACGATCGATGACCCGCGACCTGATGAAATGACTCTGAGATGACCAAAATGTTCCGTTTTGAGAAAGTTCATCTTTCAACTAATTTTGACTCTCAGAGGTGGATCATCACTTTTGGAGATAAAATGAGCATTGTTATCGTCATTTTCATGCTTCTAGGGAGCCAAAACTCAAGATTTGGCTTATGGTTAAAAGTGACTTAAAAGGACCCAAATGCTCACTTCGAGGGCTTAAAACGTGTTTATTCACTGCGGGAAGAGATATAAACAATAGTTAGAGTGAATTAATGTTCATGCGAGAACGTTCAATTTTTCATGCAAAACGATCGATGACCCGCGACCTGATGAAATGACTCTGAGATGACCAAAATGTTCCGTTTTGAAAAAGTTCATCTTTCAACTAATTTTGACTCTCAGAGGTGGATCATCACTTTTGGAGATAAAATGAGCATCGTTATCGTCATTTTCATGCTTCTAGGGAGCCAAAACTCAAGATTTGGCTTATGGTTAAAAGTGACTTAAAAGGACACAAATGCTCACTTGGAGGGCTTAAAACGTGTTTATTCACTGCGGGAAGAGATATAAACAACATTTAGAGTAAATTATTGTTCATGCGAGAACGTTCAATTTTTCATGCAAAACGATCGATGACCCGCGACCTGATGAAATTACTCTGAGATGACCAAAATGGTCCGTTTTGAAAATTTTCATCTTTCAAATAATTTTGACTCTCAGAGGTTGATCATCACTTTTGGAGATAAAATGATCATCGTTATCGTCATTTTCATGCTTCTAGGGAGCCAAAACTCAAGATTTGGCTTATGGTTAAAAGTGACTTAAAAGGACCCAAATGCTCACTTCGAGGGCTTAAAACGTGTTTATTCACTGCGGGAAGAGATATAAACAACATTTAGAGTAAATTATTGTTCATGCGAGAACGTTTAATTTTTCATGCAAAACGATCGATGACCCGCGACCTGATGAAATTGCTCTGAGATGACCAAAATGGTCCGTTTTGAAAATTTTCATCTTTCAACTAATTTTGACTCTCAGAGGTTGATCATCACTTTTGGAGATAAAATGAGCATCATTATCGTCATTTTCATGCTTCTAGGGAGCCAAAACACAAGATTTGGCTTATGGTTAAAAGTGACTTAAAAGGACCCAAATGCTCACTTTGAGGGCTTAAAACGTGTTTATTCACTGCGGAAAGAGATATAAACAATTTTTAGAGTGAATTAATGTTCATGCGAGAACGTTCAATTTTTCATGCAAAACGATCGATGACCCGCGACCTGATGAAATGACTCTGAGATGACCAAAATGTTCCGTTTTGAAAAAGTTCATCTTTCAACTAATTTTGACTCTCAGAGGTGGATCATCACTTTTGGAGATAAAATGAGCATCGTTATCGTCATTTTCATGCTTCTAGGGAGCCAAAACTCAAGATTTGGCTTATGGTTAAAAGTGACTTAAAAGGACCCAAATGCTCACTTCGAGGGCTTAAAACGTGTTTATTCACTGCGGGAAGAGATATAAACAACATTTAGAGTAAATTATTGTTCATGCGAGAACGTCTAATTTTTCATGCAAAACGATCGATGACCCGCGACCTGATGAAATTGCTCTGAGATGACTAAAATGGTCCGTTTTGAAAATTTTCATCTTTCAACTAATTTTGACTCTCAGAGGTTGATCATCACTTTTGGAGATAAAATGAGCATCATTATCGTCATTTTCATGCTTCTAGGGAGCAAAAACACAAGATTTGGCTTATGGTTAAAAGTGACTTAAAAGGACCCAAATGCTCACTTTGAGGGCTTAAAACGTGTTTATTCACTGCGGAAAGAGATATAAACAATATTTAGAGTGAATTAATGTTCATGCGAGAACGTTCAATTTTTCATGCAAAACGATCGATGACCCGCGACCTGATGAAATGACTCTGAGATGACCAAAATGTTCCGTTTTGAGAAAGTTCATCTTTCAACTAATTTTGACTCTCAGAGGTGGATCATCACTTTTGGAGATAAAATGAGCATTGTTATCGTCATTTTCATGCTTCTAGGGAGCCAAAACTCAAGATTTGGCTTATGGTTAAAAGTGACTTAAAAGGACCCAAATGCTCACTTCGAGGGCTTAAAACGTGTTTATTCACTGCGGGAAGAGATATAAACAATAGTTAGAGTGAATTAATGTTCATGCGAGAACGTTCAATTTTTCATGCAAAACGATCGATGACCCGCGACCTGATGAAATGACTCTGAGATGACCAAAATGTTCCGTTTTGAAAAAGTTCATCTTTCAACTAATTTTGACTCTCAGAGGTTTAATCATCACTTTTGGAGATAAAATGAGCATCGTTATCGTCATTTTCATGCTTCTAGGGAGCCAAAACTCAAGATTTGGCTTATGGTTAAAAGTGACTTAAAAGGACACAAATGCTCATTTGGAGGGCTTAAAACGTGTTTATTCACTGCGGGAAGAGATATAAACAACATTTAGAGTAAATTATTGTTCATGCGAGAACGTTCAATTTTTCATGCAAAACGATCGATGACCCGCGACCTGATGAAATTACTCTGAGATGACCAAAATGGTCCGTTTTGAAAATTTTCATCTTTCAAATAATTTTGACTCTCAGAGGTTGATCATCACTTTTGGAGATAAAATGAGCATCGTTATCGTCATTTTCATGCTTCTAGGGAGCCAAAACTCAAGATTTGGCTTATGGTTAAAAGTGACTTAAAAGGACCCAAATGCTCACTTCGAGGGCTTAAAACGTGTTTATTCACTGCGGGAAGAGATATAAACAACATTTAGAGTAAATTATTGTTCATGCGAGAACGTTTAATTTTTCATGCAAAACGATCGATGACCCGCGACCTGATGAAATTGCTCTGAGATGACCAAAATGGTCCGTTTTGAAAATTTTCATCTTTCAACTAATTTTGACTCTCAGAGGTTGATCATCACTTTTGGAGATAAAATGAGCATCATTATCGTCATTTTCATGCTTCTAGGGAGCCAAAACACAAGATTTGGCTTATGGTTAAAAGTGACTTAAAAGGACCCAAATGCTCACTTTGAGGGCTTAAAACGTGTTTATTCACTGCGGAAAGAGATATAAACAATATTTAGAGTGAATTAATGTTCATGCGAGAACGTTCAATTTTTCATGCAAAACGATCGATGACCCGCGACCTGATGAAATGACTCTGAGATGACCAAAATGTTCCGTTTTGAGAAAGTTCATCTTTCAACTAATTTTGACTCTCAGAGGTGGATCATCACTTTTGGAGATAAAATGAGCATTGTTATCGTCATTTTCATGCTTCTAGGGAGCCAAAACTCAAGATTTGGCTTATGGTTAAAAGTGACTTAAAAGGACCCAAATGCTCACTTCGAGGGCTTAAAGCGTGTTTATTCACTGCGGGAAGAGATATAAACAACATTTAGAGTAAATTATTGTTCATGCGAGAACGTTCAATTTTTCATTCAAAACGATCGATGACCCGCGACCTGATGAAATTGCTCTGAGATGACCAAAATGTTACGTTTTGAAAATGTTCATCTTTCAACTAATTTTGACTCTCAGAGGTTGATCATCACTTTTGGAGATAAAATGAGCATCGTTATCGTCATTTTCATGCTTCTAGGGAGCCAAAACTCAAGATTTGGCTCATGGTTAAAAGTGACTTAAAAGGCCCAAAATGCTCACTTCGAGTGCTTAAAACGTGTTTATTCACTGCCGGAAGAGATATAAACAATAGTTAGAGTGAATTAATGTTCATGCGAGAACGTTCAATTTTTCATGCAAAACAATCGATGACCCGCGACCTGATGAAATTGCTCTAAGATGACCAAAATGGTCCGTTTTGAAAATGTTCATCTTTCAACTAATTTTGACTCTCAGAGGTGGATCATCACTTTTGGAGATAAAATGAGCATCGTTATCATCATTTTCATGCTTCTAGGGAGCCAAAACTCAAGATTTGGCTTATGGTTAAAAGTGACTTAAAAGGACCCAAATGCTCACTTTGAGGGCTTAAAACGTGTGTATTCACTGCGGAAAGAGATATAAACAATATTTAGAGTGAATTAATGTTCATGCGAGAACGTTCAATTTTTCATGCAAAACGATCGATGACCCGCGACCTGATGAAATTGCTCTGAGATGACCAAAATGGTCCGTTTTGAAAAAGTTCATCTTTCAACTAATTTTGACTCTCAGAGGTGGATCATCACTTTTGGAGATAAAATGAGCATCGTTATAGTCATTTTCATGCTTCTAGGGAGCCAAAACTCAAGATTTGGCTTATGGTTAAAAGTGACTTAAAAGGACCCAAATGCTCACTTCGAGGGCTTAAAACGTGTTAATTCACTGCAGGAAGAGATATAAACAACATTTAGAGTAAATTATTGTTCATGCGAGAACGTTCAATTTTTCATGCAAAACGATGGATGACCCGCGACCTGATGAAATTGATCTGAGATGACCAAAATGGTCCGTTTTGAAATTTTTCGTCTTTCAACTAATTTTGACTCTCAGAGGTTGATCATCACTTTTGGAGATAAAATGAGCATCGTTATCGTCATTTTCATGCTTCTAGGGAGCCAAAACTCAAGATTTGGCTTATGGTTAAAAGTGACTTAAAAGGACCCAAATGCTCACTTTGAGGGCTTAAAACGTGTTTATTCACTGCGGAAAGAGATATAAACAATATTTAGAGTGAATTCATGTTCATGCGAGAACGTTCAATTTTTCATGCAAAACGATCGATGACCCGCGACCTGATGAAATGACTCTGAGATGACCAAAATGTTCCGTTTTGAAAAAGTTCATCTTTCAACTAATTTTGACTCTCAGAGGTGGATCATCACTTTTGGAGATAAAATGAGCATCGTTATCGTCATTTTCATGCTTCTAGGGAGCCAAAACTCAAGATTTGGCTTATGGTTAAAAGTGACTTAAAAGGACCCAAATGCTCACTTCGAGGGCTTAAAACGTGTTTATTCACTGCGGGAAGAGATATAAACAACATTTAGAGTAAATTATTGTTCATGCGAGAACGTTTAATTTTTCATGCAAAACGATCGATGACCCGCGACCTGATGAAATTGCTCTGAGATGACCAAAATGGTCCGTTTTGAAAATGTTCATCTTTCAACTAATTTTGACTCTCAGAGGTTGATCATCACTTTTGGAGATAAAATGAGCATCATTATCGTCATGTTCATGCTTCTAGGGAGCCAAAACACAAGATTTGGCTTATGGTTAAAAGTGACTTAAAAGGACCCAAATGCTCACTTTGAGGGCTTAAAACGTGTTTATTCACTGCGGAAAGAGATATAAACAATATTTAGAGTGAATTAATGTTCATGCGAGAACGTTCAATTTTTCATGCAAAACGATCGATGACCCGCGACCTGATGAAATGACTCTGAGATGACCAAAATGTTCCGTTTTGAAAAAGTTCATCTTTCAACTAATTTTGACTCTCAGAGGTGGATCATCACTTTTGGAGATAAAATGAGCACCGTTATCGTCATTTTCATGCTTCTAGGGAGCCAAAACTCAAGATTTGGCTTATGGTTAAAAGTGACTTAAAAGGACCCAAATGCTCACTTCGAGGGCTTAAAGCGTGTTTATTCACTGCGGAAAGAGATATAAACAATATTTAGAGTGAATTAATGTTCATGCGAGAACGTTCAATTTTTCATGCAAAACGATCGATGACCCGCGACCTGATGAAATTGCTCTGAGATGACCAAAATGGTCCGTTTTGAAAAAGTTCATCTTTCAACTAATTTTGACTCTCAGAGGTGGATCATCACTTTTGGAGATAAAATGAGCATCGTTATAGTCATTTTCATGCTTCTAGGGAGCCAAAACTCAAGATTTGGCTTATGGTTAAAAGTGACTTAAAAGGACCCAAATGCTCACTTCGAGGGCTTAAAACGTGTTTATTCACTGCACGAAGAGATATAAACAACATTTAGAGTAAATTATTGTTCATGCGAGAACGTTCAATTTTTCATGCAAAACGATCGATGACCCGCGACCTGATGAAATGACTCTGAGATGACCAAAATGTTCCGTTTTGAAAAAGTTCATCTTTCAACTAATTTTGACTCTCAGAGGTGGATCATCACTTTTGGAGATAAAATGAGCATTGTTATCGTCATTTTCATGCTTCTAGGGAGCCAAAACTCAAGATTTGGCTTATGGTTAAAAGTGACTTAAAAGGACCCAAATGCTCACTTCGAGGGCTTAAAGCGTGTTTATTCACTGCGGGAAGAGATATAAACAACATTTAGAGTAAATTATTGTTCATGCGAGAACGTTCAATTTTTCATTCAAAACGATCGATGACCCGCGACCTGATGAAATTGCTCTGAGATGACCAAAATGTTACGTTTTGAAAATGTTCATCTTTCAACTAATTTTGACTCTCAGAGGTTGATCATCACTTTTGGAGATAAAATGAGCATCGTTATCGTCATTTTCATGCTTCTAGGGAGCCAAAACTCAAGATTTGGCTCATGGTTAAAAGTGACTTAAAAGGCCCAAAATGCTCACTTCGAGTGCTTAAAACGTGTTTATTCACTGCCGGAAGAGATATAAACAATAGTTAGAGTGAATTAATGTTCATGCGAGAACGTTCAATTTTTCATGCAAAACAATCGATGACCCGCGACCTGATGAAATTGCTCTAAGATGACCAAAATGGTCCGTTTTGAAAATGTTCATCTTTCAACTAATTTTGACTCTCAGAGGTGGATCATCACTTTTGGAGATAAAATGAGCATCGTTATCATCATTTTCATGCTTCTAGGGAGCCAAAACTCAAGATTTGGCTTATGGTTAAAAGTGACTTAAAAGGACCCAAATGCTCACTTTGAGGGCTTAAAACGTGTGTATTCACTGCGGAAAGAGATATAAACAATATTTAGAGTGAATTAATGTTCATGCGAGAACGTTCAATTTTTCATGCAAAACGATCGATGACCCGCGACCTGATGAAATTGCTCTGAGATGACCAAAATGGTCCGTTTTGAAAAAGTTCATCTTTCAACTAATTTTGACTCTCAGAGGTGGATCATCACTTTTGGAGATAAAATGAGCATCGTTATAGTCATTTTCATGCTTCTAGGGAGCCAAAACTCAAGATTTGGCTTATGGTTAAAAGTGACTTAAAAGGACCCAAATGCTCACTTCGAGGGCTTAAAACGTGTTAATTCACTGCAGGAAGAGATATAAACAACATTTAGAGTAAATTATTGTTCATGCGAGAACGTTCAATTTTTCATGCAAAACGATGGATGACCCGCGACCTGATGAAATTGATCTGAGATGACCAAAATGGTCCGTTTTGAAATTTTTCGTCTTTCAACTAATTTTGACTCTCAGAGGTTGATCATCACTTTTGGAGATAAAATGAGCATCGTTATCGTCATTTTCATGCTTCTAGGGAGCCAAAACTCAAGATTTGGCTTATGGTTAAAAGTGACTTAAAAGGACCCAAATGCTCACTTTGAGGGCTTAAAACGTGTTTATTCACTGCGGAAAGAGATATAAACAATATTTAGAGTGAATTCATGTTCATGCGAGAACGTTCAATTTTTCATGCAAAACGATCGATGACCCGCGACCTGATGAAATGACTCTGAGATGACCAAAATGTTCCGTTTTGAAAAAGTTCATCTTTCAACTAATTTTGACTCTCAGAGGTGGATCATCACTTTTGGAGATAAAATGAGCATCGTTATCGTCATTTTCATGCTTCTAGGGAGCCAAAACTCAAGATTTGGCTTATAGTTAAAAGTGACTTAAAAGGACCCAAATGCTCACTTCGAGGGCTTAAAACGTGTTTATTCACTGCGGGAAGAGATATAAACAACATTTAGAGTAAATTATTGTTCATGCGAGAACGTTTAATTTTTCATGCAAAACGATCGATGACCCGCGACCTGATGAAATTGCTCTGAGATGACCAAAATGGTCCGTTTTGAAAATGTTCATCTTTCAACTAATTTTGACTCTCAGAGGTTGATCATCACTTTTGGAGATAAAATGAGCATCATTATCGTCATTTTCATGCTTCTAGGGAGCCAAAACACAAGATTTGGCTTATGGTTAAAAGTGACTTAAAAGGACCCAAATGCTCACTTTGAGGGCTTAAAACGTGTTTATTCACTGCGGAAAGAGATATAAACAATATTTAGAGTGAATTAATGTTCATGCGAGAACGTTCAATTTTTCATGCAAAACGATCGATGACCCGCGACCTGATGAAATGACTCTGAGATGACCAAAATGTTCCGTTTTGAAAAAGTTCATCTTTCAACTAATTTTGACTCTCAGAGGTGGATCATCACTTTTGGAGATAAAATGAGCACCGTTATCGTCATTTTCATGCTTCTAGGGAGCCAAAACTCAAGATTTGGCTTATGGTTAAAAGTGACTTAAAAGGACCCAAATGCTCACTTCGAGGGCTTAAAGCGTGTTTATTCACTGCGGAAAGAGATATAAACAATATTTAGAGTGAATTAATGTTCATGCGAGAACGTTCAATTTTTCATGCAAAACGATCGATGACCCGCGACCTGATGAAATTGCTCTGAGATGACCAAAATGGTCCGTTTTGAAAAAGTTCATCTTTCAACTAATTTTGACTCTCAGAGGTGGATCATCACTTTTGGAGATAAAATGAGCATCGTTATAGTCATTTTCATGCTTCTAGGGAGCCAAAACTCAAGATTTGGCTTATGGTTAAAAGTGACTTAAAAGGACCCAAATGCTCACTTCGAGGGCTTAAAACGTGTTTATTCACTGCACGAAGAGATATAAACAACATTTAGAGTAAATTATTGTTCATGCGAGAACGTTCAATTTTTCATGCAAAACGATCGATGACCCGCGACCTGATGAAATTGCTCTGAGATGACCAAAATGGTCCGTTTTGAAAAAGTTCATCTTTCAACTAATTTTGACTCTCAGAGGTGGATCATCACTTTTGGAGATAAAATGAGCATCGTTATCGTCATTTTCATGCTTCTAGGGAGCCAAAACTCAAGATTTGGCTTATGGTTAAAAGTGACTTAAAAGGACCCAAATGCTCACTTCGAGGGCTTAAAACGTGTTTATTCACTGCACGAAGAGATATAAACAACATTTAGAGTAAATTATTGTTCATGCGAGAACGTTCAATTTTTCATGCAAAACGATCGATGACCCGCGACCTGATGAAATGACTCTGAGATGACCAAAATGTTCCGTTTTGAAAAAGTTCATCTTTCAACTAATTTTGACTCTCAGAGGTGGATCATCACTTTTGGAGATAAAATGAGCATCGTTATCGTCATTTTCATGCTTCTAGGGAGCCAAAACTCAAGATTTGGCTTATGGTTAAAAGTTACTTAAAAGGACCCAAATGCTCACTTCGAGGGCTTAAAACGTGTTTATTCACTGCGGGAAGAGATATAAACAATAGTTAGAGTGAATTAATGTTCATGCGAGAACGTTCAATTTTTCATGCAAAACGATCGATGACCCGCGACCTGATGAAATGACTCTGAGATTACCAAAATGTTCCGTTTTGAAAATTTTCATCTTTCAACTAATTTTGACTCTCAGAGGTGGATCATCACTTTTGGAGATAAAATGAGCATCGTTATCGTCATTTTCATGCTTCTAGGGAGCCAAAACTCAAGATTTGGCTCATGGTTAAAAGTGACTTAAAAGGCCCAAAATGCTCACTTCGAGGGTTTAAAACGTGTTTATTCACTGCCGGAAGAGATATAAACAATAGTTAGAGTGAATTAATGTTCATGCGAGAACGTTCAATTTTTCATGCAAAACAATCGATGACCCGCGACCTGATGAAATTGCTCTGAGATGACCAAAATGGTCCGTTTTGAAAATGTTCATCTTTCAACTAATTTTGACTCTCAGAGGTGGATCATCACTTTTGGAGATAAAATGAGCATCGTTATCGTCATTTTCATGCTTCTAGGGAGCCAAAACTCAAGATTTGGCTTATGGTTAAAAGTGACTTAAAAGGACCCAAATGCTCACTTTGACGGCTTAAAATGTGTTTATTCACTGCGGAAAGAGATATAAACAATATTTAGAGTGAATTAATGTTCATGCGAGAACGTTCAATTTTTCATGCAAAACGATCGATGACCCGCGACCTGATGAAATTGCTCTGAGATGACCAAAATGGTCCGTTTTGAAAAAGTTCATCTTTCAACTAATTTTGACTCTCAGAGGTGGATCATCACTTTTGGAGATAAAATGAGCATCGTTATAGTCATTTTCATGCTTCTAGGGAGCCAAAACTCAAGATTTGGCTTATGGTTAAAAGTGACTTAAAAGGACCCAAATGCTCACTTCGAGGGCTTAAAACGTGTTTATTCACTGCGGAAAGAGATATAAACAATATTTAGAGTGAATTAATGTTCATGCGAGAACGTTCAATTTTTCATGCAAAACGATCGATGACCCGCGACCTGATGAAATGACTCTGAGATGACCAAAATGTTCCGTTTTGAAAAAGTTCATCTTTCAACTAATTTTGACTCTCAGAGGTGGATCATCACTTTTGGAGATAAAATGAGCATCGTTATCGTCATTTTCATGCTTCTAGGGAGCCAAAACTCAAGATTTGGCTTATGGTTAAAAGTGACTTAAAAGGACCCAAATGCTCACTTCGAGGGCTTAAAACGTGTTTATTCACTGCGGGAAGAGATATAAACAACATTTAGAGTAAATTATTGTCCATGCGACAACGTTTAATTTTTCATGCAAAACGATCGATGACCCGCGACCTGATGAAATTGCTCTGAGATGACCAAAATGGTCCGTTTTGAAAATTTTCATCTTTCAACTAATTTTGACTCTCAGAGGTTGATCATCACTTTTGGAGATAAAATGAGCATCATTATCGTCATTTTCATGCTTCTAGGGAGCCAAAACACAAGATTTGGCTTATGGTTAAAAGTGACTTAAAAGGACCCAAATGCTCACTTTGAGGGCTTAAAACGTGTTTTTTCACTGCGGAAAGAGATATAAACAATTTTTAGAGTGAATTAATGTTCATGCGAGAACGTTCAATTTTTCATGCAAAACGATCGATGACCCGCGACCTGATGAAATGACTCTGAGATGACCAAAATGTTCCGTTTTGAAAAAGTTCATCTTTCAACTAATTTTGACTCTCAGAGGTGGATCATCACTTTTGGAGATAAAATGAGCATCGTTATCGTCATTTTCATGCTTCTAGGGAGCCAAAACTCAAGATTTGGCTTATGGTTAAAAGTGACTTAAAAGGACCCAAATGCTCACTTTGAGGGCTTAAAACGTGTTTATTCACTGCGGGAAGAGATATAAACAATAGTTAGAGTGAATTAATGTTCATGCGAGAACGTTCAATTTTTCATGCAAAACGATCGATGACCCGCGACCTGATGAAATGACTCTGAGATTACCAAAATGTTCAGTTTTGAAAATTTTCATCTTTCAACTAATTTTGACTCTCAGAGGTGGATCATCACTTTTGGAGATAAAATGAGCATCGTTATCGTAATTTTCATGCTTCTAGGGAGCCAAAACTCAAGATTTGGCTTATGGTTAAAAGTGACTTAAAAGGACACAAATGCTCACTTGGAGGGCTTAAAACGTGTTTATTCACTGCGGGAAGAGATATAAACAACATTTAGAGTAAATTATTGTTCATGCGAGAACGTTCAATTTTTCATGCAAAACGATCGATGACCCGCGACCTGATGAAATTACTCTGAGATGACCAAAATGGTCCGTTTTGAAAATTTTCATCTTTCAAATAATTTTGACTCTCAGAGGTTGATCATCACTTTTGGAGATAAAATGAGCATCGTTATCGTCATTTTCATGCTTCTAGGGAGCCAAAACTCAAGATTTGGCTCATGGTTAAAAGTGACTTAAAAGGCCCAAAATGCTCACTTCGAGGGCTTAAAACGTGTTTATTCACTGCCGGAAGAGATATAAACAATAGTTAGAGTGAATTAATGTTCATGCGAGAACGTTCAATTTTTCATGCAAAACAATCGATGACCCGCGACCTGATGAAATTGCTCTGAGATGACCAAAATGGTCCGTTTTGAAAATGTTCATCTTTCAACTAATTTTGACTCTCAGAGGTGGATCATCACTTTTGGAGATAAAATGAGCATCGTTATCGTCATTTTCATGCTTCTAGGGAGCCAAAACTCAAGATTTGGCTTATGGTTAAAAGTGACTTAAAAGGACCCAAATGCTCACTTTGACGGCTTAAAATGTGTTTATTCACTGCGGAAAGAGATATAAACAATATTTAGAGTGAATTAATGTTCATGCGAGAACGTTAAATTTTTCATGCAAAACGATCGATGACCCGCGACCTGATGAAATTGCTCTGAGATGACCAAAATGGTCCGTTTTGAAAAAGTTCATCTTTCAACTAATTTTGACTCTCAGAGGTGGATCATCACTTTTGGAGATAAAATGAGCATCGTTATAGTCATTTTCATGCTTCTAGGGAGCCAAAACTCAAGATTTGGCTTATGGTTAAAAGTGACTTAAAAGGACCCAAATGCTCACTTCGAGGGCTTAAAACGTGTTAATTCACTGCAGGAAGAGATATAAACAACATTTAGAGTAAATTATTGTTCATGCGAGAACGTTCAATTTTTCATGCAAAACGATCGATGACCCGCGACCTGATGAAATTGCTCTGAGATGACCAAAATGGTCCGTTTTGAAATTTTTCGTCTTTCAACTAATTTTGACTCTCAGAGGTTGATCATCACTTTTGGAGATAAAATGAGCATCGTTATCGTCATTTTCATGCTTCTAGGGAGCCAAAACTCAAGATTTGGCTTATGGTTAAAAGTGACTTAAAAGGACCCAAATGCTCACTTTGAGGGCTTAAAACGTGTTTATTCACTGCGGAAAGAGATATAAACAATATTTAGAGTGAATTAATGTTCATGCGAGAACGTTCAATTTTTCATGCAAAACGATCGATGACCCGCGACCTGATGAAATGACTCTGAGATGACCAAAATGTTCCGTTTTGAAAAAGTTCATCTTTCAACTAATTTTGACTCTCAGAGGTGGATCATCACTTTTGGAGATAAAATGAGCATTGTTATCGTCATTTTCATGCTTCTAGGGAGCCAAAACTCAAGATTTGGCTTATGGTTAAAAGTGACTTAAAAGGACCCAAATGCTCACTTTGACGGCTTAAAATGTGTTTATTCACTGCGGAAAGAGATATAAACAATATTTAGAGTGAATTAATGTTCATGCGAGAACGTTCAATTTTTCATGCAAAACGATCGATGACCCGCGACCTGATGAAATTGCTCTGAGATGACCAAAATGGTCCGTTTTGAAAAAGTTCATCTTTCAACTAATTTTGACTCTCAGAGGTGGATCATCACTTTTGGAGATAAAATGAGCATCGTTATAGTCATTTTCATGCTTCTAGGGAGCCAAAACTCAAGATTTGGCTTATGGTTAAAAGTGACTTAAAAGGACCCAAATGCTCACTTTGACGCCTTAAAATGTGTTTATTCACTGCGGAAAGAGATATAAACAATATTTAGAGTGAATTAATGTTCATGCGAGAACGTTCAATTTTTCATGCAAAACGATCGATGACCCGCGACCTGATGAAATTGCTCTGAGATGACCAAAATGGTCCGTTTTGAAAAAGTTCATCTTTCAACTAATTTTGACTCTCAGAGGTGGATCATCACTTTTGGAGATAAAATGAGCATCGTTATAGTCATTTTCATGCTTCTAGGGAGTCAAAACTCAAGATTTGGCTTATGGTTAAAAGTGACTTAAAAGGACCCAAATGCTCACTTCGAGGGCTTAAAACGTGTTTATTCACTGCGGAAAGAGATATAAACAATATTTAGAGTGAATTAATGTTCATGCGAGAACGTTCAATTTTTCATGCAAAACGATCGATGACCCGCGACCTGATGAAATGACTCTGAGATGACCAAAATGTTCCGTTTTGAAAAAGTTCATCTTTCAACTAATTTTGACTCTCAGAGGTGGATCATCACTTTTGGAGATAAAATGAGCATCGTTATCGTAATTTTCATGCTTCTAGGGAGCCAAAACTCAAGATTTGGCTTATGGTTAAAAGTGACTTAAAAGGACCCAAATGCTCACTTCGAGGGCTTAAAACGTGTTTATTCACTGCGGGAAGAGATATAAACAACATTTAGAGTAAATTATTGTCCATGCGAGAACGTTTAATTTTTCATGCAAAACGATCGATGACCCGCGACCTGATGAAATTGCTCTGAGATGACCAAAATGGTCCGTTTTGAAAACTTTCATCTTTCAACTAATTTTGACTCTCAGAGGTTGATCATCACTTTTGGAGATAAAATGAGCATCATTATCGTCATTTTCATGCTTCTAGGGAGCCAAAACACAAGATTTGGCTTATGGTTAAAAGTGACTTAAAAGGACCCAAATGCTCACTTTGAGGGCTTAAAACGTGTTTTTTCACTGCGGAAAGAGATATAAACAATTTTTAGAGTGAATTAATGTTCATGCGAGAACGTTCAATTTTTCATGCAAAACGATCGATGACCCGCGACCTGATGAAATGACTCTGAGATGACCAAAATGTTCCGTTTTGAAAAAGTTCATCTTTCAACTAATTTTGACTCTCAGAGGTGGATCATCACTTTTGGAGATAAAATGAGCATCGTTATCGTCATTTTCATGCTTCTAGGGAGCCAAAACTCAAGATTTGGCTTATGGTTAAAAGTGACTTAAAAGGACCCAAATGCTCACTTTGAGGGCTTAAAACGTGTTTATTCACTGCGGGAAGAGATATAAACAATAGTTAGAGTGAATTAATGTTCATGCGAGAACGTTCAATTTTTCATGCAAAACGATCGATGACCCGCGACCTGATGAAATGACTCTGAGATTACCAAAATGTTCAGTTTTGAAAATTTTCATCTTTCAACTAATTTTGACTCTCAGAGGTGGATCATCACTTTTGGAGATAAAATGAGCATCGTTATCGTCATTTTCATGCTTCTAGGGAGCCAAAACTCAAGATTTGGCTTATGGTTAAAAGTGACTTAAAAGGACACAAATGCTCACTTGGAGGGCTTAAAACGTGTTTATTCACTGCGGGAAGAGATATAAACAACATTTAGAGTAAATTATTGTTCATGCGAGAACGTTCAATTTTTCATGCAAAACGATCGATGACCCGCGACCTGATGAAATTACTCTGAGATGACCAAAATGGTCCGTTTTGAAAATTTTCATCTTTCAAATAATTTTGACTCTCAGAGGTTGATCATCACTTTTGGAGATAAAATGAGCATCGTTATCGTCATTTTCATGCTTCTAGGGAGCCAAAACTCAAGATTTGGCTCATGGTTAAAAGTGACTTAAAAGGCCCAAAATGCTCACTTCGAGGGCTTAAAACGTGTTTATTCACTGCCGGAAGAGATATAAACAATAGTTAGAGTGAATTAATGTTCATGCGAGAACGTTCAATTTTTCATGCAAAACAATCGATGACCCGCGACCTGATGAAATTGCTCTGAGATGACCAAAATGGTCCGTTTTGAAAATGTTCATCTTTCAACTAATTTTGACTCTCAGAGGTGGATCATCACTTTTGGAGATAAAATGAGCATCGTTATCGTCATTTTCATGCTTCTAGGGAGCCAAAACTCAAGATTTGGCTTATGGTTAAAAGTGACTTAAAAGGACCCAAATGCTCACTTTGACGGCTTAAAATGTGTTTATTCACTGCGGAAAGAGATATAAACAATATTTAGAGTGAATTAATGTTCATGCGAGAACGTTAAATTTTTCATGCAAAACGATCGATGACCCGCGACCTGATGAAATTGCTCTGAGATGACCAAAATGGTCCGTTTTGAAAAAGTTCATCTTTCAACTAATTTTGACTCTCAGAGGTGGATCATCACTTTTGGAGATAAAATGAGCATCGTTATAGTCATTTTCATGCTTCTAGGGAGCCAAAACTCAAGATTTGGCTTATGGTTAAAAGTGACTTAAAAGGACCCAAATGCTCACTTCGAGGGCTTAAAACGTGTTAATTCACTGCAGGAAGAGATATAAACAACATTTAGAGTAAATTATTGTTCATGCGAGAACGTTCAATTTTTCATGCAAAACGATCGATGACCCGCGACCTGATGAAATTGCTCTGAGATGACCAAAATGGTCCGTTTTGAAATTTTTCGTCTTTCAACTAATTTTGACTCTCAGAGGTTGATCATCACTTTTGGAGATAAAATGAGCATCGTTATCGTCATTTTCATGCTTCTAGGGAGCCAAAACTCAAGATTTGGCTTATGGTTAAAAGTGACTTAAAAGGACCCAAATGCTCACTTTGAGGGCTTAAAACGTGTTTATTCACTGCGGAAAGAGATATAAACAATATTTAGAGTGAATTAATGTTCATGCGAGAACGTTCAATTTTTCATGCAAAACGATCGATGACCCGCGACCTGATGAAATGACTCTGAGATGACCAAAATGTTCCGTTTTGAAAAAGTTCATCTTTCAACTAATTTTGACTCTCAGAGGTGGATCATCACTTTTGGAGATAAAATGAGCATTGTTATCGTCATTTTCATGCTTCTAGGGAGCCAAAACTCAAGATTTGGCTTATGGTTAAAAGTGACTTAAAAGGACCCAAATGCTCACTTCGAGGGCTTAAAACGTGTTTATTCACTGCGGGAAGAGATATAAACAACATTTAGAGTAAATTATTGTCCATGCGAGAACGTTTAATTTTTCATGCAAAACGATCGATGACCCGCGACCTGATGAAATTGCTCTGAGATGACCAAAATGGTCCGTTTTGAAAATTTTCATCTTTCAACTAATTTTGACTCTCAGAGGTTGATCATCACTTTTGGAGATAAAATGAGCATCATTATCGTCATTTTCATGCTTCTAGGGAGCCAAAACACAAGATTTGGCTTATGGTTAAAAGTGACTTAAAAGGACCCAAATGCTCACTTTGAGGGCTTAAAATGTGTTTTTTCACTGCGGAAAGAGATATAAACAATTTTTAGAGTGAATTAATGTTCATGCGAGAACGTTCAATTTTTCATGCAAAACGATCGATGACCCGCGACCTGATGAAATGACTCTGAGATGACCAAAATGTTCCGTTTTGAAAAAGTTCATCTTTCAACTAATTTTGACTCTCAGAGGTGGATCATCACTTTTGGAGATAAAATGAGCATCGTTATCGTCATTTTCATGCTTCTAGGGAGCCAAAACTCAAGATTTGGCTTATGGTTAAAAGTGACTTAAAAGGACACAAATGCTCACTTGGAGGGCTTAAAACGTGTTTATTCACTGCGGGAAGAGATATAAACAACATTTAGAGTAAATTATTGTTCATGCGAGAACGTTCAATTTTTCATGCAAAACGATCGATGACCCGCGACCTGATGAAATTACTCTGAGATGACCAAAATGGTCCGTTTTGAAAATTTTTATCTTTCAAATAATTTTGACTCTCAGAGGTTGATCATCACTTTTGGAGATAAAATGAGCATCGTTATCGTCATTTTCATGCTTCTAGGGAGCCAAAACTCAAGATTTGGCTTATGGTTAAAAGTGACTTAAAAGGACCCAAATGCTCACTTCGAGGGCTTAAAACGTGTTTATTCACTGCGGGAAGAGATATAAACAACATTTAGAGTAAATTATTGTTCATGCGAGAACGTTTAATTTTTCATGCAAAACGATCGATGACCCGCGACCTGATGAAATTGCTCTGAGATGACCAAAATGGTCCGTTTTGAAAATTTTCATCTTTCAACTAATTTTGACTCTCAGAGGTTGATCATCACTTTTGGAGATAAAATGAGCATCGTTATCGTCATTTTCATGCTTCTAGGGAGCCAAAACTCAAGATTTGGCTCATGGTTAAAAGTGACTTAAAAGGCCCAAAATGCTCACTTCGAGGGCTTAAAACGTGTTTATTCACTGCCGGAAGAGATATAAACAATAGTTAGAGTGAATTAATGTTCATGCGAGAACGTTCAATTTTTCATGCAAAACAATCGATGACCCGCGACCTGATGAAATTGCTCTGAGATGACCAAAATGGTCCGTTTTGAAAATGTTCATCTTTCAACTAATTTTGACTCTCAGAGGTGGATCATCACTTTTGGAGATAAAATGAGCATCGTTATCGTCATTTTCATGCTTCTAGGGAGCCAAAACTCAAGATTTGGCTTATGGTTAAAAGTGACTTAAAAGGACCCAAATGCTCACTTTGACGGCTTAAAATGTGTTTATTCACTGCGGAAAGAGATATAAACAATATTTAGAGTGAATTAATGTTCATGCGAGAACGTTAAATTTTTCATGCAAAACGATCGATGACCCGCGACCTGATGAAATTGCTCTGAGATGACCAAAATGGTCCGTTTTGAAAAAGTTCATCTTTCAACTAATTTTGACTCTCAGAGGTGGATCATCACTTTTGGAGATAAAATGAGCATCGTTATAGTCATTTTCATGCTTCTAGGGAGCCAAAACTCAAGATTTGGCTTATGGTTAAAAGTGACTTAAAAGGACCCAAATGCTCACTTCGAGGGCTTAAAACGTGTTAATTCACTGCAGGAAGAGATATAAACAACATTTAGAGTAAATTATTGTTCATGCGAGAACGTTCAATTTTTCATGCAAAACGATCGATGACCCGCGACCTGATGAAATTGCTCTGAGATGACCAAAATGGTCCGTTTTGAAATTTTTCGTCTTTCAACTAATTTTGACTCTCAGAGGTTGATCATCAGTTTTGGAGATAAAATGAGCATCGTTATCGTCATTTTCATGCTTCTAGGGAGCCAAAACTCAAGATTTGGCTTATGGTTAAAAGTGACTTAAAAGGACCCAAATGCTCACTTTGAGGGCTTAAAACGTGTTTATTCACTGCGGAAAGAGATATAAACAATATTTAGAGTGAATTAATGTTCATGCGAGAACGTTCAATTTTTCATGCAAAACGATCGATGACCCGCGACCTGATGAAATGACTCTGAGATGACCAAAATGTTCCGTTTTGAAAAAGTTCATCTTTCAACTAATTTTGACTCTCAGAGGTGGATCATCACTTTTGGAGATAAAATGAGCATTGTTATCGTCATTTTCATGCTTCTAGGGAGCCAAAACTCAAGATTTGGCTTATGGTTAAAAGTGACTTAAAAGGACCCAAATGCTCACTTCGAGGGCTTAAAACGTGTTTATTCACTGCGGGAAGAGATATAAACAACATTTAGAGTAAATTATTGTCCATGCGAGAACGTTTAATTTTTCATGCAAAACGATCGATGACCCGCGACCTGATGAAATTGCTCTGAGATGACCAAAATGGTCCGTTTTGAAAATTTTCATCTTTCAACTAATTTTGACTCTCAGAGGTTGATCATCACTTTTGGAGATAAAATGAGCATCATTATCGTCATTTTCATGCTTCTAGGGAGCCAAAACACAAGATTTGGCTTATGGTTAAAAGTGACTTAAAAGGACCCAAATGCTCACTTTGAGGGCTTAAAATGTGTTTTTTCACTGCGGAAAGAGATATAAACAATTTTTAGAGTGAATTAATGTTCATGCGAGAACGTTCAATTTTTCATGCAAAACGATCGATGACCCGCGACCTGATGAAATGACTCTGAGATGACCAAAATGTTCCGTTTTGAAAAAGTTCATCTTTCAACTAATTTTGACTCTCAGAGGTGGATCATCACTTTTGGAGATAAAATGAGCATCGTTATCGTCATTTTCATGCTTCTAGGGAGCCAAAACTCAAGATTTGGCTTATGGTTAAAAGTGACTTAAAAGGACACAAATGCTCACTTGGAGGGCTTAAAACGTGTTTATTCACTGCGGGAAGAGATATAAACAACATTTAGAGTAAATTATTGTTCATGCGAGAACGTTCAATTTTTCATGCAAAACGATCGATGACCCGCGACCTGATGAAATTACTCTGAGATGACCAAAATGGTCCGTTTTGAAAATTTTTATCTTTCAAATAATTTTGACTCTCAGAGGTTGATCATCACTTTTGGAGATAAAATGAGCATCGTTATCGTCATTTTCATGCTTCTAGGGAGCCAAAACTCAAGATTTGGCTTATGGTTAAAAGTGACTTAAAAGGACCCAAATGCTCACTTCGAGGGCTTAAAACGTGTTTATTCACTGCGGGAAGAGATATAAACAACATTTAGAGTAAATTATTGTTCATGCGAGAACGTTTAATTTTTCATGCAAAACGATCGATGACCCGCGACCTGATGAAATTGCTCTGAGATGACCAAAATGGTCCGTTTTGAAAATTTTCATCTTTCAACTAATTTTGACTCTCAGAGGTTGATCATCACTTTTGGAGATAAAATGAGCATCATTATCGTCATTTTCATGCTTCTAGGGAGCCAAAACACCAGATTTGGCTTATGGTTAAAAGTGACTTAAAAGGACCCAAATGCTCACTTTGAGGGCTTAAAACGTGTTTATTCACTGCGGAAAGAGATATAAACAATATTTAGAGTGAATTAATGTTCATGCGAGAACGTTCAATTTTTCATGCAAAACGATCGATGACCCGCGACCTGATGAAATGACTCTGAGATTACCAAAATGTTCAGTTTTGAAAATTTTCATCTTTCAACTAATTTTGACTCTCAGAGGTGGATCATCACTTTTGGAGATAAAATGAGCATCGTTATCGTCATTTTCATGCTTCTAGGGAGCCAAAACTCAAGATTTGGCTTATGGTTAAAAGTGACTTAAAAGGACCCAAATGCTCACTTCGAGGGCTTAAAGCGTGTTTATTCACTGCGGGAAGAGATATAAACAACATTTAGAGTAAATTATTGTTCATGCGAGAACGTTCAATTTTTCATTCAAAACGATCGATGACCCGCGACCTGATGAAATTGCTCTGAGATGACCAAAATGTTACGTTTTGAAAATGTTCATCTTTCAACTAATTTTGACTCTCAGAGGTTGATCATCACTTTTGGAGATAAAATGAGCATCGTTATCGTCATTTTCATGCTTCTAGGGAGCCAAAACTCAAGATTTGGCTCATGGTTAAAAGTGACTTAAAAGGCCCAAAATGCTCACTTCGAGGGCTTAAAACGTGTTTATTCACTGCCGGAAGAGATATAAACAATAGTTAGAGTGAATTAATGTTCATGCGAGAACGTTCAATTTTTCATGCAAAACAATCGATGACCCGCGACCTGATGAAATTGCTCTGAGATGACCAAAATGGTCCGTTTTGAAAATGTTCATCTTTCAACTAATTTTGACTCTCAGAGGTGGATCATCACTTTTGGAGATAAAATGAGCATCGTTATCGTCATTTTCATGCTTCTAGGGAGCCAAAACTCAAGATTTGGCTTATGGTTAAAAGTGACTTAAAAGGACCCAAATGCTCACTTTGAGGGCTTAAAACGTGTTTATTCACTGCGGAAAGAGATATAAACAATATTTAGAGTGAATTAATGTTCATGCGAGAACGTTCAATTTTTCATGCAAAACGATTGATGACCCGCGACCTGATGAAATTGCTCTGAGATGACCAAAATGGTCCGTTTTGAAAAAGTTAATCTTTCAACTAATTTTTACTCTCAGAGGTGGATCATCACTTTTGGAGATGAAATGAGCATCGTTATAGTCATTTTCATGCTTCTAGGGAGCCAAAACTCAAGATTTGGCTTATGGTTAAAAGTGACTTAAAAGGACCCAAATGCTCACTTCGAGGGCTTAAAACGTGTTAATTCACTGCAGGAAGAGATATAAACAACATTTAGAGTAAATTATTGTTCATGCAAGAACGTTCAATTTTTCATGCAAAACGATCGATGACCCGCGACCTGATGAAATTGCTCTGAGATGACCAAAATGGTCCGTTTTGAAATTTTTCGTCTTTCAACTAATTTTGACTCTCAGAGGTTGATCATCACTTTTGGAGATAAAATGAGCATCGTTATCGTCATTTTCATGCTTCTAGGGAGCCAAAACTCAAGATTTGGCTTATGGTTAAAAGTGACTTAAAAGGACCCAAATGCTCACTTTGAGGGCTTAAAACGTGTTTATTCACTGCGGAAAGAGATGTAAACAATATTTAGAGTGAATTAATGTTCATGCGAGAACGTTCAATTTTTCATGCAAAACGATCGATGACCCGCGACCTGATGAAATGACTCTGAGATGACCAAAATGTTCCGTTTTGAAAAAGTTCATCTTTCAACTAATTTTGACTCTCAGAGGTGGATCATCACTTTTGGAGATAAAATGAGCATCGTTATCGTCATTTTCATGCTTCTAGGGAGCCAAAACTCAAGATTTGGCTTATGGTTAAAAGTGACTTAAAAGGACCCAAATGCTCACTTCGAGGGCTTAAAACGTGTTTATTCACTGCGGGAAGAGATATAAACAACATTTAGAGTAAATTATTGTTCATGCGAGAACGTTTAATTTTTCATGCAAAACGATCGATGACCCGCGACTAAGGGTGGGCGTCCGAATCGGCTACGCCCACGGAGTAGGCGTAGTGTTGCCTTCTACGCATTTTGCGTAGACAGCGTAGCCGGCAACACTACGCCCACTCCGTGAGCGTAGCCGAGTCGGCCGCCACCCGCCTCCCTCCCGCCCTCCACTAGATACTTTATTTAAACATTTGCACGGATAAAAACAAGTTAAAAGCACTTACCTTGTCCGGGGCTCGTCCGGGTCTTCATCTTTGAATAGCGTCCTTTGCCTGGATACCAATGCGCATGCGCGGGCGGCCGCGCATGCGCATTTCTCGGGAGAAATGCGCATGCGCGGCCGCCCGCGCATGCGCATTGGTATCCAGGCAAAGGACGCTATTCAAAGATGAAGACCCGGACGAGCCCCGGACAAGGTAAGTGCTTTTAACTTGTTTTAATCCGTGTAAATGCTTAAATAAAGTATGTAGGGGAGAGCGGGAGGGAGGTGCGTAGTGGGGCAACGCGGAGTGCGGGAGTGGGCGTAGCTTCTCGCCCTCTCCGCGTAGCTCCGCGGAGCCCCACTACGCCCCACTACGCCCAGGGTTACCCGCGACCTGATGAAATTGCTCTGAGATGACCAAAATGGTCCGTTTTTAAAATTTTCATCTTTCAACTAATTTTGACTCTCAGAGGTTTATCATCACTTTTGGAGATAAAATGAGCATCATTATCGTCATTTTCATGCTTCTAGGGAGCCAAAACACAAGATTTGGCTTATGGTTAAAAGTGACTTAAAAGGACCCAAATGCTCACTTTGAGGGCTTAAAACGTGTTTATTCACTGCGGAAAGAGATATAAACAATATTTAGAGTGAATTAATGTTCATGCGAGAACGTTCAATTTTTCATGCAAAACGATCGATGACCCGCGACCTGATGAAATGACTCTGAGATGACCAAAATGTTCCGTTTTGAAAAAGTTCATCTTTCAACTAATTTTGACTCTCAGAGGTGGATCATCACTTTTGGAGATAAAATGAGCATCGTTATCGTCATTTTCATGCTTCTAGGGAGCCAAAACTCAAGATTTGGCTTATGGTTAAAAGTGACTTAAAAGGACCCAAATGCTCACTTTGAAGGCTTAAAACGTGTTTATTCACTGCGGGAAGAGATATAAACAATAGTTAGAGTGAATTAATGTTCATGCGAGAACGTTCAATTTTTCATGCAAAACGATCGATGACCCGCGACCTGATGAAATGACTCTGAGATTACCAAAATGTTCCGTTTTGAAAATTTTCATCTTTCAACTAATTTTGACTCTCAGAGGTGGATCATCACTTTTGGAGATAAAATGAGCATCGTTATCGTCATTTTCATGCTTCTAGGGAGCCAAAACTCAAGATTTGGCTTATGGTTAAAAGTGACTTAAAAGGACACAAATGCTCACTTGGAGGGCTTAAAACGTGTTTATTCACTGCGGGAAGAGATATAAACAACATTTAGAGTAAATTATTGTTCATGCGAGAACGTTCAATTTTTCATGCAAAACGATCGATGACCCGCGACCTGATGAAATTACTCTGAGATGACCAAAATGGTCCGTTTTGAAAATTTTCATCTTTCAACTAATTTTGACTCTCAGAGGTTGATCATCACTTTTGGAGATAAAATGAGCATCGTTATCGTCATTTTCATGCTTCTAGGGAGCCAAAACTCAAGATTTGGCTCATGGTTAAAAGTGACTTAAAAGGCCCAAAATGCTCACTTCGAGGGCTTAAAACGTGTTTATTCACTGCCGGAAGAGATATAAACAATAGTTAGAGTGAATTAATGTTCATGCGAGAACGTTCAATTTTTCATGCAAAACGATCGATGACCCGCGACCTGATGAAATGACTCTGAGATTACCAAAATGTTCAGTTTTGAAAATTTTCATCTTTCAACTAATTTTGACTCTCAGAGGTGGATCATCACTTTTGGAGATAAAATGAGCATCGTTATCGTCATTTTCATGCTTCTAGGGAGCCAAAACTCAAGATTTGGCTTATGGTTAAAAGTGACTTAAAAGGACCCAAATGCTCACTTCGAGGGCTTAAAGCGTGTTTATTCACTGCGGGAAGAGATATAAACAACATTTAGAGTAAATTATTGTTCATGCGAGAACGTTCAATTTTTCATTCAAAACGATCGATGACCCGCGACCTGATGAAATTGCTCTGAGATGACCAAAATGTTACGTTTTGAAAATGTTCATCTTTCAACTAATTTTGACTCTCAGAGGTTGATCATCACTTTTGGAGATAAAATGAGCATCGTTATCGTCATTTTCATGCTTCTAGGGAGCCAAAACTCAAGATTTGGCTCATGGTTAAAAGTGACTTAAAAGGCCCAAAATGCTCACTTCGAGGGCTTAAAACGTGTTTATTCACTGCCGGAAGAGATATAAACAATAGTTAGAGTGAATTAATGTTCATGCGAGAACGTTCAATTTTTCATGCAAAACAATCGATGACCCGCGACCTGATGAAATTGCTCTGAGATGACCAAAATGGTCCGTTTTGAAAATGTTCATCTTTCAACTAATTTTGACTCTCAGAGGTGGATCATCACTTTTGGAGATAAAATGAGCATCGTTATCGTCATTTTCATGCTTCTAGGGAGCCAAAACTCAAGATTTGGCTTATGGTTAAAAGTGACTTAAAAGGACCCAAATGCTCACTTTGAGGGCTTAAAACGTGTTTATTCACTGCGGAAAGAGATATAAACAATATTTAGAGTGAATTAATGTTCATGCGAGAACGTTCAATTTTTCATGCAAAACGATTGATGACCCGCGACCTGATGAAATTGCTCTTAGATGACCAAAATGGTCCGTTTTGAAAAAGTTAATCTTTCAACTAATTTTGACTCTCAGAGGTGGATCATCACTTTTGGAGATAAAATGAGCATCGTTATAGTCATTTTCATGCTTCTAGGGAGCCAAAACTCAAGATTTGGCTTATGGTTAAAAGTGACTTAAAAGGACCCAAATGCTCACTTCGAGGGCTTAAAACGTGTTAATTCACTGCAGGAAGAGATATAAACAACATTTAGAGTAAATTATTGTTCATGCAAGAACGTTCAATTTTTCATGCAAAACGATCGATGACCCGCGACCTGATGAAATTGCTCTGAGATGACCAAAATGGTCCGTTTTGAAATTTTTCGTCTTTCAACTAATTTTGACTCTCAGAGGTTGATCATCACTTTTGGAGATAAAATGAGCATCGTTATCGTCATTTTCATGCTTCTAGGGAGCCAAAACTCAAGATTTGGCTTATGGTTAAAAGTGACTTAAAAGGACCCAAATGCTCACTTTGAGGGCTTAAAACGTGTTTATTCACTGCGGAAAGAGATGTAAACAATATTTAGAGTGAATTAATGTTCATGCGAGAACGTTCAATTTTTCATGCAAAACGATCGATGACCCGCGACCTGATGAAATGACTCTGAGATGACCAAAATGTTCCGTTTTGAAAAAGTTCATCTTTCAACTAATTTTGACTCTCAGAGGTGGATCATCACTTTTGGAGATAAAATGAGCATCGTTATCGTCATTTTCATGCTTCTAGGGAGCCAAAACTCAAGATTTGGCTTATGGTTAAAAGTGACTTAAAAGGACCCAAATGCTCACTTCGAGGGCTTAAAACGTGTTTATTCACTGCGGGAAGAGATATAAACAACATTTAGAGTAAATTATTGTTCATGCGAGAACGTTTAATTTTTCATGCAAAACGATCGATGACCCGCGACTAAGGGTGGGCGTCCGAATCGGCTACGCCCACGGAGTAGGCGTAGTGTTGCCTTCTACGCATTTTGCGTAGACAGCGTAGCCGGCAACACTACGCCCACTCCGTGAGCGTAGCCGAGTCGGCCGCCACCCGCCTCCCTCCCGCCCTCCACTAGATACTTTATTTAAACATTTGCACGGATAAAAACAAGTTAAAAGCACTTACCTTGTCCGGGGCTCGTCCGGGTCTTCATCTTTGAATAGCGTCCTTTGCCTGGATACCAATGCGCATGCGCGGGCGGCCGCGCATGCGCATTTCTCGGGAGAAATGCGCATGCGCGGCCGCCCGCGCATGCGCATTGGTATCCAGGCAAAGGACGCTATTCAAAGATGAAGACCCGGACGAGCCCCGGACAAGGTAAGTGCTTTTAACTTGTTTTAATCCGTGTAAATGCTTAAATAAAGTATGTAGGGGAGAGCGGGAGGGAGGTGCGTAGTGGGGCTACGCGGAGTGCGGGAGTGGGTGTAGCTTCTCGCCCTCTCCGCGTAGCTCCGCGGAGCCCCACTACGCCCCACTACGCCCAGGGTTACCCGCGACCTGATGAAATTGCTCTGAGATGACCAAAATGGTCCGTTTTTAAAATTTTCATCTTTCAACTAATTTTGACTCTCAGAGGTTTATCATCACTTTTGGAGATAAAATGAGCATCATTATCGTCATTTTCATGCTTCTAGGGAGCCAAAACACAAGATTTGGCTTATGGTTAAAAGTGACTTAAAAGGACCCAAATGCTCACTTTGAGGGCTTAAAACGTGTTTATTCACTGCGGAAAGAGATATAAACAATATTTAGAGTGAATTAATGTTCATGCGAGAACGTTCAATTTTTCATGCAAAACGATCGATGACCCGCGACCTGATGAAATGACTCTGAGATGACCAAAATGTTCCGTTTTGAAAAAGTTCATCTTTCAACTAATTTTGACTCTCAGAGGTGGATCATCACTTTTGGAGATAAAATGAGCATCGTTATCGTCATTTTCATGCTTCTAGGGAGCCAAAACTCAAGATTTGGCTTATGGTTAAAAGTGACTTAAAAGGACCCAAATGCTCACTTTGAAGGCTTAAAACGTGTTTATTCACTGCGGGAAGAGATATAAACAATAGTTAGAGTGAATTAATGTTCATGCGAGAACGTTCAATTTTTCATGCAAAACGATCGATGACCCGCGACCTGATGAAATGACTCTGAGATTACCAAAATGTTCCGTTTTGAAAATTTTCATCTTTCAACTAATTTTGACTCTCAGAGGTGGATCATCACTTTTGGAGATAAAATGAGCATCGTTATCGTCATTTTCATGCTTCTAGGGAGCCAAAACTCAAGATTTGGCTTATGGTTAAAAGTGACTTAAAAGGACACAAATGCTCACTTGGAGGGCTTAAAACGTGTTTATTCACTGCGGGAAGAGATATAAACAACATTTAGAGTAAATTATTGTTCATGCGAGAACGTTCAATTTTTCATGCAAAACGATCGATGACCCGCGACCTGATGAAATTACTCTGAGATGACCAAAATGGTCCGTTTTGAAAATTTTCATCTTTCAACTAATTTTGACTCTCAGAGGTTGATCATCACTTTTGGAGATAAAATGAGCATCGTTATCGTCATTTTCATGCTTCTAGGGAGCCAAAACTCAAGATTTGGCTTATGGTTAAAAGTGACTTAAAAGGACCCAAATGCTCACTTCGAGGGCTTAAAACGTGTTTATTCACTGCGGGAAGAAATATAAACAACATTTAGAGTAAATTATTGTTCATGCGAGAACGTTTAATTTTTCATGCAAAACGATCGATGACCCGCGACCTGATGAAATTGCTCTGAGATGACCAAAATGGTCCGTTTTGAAAATTTTCATCTTTCAACTAATTTTGACTCTCAGAGGTTGATCATCACTTTTGGAGAGAAAATGAGCATCATTATCGTCATTTTCATGCTTCTAGGGAGCCAAAACACAAGATTTGGCTTATGGTGAAAAGTGACTTAAAAGGACCCAAATGCTCACTTTGAGGGCTAAAAACGTGTTTATTCACTGCGGAAAGAGATATAAACAATATTTAGAGTGAATTAATGTTCATGCGAGAACGTTCCATTTTTCATGCAAAACGATCGATGACCCGCGACCTGATGAAATGACTCTGAGATGACCAAAATGTTCCGTTTTGAAAAAGTTCATCTTTCAACTAATTTTGACTCTCAGAGGTGGATCATCACTTTTGGAGATAAAATGAGCATCGTTATCGTCATTTTCATGCTTCTAGGGAGTCAAAACTCAAGATTTGGCTTATGGTTAAAAGTGACTTAAAAGGACCCAAATGCTCACTTCGAGGGCTTAAAACGTGTTTATTCACTGCGGGAAGAGATATAAACAATAGTTAGAGTGAATTAATGTTCATGCGAGAACGTTCAATTTTTCATGCAAAATGATCGATGACCCGCGACCTGATGAAATGACTCTGAGATTACCAAAATGTTCCGTTTTGAAAATTTTCATCTTTCAACTAATTTTGACTCTCAGAGGTGGATCATCACTTTTGGAGATAAAATGAGCATCGTTATCGTCATTTTCATGCTTCTAGGGAGCCAAAACTCAAGATTTGGCTTATGGTTAAAAGTGACTTAAAAGGACCCAAATGCTCACTTCGAGGGCTTAAAGCGTGTTTATTCACTGCGGGAAGAGATATAAACAACATTTAGAGTAAATTATTGTTCATGCGAGAACGTTAAATTTTTCATTCAAAACGATCGATGACCCGCGACCTGATGAAATTGCTCTGAGATGACCAAAATGTTATGTTTTGAAAATGTTCATCTTTCAACTAATTTTGACTCTCAGAGGTTGATCATCACTTTTGGAGATAAAATGAGCATCGTTATCGTCATTTTCATGCTTCTAGGGAGCCAAAACTCAAGATTTGGCTCATGCTTAAAAGTGACTTAAAAGGCCCAAAATGCTCACTTCGAGGGCTTAAAACGTGTTTATTCACTGCCGGAAGAGATATAAACAATAGTTAGAGTGAATTAATGTTCATGCGAGAACGTTCAATTTTTCATGCAAAACGATCGATGACCCGCGACCTGATGAAATGACTCTGAGATTACCAAAATGTTCCGTTTTGAAAATTTTCATCTTTCAACTAATTTTGACTCTCAGAGGTGGATCATCACTTTTGGAGATAAAATGAGCATCGTTATCGTCATTTTCATGCTTCTAGGGAGCCAAAACTCAAGATTTGGCTTATGGTTAAAAGTGACTTAAAAGGACCCAAATGCTCACTTGGAGGGCTTAAAACGTGTTTATTCACTGCGGAAAGAGATATAAACAATATTTAGAGTGAATTAATGTTCATGCGAGAACGTTCAATTTTTCATGCAAAACGATCGATGACCCGCGACCTGATGAAATTGCTCTGAGATGACCAAAATGGTCCGTTTTGAAAAAGTTCATCTTTCAACTAATTTTGACTCTCAGAGGTGGATCATCACTTTTGGAGATAAAATGAGCATCGTTATAGTCATTTTCATGCTTCTAGGGAGCCAAAACTCAAGATTTGGCTTATGGTTAAAAGTGACTTAAAAGGACCCAAATGCTCACTTCGAGGGCTTAAAACGTGTTAATTCACTGCAGGAAGAGATATAAACAACATTTAGAGTAAATTATTGTTCATGCGAGAACGTTCAATTTTTCATGCAAAACGATCGATGACCCGCGACCTGATGAAATTGCTCTGAGATTACCAAAATGTTCAGTTTTGAAAATTTTCATCTTTCAACTAATTTTGACTCTCAGAGGTGGATCATCACTTTTGGAGATAAAATGAGCATCGTTATCGTCATTTTCATGCTTCTAGGGAGCCAAAACTCAAGATTTGGCTTATGGTTAAAAGTGACTTAAAAGGACACAAATGCTCACTTGGAGGGCTTAAAACGTGTTTATTCACTGCGGGAAGAGATATAAACAACATTTAGAGTAAATTATTGTTCATGCGAGAACGTTAAATTTTTCATGCAAAACGATCGATGACCCGCGACCTGATGAAATTACTCTGAGATGACCAAAATGGTCCGTTTTGAAAATTTTCATCTTTCAAATAATTTTGACTCTCAGAGGTTGATCATCACTTTTGGAGATAAAATGAGCATCGTTATCGTCATTTTCATGCTTCTAGGGAGCCAAAACTCAAGATTTGGCTTATGGTTAAAAGTGACTTAAAAGGACCCAAATGCTCACTTCGAGGGCTTAAAACGTGTTTATTCACTGCGGGAAGAGATATAAACAACATTTAGAGTAAATTATTGTTCATGCGAGAACGTTTAATTTTTCATGCAAAACGATCGATGACCCGCGACCTGATGAAATTGCTCTGAGATGACCAAAATGGTCCGTTTTGAAAATTTTCATCTTTCAACTAATTTTGACTCTCAGAGGTTGATCATCACTTTTGGAGATAAAATGAGCATCATTATCGTCATTTTCATGCTTCTAGGGAGCCAAAACACAAGATTTGGCTTATGGTTAAAAGTGACTTAAAAGGACCCAAATGCTCACTTTGAGGGCTTAAAACGTGTATATTCACTGCGGAAAGAGATATAAACAATATTTAGAGTGAATTAATGTTCATGCGAGAACGTTCAATTTTTCATGCAAAACGATCGATGACCCGCGACCTGATGAAATGACTCTGAGATTACCAAAATGTTCAGTTTTGAAAATTTTCATCTTTCAACTAATTTTGACTCTCAGAGGTTGATCATCACTTTTGGAGATAAAATGAGCATCGTTATCGTCATTTTCATGCTTCTAGGGAGCCAAAACTCAAGATTTGGCTCATGGTTAAAAGTGACTTAAAAGGCCCAAAATGCTCACTTCGAGGGCTTAAAACGTGTTTATTCACTGCCGGAAGAGATATAAACAATAGTTAGAGTGAATTAATGTTCATGCGAGAACGTTCAATTTTTCATGCAAAACAATCGATGACCCGCGACCTGATGAAATTGCTCTGAGATGACCAAAATGGTCCGTTTTGAAAATGTTCATCTTTCAACTCATTTTGACTCTCAGAGGTGGATCATCACTTTTGGAGATAAAATGAGCATCGTTATCGTCATTTTCATGCTTCTAGGGAGCCAAAACTCAAGATTTGGCTTATGGTTAAAAGTGACTTAAAAGGACCCAAATGCTCACTTTGAGGGCTTAAAACGTGTTTATTCACTGCGGAAAGAGATATAAACAATATTTAGAGTGAATTAATGTTCATGCGAGAACGTTCAATTTTTCATGCAAAACGATCGATGACCCGCGACCTGATGAAATTACTCTGAGATGACCAAAATGGTCCGTTTTGAAAATTTTCATCTTTCAACTAATTTTGACTCTCAGAGGTTGATCATCACTTTTGGAGATAAAATGAGCATCGTTATCGTCATTTTCATGCTTCTAGGGAGCCAAAACTCAAGATTTGGCTCATGGTTAAAAGTGACTTAAAAGGCCCAAAATGCTCACTTCGAGTGCTTAAAACGTGTTTATTCACTGCCGGAAGAGATATAAACAATAGTTAGAGTGAATTAATGTTCATGCGAGAACGTTCAATTTTTCATGCAAAACGATCGATGACCCGCGACCTGATGAAATGACTCTGAGATTACCAAAATGTTCCGTTTTGAAAATTTTCATCTTTCAACTAATTTTGACTCTCAGAGGTGGATCATCACTTTTGGAGATAAAATGAGCATCGTTATCGTCATTTTCATGCTTCTAGGGAGCCAAAACTCAAGATTTGGCTCATGGTTAAAAGTGACTTAAAAGGCCCAAAATGCTCACTTCGAGGGCTTAAAACGTGTTTATTCACTGCCGGAAGAGATATAAACAATAGTTAGAGTGAATTAATGTTCATGCGAGAACGTTCAATTTTTCATGCAAAACGATCGATGACCCGCGACCTGATGAAATGACTCTGAGATGACCAAAATGTTCCGTTTTGAAAAAGTTCATCTTTCAACTAATTTTGACTCTCAGAGGTGGATCATCACTTTTGGAGATAAAATGAGCATCGTTATCGTCATTTTCATGCTTCTAGGGAGCCAAAACTCAAGATTTGGCTTATGGTTAAAAGTGACTTAAAAGGACCCAAATGCTCACTTCGAGGGCTTAAAACGTGTTTATTCACTGCGGGAAGAGATATAAACAACATTTAGAGTAAATTATTGTCCATGCGAGAACGTTTAATTTTTCATGCAAAACGATCGATGACCCGCGACCTGATGAAATTGCTCTGAGATGACCAAAATGGTCCGTTTTGAAAATTTTCATCTTTCAACTAATTTTGACTCTCAGAGGTTGATCATCACTTTTGGAGATAAAATGAGCATCATTATCGTCATTTTCATGCTTCTAGGGAGCCAAAACACAAGATTTGGCTTATGGTTAAAAGTGACTTAAAAGGACCCAAATGCTCACTTTGAGGGCTTAAAACGTGTTTATTCACTGCGGAAAGAGATATAAACAATTTTTAGAGTGAATTAATGTTCATGCGAGAACGTTCAATTTTTCATGCAAAACGATCGATGACCCGCGACCTGATGAAATGACTCTGAGATGACTAAAATGTTCCGTTTTGAAAAAGTTCATCTTTCAACTAATTTTGACTCTCAGAGGTGGATCATCACTTTTGGAGATAAAATGAGCATCGTTATCGTCATTTTCATGCTTCTAGGGAGCCAAAACTCAAGATTTGGCTTATGGTTAAAAGTGACTTAAAAGGACACAAATGCTCACTTGGAGGGCTTAAAACGTGTTTATTCACTGCGGGAAGAGATATAAACAACATTTAGAGTAAATTATTGTTCATGCGAGAACGTTCAATTTTTCATGCAAAACGATCGATGACCCGCGACCTGATGAAATGACTCTGAGATGACCAAAATGTTCCGTTTTGAAAAAGTTCATCTTTCAACTAATTTTGACTCTCAGAGGTGGATCATCACTTTTGGAGATAAAATGAGCATCGTTATCGTCATTTTCATGCTTCTAGGGAGCCAAAACTCAAGATTTGGCTTATGGTTAAAAGTGACTTAAAAGGACCCAAATGCTCACTTCGAGGGCTTAAAACGTGTTTATTCACTGCGGGAAGAGATATAAACAACATTTAGAGTAAATTATTGTTCATGCGAGAACGTTTAATTTTTCATGCAAAACGATCGATGACCCGCGACTAAGGGTGGGCGTCCGAATCGGCTACGCCCACGGAGTAGGCGTAGTGTTGCCTTCTACGCATTTTGCGTAGACAGCGTAGCCGGCAACACTACGCCCACTCCGTGAGCGTAGCCGAGTCGGCCGCCACCCGCCTCCCTCCCGCCCTCCACTAGATACTTTATTTAAACATTTGCACGGATAAAAACAAGTTAAAAGCACTTACCTTGTCCGGGGCTCGTCCGGGTCTTCATCTTTGAATAGCGTCCTTTGCCTGGATACCAATGCGCATGCGCGGGCGGCCGCGCATGCACATTTCTCGGGAGAAATGCACATGCGCGGCCGCCCGCGCATGCGCATTGGTATCCAGGCAAAGGACGCTATTCAAAGATGAAGACCCGGACGAGCCCCGGACAAGGTAAGTGCTTTTAACTTGTTTTAATCCGTGTAAATGCTTAAATAAAGTATGTAGGGGAGAGCGGGAGGGAGGTGCGTAGTGGGGCAACGCGGAGTGCGGGAGTGGGCGTAGCTTCTCGCCCTCTCCGCGTAGCTCCGCGGAGCCCCACTACGCCCCACTACGCCCAGGGTTACCCGCGACCTGATGAAATTGCTCTGAGATGACCAAAATGGTCCGTTTTTAAAATTTTCATCTTTCAACTAATTTTGACTCTCAGAGGTTTATCATCACTTTTGGAGATAAAATGAGCATCATTATCGTCATTTTCATGCTTCTAGGGAGCCAAAACACAAGATTTGGCTTATGGTTAAAAGTGACTTAAAAGGACCCAAATGCTCACTTTGAGGGCTTAAAACGTGTTTATTCACTGCGGAAAGAGATATAAACAATATTTAGAGTGAATTAATGTTCATGCGAGAACGTTCAATTTTTCATGCAAAACGATCGATGACCCGCGACCTGATGAAATGACTCTGAGATGACCAAAATGTTCCGTTTTGAAAAAGTTCATCTTTCAACTAATTTTGACTCTCAGAGGTGGATCATCACTTTTGGAGATAAAATGAGCATCGTTATCGTCATTTTCATGCTTCTAGGGAGCCAAAACTCAAGATTTGGCTTATGGTTAAAAGTGACTTAAAAGGACCCAAATGCTCACTTTGAAGGCTTAAAACGTGTTTATTCACTGCGGGAAGAGATATAAACAATAGTTAGAGTGAATTAATGTTCATGCGAGAACGTTCAATTTTTCATGCAAAACGATCGATGACCCGCGACCTGATGAAATGACTCTGAGATTACCAAAATGTTCCGTTTTGAAAATTTTCATCTTTCAACTAATTTTGACTCTCAGAGGTGGATCATCACTTTTGGAGATAAAATGAGCATCGTTATCGTCATTTTCATGCTTCTAGGGAGCCAAAACTCAAGATTTGGCTTATGGTTAAAAGTGACTTAAAAGGACACAAATGCTCACTTGGAGGGCTTAAAACGTGTTTATTCACTGCGGGAAGAGATATAAACAACATTTAGAGTAAATTATTGTTCATGCGAGAACGTTCAATTTTTCATGCAAAACGATCGATGACCCGCGACCTGATGAAATTACTCTGAGATGACCAAAATGGTCCGTTTTGAAAATTTTCATCTTTCAACTAATTTTGACTCTCAGAGGTTGATCATCACTTTTGGAGATAAAATGAGCATCGTTATCGTCATTTTCATGCTTCTAGGGAGCCAAAACTCAAGATTTGGCTCATGGTTAAAAGTGACTTAAAAGGCCCAAAATGCTCACTTCGAGGGCTTAAAACGTGTTTATTCACTGCCGGAAGAGATATAAACAATAGTTAGAGTGAATTAATGTTCATGCGAGAACGTTCAATTTTTCATGCAAAACGATCGATGACCCGCGACCTGATGAAATGACTCTGAGATTACCAAAATGTTCAGTTTTGAAAATTTTCATCTTTCAACTAATTTTGACTCTCAGAGGTGGATCATCACTTTTGGAGATAAAATGAGCATCGTTATCGTCATTTTCATGCTTCTAGGGAGCCAAAACTCAAGATTTGGCTTATGGTTAAAAGTGACTTAAAAGGACCCAAATGCTCACTTCGAGGGCTTAAAGCGTGTTTATTCACTGCGGGAAGAGATATAAACAACATTTAGAGTAAATTATTGTTCATGCGAGAACGTTCAATTTTTCATTCAAAACGATCGATGACCCGCGACCTGATGAAATTGCTCTGAGATGACCAAAATGTTACGTTTTGAAAATGTTCATCTTTCAACTAATTTTGACTCTCAGAGGTTGATCATCACTTTTGGAGATAAAATGAGCATCGTTATCGTCATTTTCATGCTTCTAGGGAGCCAAAACTCAAGATTTGGCTCATGGTTAAAAGTGACTTAAAAGGCCCAAAATGCTCACTTCGAGGGCTTAAAACGTGTTTATTCACTGCCGGAAGAGATATAAACAATAGTTAGAGTGAATTAATGTTCATGCGAGAACGTTCAATTTTTCATGCAAAACAATCGATGACCCGCGACCTGATGAAATTGCTCTGAGATGACCAAAATGGTCCGTTTTGAAAATGTTCATCTTTCAACTAATTTTGACTCTCAGAGGTGGATCATCACTTTTGGAGATAAAATGAGCATCGTTATCGTCATTTTCATGCTTCTAGGGAGCCAAAACTCAAGATTTGGCTTATGGTTAAAAGTGACTTAAAAGGACCCAAATGCTCACTTTGAGGGCTTAAAACGTGTTTATTCACTGCGGAAAGAGATATAAACAATATTTAGAGTGAATTAATGTTCATGCGAGAACGTTCAATTTTTCATGCAAAACGATTGATGACCCGCGACCTGATGAAATTGCTCTTAGATGACCAAAATGGTCCGTTTTGAAAAAGTTAATCTTTCAACTAATTTTGACTCTCAGAGGTGGATCATCACTTTTGGAGATAAAATGAGCATCGTTATAGTCATTTTCATGCTTCTAGGGAGCCAAAACTCAAGATTTGGCTTATGGTTAAAAGTGACTTAAAAGGACCCAAATGCTCACTTCGAGGGCTTAAAACGTGTTAATTCACTGCAGGAAGAGATATAAACAACATTTAGAGTAAATTATTGTTCATGCAAGAACGTTCAATTTTTCATGCAAAACGATCGATGACCCGCGACCTGATGAAATTGCTCTGAGATGACCAAAATGGTCCGTTTTGAAATTTTTCGTCTTTCAACTAATTTTGACTCTCAGAGGTTGATCATCACTTTTGGAGATAAAATGAGCATCGTTATCGTCATTTTCATGCTTCTAGGGAGCCAAAACTCAAGATTTGGCTTATGGTTAAAAGTGACTTAAAAGGACCCAAATGCTCACTTTGAGGGCTTAAAACGTGTTTATTCACTGCGGAAAGAGATGTAAACAATATTTAGAGTGAATTAATGTTCATGCGAGAACGTTCAATTTTTCATGCAAAACGATCGATGACCCGCGACCTGATGAAATGACTCTGAGATGACCAAAATGTTCCGTTTTGAAAAAGTTCATCTTTCAACTAATTTTGACTCTCAGAGGTGGATCATCACTTTTGGAGATAAAATGAGCATCGTTATCGTCATTTTCATGCTTCTAGGGAGCCAAAACTCAAGATTTGGCTTATGGTTAAAAGTGACTTAAAAGGACCCAAATGCTCACTTCGAGGGCTTAAAACGTGTTTATTCACTGCGGGAAGAGATATAAACAACATTTAGAGTAAATTATTGTTCATGCGAGAACGTTTAATTTTTCATGCAAAACGATCGATGACCCGCGACTAAGGGTGGGCGTCCGAATCGGCTACGCCCACGGAGTAGGCGTAGTGTTGCCTTCTACGCATTTTGCGTAGACAGCGTAGCCGGCAACACTACGCCCACTCCGTGAGCGTAGCCGAGTCGGCCGCCACCCGCCTCCCTCCCGCCCTCCACTAGATACTTTATTTAAACATTTGCACGGATAAAAACAAGTTAAAAGCACTTACCTTGTCCGGGGCTCGTCCGGGTCTTCATCTTTGAATAGCGTCCTTTGCCTGGATACCAATGCGCATGCGCGGGCGGCCGCGCATGCGCATTTCTCGGGAGAAATGCGCATGCGCGGCCGCCCGCGCATGCGCATTGGTATCCAGGCAAAGGACGCTATTCAAAGATGAAGACCCGGACGAGCCCCGGACAAGGTAAGTGCTTTTAACTTGTTTTAATCCGTGTAAATGCTTAAATAAAGTATGTAGGGGAGAGCGGGAGGGAGGTGCGTAGTGGGGCTACGCGGAGTGCGGGAGTGGGTGTAGCTTCTCGCCCTCTCCGCGTAGCTCCGCGGAGCCCCACTACGCCCCACTACGCCCAGGGTTACCCGCGACCTGATGAAATTGCTCTGAGATGACCAAAATGGTCCGTTTTTAAAATTTTCATCTTTCAACTAATTTTGACTCTCAGAGGTTTATCATCACTTTTGGAGATAAAATGAGCATCATTATCGTCATTTTCATGCTTCTAGGGAGCCAAAACACAAGATTTGGCTTATGGTTAAAAGTGACTTAAAAGGACCCAAATGCTCACTTTGAGGGCTTAAAACGTGTTTATTCACTGCGGAAAGAGATATAAACAATATTTAGAGTGAATTAATGTTCATGCGAGAACGTTCAATTTTTCATGCAAAACGATCGATGACCCGCGACCTGATGAAATGACTCTGAGATGACCAAAATGTTCCGTTTTGAAAAAGTTCATCTTTCAACTAATTTTGACTCTCAGAGGTGGATCATCACTTTTGGAGATAAAATGAGCATCGTTATCGTCATTTTCATGCTTCTAGGGAGCCAAAACTCAAGATTTGGCTTATGGTTAAAAGTGACTTAAAAGGACCCAAATGCTCACTTTGAAGGCTTAAAACGTGTTTATTCACTGCGGGAAGAGATATAAACAATAGTTAGAGTGAATTAATGTTCATGCGAGAACGTTCAATTTTTCATGCAAAACGATCGATGACCCGCGACCTGATGAAATGACTCTGAGATTACCAAAATGTTCCGTTTTGAAAATTTTCATCTTTCAACTAATTTTGACTCTCAGAGGTGGATCATCACTTTTGGAGATAAAATGAGCATCGTTATCGTCATTTTCATGCTTCTAGGGAGCCAAAACTCAAGATTTGGCTTATGGTTAAAAGTGACTTAAAAGGACACAAATGCTCACTTGGAGGGCTTAAAACGTGTTTATTCACTGCGGGAAGAGATATAAACAACATTTAGAGTAAATTATTGTTCATGCGAGAACGTTCAATTTTTCATGCAAAACGATCGATGACCCGCGACCTGATGAAATTACTCTGAGATGACCAAAATGGTCCGTTTTGAAAATTTTCATCTTTCAACTAATTTTGACTCTCAGAGGTTGATCATCACTTTTGGAGATAAAATGAGCATCGTTATCGTCATTTTCATGCTTCTAGGGAGCCAAAACTCAAGATTTGGCTTATGGTTAAAAGTGACTTAAAAGGACCCAAATGCTCACTTCGAGGGCTTAAAACGTGTTTATTCACTGCGGGAAGAAATATAAACAACATTTAGAGTAAATTATTGTTCATGCGAGAACGTTTAATTTTTCATGCAAAACGATCGATGACCCGCGACCTGATGAAATTGCTCTGAGATGACCAAAATGGTCCGTTTTGAAAATTTTCATCTTTCAACTAATTTTGACTCTCAGAGGTTGATCATCACTTTTGGAGAGAAAATGAGCATCATTATCGTCATTTTCATGCTTCTAGGGAGCCAAAACACAAGATTTGGCTTATGGTTAAAAGTGACTTAAAAGGACCCAAATGCTCACTTTGAGGGCTAAAAACGTGTTTATTCACTGCGGAAAGAGATATAAACAATATTTAGAGTGAATTAATGTTCATGCGAGAACGTTCAATTTTTCATGCAAAACGATCGATGACCCGCGACCTGATGAAATGACTCTGAGATGACCAAAATGTTCCGTTTTGAAAAAGTTCATCTTTCAACTAATTTTGACTCTCAGAGGTGGATCATCACTTTTGGAGATAAAATGAGCATCGTTATCGTCATTTTCATGCTTCTAGGGAGTCAAAACTCAAGATTTGGCTTATGGTTAAAAGTGACTTAAAAGGACCCAAATGCTCACTTCGAGGGCTTAAAACGTGTTTATTCACTGCGGGAAGAGATATAAACAATAGTTAGAGTGAATTAATGTTCATGCGAGAACGTTCAATTTTTCATGCAAAACGATCGATGACCCGCGACCTGATGAAATGACTCTGAGATTACCAAAATGTTCCGTTTTGAAAATTTTCATCTTTCAACTAATTTTGACTCTCAGAGGTGGATCATCACTTTTGGAGATAAAATGAGCATCGTTATCGTCATTTTCATGCTTCTAGGGAGCCAAAACTCAAGATTTGGCTTATGGTTAAAAGTGACTTAAAAGGACCCAAATGCTCACTTCGAGGGCTTAAAGCGTGTTTATTCACTGCGGGAAGAGATATAAACAACATTTAGAGTAAATTATTGTTCATGCGAGAACGTTAAATTTTTCATTCAAAACGATCGATGACCCGCGACCTGATGAAATTGCTCTGAGATGACCAAAATGTTATGTTTTGAAAATGTTCATCTTTCAACTAATTTTGACTCTCAGAGGTTGATCATCACTTTTGGAGATAAAATGAGCATCGTTATCGTCATTTTCATGCTTCTAGGGAGCCAAAACTCAAGATTTGGCTCATGCTTAAAAGTGACTTAAAAGGCCCAAAATGCTCACTTCGAGGGCTTAAAACGTGTTTATTCACTGCCGGAAGAGATATAAACAATAGTTAGAGTGAATTAATGTTCATGCGAGAACGTTCAATTTTTCATGCAAAACGATCGATGACCCGCGACCTGATGAAATGACTCTGAGATTACCAAAATGTTCCGTTTTGAAAATTTTCATCTTTCAACTAATTTTGACTCTCAGAGGTGGATCATCACTTTTGGAGATAAAATGAGCATCGTTATCGTCATTTTCATGCTTCTAGGGAGCCAAAACTCAAGATTTGGCTTATGGTTAAAAGTGACTTAAAAGGACCCAAATGCTCACTTGGAGGGCTTAAAACGTGTTTATTCACTGCGGAAAGAGATATAAACAATATTTAGAGTGAATTAATGTTCATGCGAGAACGTTCAATTTTTCATGCAAAACGATCGATGACCCGCGACCTGATGAAATTGCTCTGAGATGACCAAAATGGTCCGTTTTGAAAAAGTTCATCTTTCAACTAATTTTGACTCTCAGAGGTGGATCATCACTTTTGGAGATAAAATGAGCATCGTTATAGTCATTTTCATGCTTCTAGGGAGCCAAAACTCAAGATTTGGCTTATGGTTAAAAGTGACTTAAAAGGACCCAAATGCTCACTTCGAGGGCTTAAAACGTGTTAATTCACTGCAGGAAGAGATATAAACAATATTTAGAGTAAATTATTGTTCATGCGAGAACGTTCAATTTTTCATGCAAAACGATCGATGACCCGCGACCTGATGAAATTGCTCTGAGATTACCAAAATGTTCAGTTTTGAAAATTTTCATCTTTCAACTAATTTTGACTCTCAGAGGTGGATCATCACTTTTGGAGATAAAATGAGCATCGTTATCGTCATTTTCATGCTTCTAGGGAGCCAAAACTCAAGATTTGGCTTATGGTTAAAAGTGACTTAAAAGGACACAAATGCTCACTTGGAGGGCTTAAAACGTGTTTATTCACTGCGGGAAGAGATATAAACAACATTTAGAGTAAATTATTGTTCATGCGAGAACGTTCAATTTTTCATGCAAAACGATCGATGACCCGCGACCTGATGAAATTACTCTGAGATGACCAAAATGGTCCGTTTTGAAAATTTTCATCTTTCAAATAATTTTGACTCTCAGAGGTTGATCATCACTTTTGGAGATAAAATGAGCATCGTTATCGTCATTTTCATGCTTCTAGGGAGCCAAAACTCAAGATTTGGCTTATGGTTAAAAGTGACTTAAAAGGACCCAAATGCTCACTTCGAGGGCTTAAAACGTGTTTATTCACTGCGGGAAGAGATATAAACAACATTTAGAGTAAATTATTGTTCATGCGAGAACGTTTAATTTTTCATGCAAAACGATCGATGACCCGCGACCTGATGAAATTGCTCTGAGATGACCAAAATGGTCCGTTTTGAAAATTTTCATCTTTCAACTAATTTTGACTCTCAGAGGTTGATCATCACTTTTGGAGATAAAATGAGCATCATTATCGTCATTTTCATGCTTCTAGGGAGCCAAAACACAAGATTTGGCTTATGGTTAAAAGTGACTTAAAAGGACCCAAATGCTCACTTTGAGGGCTTAAAACGTGTATATTCACTGCGGAAAGAGATATAAACAATATTTAGAGTGAATTAATGTTCATGCGAGAACGTTCAATTTTTCATGCAAAACGATCGATGACCCGCGACCTGATGAAATGACTCTGAGATTACCAAAATGTTCAGTTTTGAAAATTTTCATCTTTCAACTAATTTTGACTCTCAGAGGTTGATCATCACTTTTGGAGATAAAATGAGCATCGTTATCGTCATTTTCATGCTTCTAGGGAGCCAAAACTCAAGATTTGGCTCATGGTTAAAAGTGACTTAAAAGGCCCAAAATGCTCACTTCGAGGGCTTAAAACGTGTTTATTCACTGCCGGAAGAGATATAAACAATAGTTAGAGTGAATTAATGTTCATGCGAGAACGTTCAATTTTTCATGCAAAACAATCGATGACCCGCGACCTGATGAAATTGCTCTGAGATGACCAAAATGGTCCGTTTTGAAAATGTTCATCTTTCAACTCATTTTGACTCTCAGAGGTGGATCATCACTTTTGGAGATAAAATGAGCATCGTTATCGTCATTTTCATGCTTCTAGGGAGCCAAAACTCAAGATTTGGCTTATGGTTAAAAGTGACTTAAAAGGACCCAAATGCTCACTTTGAGGGCTTAAAACGTGTTTATTCACTGCGGAAAGAGATATAAACAATATTTAGAGTGAATTAATGTTCATGCGAGAACGTTCAATTTTTCATGCAAAACGATCGATGACCCGCGACCTGATGAAATTACTCTGAGATGACCAAAATGGTCCGTTTTGAAAATTTTCATCTTTCAACTAATTTTGACTCTCAGAGGTTGATCATCACTTTTGGAGATAAAATGAGCATCGTTATCGTCATTTTCATGCTTCTAGGGAGCCAAAACTCAAGATTTGGCTCATGGTTAAAAGTGACTTAAAAGGCCCAAAATGCTCACTTCGAGTGCTTAAAACGTGTTTATTCACTGCCGGAAGAGATATAAACAATAGTTAGAGTGAATTAATGTTCATGCGAGAACGTTCAATTTTTCATGCAAAACGATCGATGACCCGCGACCTGATGAAATGACTCTGAGATTACCAAAATGTTCCGTTTTGAAAATTTTCATCTTTCAACTAATTTTGACTCTCAGAGGTGGATCATCACTTTTGGAGATAAAATGAGCATCGTTATCGTCATTTTCATGCTTCTAGGGAGCCAAAACTCAAGATTTGGCTCATGGTTAAAAGTGACTTAAAAGGCCCAAAATGCTCACTTCGAGGGCTTAAAACGTGTTTATTCACTGCCGGAAGAGATATAAACAATAGTTAGAGTGAATTAATGTTCATGCGAGAACGTTCAATTTTTCATGCAAAACGATCGATGACCCGCGACCTGATGAAATTGATCTGAGATGACCAAAATGGTCCGTTTTGAAATTTTTCGTCTTTCAACTAATTTTGACTCTCAGAGGTTGATCATCACTTTTGGAGATAAAATGAGCATCGTTATCGTCATTTTCATGCTTCTATGGAGCCAAAACTCAAGATTTGGCTTATGGTTAAAAGTGACTTAAAAGGACCCAAATGCTCACTTTGAGGGATTAAAACGTGTTTATTCACTGCGGAAAGAGATATAAACAATATTTAGAGTGAATTCATGTTCATGCGAGAACGTTCAATTTTTCATGCAAAACGATCGATGACCCGCGACCTGATGAAATGACTCTGAGATGACCAAAATGTTCCGTTTTGAAAAAGTTCATCTTTCAACTAATTTTGACTCTCAGAGGTGGATCATCACTTTTGGAGATAAAATGAGCATCGTTATCGTCATTTTCATGCTTCTAGGGAGCCAAAACTCAAGATTTGGCTTATGGTTAAAAGTGACTTAAAAGGACCCAAATGCTCACTTCGAGGGCTTAAAACGTGTTTATTCACTGCGGGAAGAGATATAAACAACATTTAGAGTAAATTATTGTTCATGCGAGAACGTTTAATTTTTCATGCAAAACGATCGATGACCCGCGACCTGATGAAATTGCTCTGAGATGACCAAAATGGTCCGTTTTGAAAATGTTCATCTTTCAACTAATTTTGACTCTCAGAGGTTGATCATCACTTTTGGAGATAAAATGAGCATCATTATCGTCATTTTCATGCTTCTAGGGAGCCAAAACACAAGATTTGGCTTATGGTTAAAAGTGACTTAAAAGGACCCAAATGCTCACTTTGAGGGCTTAAAACGTGTTTATTCACTGCGGAAAGAGATATAAACAATATTTAGAGTGAATTAATGTTCATGCGAGAACGTTCAATTTTTCATGCAAAACGATCGATGACCCGCGACCTGATGAAATTACTCTGAGATGACCAAAATGGTCCGTTTTGAAAATTTTCATCTTTCAAATAATTTTGACTCTCAGAGGTTGATCATCACTTTTGGAGATAAAATGAGCATCGTTATCGTCATTTTCATGCTTCTAGGGAGCCAAAACTCAAGATTTGGCTTATGGTTAAAAGTGACTTAAAAGGACCCAAATGCTCACTTCGAGGGCTTAAAACGTGTTTATTCACTGCGGGAAGAGATATAAACAACATTTAGAGTAAATTATTGTTCATGCGAGAACGTTTAATTTTTCATGCAAAACGATCGATGACCCGCGACCTGATGAAATTGCTCTGAGATGACCAAAATGGCCTGTTTTGAAAATTTTCATCTTTCAACTAATTTTGACTCTCAGAGGTTGATCATCACTTTTGGAGATAAAATGAGCATCATTATCGTCATTTTCATGCTTCTAGGGAGCCAAAACACAAGATTTGGCTTATGGTTAAAAGTGACTTAAAAGGACCCAAATGCTCACTTTGAGGGCTTAAAACGTGTTTATTCACTGCGGAAAGAGATATAAACAATATTTAGAGTGAATTAATGTTCATGCGAGAACGTTCAATTTTTCATGCAAAACGATCGATGACCCGCGACCTGATGAAATGACTCTGAGATGACCAAAATGTTCCGTTTTGAGAAAGTTCATCTTTCAACTAATTTTGACTCTCAGAGGTGGATCATCACTTTTGGAGATAAAATGAGCATTGTTATCGTCATTTTCATGCTTCTAGGGAGCCAAAACTCAAGATTTGGCTTATGGTTAAAAGTGACTTAAAAGGACCCAAATGCTCACTTCGAGGGCTTAAAACGTGTTTATTCACTGCGGGAAGAGATATAAACAATAGTTAGAGTGAATTAATGTTCATGCGAGAACGTTCAATTTTTCATGCAAAACGATCGATGACCCGCGACCTGATGAAATGACTCTGAGATTACCAAAATGTTCCGTTTTGAAAATTTTCATCTTTCAACTAATTTTGACTCTCAGAGGTGGATCATCACTTTTGGAGATAAAATGAGCATCGTTATCGTCATTTTCATGCTTCTAGGGAGCCAAAACTCAAGATTTGGCTTATGGTTAAAAGTGACTTAAAAGGACCCAAATGCTCACTTCGAGGGCTTAAAGCGTGTTTATTCACTGCGGGAAGAGATATAAACAACATTTAGAGTAAATTATTGTTCATGCGAGAACGTTCAATTTTTCATTCAAAACGATCGATGACCCGCGACCTGATGAAATTGCTCTGAGATGACCAAAATGTTACGTTTTGAAAATGTTCATCTTTCAACTAATTTTGACTCTCAGAGGTTGATCATCACTTTTGGAGATAAAATGAGCATCGTTATCGTCATTTTCATGCTTCTAGGGAGCCAAAACTCAAGATTTGGCTCATGGTTAAAAGTGACTTAAAAGGCCCAAAATGCTCACTTCGAGTGCTTAAAACGTGTTTATTCACTGCCGGAAGAGATATAAACAATAGTTAGAGTGAATTAATGTTCATGCGAGAACGTTCAATTTTTCATGCAAAACAATCGATGACCCGCGACCTGATGAAATTGCTCTAAGATGACCAAAATGGTCCGTTTTGAAAATGTTCATCTTTCAACTAATTTTGACTCTCAGAGGTGGATCATCACTTTTGGAGATAAAATGAGCATCGTTATCATCATTTTCATGCTTCTAGGGAGCCAAAACTCAAGATTTGGCTTATGGTTAAAAGTGACTTAAAAGGACCCAAATGCTCACTTTGAGGGCTTAAAACGTGTGTATTCACTGCGGAAAGAGATATAAACAATATTTAGAGTGAATTAATGTTCATGCGAGAACGTTCAATTTTTCATGCAAAACGATCGATGACCCGCGACCTGATGAAATTGCTCTGAGATGACCAAAATGGTCCGTTTTGAAAAAGTTCATCTTTCAACTAATTTTGACTCTCAGAGGTGGATCATCACTTTTGGAGATAAAATGAGCATCGTTATAGTCATTTTCATGCTTCTAGGGAGCCAAAACTCAAGATTTGGCTTATGGTTAAAAGTGACTTAAAAGGACCCAAATGCTCACTTCGAGGGCTTAAAACGTGTTAATTCACTGCAGGAAGAGATATAAACAACATTTAGAGTAAATTATTGTTCATGCGAGAACGTTCAATTTTTCATGCAAAACGATCGATGACCCGCGACCTGATGAAATTGATCTGAGATGACCAAAATGGTCCGTTTTGAAATTTTTCGTCTTTCAACTAATTTTGACTCTCAGAGGTTGATCATCACTTTTGGAGATAAAATGAGCATCGTTATCGTCATTTTCATGCTTCTAGGGAGCCAAAACTCAAGATTTGGCTTATGGTTAAAAGTGACTTAAAAGGACCCAAATGCTCACTTTGAGGGCTTAAAACGTGTTTATTCACTGCGGAAAGAGATATAAACAATATTTAGAGTGAATTCATGTTCATGCGAGAACGTTCAATTTTTCATGCAAAACGATCGATGACCCGCGACCTGATGAAATGACTCTGAGATGACCAAAATGTTCCGTTTTGAAAAAGTTCATCTTTCAACTAATTTTGACTCTCAGAGGTGGATCATCACTTTTGGAGATAAAATGAGCATCGTTATCGTCATTTTCATGCTTCTAGGGAGCCAAAACTCAAGATTTGGCTTATGGTTAAAAGTGACTTAAAAGGACCCAAATGCTCACTTCGAGGGCTTAAAACGTGTTTATTCACTGCGGGAAGAGATATAAACAACATTTAGAGTAAATTATTGTTCATGCGAGAACGTTTAATTTTTCATGCAAAACGATCGATGACCCGCGACCTGATGAAATTGCTCTGAGATGACCAAAATGGTCCGTTTTGAAAATGTTCATCTTTCAACTAATTTTGACTCTCAGAGGTTGATCATCACTTTTGGAGATAAAATGAGCATCATTATCGTCATTTTCATGCTTCTAGGGAGCCAAAACACAAGATTTGGCTTATGGTTAAAAGTGACTTAAAAGGACCCAAATGCTCACTTTGAGGGCTTAAAACGTGTTTATTCACTGCGGAAAGAGATATAAACAATATTTAGAGTGAATTAATGTTCATGCGAGAACGTTCAATTTTTCATGCAAAACGATCGATGACCCGCGACCTGATGAAATGACTCTGAGATGACCAAAATGTTCCGTTTTGAAAAAGTTCATCTTTCAACTAATTTTGACTCTCAGAGGTGGATCATCACTTTTGGAGATAAAATGAGCATCGTTATCGTCATTTTCATGCTTCTAGGGAGCCAAAACACAAGATTTGGCTTATGGTTAAAAGTGACTTAAAAGGACCCAAATGCTCACTTTGAGGGCTTAAAACGTGTTTATTCACTGGGGAAAGAGATATAAACAATATTTAGAGTGAATTAATGTTCATGCGAGAACGTTCAATTTTTCATGCAAAACGATCGATGACCCGCGACCTGATGAAATAACTCTGAGATGACCAAAATGTTCCGTTTTGAAAAAGTTCATCTTTCAACTAATTTTGACTCTCAGAGGTGGATCATCACTTTTGGAGATAAAATGAGCATTGTTATCGTCATTTTCATGCTTCTAGGGAGCCAAAACTCAAGATTTGGCTTATTGTTAAAAGTGACTTAAAAGGACCCAAATGCTCACTTCGAGGGCTTAAAGCGTGTTTATTCACTGCGGGAAGAGATATAAACAACATTTAGAGTAAATTATTGTTCATGCGAGAACGTTCAATTTTTCATTCAAAACGATCGATGACCCACGACCTGATGAAATTGCTCTGAGATGACCAAAATGTTACGTTTTGAAAATGTTCATCTTTCAACTAATTTTGACTCTCAGAGGTGGATCATCACTTTTGGAGATAAAATGAGCATCGTTATCGTCATTTTCATGCTTCTAGGGAGCCAAAACTCAAGATTTGGCTTATGGTTAAAAGTGACTTAAAAGGACCCAAATGCTCACTTCGAGGGCTTAAAACGTGTTTATTCACTGCGGGAAGAGATATAAACAACATTTAGAGTAAATTATTGTTCATGCGAGAACGTTTAATTTTTCATGCAAAACGATCGATGACCCGCGACCTGATGAAATTACTCTGAGATGACCAAAATGGTCAGTTTTTGAAGATTTTCATCTTTCAACTAATTTTGACTCTCAGAGGTTAATCATCACTTTTGGAGATAAAATGAGCATCGTTATCGTCATTTTCATGCTTCTAGGGAGCCAAAACTCAAGATTTGGCTTATGGTTAAAAGTGACTTAAAAGGACCCAAATGCTCACTTCGAGGGCTTAAAACGTGTTTATTCACTGCGGGAAGAGATATAAACAATAGTTAGAGTGAATTAATGTTCATGCGAGAACGTTCAATTTTTCATGCAAAACGATCGATGACCCGCGACCTGATGAAATGACTCTGAGATTACCAAAGTGTTCCGTTTTGAAAATTTTCATCTTTCAACTAATTTTGACTCTCAGAGGTGGATCATCACTTTTGGAGATAAAATGAGCATCGTTATCGTCATTTTCATGCTTCTAGGCAGCCAAAACTCAAGATTTGGCTCATGGTTAAAAGTGACTTAAAAGGCCCAAAATTCTCACTTCGAGGGCTTAAAACGTGTTTATTCACTGCCGGAAGAGATATAAACAATAGTTAGAGTGAATTAATGTTCATGCGAGAACGTTCAATTTTTCATGCAAAACAATCGATGACCCGCGACCTGATGAAATTGCTCTGAGATTACCAAAATGGTCCGTTTTGAAAATGTTAATCTTTCAACTAATTTTGACTCTCAGAGGTGGATCATCACTATTGGAGATAAAATGAGCATCGTTATCGTCATTTTCATGCTTCTAGGGAGCCAAAACTCAAGATTTGGCTTATGGTTAAAAGTGACTTAAAAGGACCCAAATGCTCACTTTGAGGGCTTAAAACGTGTTTATTCACTGCGGAAAGAGATATAAACAATATTTAGAGTGAATTAATGTTCATGCGAGAACGTTCAATTTTTCATGCAAAACGATCGATGACCCGCGACCTGATGAAATTGCTCTGAGATGACCAAAATGGTCCGTTTTGAAAAAGTTCATCTTTCAACTAATTTTGACTCTCAGAGGTGGATCATCACTTTTGGAGATAAAATGAGCATCGTTATAGTCATTTTCATGCTTCTAGGGAGCCAAAACTCAAGATTTGGCTTATGGTTAAAAGTGACTTAAAAGGACCCAAATGCTCACTTCGAGGGCTTAAAACGTGTTTATTCACTGCACGAAGAGATATAAACAACATTTAGAGTAAAATTATTGTTCATGCGAGAACGTTCAATTTTTCATGCAAAACGATCGATGACCCGCGACCTGATGAAATTGCTCTGAGATGACCAAAATGGTCCGTTTTGAAAAAGTTCATCTTTCAACTAATTTTGACTCTCAGAGGTGGATCATCACTTTTGGAGATAAAATGAGCATCGTTATCGTCATTTTCATGCTTCTAGGGAGCCAAAACTCAAGATTTGGCTTATGGTTAAAAGTGACTTAAAAGGACCCAAATGCTCACTTCGAGGGCTTAAAACGTGTTTATTCACTGCACGAAGAGATATAAACAACATTTAGAGTAAATTATTGTTCATGCGAGAACGTTCAATTTTTCATGCAAAACGATCGATGACCCGCGACCTGATGAAATGACTCTGAGATGACCAAAATGTTCCGTTTTGAAAAAGTTCATCTTTCAACTAATTTTGACTCTCAGAGGTGGATCATCACTTTTGGAGATAAAATGAGCATCGTTATCGTCATTTTCATGCTTCTAGGGAGCCAAAACTCAAGATTTGGCTTATGGTTAAAAGTGACTTAAAAGGACCCAAATGCTCACTTTGAGGGCTTAAAACGTGTTTATTCACTGCGGAAAGAGATATAAACAATATTTAGAGTGAATTAATGTTCATGCGAGAACGTTCAATTTTTCATGCAAAACGATCGATGACCCGCGACCTGATGAAATTACTCTGAGATGACCAAAATGGTCCGTTTTGAAAATTTTCATCTTTCAACTAATTTTGACTCTCAGAGGTTGATCATCACTTTTGGAGATAAAATGAGCATCGTTATCGTCATTTTCATGCTTCTAGGGAGCCAAAACTCAAGATTTGGCTCATGGTTAAAAGTGACTTAAAAGGCCCAAAATGCTCACTTCGAGTGCTTAAAACGTGTTTATTCACTGCCGGAAGAGATATAAACAATAGTTAGAGTGAATTAATGTTCATGCGAGAACGTTCAATTTTTCATGCAAAACGATCGATGACCCGCGACCTGATGAAATGACTCTGAGATTACCAAAATGTTCCGTTTTGAAAATTTTCATCTTTCAACTAATTTTGACTCTCAGAGGTGGATCATCACTTTTGGAGATAAAATGAGCATCGTTATCGTCATTTTCATGCTTCTAGGGAGCCAAAACTCAAGATTTGGCTTATGGTTAAAAGTGACTTAAAAGGACCCAAATGCTCACTTCGAGGGCTTAAAGCGTGTTTATTCACTGCGGGAAGAGATATAAACAACATTTAGAGTAAATTATTGTTCATGCGAGAACGTTCAATTTTTCATTCAAAACGATCGATGACCCGCGACCTGATGAAATTGCTCTGAGATGACCAAAATGTTACGTTTTGAAAATGTTCATCTTTCAACTAATTTTGACTCTCAGAGGTTGATCATCACTTTTGGAGATAAAATGAGCATCGTTATCGTCATTTTCATGCTTCTAGGGAGCCAAAACTCAAGATTTGGCTCATGGTTAAAAGTGACTTAAAAGGCCCAAAATGCTCACTTCGAGGGCTTAAAACGTGTTTATTCACTGCCGGAAGAGATATAAACAATAGTTAGAGTGAATTAATGTTCATGCGAGAACGTTCAATTTTTCATGCAAAACGATCGATGACCCGCGACCTGATGAAATGACTCTGAGATGACCAAAATGTTCCGTTTTGAAAAAGTTCATCTTTCAACTAATTTTGACTCTCAGAGGTGGATCATCACTTTTGGAGATAAAATGAGCATCGTTATCGTCATTTTCATGCTTCTAGGGAGCCAAAACTCAAGATTTGGCTTATGGTTAAAAGTGACTTAAAAGGACCCAAATGCTCACTTCGAGGGCTTAAAACGTGTTTATTCACTGCGGGAAGAGATATAAACAACATTTAGAGTAAATTATTGTCCATGCGAGAACGTTTAATTTTTCATGCAAAACGATCGATGACCCGCGACCTGATGAAATTGCTCTGAGATGACCAAAATGGTCCGTTTTGAAAATTTTCATCTTTCAACTAATTTTGACTCTCAGAGGTTGATCATCACTTTTGGAGATAAAATGAGCATCATTATCGTCATTTTCATGCTTCTAGGGAGCCAAAACACAAGATTTGGCTTATGGTTAAAAGTGACTTAAAAGGACCCAAATGCTCACTTTGAGGGCTTAAAACGTGTTTATTCACTGCGGAAAGAGATATAAACAATTTTTAGAGTGAATTAATGTTCATGCGAGAACGTTCAATTTTTCATGCAAAACGATCGATGACCCGCGACCTGATGAAATGACTCTGAGATGACCAAAATGTTCCGTTTTGAAAAAGTTCATCTTTCAACTAATTTTGACTCTCAGAGGTGGATCATCACTTTTGGAGATAAAATGAGCATCGTTATCGTCATTTTCATGCTTCTAGGGAGCCAAAACTCAAGATTTGGCTTATGGTTAAAAGTGACTTAAAAGGACACAAATGCTCACTTGGAGGGCTTAAAACGTGTTTATTCACTGCGGGAAGAGATATAAACAACATTTAGAGTAAATTATTGTTCATGCGAGAACGTTCAATTTTTCATGCAAAACGATCGATGACCCGCGACCTGATGAAATTACTCTGAGATGACCAAAATGGTCCGTTTTGAAAATTTTCATCTTTCAAATAATTTTGACTCTCAGAGGTTGATCATCACTTTTGGAGATAAAATGAGCATCGTTATCGTCATTTTCATGCTTCTAGGGAGCCAAAACTCAAGATTTGGCTTATGGTTAAAAGTGACTTAAAAGGACCCAAATGCTCACTTCGAGGGCTTAAAACGTGTTTATTCACTGCGGGAAGAGATATAAACAACATTTAGAGTAAATTATTGTTCATGCGAGAACGTTCAATTTTTCATTCAAAACGATCGATGACCCGCGACCTGATGAAATTGCTCTGAGATGACCAAAATGTTACGTTTTGAAAATGTTCATCTTTCAACTAATTTTGACTCTCAGAGGTTGATCATCACTTTTGGAGATAAAATGAGCATCGTTATCGTCATTTTCATGCTTCTAGGGAGCCAAAACTCAAGATTTGGCTCATGGTTAAAAGTGACTTAAAAGGCCCAAAATGCTCACTTCGAGTGCTTAAAACGTGTTTATTCACTGCCGGAAGAGATATAAACAATAGTTAGAGTGAATTAATGTTCATGCGAGAACGTTCAATTTTTCATGCAAAACAATCGATGACCCGCGACCTGATGAAATTGCTCTAAGATGACCAAAATGGTCCGTTTTGAAAATGTTCATCTTTCAACTAATTTTGACTCTCAGAGGTGGATCATCACTTTTGGAGATAAAATGAGCATCGTTATCATCATTTTCATGCTTCTAGGGAGCCAAAACTCAAGATTTGGCTTATGGTTAAAAGTGACTTAAAAGGACCCAAATGCTCACTTTGAGGGCTTAAAACGTGTGTATTCACTGCGGAAAGAGATATAAACAATATTTAGAGTGAATTAATGTTCATGCGAGAACGTTCAATTTTTCATGCAAAACGATCGATGACCCGCGACCTGATGAAATTGCTCTGAGATGACCAAAATGGTCCGTTTTGAAAAAGTTCATCTTTCAACTAATTTTGACTCTCAGAGGTGGATCATCACTTTTGGAGATAAAATGAGCATCGTTATAGTCATTTTCATGCTTCTAGGGAGCCAAAACTCAAGATTTGGCTTATGGTTAAAAGTGACTTAAAAGGACCCAAATGCTCACTTCGAGGGCTTAAAACGTGTTAATTCACTGCAGGAAGAGATATAAACAACATTTAGAGTAAATTATTGTTCATGCGAGAACGTTCAATTTTTCATGCAAAACGATCGATGACCCGCGACCTGATGAAATTGATCTGAGATGACCAAAATGGTCCGTTTTGAAATTTTTCGTCTTTCAACTAATTTTGACTCTCAGAGGTTGATCATCACTTTTGGAGATAAAATGAGCATCGTTATCGTCATTTTCATGCTTCTATGGAGCCAAAACTCAAGATTTGGCTTATGGTTAAAAGTGACTTAAAAGGACCCAAATGCTCACTTTGAGGGCTTAAAACGTGTTTATTCACTGCGGAAAGAGATATAAACAATATTTAGAGTGAATTCATGTTCATGCGAGAACGTTCAATTTTTCATGCAAAACGATCGATGACCCGCGACCTGATGAAATGACTCTGAGATGACCAAAATGTTCCGTTTTGAAAAAGTTCATCTTTCAACTAATTTTGACTCTCAGAGGTGGATCATCACTTTTGGAGATAAAATGAGCATCGTTATCGTCATTTTCATGCTTCTAGGGAGCCAAAACTCAAGATTTGGCTTATGGTTAAAAGTGACTTAAAAGGACCCAAATGCTCACTTCGAGGGCTTAAAACGTGTTTATTCACTGCGGGAAGAGATATAAACAACATTTAGAGTAAATTATTGTTCATGCGAGAACGTTTAATTTTTCATGCAAAACGATCGATGACCCGCGACCTGATGAAATTGCTCTGAGATGACCAAAATGGTCCGTTTTGAAAATGTTCATCTTTCAACTAATTTTGACTCTCAGAGGTTGATCATCACTTTTGGAGATAAAATGAGCATCATTATCGTCATTTTCATGCTTCTAGGGAGCCAAAACACAAGATTTGGCTTATGGTTAAAAGTGACTTAAAAGGACCCAAATGCTCACTTTGAGGGCTTAAAACGTGTTTATTCACTGCGGAAAGAGATATAAACAATATTTAGAGTGAATTAATGTTCATGCGAGAACGTTCAATTTTTCATGCAAAACGATCGATGACCCGCGACCTGATGAAATTACTCTGAGATGACCAAAATGGTCCGTTTTGAAAATTTTCATCTTTCAAATAATTTTGACTCTCAGAGGTTGATCATCACTTTTGGAGATAAAATGAGCATCGTTATCGTCATTTTCATGCTTCTAGGGAGCCAAAACTCAAGATTTGGCTTATGGTTAAAAGTGACTTAAAAGGACCCAAATGCTCACTTCGAGGGCTTAAAACGTGTTTATTCACTGCGGGAAGAGATATAAACAACATTTAGAGTAAATTATTGTTCATGCGAGAACGTTTAATTTTTCATGCAAAACGATCGATGACCCGCGACCTGATGAAATTGCTCTGAGATGACCAAAATGGTCCGTTTTGAAAATTTTCATCTTTCAACTAATTTTGACTCTCAGAGGTTGATCATCACTTTTGGAGATAAAATGAGCATCATTATCGTCATTTTCATGCTTCTAGGGAGCCAAAACACAAGATTTGGCTTATGGTTAAAAGTGACTTAAAAGGACCCAAATGCTCACTTTGAGGGCTTAAAACGTGTTTATTCACTGCGGAAAGAGATATAAACAATATTTAGAGTGAATTAATGTTCATGCGAGAACGTTCAATTTTTCATGCAAAACGATCGATGACCCGCGACCTGATGAAATGACTCTGAGATGACCAAAATGTTCCGTTTTGAGAAAGTTCATCTTTCAACTAATTTTGACTCTCAGAGGTGGATCATCACTTTTGGAGATAAAATGAGCATTGTTATCGTCATTTTCATGCTTCTAGGGAGCCAAAACTCAAGATTTGGCTTATGGTTAAAAGTGACTTAAAAGGACCCAAATGCTCACTTCGAGGGCTTAAAACGTGTTTATTCACTGCGGGAAGAGATATAAACAATAGTTAGAGTGAATTAATGTTCATGCGAGAACGTTCAATTTTTCATGCAAAACGATCGATGACCCGCGACCTGATGAAATGACTCTGAGATTACCAAAATGTTCCGTTTTGAAAATTTTCATCTTTCAACTAATTTTGACTCTCAGAGGTGGATCATCACTTTTGGAGATAAAATGAGCATCGTTATCGTCATTTTCATGCTTCTAGGGAGCCAAAACTCAAGATTTGGCTTATGGTTAAAAGTGACTTAAAAGGACCCAAATGCTCACTTCGAGGGCTTAAAGCGTGTTTATTCACTGCGGGAAGAGATATAAACAACATTTAGAGTAAATTATTGTTCATGCGAGAACGTTTAATTTTTCATTCAAAACGATCGATGACCCGCGACCTGATGAAATTGCTCTGAGATGACCAAAATGTTACGTTTTGAAAATGTTCATCTTTCAACTAATTTTGACTCTCAGAGGTTGATCATCACTTTTGGAGATAAAATGAGCATCGTTATCGTCATTTTCATGCTTCTAGGGAGCCAAAACTCAAGATTTGGCTCATGGTTAAAAGTGACTTAAAAGGCCCAAAATGCTCACTTCGAGTGCTTAAAACGTGTTTATTCACTGCCGGAAGAGATATAAACAATAGTTAGAGTGAATTAATGTTCATGCGAGAACGTTCAATTTTTCATGCAAAACGATCGATGACCCGCGACCTGATGAAATTGCTCTGAGATGACCAAAATGGTCCGTTTTGAAAAAGTTCATCTTTCAACTAATTTTGACTCTCAGAGGTGGATCATCACTTTTGGAGATAAAATGAGCATCGTTATAGTCATTTTCATGCTTCTAGGGAGCCAAAACTCAAGATTTGGCTTATGGTTAAAAGTGACTTAAAAGGACCCAAATGCTCACTTCGAGGGCTTAAAGCGTGTTTATTCACTGCGGAAAGAGATATAAACAATATTTAGAGTGAATTAATGTTCATGCGAGAACGTTCAATTTTTCATGCAAAACGATCGATGACCCGCGACCTGATGAAATTGCTCTGAGATGACCAAAATGGTCCGTTTTGAAAAAGTTCATCTTTCAACTAATTTTGACTCTCAGAGGTGGATCATCACTTTTGGAGATAAAATGAGCATCGTTATCGTCATTTTCATGCTTCTAGGGAGCCAAAACTCAAGATTTGGCTTATGGTTAAAAGTGACTTAAAAGGACCCAAATGCTCACTTTGAGGGCTTAAAACGTGTTTATTCACTGCGGAAAGAGATATAAACAATATTTAGAGTGAATTAATGTTCATGCGAGAACGTTCAATTTTTCATGCAAAACGATCGATGACCCGCGACCTGATGAAATTGCTCTGAGATGACCAAAATGGTCCGTTTTGAAAAAGTTCATCTTTCAACTAATTTTGACTCTCAGAGGTGGATCATCACTTTTGGAGATAAAATGAGCATCGTTATAGTCATTTTCATGCTTCTAGGGAGCCAAAACTCAAGATTTGGCTTATGGTTAAAAGTGACTTAAAAGGACCCAAATGCTCACTTTGAGGGCTTAAAACGTGTTTATTCACTGCACGAAGAGATATAAACAACATTTAGAGTAAATTATTGTTCATGCGAGAACGTTCAATTTTTCATGCAAAACGATCGATGACCCGCGACCTGATGAAATTGCTCTGAGATGACCAAAATGGTCCGTTTTGAAAAAGTTCATCTTTCAACTAATTTTGACTCTCAGAGGTGGATCATCACTTTTGGAGATAAAATGAGCATCGTTATCGTCATTTTCATGCTTCTAGGGAGCCAAAACTCAAGATTTGGCTTATGGTTAAAAGTGACTTAAAAGGACCCAAATGCTCACTTCGAGGGCTTAAAACGTGTTTATTCACTGCACGAAGAGATATAAACAACATTTAGAGTAAATTATTGTTCATGCGAGAACGTTCAATTTTTCATGCAAAACGATCGATGACCCGCGACCTGATGAAATGACTCTGAGATGACCAAAATGTTCCGTTTTGAAAAAGTTCATCTTTCAACTAATTTTGACTCTCAGAGGTGGATCATCACTTTTGGAGATAAAATGAGCATCGTTATCGTCATTTTCATGCTTCTAGGGAGCCAAAACTCAAGATTTGGCTTATGGTTAAAAGTGACTTAAAAGGACCCAAATGCTCACTTTGAGGGCTTAAAACGTGTTTATTCACTGCGGAAAGAGATATAAACAATATTTAGAGTGAATTAATGTTCATGCGAGAACGTTCAATTTTTCATGCAAAACGATCGATGACCCGCGACCTGATGAAATTACTCTGAGATGACCAAAATGGTCCGTTTTGAAAATTTTCATCTTTCAACTAATTTTGACTCTCAGAGGTTGATCATCACTTTTGGAGATAAAATGAGCATCGTTATCGTCATTTTCATGCTTCTAGGGAGCCAAAACTCAAGATTTGGCTCATGGTTAAAAGTGACTTAAAAGGCCCAAAATGCTCACTTCGAGTGCTTAAAACGTGTTTATTCACTGCCGGAAGAGATATAAACAATAGTTAGAGTGAATTAATGTTCATGCGAGAACGTTCAATTTTTCATGCAAAACGATCGATGACCCGCGACCTGATGAAATGACTCTGAGATTACCAAAATGTTCCGTTTTGAAAATTTTCATCTTTCAACTAATTTTGACTCTCAGAGGTGGATCATCACTTTTGGAGATAAAATGAGCATCGTTATCGTCATTTTCATGCTTCTAGGGAGCCAAAACTCAAGATTTGGCTTATGGTTAAAAGTGACTTAAAAGGACCCAAATGCTCACTTCGAGGGCTTAAAGCGTGTTTATTCACTGCGGGAAGAGATATAAACAACATTTAGAGTAAATTATTGTTCATGCGAGAACGTTCAATTTTTCATTCAAAACGATCGATGACCCGCGACCTGATGAAATTGCTCTGAGATGACCAAAATGTTACGTTTTGAAAATGTTCATCTTTCAACTAATTTTGACTCTCAGAGGTTGATCATCACTTTTGGAGATAAAATGAGCATCGTTATCGTCATTTTCATGCTTCTAGGGAGCCAAAACTCAAGATTTGGCTCATGGTTAAAAGTGACTTAAAAGGCCCAAAATGCTCACTTCGAGGGCTTAAAACGTGTTTATTCACTGCCGGAAGAGATATAAACAATAGTTAGAGTGAATTAATGTTCATGCGAGAACGTTCAATTTTTCATGCAAAACGATCGATGACCCGCGACCTGATGAAATGACTCTGAGATGACCAAAATGTTCCGTTTTGAAAAAGTTCATCTTTCAACTAATTTTGACTCTCAGAGGTGGATCATCACTTTTGGAGATAAAATGAGCATCGTTATCGTCATTTTCATGCTTCTAGGGAGCCAAAACTCAAGATTTGGCTTATGGTTAAAAGTGACTTAAAAGGACCCAAATGCTCACTTCGAGGGCTTAAAACGTGTTTATTCACTGCGGGAAGAGATATAAACAACATTTAGAGTAAATTATTGTCCATGCGAGAACGTTTAATTTTTCATGCAAAACGATCGATGACCCGCGACCTGATGAAATTGCTCTGAGATGACCAAAATGGTCCGTTTTGAAAATTTTCATCTTTCAACTAATTTTGACTCTCAGAGGTTGATCATCACTTTTGGAGATAAAATGAGCATCATTATCGTCATTTTCATGCTTCTAGGGAGCCAAAACACAAGATTTGGCTTATGGTTAAAAGTGACTTAAAAGGACCCAAATGCTCACTTTGAGGGCTTAAAACGTGTTTATTCACTGCGGAAAGAGATATAAACAATTTTTAGAGTGAATTAATGTTCATGCGAGAACGTTCAATTTTTCATGCAAAACGATCGATGACCCGCGACCTGATGAAATGACTCTGAGATGACCAAAATGTTCCGTTTTGAAAAAGTTCATCTTTCAACTAATTTTGACTCTCAGAGGTGGATCATCACTTTTGGAGATAAAATGAGCATCGTTATCGTCATTTTCATGCTTCTAGGGAGCCAAAACTCAAGATTTGGCTTATGGTTAAAAGTGACTTAAAAGGACACAAATGCTCACTTGGAGGGCTTAAAACGTGTTTATTCACTGCGGGAAGAGATATAAACAACATTTAGAGTAAATTATTGTTCATGCGAGAACGTTCAATTTTTCATGCAAAACGATCGATGACCCGCGACCTGATGAAATTACTCTGAGATGACCAAAATGGTCCGTTTTGAAAATTTTCATCTTTCAAATAATTTTGACTCTCAGAGGTTGATCATCACTTTTGGAGATAAAATGAGCATCGTTATCGTCATTTTCATGCTTCTAGGGAGCCAAAACTCAAGATTTGGCTTATGGTTAAAAGTGACTTAAAAGGACCCAAATGCTCACTTCGAGGGCTTAAAACGTGTTTATTCACTGCGGGAAGAGATATAAACAACATTTAGAGTAAATTATTGTTCATGCGAGAACGTTTAATTTTTCATGCAAAACGATCGATGACCCGCGACCTGATGAAATTGCTCTGAGATGACCAAAATGGTCCGTTTTGAAAATTTTCATCTTTCAACTAATTTTGACTCTCAGAGGTTGATCATCACTTTTGGAGATAAAATGAGCATCATTATCGTCATTTTCATGCTTCTAGGGAGCCAAAACACAAGATTTGGCTTATGGTTAAAAGTGACTTAAAAGGACCCAAATGCTCACTTTGAGGGCTTAAAACGTGTTTATTCACTGCGGAAAGAGATATAAACAATATTTAGAGTGAATTAATGTTCATGCGAGAACGTTCAATTTTTCATGCAAAACGATCGATGACCCGCGACCTGATGAAATGACTCTGAGATGACCAAAATGTTCCGTTTTGAGAAAGTTCATCTTTCAACTAATTTTGACTCTCAGAGGTGGATCATCACTTTTGGAGATAAAATGAGCATTGTTATCGTCATTTTCATGCTTCTAGGGAGCCAAAACTCAAGATTTGGCTTATGGTTAAAAGTGACTTAAAAGGACCCAAATGCTCACTTCGAGGGCTTAAAACGTGTTTATTCACTGCGGGAAGAGATATAAACAATAGTTAGAGTGAATTAATGTTCATGCGAGAACGTTCAATTTTTCATGCAAAACGATCGATGACCCGCGACCTGATGAAATGACTCTGAGATTACCAAAATGTTCATCTTTCAACTAATTTTGACTCTCAGAGGTGGATCATCACTTTTGGAGATAAAATGAGCATCGTTATCGTCATTTTCATGCTTCTAGGGAGCCAAAACTCAAGATTTGGCTTATGGTTAAAAGTGACTTAAAAGGACCCAAATGCTCACTTCGAGGGCTTAAAGCGTGTTTATTCACTGCGGGAAGAGATATAAACAACATTTAGAGTAAATTATTGTTCATGCGAGAACGTTCAATTTTTCATTCAAAACGATCGATGACCCGCGACCTGATGAAATTGCTCTGAGATGACCAAAATGTTACGTTTTGAAAATGTTCATCTTTCAACTAATTTTGACTCTCAGAGGTTGATCATCACTTTTGGAGATAAAATGAGCATCGTTATCGTCATTTTCATGCTTCTAGGGAGCCAAAACTCAAGATTTGGCTCATGGTTAAAAGTGACTTAAAAGGCCCAAAATGCTCACTTCGAATGCTTAAAACGTGTTTATTCACTGCCGGAAGAGATATAAACAATAGTTAGAGTGAATTAATGTTCATGCGAGAACGTTCAATTTTTCATGCAAAACAATCGATGACCCGCGACCTGATGAAATTGCTCTAAGATGACCAAAATGGTCCGTTTTGAAAATGTTCATCTTTCAACTAATTTTGACTCTCAGAGGTGGATCATCACTTTTGGAGATAAAATGAGCATCGTTATCATCATTTTCATGCTTCTAGGGAGCCAAAACTCAAGATTTGGCTTATGGTTAAAAGTGACTTAAAAGGACCCAAATGCTCACTTTGAGGGCTTAAAACGTGTGTATTCACTGCGGAAAGAGATATAAACAATATTTAGAGTGAATTAATGTTCATGCGAGAACGTTCAATTTTTCATGCAAAACGATCGATGACCCGCGACCTGATGAAATTGCTCTGAGATGACCAAAATGGTCCGTTTTGAAAAAGTTCATCTTTCAACTAATTTTGACTCTCAGAGGTGGATCATCACTTTTGGAGATAAAATGAGCATCGTTATAGTCATTTTCATGCTTCTAGGGAGCCAAAACTCAAGATTTGGCTTATGGTTAAAAGTGACTTAAAAGGACCCAAATGCTCACTTCGAGGGCTTAAAACGTGTTAATTCACTGCAGGAAGAGATATAAACAACATTTAGAGTAAATTATTGTTCATGCGAGAACGTTCAATTTTTCATGCAAAACGATCGATGACCCGCGACCTGATGAAATTGATCTGAGATGACCAAAATGGTCCGTTTTGAAATTTTTCGTCTTTCAACTAATTTTGACTCTCAGAGGTTGATCATCACTTTTGGAGATAAAATGAGCATCGTTATCGTCATTTTCATGCTTCTAGGGAGCCAAAACTCAAGATTTGGCTTATGGTTAAAAGTGACTTAAAAGGACCCAAATGCTCACTTTGAGGGCTTAAAACGTGTTTATTCACTGCGGAAAGAGATATAAACAATATTTAGAGTGAATTCATGTTCATGCGAGAACGTTCAATTTTTCATGCAAAACGATCGATGACCCGCGACCTGATGAAATGACTCTGAGATGACCAAAATGTTCCGTTTTGAAAAAGTTCATCTTTCAACTAATTTTGACTCTCAGAGGTGGATCATCACTTTTGGAGATAAAATGAGCATCGTTATCGTCATTTTCATGCTTCTAGGGAGCCAAAACTCAAGATTTGGCTTATGGTTAAAAGTGACTTAAAAGGACCCAAATGCTCACTTCGAGGGCTTAAAACGTGTTTATTCACTGCGGGAAGAGATATAAACAACATTTAGAGTAAATTATTGTTCATGCGAGAACGTTTAATTTTTCATGCAAAACGATCGATGACCCGCGACCTGATGAAATTGCTCTGAGATGACCAAAATGGTCCGTTTTGAAAAAGTTCATCTTTCAACTAATTTTGACTCTCAGAGGTGGATCATCACTTTTGGAGATAAAATGAGCACCGTTATCGTCATTTTCATGCTTCTAGGGAGCCAAAACTCAAGATTTGGCTTATGGTTAAAAGTGACTTAAAAGGACCCAAATGCTCACTTCGAGGGCTTAAAGCGTGTTTATTCACTGCGGAAAGAGATATAAACAATATTTAGAGTGAATTAATGTTCATGCGAGAACGTTCAATTTTTCATGCAAAACGATCGATGACCCGCGACCTGATGAAATTGCTCTGAGATGACCAAAATGGTCCGTTTTGAAAAAGTTCATCTTTCAACTAATTTTGACTCTCAGAGGTGGATCATCACTTTTGGAGATAAAATGAGCATCGTTATAGTCATTTTCATGCTTCTAGGGAGCCAAAACTCAAGATTTGGCTTATGGTTAAAAGTGACTTAAAAGGACCCAAATGCTCACTTCGAGGGCTTAAAACGTGTTTATTCACTGCACGAAGAGATATAAACAACATTTAGAGTAAATTATTGTTCATGCGAGAACGTTCAATTTTTCATGCAAAACGATCGATGACCCGCGACCTGATGAAATTGCTCTGAGATGACCAAAATGGTCCGTTTTGAAAAAGTTCATCTTTCAACTAATTTTGACTCTCAGAGGTGGATCATCACTTTTGGAGATAAAATGAGCATCGTTATCGTCATTTTCATGCTTCTAGGGAGCCAAAACTCAAGATTTGGCTTATGGTTAAAAGTGACTTAAAAGGACCCAAATGCTCACTTCGAGGGCTTAAAGCGTGTTTATTCACTGCGGGAAGAGATATAAACAACATTTAGAGTAAATTATTGTTCATGCGAGAACGTTCAATTTTTCATTCAAAACGATCGATGACCCGCGACCTGATGAAATTGCTCTGAGATGACCAAAATGTTACGTTTTGAAAATGTTCATCTTTCAACTAATTTTGACTCTCAGAGGTTGATCATCACTTTTGGAGATAAAATGAGCATCGTTATCGTCATTTTCATGCTTCTAGGGAGCCAAAACTCAAGATTTGGCTCATGGTTAAAAGTGACTTAAAAGGCCCAAAATGCTCACTTCGAATGCTTAAAACGTGTTTATTCACTGCCGGAAGAGATATAAACAATAGTTAGAGTGAATTAATGTTCATGCGAGAACGTTCAATTTTTCATGCAAAACAATCGATGACCCGCGACCTGATGAAATTGCTCTAAGATGACCAAAATGGTCCGTTTTGAAAATGTTCATCTTTCAACTAATTTTGACTCTCAGAGGTGGATCATCACTTTTGGAGATAAAATGAGCATCGTTATCATCATTTTCATGCTTCTAGGGAGCCAAAACTCAAGATTTGGCTTATGGTTAAAAGTGACTTAAAAGGACCCAAATGCTCACTTTGAGGGCTTAAAACGTGTGTATTCACTGCGGAAAGAGATATAAACAATATTTAGAGTGAATTAATGTTCATGCGAGAACGTTCAATTTTTCATGCAAAACGATCGATGACCCGCGACCTGATGAAATTGCTCTGAGATGACCAAAATGGTCCGTTTTGAAAAAGTTCATCTTTCAACTAATTTTGACTCTCAGAGGTGGATCATCACTTTTGGAGATAAAATGAGCATCGTTATAGTCATTTTCATGCTTCTAGGGAGCCAAAACTCAAGATTTGGCTTATGGTTAAAAGTGACTTAAAAGGACCCAAATGCTCACTTCGAGGGCTTAAAACGTGTTAATTCACTGCAGGAAGAGATATAAACAACATTTAGAGTAAATTATTGTTCATGCGAGAACGTTCAATTTTTCATGCAAAACGATCGATGACCCGCGACCTGATGAAATTGATCTGAGATGACCAAAATGGTCCGTTTTGAAATTTTTCGTCTTTCAACTAATTTTGACTCTCAGAGGTTGATCATCACTTTTGGAGATAAAATGAGCATCGTTATCGTCATTTTCATGCTTCTAGGGAGCCAAAACTCAAGATTTGGCTTATGGTTAAAAGTGACTTAAAAGGACCCAAATGCTCACTTTGAGGGCTTAAAACGTGTTTATTCACTGCGGAAAGAGATATAAACAATATTTAGAGTGAATTCATGTTCATGCGAGAACGTTCAATTTTTCATGCAAAACGATCGATGACCCGCGACCTGATGAAATGACTCTGAGATGACCAAAATGTTCCGTTTTGAAAAAGTTCATCTTTCAACTAATTTTGACTCTCAGAGGTGGATCATCACTTTTGGAGATAAAATGAGCATCGTTATCGTCATTTTCATGCTTCTAGGGAGCCAAAACTCAAGATTTGGCTTATGGTTAAAAGTGACTTAAAAGGACCCAAATGCTCACTTCGAGGGCTTAAAACGTGTTTATTCACTGCGGGAAGAGATATAAACAACATTTAGAGTAAATTATTGTTCATGCGAGAACGTTTAATTTTTCATGCAAAACGATCGATGACCCGCGACCTGATGAAATTGCTCTGAGATGACCAAAATGGTCCGTTTTGAAAAAGTTCATCTTTCAACTAATTTTGACTCTCAGAGGTGGATCATCACTTTTGGAGATAAAATGAGCACCGTTATCGTCATTTTCATGCTTCTAGGGAGCCAAAACTCAAGATTTGGCTTATGGTTAAAAGTGACTTAAAAGGACCCAAATGCTCACTTCGAGGGCTTAAAGCGTGTTTATTCACTGCGGAAAGAGATATAAACAATATTTAGAGTGAATTAATGTTCATGCGAGAACGTTCAATTTTTCATGCAAAACGATCGATGACCCGCGACCTGATGAAATTGCTCTGAGATGACCAAAATGGTCCGTTTTGAAAAAGTTCATCTTTCAACTAATTTTGACTCTCAGAGGTGGATCATCACTTTTGGAGATAAAATGAGCATCGTTATAGTCATTTTCATGCTTCTAGGGAGCCAAAACTCAAGATTTGGCTTATGGTTAAAAGTGACTTAAAAGGACCCAAATGCTCACTTCGAGGGCTTAAAACGTGTTTATTCACTGCACGAAGAGATATAAACAACATTTAGAGTAAATTATTGTTCATGCGAGAACGTTCAATTTTTCATGCAAAACGATCGATGACCCGCGACCTGATGAAATTGCTCTGAGATGACCAAAATGGTCCGTTTTGAAAAAGTTCATCTTTCAACTAATTTTGACTCTCAGAGGTGGATCATCACTTTTGGAGATAAAATGAGCATCGTTATCGTCATTTTCATGCTTCTAGGGAGCCAAAACTCAAGATTTGGCTTATGGTTAAAAGTGACTTAAAAGGACCCAAATGCTCACTTCGAGGGCTTAAAACGTGTTTATTCACTGCACGAAGAGATATAAACAACATTTAGAGTAAATTATTGTTCATGCGAGAACGTTCAATTTTTCATGCAAAACGATCGATGACCCGCGACCTGATGAAATGACTCTGAGATGACCAAAATGTTCCGTTTTGAAAAAGTTCATCTTTCAACTAATTTTGACTCTCAGAGGTGGATCATCACTTTTGGAGATAAAATGAGCATCGTTATCGTCATTTTCATGCTTCTAGGGAGCCAAAACTCAAGATTTGGCTTATGGTTAAAAGTTACTTAAAAGGACCCAAATGCTCACTTCGAGGGCTTAAAACGTGTTTATTCACTGCGGGAAGAGATATAAACAATAGTTAGAGTGAATTAATGTTCATGCGAGAACGTTCAATTTTTCATGCAAAACGATCGATGACCCGCGACCTGATGAAATGACTCTGAGATTACCAAAATGTTCCGTTTTGAAAATTTTCATCTTTCAACTAATTTTGACTCTCAGAGGTGGATCATCACTTTTGGAGATAAAATGAGCATCGTTATCCTCATTTTCATGCTTCTAGGGAGCCAAAACTCAAGATTTGGCTCATGGTTAAAAGTGACTTAAAAGGCCCAAAATGCTCACTTCGAGGGCTTAAAACGTGTTTATTCACTGCCGGAAGAGATATAAACAATAGTTAGAGTGAATTAATGTTCATGCGAGAACGTTCAATTTTTCATGCAAAACAATCGATGACCCGCGACCTGATGAAATTGCTCTAAGATGACCAAAATGGTCCGTTTTGAAAATGTTCATCTTTCAACTAATTTTGACTCTCAGAGGTGGATCATCACTTTTGGAGATAAAATGAGCATCGTTATCGTCATTTTCATGCTTCTAGGGAGCCAAAACTCAAGATTTGGCTTATGGTTAAAAGTGACTTAAAAGGACCCAAATGCTCACTTTGACGGCTTAAAATGTGTTTATTCACTGCGGAAAGAGATATAAACAATATTTAGAGTGAATTAATGTTCATGCGAGAACGTTCAATTTTTCATGCAAAACGATCGATGACCCGCGACCTGATGAAATTGCTCTGAGATGACCAAAATGGTCCGTTTTGAAAAAGTTCATCTTTCAACTAATTTTGACTCTCAGAGGTGGATCATCACTTTTGGAGATAAAATGAGCATCGTTATAGTCATTTTCATGCTTCTAGGGAGCCAAAACTCAAGATTTGGCTTATGGTTAAAAGTGACTTAAAAGGACCCAAATGCTCACTTCGAGGGCTTAAAACGTGTTAATTCACTGCAGGAAGAGATATAAACAACATTTAGAGTAAATTATTGTTCATGCGAGAACGTTCAATTTTTCATGCAAAACGATCGATGACCCGCGACCTGATGAAATTGCTCTGAGATGACCAAAATGGTCCGTTTTGAAATTTTTCGTCTTTCAACTAATTTTGACTCTCAGAGGTTGATCATCACTTTTGGAGATAAAATGAGCATCGTTATCGTCATTTTCATGCTTCTAGGGAGCCAAAACTCAAGATTTGGCTTATGGTTAAAAGTGACTTAAAAGGACCCAAATGCTCACTTTGAGGGCTTAAAACGTGTTTATTCACTGCGGAAAGAGATATAAACAATATTTAGAGTGAATTAATGTTCATGCGAGAACGTTCAATTTTTCATGCAAAACGATCGATGACCCGCGACCTGATGAAATGACTCTGAGATGACCAAAATGTTCCGTTTTGAAAAAGTTCATCTTTCAACTAATTTTGACTCTCAGAGGTGGATCATCACTTTTGGAGATAAAATGAGCATCGTTATCGTCATTTTCATGCTTCTAGGGAGCCAAAACTCAAGATTTGGCTTATGGTTAAAAGTGACTTAAAAGGACCCAAATGCTCACTTCGAGGGCTTAAAACGTGTTTATTCACTGCGGGAAGAGATATAAACAACATTTAGAGTAAATTATTGTCCATGCGAGAACGTTTAATTTTTCATGCAAAACGATCGATGACCCGCGACCTGATGAAATTGCTCTGAGATGACCAAAATGGTCCGTTTTGAAAATTTTCATCTTTCAACTAATTTTGACTCTCAGAGGTTGATCATCACTTTTGGAGATAAAATGAGCATCATTATCGTCATTTTCATGCTTCTAGGGAGCCAAAACACAAGATTTGGCTTATGGTTAAAAGTGACTTAAAAGGACCCAAATGCTCACTTTGAGGGCTTAAAACGTGTTTTTTCACTGCGGAAAGAGATATAAACAATTTTTAGAGTGAATTAATGTTCATGCGAGAACGTTCAATTTTTCATGCAAAACGATCGATGACCCGCGACCTGATGAAATGACTCTGAGATGACCAAAATGTTCCGTTTTGAAAAAGTTCATCTTTCAACTAATTTTGACTCTCAGAGGTGGATCATCACTTTTGGAGATAAAATGAGCATCGTTATCGTCATTTTCATGCTTCTAGGGAGCCAAAACTCAAGATTTGGCTCATGGTTAAAAGTGACTTAAAAGGCCCAAAATGCTCACTTCGAGGGCTTAAAACGTGTTTATTCACTGCGGGAAGAGATATAAACAATAGTTAGAGTGAATTAATGTTCATGCGAGAACGTTCAATTTTTCATGCAAAACGATCGATGACCCGCGACCTGATGAAATGACTCTGAGATTACCAAAATGTTCCGTTTTGAAAATTTTCATCTTTCAACTAATTTTGACTCTCAGAGGTGGATCATCACTTTTGGAGATAAAATGAGCATCGTTATCGTCATTTTCATGCTTCTAGGGAGCCAAAACTCAAGATTTGGCTTATGGTTAAAAGTGACTTAAAAGGACACAAATGCTCACTTGGAGGGCTTAAAACGTGTTTATTCACTGCGGGAAGAGATATAAACAACATTTAGAGTAAATTATTATTCATGCGAGAACGTTCAATTTTTCATGCAAAACGATCGATGACCCGCGACCTGATGAAATTACTCTGAGATGACCAAAATGGTCCGTTTTGAAAATTTTCATCTTTCAACTAATTTTGACTCTCAGAGGTTGATCATCACTTTTGGAGATAAAATGAGCATCGTTATCGTCATTTTCATGCTTCTAGGGAGCCAAAACTCAAGATTTGGCTTATGGTTAAAAGTGACTTAAAAGGACCCAAATGCTCACTTCGAGGGCTTAAAACGTGTTTATTCACTGCGGGAAGAAATATAAACAACATTTAGAGTAAATTATTGTTCATGCGAGAACGTTTAATTTTTCATGCAAAACGATCGATGACCCGCGACCTGATGAAATTGCTCTGAGATGACCAAAATGGTCCGTTTTGAAAATTTTCATCTTTCAACTAATTTTGACTCTCAGAGGTTGATCATCACTTTTGGAGATAAAATGAGCATCATTATCGTCATTTTCATGCTTCTAGGGAGCCAAAACACAAGATTTGGCTTATGGTTAAAAGTGACTTAAAAGGACCCAAATGCTCACTTTGAGGGCTTAAAACGTGTTTATTCACTGCGGAAAGAGATATAAACAATATTTAGAGTGAATTAATGTTCATGCGAGAACGTTCAATTTTTCATGCAAAACGATCGATGACCCGCGACCTGATGAAATGACTCTGAGATGACCAAAATGTTCCGTTTTGAAAAAGTTAATCTTTCAACTAATTTTGACTCTCAGAGGTGGATCATCACTTTTGGAGATAAAATGAGCATCGTTATCGTCATTTTCATGCTTCTAGGGAGCCAAAACTCAAGATTTGGCTTATGGTTAAAAGTGACTTAAAAGGACCCAAATGCTCACTTTGAGGGCTTAAAACGTGTTTATTCACTGCGGGAAGAGATATAAACAATAGTTAGAGTGAATTAATGTTCATGCGAGAACGTTCAATTTTTCATGCAAAACGATCGATGACCCGCGACCTGATGAAATGACTCTGAGATTACCAAAATGTTCCGTTTTGAAAATTTTCATCTTTCAACTAATTTTGACTCTCAGAGGTGGATCATCACTTTTGGAGATAAAATGAGCATCGTTATCGTCATTTTCATGCTTCTAGGGAGCCAAAACTCAAGATTTGGCTTATGGTTAAAAGTGACTTAAAAGGACCCAAATGCTCACTTCGAGGGCTTAAAGCGTGTTTATTCACTGCGGGAAGAGATATAAACAACATTTAGAGTAAATTATTGTTCATGCGAGAATGTTAAATTTTTCATTCAAAACGATCGATGACCCGCGACCTGATGAAATTGCTCTGAGATGACCAAAATGGTCCGTTTTGAAAATGTTCATCTTTCAACTAATTTTGACTCTCAGAGGTTGATCATCACTTTTGGAGATAAAATGAGCATCGTTATCGTCATTTTCATGCTTCTAGGGAGCCAAAACTCAAGATTTGGCTTATGGTTAAAAGTGACTTAAAAGGACACAAATGCTCACTTGGAGGGCTTAAAACGTGTTTATTCACTGCGGGAAGAGATATAAACAACATTTAGAGTAAATTATTGTTCATGCGAGAACGTTCAATTTTTCATGCAAAACGATCGATGACCCGCGACCTGATGAAATTACTCTGAGATGACCAAAATGGTCCGTTTTGAAAATATTCATCTTTCAAATAATTTTGACTCTCAGAGGTTGATCATCACTTTTGGAGATAAAATGAGCATCGTTATCGTCATTTTCATGCTTCTAGGGAGCCAAAACTCAAGATTTGGCTTATGGTTAAAAGTGACTTAAAAGGACCCAAATGCTCACTTCGAGGGCTTAAAACGTGTTTATTCACTGCGGGAAGAGATATAAACAACATTTAGAGTAAATTATTGTTCATGCGAGAACGTTTAATTTTTCATGCAAAACGATCGATGACCCGCGACCTGATGAAATTGCTCTGAGATGACCAAAATGGTCCGTTTTGAAAATTTTCATCTTTCAACTAATTTTGACTCTCAGAGGTTGATCATCACTTTTGGAGATAAAATGAGCATCATTATCGTCATTTTCATGCTTCTAGGGAGCCAAAACACAAGATTTGGCTTATGGTTAAAAGTGACTTAAAAGGACCCAAATGCTCACTTTGAGGGCTTAAAACGTGTTTATTCACTGCGGAAAGAGATATAAACAATATTTAGAGTGAATTAATGTTCATGCGAGAACGTTCAATTTTTCATGCAAAACGATCGATGACCCGCGACCTGATGAAATGACTCTGAGATTACCAAAATGTTCAGTTTAGAAAATTTTCATCTTTCAACTAATTTTGACTCTCAGAGGTGGATCATCACTTTTGGAGATAAAATGAGCATCGTTATCGTCATTTTCATGCTTCTAGGGAGCCAAAACTCAAGATTTGGCTTATGGTTAAAAGTGACTTAAAAGGACCCAAATGCTCACTTCGAGGGCTTAAAGCGTGTTTATTCACTGCGGGAAGAGATATAAACAACATTTAGAGTAAATTATTGTTCATGCGAGAACGTTCAATTTTTCATTCAAAACGATCGATGACCCGCGACCTGATGAAATTGCTCTGAGATGACCAAAATGTTACGTTTTGAAAATGTTCATCTTTCAACTAATTTTGACTCTCAGAGGTTGATCATCACTTTTGGAGATAAAATGAGCATCGTTATCGTCATTTTCATGCTTCTAGGGAACCAAAACTCAAGATTTGGCTCATGGTTAAAAGTGACTTAAAAGGCCCAAAATGCTCACTTCGAGGGCTTAAAACGTGTTTATTCACTGCCGGAAGAGATATAAACAATAGTTAGAGTGAATTAATGTTCATGCGAGAACGTTCAATTTTTCATGCAAAACAATCGATGACCCGCGACCTGATGAAATTGCTCTGAGATGACCAAAATGGTCCGTTTTGAAAATGTTCATCTTTCAACTAATTTTGACTCTCAGAGGTGGATCATCACTTTTGGAGATAAAATGAGCATCGTTATCGTCATTTTCATGCTTCTAGGGAGCCAAAACTCAAGATTTGGCTTATGGTTAAAAGTGACTTAAAAGGACCCAAATGCTCACTTTGAGGGCTTAAAACGTGTTTATTCACTGCGGAAATTGATATAAACAATATTTAGAGTGAATTAATGTTCATGCGAGAACGTTCAATTTTTCATGCAAAACGATTGATGACCCGCGACCTGATGAAATTGCTCTGAGATGACCAAAATGGTCCGTTTTGAAAAAGTTAATCTTTCAACTAATTTTGACTCTCAGAGGTGGATCATCACTTTTGGAGATAAAATGAGCATTGTTATAGTCATTTTCATGCTTCTAGGGAGCCAAAACTCAAGATTTGGCTTATGGTTAAAAGTGACTTAAAAGGACCCAAATGCTCACTTCGAGGGCTTAAAACGTGTTAATTCACTGCAGGAAGAGATATAAACAACATTTAGAGTAAATTATTGTTCATGCAAGAACGTTCAATTTTTCATGCAAAACGATCGATGACCCGCGACCTGATGAAATTGCTCTGAGATGACCAAAATGGTCCGTTTTGAAATTTTTCGTCTTTCAACTAATTTTGACTCTCAGAGGTTGATCATCACTTTTGGAGATAAAATGAGCATCGTTATCGTCATTTTCATGCTTCTAGGGAGCCAAAACTCAAGATTTGGCTTATGGTTAAAAGTGACTTAAAAGGACCCAAATGCTCACTTTGAGGGCTTAAAACGTGTTTATTCACTGCGGAAAGAGATGTAAACAATATTTAGAGTGAATTAATGTTCATGCGAGAACGTTCAATTTTTCATGCAAAACGATCGATGACCCGCGACCTGATGAAATGACTCTGAGATGACCAAAATGTTCCGTTTTGAAAAAGTTCATCTTTCAACTAATTTTGACTCTCAGAGGTGGATCATCACTTTTGGAGATAAAATGAGCATCGTTATCGTCATTTTCATGCTTCTAGGGAGCCAAAACTCAAGATTTGGCTTATGGTTAAAAGTGACTTAAAAGGACCCAAATGCTCACTTCGAGGGCTTAAAACGTGTTTATTCACTGCGGGAAGAGATATAAACAACATTTAGAGTAAATTATTGTTCATGCGAGAACGTTTAATTTTTCATGCAAAACGATCGATGACCCGCGACTAAGGGTGGGCGTCCGAATCGGCTACGCCCACGGAGTAGGCGTAGTGTTGCCTTCTACGCATTTTGCGTAGACAGCGTAGCCGGCAACACTACGCCCACTCCGTGAGCGTAGCCGAGTCGGCCGCCACCCGCCTCCCTCCCGCCCTCCACTAGATACTTTATTTAAACATTTGCACGGATAAAAACAAGTTAAAAGCACTTACCTTGTCCGGGGCTCGTCCGGGTCTTCATCTTTGAATAGCGTCCTTTGCCTGGATACCAATGCGCATGCACGGGCGGCCGCGCATGCGTATTTCTCGGGAGAAATGCGCATGCGCGGCCGCCCGCGCATGCGCATTGGTATCCAGGCAAAGGACGCTATTCAAAGATGAAGACCCGGACGAGCCCCGGACAAGGTAAGTGCTTTTAACTTGTTTTAATCCGTGTAAATGCTTAAATAAAGTATGTAGGGGAGAGCGGGAGGGAGGTGCGTAGTGGGGCTACGCGGAGTGCGGGAGTGGGCGTAGCTTCTCGCCCTCTCCGCGTAGCTCCGCGGAGCCCCACTACGCCCCACTACGCCCAGGGTTACCCGCGACCTGATGAAATTGCTCTGAGATGACCAAAATGGTCCGTTTTGAAAATTTTCATCTTTCAACTAATTTTGACTCTCAGAGGTTGATCATCACTTTTGGAGATAAAATGAGCATCATTATCGTCATTTTCATGCTTCTAGGGAGCCAAAACACAAGATTTGGCTTATGGTTAAAAGTGACTTAAAAGGACCCAAATGCTCACTTTGAGGGCTTAAAACGTGTTTATTCACTGCGGAAAGAGATATAAACAATATTTAGAGTGAATTAATGTTCATGCGAGAACGTTCAATTTTTCATGCAAAACGATCGATGACCCGCGACCTGATGAAATGACTCTGAGATGACCAAAATGTTCCGTTTTGAAAAAGTTCATCTTTCAACTAATTTTGACTCTCAGAGGTGGATCATCACTTTTGGAGATAAAATGAGCATCGTTATCGTCATTTTCATGCTTCTAGGGAGCCAAAACTCAAGATTTGGCTTATGGTTAAAAGTGACTTAAAAGGACCCAAATGCTCACTTTGAGGGCTTAAAACGTGTTTATTCACTGCGGGAAGAGATATAAACAATAGTTAGAGTGAATTAATGTTCATGCGAGAACGTTCAATTTTTCATGCAAAACGATCGATGACCCGCGACCTGATGAAATGACTCTGAGATTACCAAAATGTTCCGTTTTGAAAATTTTCATCTTTCAACTAATTTTGACTCTCAGAGGTGGATCATCACTTTTGGAGATAAAATGAGCATCGTTATCGTCATTTTCATGCTTCTAGGGAGCCAAAACTCAAGATTTGGCTTATGGTTAAAAGTGACTTAAAAGGACACAAATGCTCACTTGGAGGGCTTAAAACGTGTTTATTCACTGCGGGAAGAGATATAAACAACATTTAGAGTAAATTATTATTCATGCGAGAACGTTCAATTTTTCATGCAAAACGATCGATGACCCGCGACCTGATGAAATTACTCTGAGATGACCAAAATGGTCCGTTTTGAAAATTTTCATCTTTCAACTAATTTTGACTCTCAGAGGTTGATCATCACTTTTGGAGATAAAATGAGCATCGTTATCGTCATTTTCATGCTTCTAGGGAGCCAAAACTCAAGATTTGGCTTATGGTTAAAAGTGACTTAAAAGGACCCAAATGCTCACTTCGAGGGCTTAAAACGTGTTTATTCACTGCGGGAAGAAATATAAACAACATTTAGAGTAAATTATTGTTCATGCAAGAACGTTTAATTTTTCATGCAAAACGATCGATGACCCGCGACCTGATGAAATTGCTCTGAGATGACCAAAATGGTCCGTTTTGAAAATTTTCATCTTTCAACTAATTTTGACTCTCAGAGGTTGATCATCACTTTTGGAGAGAAAATGAGCATCATTATCGTCATTTTCATGCTTCTAGGGAGCCAAAACACAAGATTTGGCTTATGGTTAAAAGTGACTTAAAAGGACCCAAATGCTCACTTTGAGGGCTTAAAACGTGTTTATTCACTGCGGAAAGAGATATAAACAATATTTAGAGTGAATTAATGTTCATGCGAGAACGTTCCATTTTTCATGCAAAACGATCGATGACCCGCGACCTGATGAAATGACTCTGAGATGACCAAAATGTTCCGTTTTGAAAAAGTTCATCTTTCAACTAATTTTGACTCTCAGAGGTGGATCATCACTTTTGGAGATAAAATGAGCATCGTTATCGTCATTTTCATGCTTCTAGGGAGCCAAAACTCAAGATTTGGCTTATGGTTAAAAGTGACTTAAAAGGACCCAAATGCTCACTTCGAGGGCTTAAAACGTGTTTATTCACTGCGGGAAGAGATATAAACAATAGTTAGAGTGAATTAATGTTCATGCGAGAACGTTCAATTTTTCATGCAAAACGATCGATGACCCGCGACCTGATGAAATGACTCTGAGATTACCAAAATGTTCCGTTTTGAAAATTTTCATCTTTCAACTAATTTTGACTCTCAGAGGTGGATCATCACTTTTGGAGATAAAATGAGCATCGTTATCGTCATTTTCATGCTTCTAGGGAGCCAAAACTCAAGATTTGGCTTATGGTTAAAAGTGACTTAAAAGGACCCAAATGCTCACTTCGAGGGCTTAAAGCGTGTTTATTCACTGCGGGAAGAGATATAAACAACATTTAGAGTAAATTATTGTTCATGCGAGAATGTTAAATTTTTCATTCAAAACGATCGATGACCCGCGACCTGATGAAATTGCTCTGAGATGACCAAAATGTTATGTTTTGAAAATGTTCATCTTTCAACTAATTTTGACTCTCAGAGGTTGATCATCACTTTTGGAGATAAAATGAGCATCGTTATCGTCATTTTCATGCTTCTAGGGAGCCAAAACTCAAGATTTGGCTCATGCTTAAAAGTGACTTAAAAGGCCCAAAATGCTCACTTCGAGGGCTTAAAACGTGTTTATTCACTGCCGGAAGAGATATAAACAATAGTTAGAGTGAATTAATGTTCATGCGAGAACGTTCAATTTTTCATGCAAAACGATCGATGACCCGCGACCTGATGAAATGACTCAGAGATTACCAAAATGTTCCGTTTTGAAAATTTTCATCTTTCAACTAATTTTGACTCTCAGAGGTGGATCATCACTTTTGGAGATAAAATGAGCATCGTTATCGTCATTTTCATGCTTCTAGGGAGCCAAAACTCAAGATTTGGCTTATGGTTAAAAGTGACTTAAAAGGACCCAAATGCTCACTTGGAGGGCTTAAAACGTGTTTATTCACTGCGGAAAGAGATATAAACAATATTTAGAGTGAATTAATGTTCATGCGAGAACGTTCAATTTTTCATGCAAAACGATCGATGACCCGCGACCTGATGAAATGACTCTGAGATTACCAAAATGTTCCGTTTTGAAAATTTTCATCTTTCAACTAATTTTGACTCTCAGAGGTGGATCATCACTTTTGGAGATAAAATGAGCATCGTTATCGTCATTTTCATGCTTCTAGGGAGCCAAAACTCAAGATTTGGCTTATGGTTAAAAGTGACTTAAAAGGACCCAAATGCTCACTTCGAGGGCTTAAAGCGTGTTTATTCACTGCGGGAAGAGATATAAACAACATTTAGAGTAAATTATTGTTCATGCGAGAATGTTAAATTTTTCATTCAAAACGATCGATGACCCGCGACCTGATGAAATTGCTCTGAGATGACCAAAATGTTATGTTTTGAAAATGTTCATCTTTCAACTAATTTTGACTCTCAGAGGTTGATCATCACTTTTGGAGATAAAATGAGCATCGTTATCGTCATTTTCATGCTTCTAGGGAGCCAAAACTCAAGATTTGGCTCATGCTTAAAAGTGACTTAAAAGGCCCAAAATGCTCACTTCGAGGGCTTAAAACGTGTTTATTCACTGCCGGAAGAGATATAAACAATAGTTAGAGTGAATTAATGTTCATGCGAGAACGTTCAATTTTTCATGCAAAACGATCGATGACCCGCGACCTGATGAAATGACTCTGAGATTACCAAAATGTTCCGTTTTGAAAATTTTCATCTTTCAACTAATTTTGACTCTCAGAGGTGGATCATCACTTTTGGAGATAAAATGAGCATCGTTATCGTCATTTTCATGCTTCTAGGGAGCCAAAACTCAAGATTTGGCTTATGGTTAAAAGTGACTTAAAAGGACCCAAATGCTCACTTGGAGGGCTTAAAACGTGTTTATTCACTGCGGAAAGAGATATAAACAATATTTAGAGTGAATTAATGTTCATGCGAGAACGTTCAATTTTTCATGCAAAACGATCGATGACCCGCGACCTGATGAAATTGCTCTGAGATTACCAAAATGTTCAGTTTTGAAAATTTTCATCTTTCAACTAATTTTGACTCTCAGAGGTGGATCATCACTTTTGGAGATAAAATGAGCATCGTTATCGTCATTTTCATGCTTCTAGGGAGCCAAAACTCAAGATTTGGCTTATGGTTAAAAGTGACTTAAAAGGACACAAATGCTCACTTGGAGGGCTTAAAACGTGTTTATTCACTGCGGGAAGAGATATAAACAACATTTAGAGTAAATTATTGTTCATGCGAGAACGTTCAATTTTTCATGCAAAACGATCGATGACCCGCGACCTGATGAAATTACTCTGAGATGACCAAAATGGTCCGTTTTGAAAATTTTCATCTTTCAAATAATTTTGACTCTCAGAGGTTGATCATCACTTTTGGAGATAAAATGAGCATCGTTATCGTCATTTTCATGCTTCTAGGGAGCCAAAACTCAAGATTTGGCTTATGGTTAAAAGTGACTTAAAAGGACCCAAATGCTCACTTCGAGGGCTTAAAACGTGTTTATTCACTGCGGGAAGAGATATAAACAACATTTAGAGTAAATTATTGTTCATGCGAGAACGTTTATTTTTCATGCAAAACGATCGATGACCCGCGACCTGATGAAATTGCTCTGAGATGACCAAAATGGTCCGTTTTGAAAATTTTCATCTTTCAACTAATTTTGACTCTCAGAGGTTGATCATCACTTTTGGAGATAAAATGAGCATCATTATCGTCATTTTCATGCTTCTAGGGAGCCAAAACACAAGATTTGGCTTATGGTTAAAAGTGACTTAAAAGGACCCAAATGCTCACTTTGAGGGCTTAAAACGTGTTTATTCACTGCGGAAAGAGATATAAACAATATTTAGAGTGAATTAATGTTCATGCGAGAACGTTCAATTTTTCATGCAAAACGATCGATGACCCGCGACCTGATGAAATGACTCTGAGATTACCAAAATGTTCAGTTTTGAAAATTTTCATCTTTCAACTAATTTTGACTCTCAGAGGTGGGTCATCACTTTTGGAGATAAAATGAGCATCGTATCGTCATTTTCATGCTTCTAGGGAGCCAAAACTCAAGATTTGGCTTATGGTTAAAAGTGACTTAAAAGGACCCAAATGCTCACTTCGAGGGCTTAAAGCGTGTTTATTCACTGCGGGAAGAGATATAAACAACATTTAGAGTAAATTATTGTTCATGCGAGAACGTTCAATTTTTCATTCAAAACGATCGATGACCCGCGACCTGATGAAATTGCTCTGAGATGACCAAAATGTTACGTTTTGAAAATGTTCATCTTTCAACTAATTTTGACTCTCAGAGGTTGATCATCACTTTTGGAGATAAAATGAGCATCGTTATCGTCATTTTCATGCTTCTAGGGAGCCAAAACTCAAGATTTGGCTCATGGTTAAAAGTGACTTAAAAGGCCCAAAATGCTCACTTCGAGGGCTTAAAACGTGTTTATTCACTGCCGGAAGAGATATAAACAATAGTTAGAGTGAATTAATGTTCATGCGAGAACGTTCAATTTTTCATGCAAAACAATCGATGACCCGCGACCTGATGAAATTGCTCTGAGATGACCAAAATGGTCCGTTTTGAAAATGTTCATCTTTCAACTAATTTTGACTCTCAGAGGTGGATCATCACTTTTGGAGATAAAATGAGCATCGTTATCGTCATTTTCATGCTTCTAGGGAGCCAAAACTCAAGATTTGGCTTATGGTTAAAAGTGACTTAAAAGGACCCAAATGCTCACTTCGAGGGCTTAAAACGTGTTAATTCACTGCAGGAAGAGATATAAACAACATTTAGAGTAAATTATTGTTCATGCGAGAACGTTCAATTTTTCATGCAAAACGATCGATGACCCGCGACCTGATGAAATTGCTCTGAGATGACCAAAATGGTCCGTTTTGAAATTTTTCGTCTTTCAACTAATTTTGACTCTCAGAGGTTGATCATCACTTTTGGAGATAAAATGAGCATCGTTATCGTCATTTTCATGCTTCTAGGGAGCCAAAACTCAAGATTTGGCTTATGGTTAAAAGTGACTTAAAAGGACCCAAATGCTCACTTTGAGGGCTTAAAACGTGTTTATTCACTGCGGAAAGAGATGTAAACAATATTTAGAGTGAATTAATGTTCATGCGAGAACGTTCAATTTTTCATGCAAAACGATCGATGACCCGCGACCTGATGAAATGACTCTGAGATGACCAAAATGTTCCGTTTTGAAAAAGTTCATCTTTCAACAAATTTTGACTCTCAGAGGTGGATCATCACTTTTGGAGATAAAATGAGCATCGTTATAGTCATTTTCATGCTTCTAGGGAGCCAAAACTCAAGATTTGGCTTATGGTTAAAAGTGACTTAAAAGGACCCAAATGCTCACTTCGAGGGCTTAAAACGTGTTAATTCACTGCAGGAAGAGATATAAACAACATTTAGAGTAAATTATTGTTCATGCGAGAACGTTCAATTTTTCATGCAAAACGATCGATGACCCGCGACCTGATGAAATTGCTCTGAGATGACCAAAATGGTCCGTTTTGAAATTTTCCGTCTTTCAACTAATTTTGACTCTCAGAGGTTGATCATCACTTTTGGAGATAAAATGAGCATCGTTATCGTCATTTTCATGCTTCTAGGGAGCCAAAACTCAAGATTTGGCTTATGGTTAAAAGTGACTTAAAAGGACCCAAATGCTCACTTCGAGGGCTTAAAACGTGTTTATTCACTGCGGGAAGAGATATAAACAACATTTAGAGTAAATTATTGTTCATGCGAGAACGTTTAATTTTTCATGCAAAACGATCGATGACCCGCGACCTGATGAAATTGCTCTGAGATGACCAAAATGGTCCGTTTTGAAAATTTTCATCTTTCAACTAATTTTGACTCTCAGAAGTTGATCATCACTTTTGGAGATAAAATGAGCATCATTATCGTCATTTTCATGCTTCTAGGGAGCCAAAACACAAGATTTGGCTTATGGTTAAAAGTGACTTAAAAGGACCCAAATGCTCACTTTGAGGGCTTAAAACGTGTTTATTCACTGCGGAAAGAGATATAAACAATATTTAGAGTGAATTAATGTTCATGCGAGAACGTTCAATTTTTCATGCAAAACGATCGATGACCCGCGACCTGATGAAATGACTCTGAGATGACCAAAATGTTCCGTTTTGAAAAAGTTAATCTTTCAACTAATTTTGACTCTCAGAGGTGGATCATCACTTTTGGAGATAAAATGAGCATCGTTATCGTCATTTTCATGCTTCTAGGGAGCCAAAACTCAAGATTTGGCTTATGGTTAAAAGTGACTTAAAAGGACCCAAATGCTCACTTTGAGGGCTTAAAACGTGTTTATTCACTGCGGGAAGAGATATAAACAATAGTTAGAGTGAATTAATGTTCATGCGAGAACGTTCAATTTTTCATGCAAAACGATCGATGACCCGCGACCTGATGAAATGACTCTGAGATTACCAAAATGTTCCGTTTTGAAAATTTTCATCTTTCAACTAATTTTGACTCTCAGAGGTGGATCATCACTTTTGGAGATAAAATGAGCATCGTTATCGTCATTTTCATGCTTCTAGGGAGCCAAAACTCAAGATTTGGCTCATGGTTAAAAGTGACTTAAAAGGCCCAAAATGCTCACTTCGAGGGCTTAAAACGTGTTTATTCACTGCCGGAAGAGATATAAACAATAGTTAGAGTGAATTATTGTTCATGCGAGAACGTTCAATTTTTCATGCAAAACAATCGATGACCCGCGACCTGATGAAATTGCTCTGAGATGACCAAAATGGTCCGTTTTGAAAATGTTCATCTTTCAACTAATTTTGACTCTCAGAGGTGGATCATCACTTTTGGAGATAAAATGAGCATCGTTATCGTCATTTTCATGCTTCTAGGGAGCCAAAACTCAAGATTTGGCTTATGGTTAAAAGTGACTTAAAAGGACCCAAATGCTCACTTCGAGGGCTTAAAACGTGTTAATTCACTGCAGGAAGAGATATAAACAACATTTAGAGTAAATTATTGTTCATGCGAGAACGTTCAATTTTTCATGCAAAACGATCGATGACCCGCGACCTGATGAAATTGCTCTGAGATGACCAAAATGGTCCGTTTTGAAATTTTTCGTCTTTCAACTAATTTTGACTCTCAGAGGTTGATCATCACTTTTGGAGATAAAATGAGCATCGTTATCGTCATTTTCATGCTTCTAGGGAGCCAAAACTCAAGATTTGGCTTATGGTTAAAAGTGACTTAAAAGGACCCAAATGCTCACTTTGAGGGCTTAAAACGTGTTTATTCACTGCGGAAAGAGATGTAAACAATATTTAGAGTGAATTAATGTTCATGCGAGAACGTTCAATTTTTCATGCAAAACGATCGATGACCCGCGACCTGATGAAATGACTCTGAGATGACCAAAATGTTCCGTTTTGAAAAAGTTCATCTTTCAACAAATTTTGACTCTCAGAGGTGGATCATCACTTTTGGAGATAAAATGAGCATCGTTATAGTCATTTTCATGCTTCTAGGGAGCCAAAACTCAAGATTTGGCTTATGGTTAAAAGTGACTTAAAAGGACCCAAATGCTCACTTCGAGGGCTTAAAACGTGTTAATTCACTGCAGGAAGAGATATAAACAACATTTAGAGTAAATTATTGTTCATGCGAGAACGTTCAATTTTTCATGCAAAACGATCGATGACCCGCGACCTGATGAAATTGCTCTGAGATGACCAAAATGGTCCGTTTTGAAATTTTCCGTCTTTCAACTAATTTTGACTCTCAGAGGTTGATCATCACTTTTGGAGATAAAATGAGCATCGTTATCGTCATTTTCATGCTTCTAGGGAGCCAAAACTCAAGATTTGGCTTATGGTTAAAAGTGACTTAAAAGGACCCAAATGCTCACTTCGAGGGCTTAAAACGTGTTTATTCACTGCGGGAAGAGATATAAACAACATTTAGAGTAAATTATTGTTCATGCGAGAACGTTTAATTTTTCATGCAAAACGATCGATGACCCGCGACCTGATGAAATTGCTCTGAGATGACCAAAATGGTCCGTTTTGAAAATTTTCATCTTTCAACTAATTTTGACTCTCAGAGGTTGATCATCACTTTTGGAGATAAAATGAGCATCATTATCGTCATTTTCATGCTTCTAGGGAGCCAAAACACAAGATTTGGCTTATGGTTAAAAGTGACTTAAAAGGACCCAAATGCTCACTTTGAGGGCTTAAAACGTGTTTATTCACTGCGGAAAGAGATATAAACAATATTTAGAGTGAATTAATGTTCATGCGAGAACGTTCAATTTTTCATGCAAAACGATCGATGACCCGCGACCTGATGAAATGACTCTGAGATGACCAAAATGTTCCGTTTTGAAAAAGTTAATCTTTCAACTAATTTTGACTCTCAGAGGTGGATCATCACTTTTGGAGATAAAATGAGCATCGTTATCGTCATTTTCATGCTTCTAGGGAGCCAAAACTCAAGATTTGGCTTATGGTTAAAAGTGACTTAAAAGGACCCAAATGCTCACTTTGAGGGCTTAAAACGTGTTTATTCACTGCGGGAAGAGATATAAACAATAGTTAGAGTGAATTAATGTTCATGCGAGAACGTTCAATTTTTCATGCAAAACGATCGATGACCCGCGACCTGATGAAATGACTCTGAGATTACCAAAATGTTCCGTTTTGAAAATTTTCATCTTTCAACTAATTTTGACTCTCAGAGGTGGATCATCACTTTTGGAGATAAAATGAGCATCGTTATCGTCATTTTCATGCTTCTAGGGAGCCAAAACTCAAGATTTGGCTTATGGTTAAAAGTGACTTAAAAGGACACAAATGCTTACTTGGAGGGCTTAAAACGTGTTTATTCACTGCGGGAAGAGATATAAACAACATTTAGAGTAAATTATTGTTCATGCGAGAACGTTCAATTTTTCATGCAAAACGATCGATGACCCGCGACCTGATGAAATTACTCTGAGATGACCAAAATGGTCCGTTTTGAAAATTTTCATCTTTCAACTAATTTTGACTCTCAGAGGTTGATCATCACTTTTGGAGATAAAATGAGCATCGTTATCGTCATTTTCATGCTTCTAGGGAGCCAAAACTCAAGATTTGGCTTATGGTTAAAAGTGACTTAAAAGGACGCAAATGCTCACTTCGAGGGCTTAAAACGTGTTTATTCACTGCGGGAAGAGATATAAACAACATTTAGAGTAAATTATTGTTCATGCGAGAACGTTTAATTTTTCATGCAAAACGATCGATGACCCGCGACCTGATGAAATTGCTCTGAGATGACCAAAATGGTCCGTTTTGAAAATTTTCATCTTTCAACTAATTTTGACTCTCAGAGGTTGATCATCACTTTTGGAGAGAAAATGAGCATCATTATCGTCATTTTCATGCTTCTAGGGAGCCAAAACACAAGATTTGGCTTATGGTTAAAAGTGACTTAAAAGGACCCAAATGCTCACTTTGAGGGCTTAAAACGTGTTTATTCACTGCGGAAAGAGATATAAACAATATTTAGAGTGAATTAATGTTCATGCGAGAACGTTCAATTTTTCATGCAAAACGATCGATGACCCGCGACCTGATGAAATGACTCTGAGATTACCAAAATGTTCCGTTTTGAAAATTTTCATCTTTTAACTAATTTTGACTCTCAGAGGTGGATCATCACTTTTGGAGATAAAATGAGCATCGTTATCGTCATTTTCATGCTTCTAGGGAGCCAAAACTCAAGATTTGGCTTATGGTTAAAAGTGACTTAAAAGGACCCAAATGCTCACTTCGAGGGCTTAAAGCGTGTTTATTCACTGCGGGAAGAGATATAAACAACATTTAGAGTAAATTATTGTTCATGCGAGAACGTTCAATTTGTCATTCAAAACGATCGATGACCCGCGACCTGATGAAATTGCTCTGAGATGACCAAAATGTTACGTTTTGAAAATGTTCATCTTTCAACTAATTTTGACTCTCAGAGGTTGATCATCACTTTTGGAGATAAAATGAGCATCGTTATTGTCATTTTCATGCTTCTAGGGAGCCAAAACTCAAGATTTGGCTCATGCTTAAAAGTGACTTAAAAGGCCCAAAATGCTCATTTCGAGGGCTTAAAACGTGTTTATTCACTGCCGGAAGAGATATAAACAATAGTTAGAGTGAATTAATGTTCATGCGAGAACGTTCAATTTTTCATGCAAAACGATCGATGACCCGCGACCTGATGAAATGACTCTGAGATTACCAAAATGTTCCGTTTTGAAATTTTTCATCTTTCAACTAATTTTGACTCTCAGAGGTGGATCATCACTTTTGGAGATAAAATGAGCATCGTTATCGTCATTTTCATGCTTCTAGGGAGCCAAAACTCAAGATTTGGCTTATGGTTAAAAGTGACTTAAAAGGACCCAAATGCTCACTTGGAGGGCTTAAAACGTGTTTATTCACTGCGGAAAGAGATATAAACAATATTTAGAGTGAATTAATGTTCATGCGAGAACGTTCAATTTTTCATGCAAAACGATCGATGACCCGCGACCTGATGAAATTGCTCTGAGATGACCAAAATGGTCCGTTTTGAAAAAGTTCATCTTTCAACTAATTTTGACTCTCAGAGGTGGATCATCACTTTTGGAGATAAAATGAGCATCGTTATAGTCATTTTCATGCTTCTAGGGAGCCAAAACTCAAGATTTGGCTTATGGTTAAAAGTGACTTAAAAGGACGCAAATGCTCACTTCGAGGGCTTAAAACGTGTTTATTCACTGCGGGAAGAGATATAAACAACATTTAGAGTAAATTATTGTTCATGCGAGAACGTTGAATTTTTCATGCAAAACGATCGATGACCCGCGACCTGATGAAATTGCTCTGAGATGACCAAAATGGTCCGTTTTGAAAATTTTCATCTTTCAACTAATTTTGACTCTCAGAGGTTGATCATCACTTTTGGAGAGAAAATGAGCATCATTATCGTCATTTTCATGCTTCTAGGGAGCCAAAACACAAGATTTGGCTTATGGTTAAAAGTGACTTAAAAGGACCCAAATGCTCACTTTGAGGGCTTAAAACGTGTTTATTCACTGCGGAAAGAGATATAAACAATATTTAGAGTGAATTAATGTTCATGCGAGAACGTTTAATTTTTCATGCAAAACGATCGATGACCCGCGACCTGATGAAATTGCTCTGAGATGACCAAAATGGTCCGTTTTGAAAATTTTCATCTTTCAACTAATTTTGACTCTCAGAGGTTGATCATCACTTTTGGAGATAAAATGAGCATCATTATCGTCATTTTCATGCTTCTAGGGAGCCAAAACACAAGATTTGGCTTATGGTTAAAAGTGACTTAAAAGGACCCAAATGCTCACTTTGAGGGCTTAAAACGTGTTTATTCACTGCGGAAAGAGATATAAACAATATTTAGAGTGAATTAATGTTCATGCGAGAACGTTCAATTTTTCATGCAAAACGATCGATGACCCGCGACCTGATGAAATGACTCTGAGATGACCAAAATGTTCCGTTTTGAAAAAGTTAATCTTTCAACTAATTTTGACTCTCAGAGGTGGATCATCACTTTTGGAGATAAAATGAGCATCGTTATCGTCATTTTCATGCTTCTAGGGAGCCAAAACTCAAGATTTGGCTTATGGTTAAAAGTGACTTAAAAGGACACAAATGCTCACTTGGAGGGCTTAAAACGTGTTTATTCACTGCGGGAAGAGATATAAACAACATTTAGAGTAAATTATTGTTCATGCGAGAACGTTCAATTTTTCATGCAAAACGATCGATGACCCGCGACCTGATGAAATTACTCTGAGATGACCAAAATGGTCCGTTTTGAAAATTTTCATCTTTCAACTAATTTTGACTCTCAGAGGTTGATCATCACTTTTGGAGATAAAATGAGCATCGTTATCGTCATTTTCATGCTTCTAGGGAGCCAAAACTCAAGATTTGGCTTATGGTTAAAAGTGACTTAAAAGGACGCAAATGCTCACTTCGAGGGCTTAAAACGTGTTTATTCACTGCGGGAAGAGATATAAACAACATTTAGAGTAAATTATTGTTCATGCGAGAACGTTTAATTTTTCATGCAAAACGATCGATGACCCGCGACCTGATGAAATTGCTCTGAGATGACCAAAATGGTCCGTTTTGAAAATTTTCATCTTTCAACTAATTTTGACTCTCAGAGGTTGATCATCACTTTTGGAGAGAAAATGAGCATCATTATCGTCATTTTCATGCTTCTAGGGAGCCAAAACACAAGATTTGGCTTATGGTTAAAAGTGACTTAAAAGGACCCAAATGCTCACTTTGAGGGCTTAAAACGTGTTTATTCACTGCGGAAAGAGATATAAACAATATTTAGAGTGAATTAATGTTCATGCGAGAACGTTCAATTTTTCATGCAAAACGATCGATGACCCGCGACCTGATGAAATGACTCTGAGATGACCAAAATGTTCCGTTTTGAAAAAGTTAATCTTTCAACTAATTTTGACTCTCAGAGGTGGATCATCACTTTTGGAGATAAAATGAGCATCGTTATCGTCATTTTCATGCTTCTAGGGAGCCAAAACTCAAGATTTGGCTTATGGTTAAAAGTGACTTAAAAGGACCCAAATGCTCACTTTGAGGGCTTAAAACGTGTTTATTCACTGCGGGAAGAGATATAAACAATAGTTAGAGTGAATTAATGTTCATGCGAGAACGTTCAATTTTTCATGCAAAACGATCGATGACCCGCGACCTGATGAAATGACTCTGAGATTACCAAAATGTTCCGTTTTGAAAATTTTCATCTTTCAACTAATTTTGACTCTCAGAGGTGGATCATCACTTTTGGAGATAAAATGAGCATCGTTATCGTCATTTTCATGCTTCTAGGGAGCCAAAACTCAAGATTTGGCTCATGGTTAAAAGTGACTTAAAAGGCCCAAAATGCTCACTTCGAGGGCTTAAAACGTGTTTATTCACTGCCGGAAGAGATATAAACAATAGTTAGAGTGAATTATTGTTCATGCGAGAACGTTCAATTTTTCATGCAAAACAATCGATGACCCGCGACCTGATGAAATTGCTCTGAGATGACCAAAATGGTCCGTTTTGAAAATGTTCATCTTTCAACTAATTTTGACTCTCAGAGGTGGATCATCACTTTTGGAGATAAAATGAGCATCGTTATCGTCATTTTCATGCTTCTAGGGAGCCAAAACTCAAGATTTGGCTTATGGTTAAAAGTGACTTAAAAGGACCCAAATGCTCACTTTGAGGGCTTAAAACGTGTTTATTCACTGCGGAAAGAGATGTAAACAATATTTAGAGTGAATTAATGTTCATGCGAGAACGTTCAATTTTTCATGCAAAACGATCGATGACCCGCGACCTGATGAAATGACTCTGAGATGACCAAAATGTTCCGTTTTGAAAAAGTTCATCTTTCAACAAATTTTGACTCTCAGAGGTGGATCATCACTTTTGGAGATAAAATGAGCATCGTTATAGTCATTTTCATGCTTCTAGGGAGCCAAAACTCAAGATTTGGCTTATGGTTAAAAGTGACTTAAAAGGACCCAAATGCTCACTTCGAGGGCTTAAAACGTGTTAATTCACTGCAGGAAGAGATATAAACAACATTTAGAGTAAATTATTGTTCATGCGAGAACGTTCAATTTTTCATGCAAAACGATCGATGACCCGCGACCTGATGAAATTGCTCTGAGATGACCAAAATGGTCCGTTTTGAAATTTTCCGTCTTTCAACTAATTTTGACTCTCAGAGGTTGATCATCACTTTTGGAGATAAAATGAGCATCGTTATCGTCATTTTCATGCTTCTAGGGAGCCAAAACTCAAGATTTGGCTTATGGTTAAAAGTGACTTAAAAGGACCCAAATGCTCACTTCGAGGGCTTAAAACGTGTTTATTCACTGCGGGAAGAGATATAAACAACATTTAGAGTAAATTATTGTTCATGCGAGAACGTTTAATTTTTCATGCAAAACGATCGATGACCCGCGACCTGATGAAATTGCTCTGAGATGACCAAAATGGTCCGTTTTGAAAATTTTCATCTTTCAACTAATTTTGACTCTCAGAGGTTGATCATCACTTTTGGAGATAAAATGAGCATCATTATCGTCATTTTCATGCTTCTAGGGAGCCAAAACACAAGATTTGGCTTATGGTTAAAAGTGACTTAAAAGGACCCAAATGCTCACTTTGAGGGCTTAAAACGTGTTTATTCACTGCGGAAAGAGATATAAACAATATTTAGAGTGAATTAATGTTCATGCGAGAACGTTCAATTTTTCATGCAAAACGATCGATGACCCGCGACCTGATGAAATGACTCTGAGATGACCAAAATGTTCCGTTTTGAAAAAGTTAATCTTTCAACTAATTTTGACTCTCAGAGGTGGATCATCACTTTTGGAGATAAAATGAGCATCGTTATCGTCATTTTCATGCTTCTAGGGAGCCAAAACTCAAGATTTGGCTTATGGTTAAAAGTGACTTAAAAGGACCCAAATGCTCACTTTGAGGGCTTAAAACGTGTTTATTCACTGCGGGAAGAGATATAAACAATAGTTAGAGTGAATTAATGTTCATGCGAGAACGTTCAATTTTTCATGCAAAACGATCGATGACCCGCGACCTGATGAAATGACTCTGAGATTACCAAAATGTTCCGTTTTGAAAATTTTCATCTTTCAACTAATTTTGACTCTCAGAGGTGGATCATCACTTTTGGAGATAAAATGAGCATCGTTATCGTCATTTTCATGCTTCTAGGGAGCCAAAACTCAAGATTTGGCTTATGGTTAAAAGTGACTTAAAAGGACACAAATGCTTACTTGGAGGGCTTAAAACGTGTTTATTCACTGCGGGAAGAGATATAAACAACATTTAGAGTAAATTATTGTTCATGCGAGAACGTTCAATTTTTCATGCAAAACGATCGATGACCCGCGACCTGATGAAATTACTCTGAGATGACCAAAATGGTCCGTTTTGAAAATTTTCATCTTTCAACTAATTTTGACTCTCAGAGGTTGATCATCACTTTTGGAGATAAAATGAGCATCGTTATCGTCATTTTCATGCTTCTAGGGAGCCAAAACTCAAGATTTGGCTTATGGTTAAAAGTGACTTAAAAGGACGCAAATGCTCACTTCGAGGGCTTAAAACGTGTTTATTCACTGCGGGAAGAGATATAAACAACATTTAGAGTAAATTATTGTTCATGCGAGAACGTTTAATTTTTCATGCAAAACGATCGATGACCCGCGACCTGATGAAATTGCTCTGAGATGACCAAAATGGTCCGTTTTGAAAATTTTCATCTTTCAACTAATTTTGACTCTCAGAGGTTGATCATCACTTTTGGAGAGAAAATGAGCATCATTATCGTCATTTTCATGCTTCTAGGGAGCCAAAACACAAGATTTGGCTTATGGTTAAAAGTGACTTAAAAGGACCCAAATGCTCACTTTGAGGGCTTAAAACGTGTTTATTCACTGCGGAAAGAGATATAAACAATATTTAGAGTGAATTAATGTTCATGCGAGAACGTTCAATTTTTCATGCAAAACGATCGATGACCCGCGACCTGATGAAATGACTCTGAGATTACCAAAATGTTCCGTTTTGAAAATTTTCATCTTTTAACTAATTTTGACTCTCAGAGGTGGATCATCACTTTTGGAGATAAAATGAGCATCGTTATCGTCATTTTCATGCTTCTAGGGAGCCAAAACTCAAGATTTGGCTTATGGTTAAAAGTGACTTAAAAGGACCCAAATGCTCACTTCGAGGGCTTAAAGCGTGTTTATTCACTGCGGGAAGAGATATAAACAACATTTAGAGTAAATTATTGTTCATGCGAGAACGTTCAATTTGTCATTCAAAACGATCGATGACCCGCGACCTGATGAAATTGCTCTGAGATGACCAAAATGTTACGTTTTGAAAATGTTCATCTTTCAACTAATTTTGACTCTCAGAGGTTGATCATCACTTTTGGAGATAAAATGAGCATCGTTATTGTCATTTTCATGCTTCTAGGGAGCCAAAACTCAAGATTTGGCTCATGCTTAAAAGTGACTTAAAAGGCCCAAAATGCTCATTTCGAGGGCTTAAAACGTGTTTATTCACTGCCGGAAGAGATATAAACAATAGTTAGAGTGAATTAATGTTCATGCGAGAACGTTCAATTTTTCATGCAAAACGATCGATGACCCGCGACCTGATGAAATGACTCTGAGATTACCAAAATGTTCCGTTTTGAAAATTTTCATCTTTCAACTAATTTTGACTCTCAGAGGTGGATCATCACTTTTGGAGATAAAATGAGCATCGTTATCGTCATTTTCATGCTTCTAGGGAGCCAAAACTCAAGATTTGGCTTATGGTTAAAAGTGACTTAAAAGGACCCAAATGCTCACTTGGAGGGCTTAAAACGTGTTTATTCACTGCGGAAAGAGATATAAACAATATTTAGAGTGAATTAATGTTCATGCGAGAACGTTCAATTTTTCATGCAAAACGATCGATGACCCGCGACCTGATGAAATTGCTCTGAGATGACCAAAATGGTCCGTTTTGAAAAAGTTCATCTTTCAACTAATTTTGACTCTCAGAGGTGGATCATCACTTTTGGAGATAAAATGAGCATCGTTATAGTCATTTTCATGCTTCTAGGGAGCCAAAACTCAAGATTTGGCTTATGGTTAAAAGTGACTTAAAAGGACGCAAATGCTCACTTCGAGGGCTTAAAACGTGTTTATTCACTGCGGGAAGAGATATAAACAACATTTAGAGTAAATTATTGTTCATGCGAGAACGTTGAATTTTTCATGCAAAACGATCGATGACCCGCGACCTGATGAAATTGCTCTGAGATGACCAAAATGGTCCGTTTTGAAAATTTTCATCTTTCAACTAATTTTGACTCTCAGAGGTTGATCATCACTTTTGGAGAGAAAATGAGCATCATTATCGTCATTTTCATGCTTCTAGGGAGCCAAAACACAAGATTTGGCTTATGGTTAAAAGTGACTTAAAAGGACCCAAATGCTCACTTTGAGGGCTTAAAACGTGTTTATTCACTGCGGAAAGAGATATAAACAATATTTAGAGTGAATTAATGTTCATGCGAGAACGTTTAATTTTTCATGCAAAACGATCGATGACCCGCGACCTGATGAAATTGCTCTGAGATGACCAAAATGGTCCGTTTTGAAAATTTTCATCTTTCAACTAATTTTGACTCTCAGAGGTTGATCATCACTTTTGGAGATAAAATGAGCATCATTATCGTCATTTTCATGCTTCTAGGGAGCCAAAACACAAGATTTGGCTTATGGTTAAAAGTGACTTAAAAGGACCCAAATGCTCACTTTGAGGGCTTAAAACGTGTTTATTCACTGCGGAAAGAGATATAAACAATATTTAGAGTGAATTAATGTTCATGCGAGAACGTTCAATTTTTCATGCAAAACGATCGATGACCCGCGACCTGATGAAATGACTCTGAGATGACCAAAATGTTCCGTTTTGAAAAAGTTAATCTTTCAACTAATTTTGACTCTCAGAGGTGGATCATCACTTTTGGAGATAAAATGAGCATCGTTATCGTCATTTTCATGCTTCTAGGGAGCCAAAACTCAAGATTTGGCTTATGGTTAAAAGTGACTTAAAAGGACACAAATGCTCACTTGGAGGGCTTAAAACGTGTTTATTCACTGCGGGAAGAGATATAAACAACATTTAGAGTAAATTATTGTTCATGCGAGAACGTTCAATTTTTCATGCAAAACGATCGATGACCCGCGACCTGATGAAATTACTCTGAGATGACCAAAATGGTCCGTTTTGAAAATTTTCATCTTTCAACTAATTTTGACTCTCAGAGGTTGATCATCACTTTTGGAGATAAAATGAGCATCGTTATCGTCATTTTCATGCTTCTAGGGAGCCAAAACTCAAGATTTGGCTTATGGTTAAAAGTGACTTAAAAGGACGCAAATGCTCACTTCGAGGGCTTAAAACGTGTTTATTCACTGCGGGAAGAGATATAAACAACATTTAGAGTAAATTATTGTTCATGCGAGAACGTTTAATTTTTCATGCAAAACGATCGATGACCCGCGACCTGATGAAATTGCTCTGAGATGACCAAAATGGTCCGTTTTGAAAATTTTCATCTTTCAACTAATTTTGACTCTCAGAGGTTGATCATCACTTTTGGAGAGAAAATGAGCATCATTATCGTCATTTTCATGCTTCTAGGGAGCCAAAACACAAGATTTGGCTTATGGTTAAAAGTGACTTAAAAGGACCCAAATGCTCACTTTGAGGGCTTAAAACGTGTTTATTCACTGCGGAAAGAGATATAAACAATATTTAGAGTGAATTAATGTTCATGCGAGAACGTTCAATTTTTCATGCAAAACGATCGATGACCCGCGACCTGATGAAATGACTCTGAGATGACCAAAATGTTCCGTTTTGAAAAAGTTAATCTTTCAACTAATTTTGACTCTCAGAGGTGGATCATCACTTTTGGAGATAAAATGAGCATCGTTATCGTCATTTTCATGCTTCTAGGGAGCCAAAACTCAAGATTTGGCTTATGGTTAAAAGTGACTTAAAAGGACCCAAATGCTCACTTTGAGGGCTTAAAACGTGTTTATTCACTGCGGGAAGAGATATAAACAATAGTTAGAGTGAATTAATGTTCATGCGAGAACGTTCAATTTTTCATGCAAAACGATCGATGACCCGCGACCTGATGAAATGACTCTGAGATTACCAAAATGTTCCGTTTTGAAAATTTTCATCTTTCAACTAATTTTGACTCTCAGAGGTGGATCATCACTTTTGGAGATAAAATGAGCATCGTTATCGTCATTTTCATGCTTCTAGGGAGCCAAAACTCAAGATTTGGCTTATGGTTAAAAGTGACTTAAAAGGACACAAATGCTCACTTGGAGGGCTTAAAACGTGTTTATTCACTGCGGGAAGAGATATAAACAACATTTAGAGTAAATTATTGTTCATGCGAGAACGTTCAATTTTTCATGCAAAACGATCGATGACCCGCGACCTGATGAAATTACTCTGAGATGACCAAAATGGTCCGTTTTGAAAATTTTCATCTTTCAACTAATTTTGACTCTCAGAGGTTGATCATCACTTTTGGAGATAAAATGAGCATCGTTATCGTCATTTTCATGCTTCTAGGGAGCCAAAACTCAAGATTTGGCTTATGGTTAAAAGTGACTTAAAAGGACGCAAATGCTCACTTCGAGGGCTTAAAACGTGTTTATTCACTGCGGGAAGAGATATAAACAACATTTAGAGTAAATTATTGTTCATGCGAGAACGTTTAATTTTTCATGCAAAACGATCGATGACCCGCGACCTGATGAAATTGCTCTGAGATGACCAAAATGGTCCGTTTTGAAAATTTTCATCTTTCAACTAATTTTGACTCTCAGAGGTTGATCATCACTTTTGGAGAGAAAATGAGCATCATTATCGTCATTTTCATGCTTCTAGGGAGCCAAAACACAAGATTTGGCTTATGGTTAAAAGTGACTTAAAAGGACCCAAATGCTCACTTTGAGGGCTTAAAACGTGTTTATTCACTGCGGAAAGAGATATAAACAATATTTAGAGTGAATTAATGTTCATGCGAGAACGTTCAATTTTTCATGCAAAACGATCGATGACCCGCGACCTGATGAAATGACTCTGAGATTACCAAAATGTTCCGTTTTGAAAATTTTCATCTTTTAACTAATTTTGACTCTCAGAGGTGGATCATCACTTTTGGAGATAAAATGAGCATCGTTATCGTCATTTTCATGCTTCTAGGGAGCCAAAACTCAAGATTTGGCTTATGGTTAAAAGTGACTTAAAAGGACCCAAATGCTCACTTCGAGGGCTTAAAGCGTGTTTATTCACTGCGGGAAGAGATATAAACAACATTTAGAGTAAATTATTGTTCATGCGAGAACGTTTAATTTTTCATTCAAAACGATCGATGACCCGCGACCTGATGAAATTGCTCTGAGATGACCAAAATGTTACGTTTTGAAAATGTTCATCTTTCAACTAATTTTGACTCTCAGAGGTTGATCATCACTTTTGGAGATAAAATGAGCATCGTTATTGTCATTTTCATGCTTCTAGGGAGCCAAAACTCAAGATTTGGCTCATGCTTAAAAGTGACTTAAAAGGCCCAAAATGCTCATTTCGAGGGCTTAAAACGTGTTTATTCACTGCCGGAAGAGATATAAACAATAGTTAGAGTGAATTAATGTTCATGCGAGAACGTTCAATTTTTCATGCAAAACGATCGATGACCCGCGACCTGATGAAATGACTCTGAGATTACCAAAATGTTCCGTTTTGAAAATTTTCATCTTTCAACTAATTTTGACTCTCAGAGGTGGATCATCACTTTTGGAGATAAAATGAGCATCGTTATCGTCATTTTCATGCTTCTAGGGAGCCAAAACTCAAGATTTGGCTTATGGTTAAAAGTGACTTAAAAGGACCCAAATGCTCACTTGGAGGGCTTAAAACGTGTTTATTCACTGCGGAAAGAGATATAAACAATATTTAGAGTGAATTAATGTTCATGCGAGAACGTTCAATTTTTCATGCAAAACGATCGATGACCCGCGACCTGATGAAATTGCTCTGAGATGACCAAAATGGTCCGTTTTGAAAAAGTTCATCTTTCAACTAATTTTGACTCTCAGAGGTGGATCATCACTTTTGGAGATAAAATGAGCATCGTTATAGTCATTTTCATGCTTCTAGGGAGCCAAAACTCAAGATTTGGCTTATGGTTAAAAGTGACTTAAAAGGACGCAAATGCTCACTTCGAGGGCTTAAAACGTGTTTATTCACTGCGGGAAGAGATATAAACAACATTTAGAGTAAATTATTGTTCATGCGAGAACGTTTAATTTTTCATGCAAAACGATCGATGACCCGCGACCTGATGAAATTGCTCTGAGATGACCAAAATGGTCCGTTTTGAAAATTTTCATCTTTCAACTAATTTTGACTCTCAGAGGTTAATCATCACTTTTGGAGAGAAAATGAGCATCATTATCGTCATTTTCATGCTTCTAGGGAGCCAAAACACAAGATTTGGCTTATGGTTAAAAGTGACTTAAAAGGACCCAAATGCTCACTTTGAGGGCTTAAAACGTGTTTATTCACTGCGGAAAGAGATATAAACAATATTTAGAGTGAATTAATGTTCATGCGAGAACGTTTAATTTTTCATGCAAAACGATCGATGACCCGCGACCTGATGAAATTGATCTGAGATGACCAAAATGGTCCGTTTTGAAAATTTTCATCTTTCAACTAATTTTGACTCTCAGAGGTTGATCATCACTTTTGGAGATAAAATGAGCATCATTATCGTCATTTTCATGCTTCTAGGGAGCCAAAACACAAGATTTGGCTTATGGTTAAAAGTGACTTAAAAGGACCCAAATGCTCACTTTGAGGGCTTAAAACGTGTTTATTCACTGCGGAAAGAGATTAAACAATATTTAGAGTGAATTAATGTTCATGCGAGAACGTTCAATTTTTCATGCAAAACGATCGATGACCCGCGACCTGATGAAATGACTCTGAGATGACCAAAATGTTCCGTTTTGAAAAAGTTAATCTTTCAACTAATTTTGACTCTCAGAGGTGGATCATCACTTTTGGAGATAAAATGAGCATCGTTATCGTCATTTTCATGCTTCTAGGGAGCCAAAACTCAAGATTTGGCTTATGGTTAAAAGTGACTTAAAAGGACCCAAATGCTCACTTTGAGGGCTTAAAACGTGTTTATTCACTGCGGGAAGAGATATAAACAATAGTTAGAGTGAATTAATGTTCATGCGAGAACGTTCAATTTTTCATGCAAAACGATCGATGACCCGCGACCTGATGAAATGACTCTGAGATTACCAAAATGTTCCGTTTTGAAAATTTTCATCTTTCAACTAATTTTGACTCTCAGAGGTGGATCATCACTTTTGGAGATAAAATGAGCATCGTTATCGTCATTTTCATGCTTCTAGGGAGCCAAAACTCAAGATTTGGCTTATGGTTAAAAGTGACTTAAAAGGACACAAATGCTCACTTGGAGGGCTTAAAACGTGTTTATTCACTGCGGGAAGAGATATAAACAACATTTAGAGTAAATTATTGTTCATGCGAGAACGTTCAATTTTTCATGCAAAACGATCGATGACCCGCGACCTGATGAAATTACTCTGAGATGACCAAAATGGTCCGTTTTGAAAATTTTCATCTTTCAACTAATTTTGACTCTCAGAGGTTGATCATCACTTTTGGAGATAAAATGAGCATCGTTATCGTCATTTTCATGCTTCTAGGGAGCCAAAACTCAAGATTTGGCTTATGGTTAAAAGTGACTTAAAAGGACGCAAATGCTCACTTCGAGGGCTTAAAACGTGTTTATTCACTGCGGGAAGAGATATAAACAACATTTAGAGTAAATTATTGTTCATGCGAGAACGTTTAATTTTTCATGCAAAACGATCGATGACCCGCGACCTGATGAAATTGCTCTGAGATGACCAAAATGGTCCGTTTTGAAAATTTTCATCTTTCAACTAATTTTGACTCTCAGAGGTTGATCATCACTTTTGGAGAGAAAATGAGCATCATTATCGTCATTTTCATGCTTCTAGGGAGCCAAAACACAAGATTTGGCTTATGGTTAAAAGTGACTTAAAAGGACCCAAATGCTCACTTTGAGGGCTTAAAACGTGTTTATTCACTGCGGAAAGAGATATAAACAATATTTAGAGTGAATTAATGTTCATGCGAGAACGTTCAATTTTTCATGCAAAACGATCGATGACCCGCGACCTGATGAAATGACTCTGAGATTACCAAAATGTTCCGTTTTGAAAATTTTCATCTTTTAACTAATTTTGACTCTCAGAGGTGGATCATCACTTTTGGAGATAAAATGAGCATCGTTATTGTCATTTTCATGCTTCTAGGGAGCCAAAACTCAAGATTTGGCTCATGCTTAAAAGTGACTTAAAAGGCCCAAAATGCTCATTTCGAGGGCTTAAAACGTGTTTATTCACTGCCGGAAGAGATATAAACAATAGTTAGAGTGAATTAATGTTCATGCGAGAACGTTCAATTTTTCATGCAAAACGATCGATGACCCGCGACCTGATGAAATGACTCTGAGATTACCAAAATGTTCCGTTTTGAAAATTTTCATCTTTCAACTAATTTTGACTCTCAGAGGTGGATCATCACTTTTGGAGATAAAATGAGCATCGTTATCGTCATTTTCATGCTTCTAGGGAGCCAAAACTCAAGATTTGGCTTATGGTTAAAAGTGACTTAAAAGGACCCAAATGCTCACTTGGAGGGCTTAAAACGTGTTTATTCACTGCGGAAAGAGATATAAACAATATTTAGAGTGAATTAATGTTCATGCGAGAACGTTCAATTTTTCATGCAAAACGATCGATGACCCGCGACCTGATGAAATTGCTCTGAGATGACCAAAATGGTCCGTTTTGAAAAAGTTCATCTTTCAACTAATTTTGACTCTCAGAGGTGGATCATCACTTTTGGAGATAAAATGAGCATCGTTATAGTCATTTTCATGCTTCTAGGGAGCCAAAACTCAAGATTTGGCTTATGGTTAAAAGTGACTTAAAAGGACGCAAATGCTCACTTCGAGGGCTTAAAACGTGTTTATTCACTGCGGGAAGAGATATAAACAACATTTAGAGTAAATTATTGTTCATGCGAGAACGTTTAATTTTTCATGCAAAACGATCGATGACCCGCGACCTGATGAAATTGCTCTGAGATGACCAAAATGGTCCGTTTTGAAAATTTTCATCTTTCAACTAATTTTGACTCTCAGAGGTTGATCATCACTTTTGGAGAGAAAATGAGCATCATTATCGTCATTTTCATGCTTCTAGGGAGCCAAAACACAAGATTTGGCTTATGGTTAAAAGTGACTTAAAAGGACCCAAATGCTCACTTTGAGGGCTTAAAACGTGTTTATTCACTGCGGAAAGAGATATAAACAATATTTAGAGTGAATTAATGTTCATGCGAGAACGTTTAATTTTTCATGCAAAACGATCGATGACCCGCGACCTGATGAAATTGCTCTGAGATGACCAAAATGGTCCGTTTTGAAAATTTTCATCTTTCAACTAATTTTGACTCTCAGAGGTTGATCATCACTTTTGGAGATAAAATGAGCATCATTATCGTCATTTTCATGCTTCTAGGGAGCCAAAACACAAGATTTGGCTTATGGTTAAAAGTGACTTAAAAGGACCCAAATGCTCACTTTGAGGGCTTAAAACGTGTTTATTCACTGCGGAAAGAGATATAAACAATATTTAGAGTGAATTAATGTTCATGCGAGAACGTTCAATTTTTCATGCAAAACGATCGATGACCCGCGACCTGATGAAATGACTCTGAGATGACCAAAATGTTCCGTTTTGAAAAAGTTAATCTTTCAACTAATTTTGACTCTCAGAGGTGGATCATCACTTTTGGAGATAAAATGAGCATCGTTATCGTCATTTTCATGCTTCTAGGGAGCCAAAACTCAAGATTTGGCTTATGGTTAAAAGTGACTTAAAAGGACCCAAATGCTCACTTTGAGGGCTTAAAACGTGTTTATTCACTGCGGGAAGAGATATAAACAATAGTTAGAGTGAATTAATGTTCATGCGAGAACGTTCAATTTTTCATGCAAAACGATCGATGACCCGCGACCTGATGAAATGACTCTGAGATTACCAAAATGTTCCGTTTTGAAAATTTTCATCTTTCAACTAATTTTGACTCTCAGAGGTGGATCATCACTTTTGGAGATAAAATGAGCATCGTTATCGTCATTTTCATGCTTCTAGGGAGCCAAAACTCAAGATTTGGCTTATGGTTAAAAGTGACTTAAAAGGACACAAATGCTCACTTGGAGGGCTTAAAACGTGTTTATTCACTGCGGGAAGAGATATAAACAACATTTAGAGTAAATTATTGTTCATGCGAGAACGTTCAATTTTTCATGCAAAACGATCGATGACCCGCGACCTGATGAAATTACTCTGAGATGACCAAAATGGTCCGTTTTGAAAATTTTCATCTTTCAACTAATTTTGACTCTCAGAGGTTGATCATCACTTTTGGAGATAAAATGAGCATCGTTATCGTCATTTTCATGCTTCTAGGGAGCCAAAACTCAAGATTTGGCTTATGGTTAAAAGTGACTTAAAAGGACGCAAATGCTCACTTCGAGGGCTTAAAACGTGTTTATTCACTGCGGGAAGAGATATAAACAACATTTAGAGTAAATTATTGTTCATGCGAGAACGTTTAATTTTTCATGCAAAACGATCGATGACCCGCGACCTGATGAAATTGCTCTGAGATGACCAAAATGGTCCGTTTTGAAAATTTTCATCTTTCAACTAATTTTGACTCTCAGAGGTTGATCATCACTTTTGGAGAGAAAATGAGCATCATTATCGTCATTTTCATGCTTCTAGGGAGCCAAAACACAAGATTTGGCTTATGGTTAAAAGTGACTTAAAAGGACCCAAATGCTCACTTTGAGGGCTTAAAACGTGTTTATTCACTGCGGAAAGAGATATAAACAATATTTAGAGTGAATTAATGTTCATGCGAGAACGTTCAATTTTTCATGCAAAACGATCGATGACCCGCGACCTGATGAAATGACTCTGAGATGACCAAAATGTTCCGTTTTGAAAAAGTTAATCTTTCAACTAATTTTGACTCTCAGAGGTGGATCATCACTTTTGGAGATAAAATGAGCATCGTTATCGTCATTTTCATGCTTCTAGGGAGCCAAAACTCAAGATTTGGCTTATGGTTAAAAGTGACTTAAAAGGACCCAAATGCTCACTTTGAGGGCTTAAAACGTGTTTATTCACTGCGGGAAGAGATATAAACAATAGTTAGAGTGAATTAATGTTCATGCGAGAACGTTCAATTTTTCATGCAAAACGATCGATGACCCGCGACCTGATGAAATGACTCTGAGATTACCAAAATGTTCCGTTTTGAAAATGTTCATCTTTCAACTAATTTTGACTCTCAGAGGTGGATCATCACTTTTGGAGATAAAATGAGCATCGTTATCGTCATTTTCATGCTTCTAGGGAGCCAAAACTCAAGATTTGGCTTATGGTTAAAAGTGACTTAAAAGGACGCAAATGCTCACTTCGAGGGCTTAAAACCTGTTTATTCACTGCGGGAAGAGATATAAACAACATTTAGAGTAAATTATTGTTCATGCGAGAACGTTTAATTTTTCATGCAAAACGATCGATGACCCGCGACCTGATGAAATTGCTCTGAGATGACCAAAATGGTCCGTTTTGAAAATTTTCATCTTTCAACTAATTTTGACTCTCAGAGGTTGATCATCACTTTTGGAGAGAAAATGAGCATCATTATCGTCATTTTCATGCTTCTAGGGAGCCAAAACACAAGATTTGGCTTATGGTTAAAAGTGACTTAAAAGGACCCAAATGCTCACTTTGAGGGCTTAAAACGTGTTTATTCACTGCGGAAAGAGATATAAACAATATTTAGAGTGAATTAATGTTCATGCGAGAACGTTCAATTTTTCATGCAAAACGATCGATGACCCGCGACCTGATGAAATGACTCTGAGATTACCAAAATGTTCCGTTTTGAAAATTTTCATCTTTTAACTAATTTTGACTCTCAGAGGTGGATCATCACTTTTGGAGATAAAATGAGCATCGTTATCGTCATTTTCATGCTTCTAGGGAGCCAAAACTCAAGATTTGGCTTATGGTTAAAAGTGACTTAAAAGGACCCAAATGCTCACTTCGAGGGCTTAAAGCGTGTTTATTCACTGCGGGAAGAGATATAAACAACATTTAGAGTAAATTATTGTTCATGCGAGAACGTTTAATTTTTCATTCAAAACGATCGATGACCCGCGACCTGATGAAATTGCTCTGAGATGACCAAAATGTTACGTTTTGAAAATGTTCATCTTTCAACTAATTTTGACTCTCAGAGGTTGATCATCACTTTTGGAGATAAAATGAGCATCGTTATTGTCATTTTCATGCTTCTAGGGAGCCAAAACTCAAGATTTGGCTCATGCTTAAAAGTGACTTAAAAGGCCCAAAATGCTCATTTCGAGGGCTTAAAACGTGTTTATTCACTGCCGGAAGAGATATAAACAATAGTTAGAGTGAATTAATGTTCATGCGAGAACGTTCAATTTTTCATGCAAAACGATCGATGACCCGCGACCTGATGAAATGACTCTGAGATTACCAAAATGTTCCGTTTTGAAAATTTTCATCTTTCAACTAATTTTGACTCTCAGAGGTGGATCATCACTTTTGGAGATAAAATGAGCATCGTTATCGTCATTTTCATGCTTCTAGGGAGCCAAAACTCAAGATTTGGCTTATGGTTAAAAGTGACTTAAAAGGACCCAAATGCTCACTTGGAGGGCTTAAAACGTGTTTATTCACTGCGGAAAGAGATATAAACAATATTTAGAGTGAATTAATGTTCATGCGAGAACGTTCAATTTTTCATGCAAAACGATCGATGACCCGCGACCTGATGAAATTGCTCTGAGATGACCAAAATGGTCCGTTTTGAAAAAGTTCATCTTTCAACTAATTTTGACTCTCAGAGGTGGATCATCACTTTTGGAGATAAAATGAGCATCGTTATAGTCATTTTCATGCTTCTAGGGAGCCAAAACTCAAGATTTGGCTTATGGTTAAAAGTGACTTAAAAGGACGCAAATGCTCACTTCGAGGGCTTAAAACGTGTTTATTCACTGCGGGAAGAGATATAAACAACATTTAGAGTAAATTATTGTTCATGCGAGAACGTTTAATTTTTCATGCAAAACGATCGATGACCCGCGACCTGATGAAATTGCTCTGAGATGACCAAAATGGTCCGTTTTGAAAATTTTCATCTTTCAACTAATTTTGACTCTCAGAGGTTAATCATCACTTTTGGAGAGAAAATGAGCATCATTATCGTCATTTTCATGCTTCTAGGGAGCCAAAACACAAGATTTGGCTTATGGTTAAAAGTGACTTAAAAGGACCCAAATGCTCACTTTGAGGGCTTAAAACGTGTTTATTCACTGCGGAAAGAGATATAAACAATATTTAGAGTGAATTAATGTTCATGCGAGAACGTTTAATTTTTCATGCAAAACGATCGATGACCCGCGACCTGATGAAATTGATCTGAGATGACCAAAATGGTCCGTTTTGAAAATTTTCATCTTTCAACTAATTTTGACTCTCAGAGGTTGATCATCACTTTTGGAGATAAAATGAGCATCATTATCGTCATTTTCATGCTTCTAGGGAGCCAAAACACAAGATTTGGCTTATGGTTAAAAGTGACTTAAAAGGACCCAAATGCTCACTTTGAGGGCTTAAAACGTGTTTATTCACTGCGGAAAGAGATTAAACAATATTTAGAGTGAATTAATGTTCATGCGAGAACGTTCAATTTTTCATGCAAAACGATCGATGACCCGCGACCTGATGAAATGACTCTGAGATGACCAAAATGTTCCGTTTTGAAAAAGTTAATCTTTCAACTAATTTTGACTCTCAGAGGTGGATCATCACTTTTGGAGATAAAATGAGCATCGTTATCGTCATTTTCATGCTTCTAGGGAGCCAAAACTCAAGATTTGGCTTATGGTTAAAAGTGACTTAAAAGGACCCAAATGCTCACTTTGAGGGCTTAAAACGTGTTTATTCACTGCGGGAAGAGATATAAACAATAGTTAGAGTGAATTAATGTTCATGCGAGAACGTTCAATTTTTCATGCAAAACGATCGATGACCCGCGACCTGATGAAATGACTCTGAGATTACCAAAATGTTCCGTTTTGAAAATTTTCATCTTTCAACTAATTTTGACTCTCAGAGGTGGATCATCACTTTTGGAGATAAAATGAGCATCGTTATCGTCATTTTCATGCTTCTAGGGAGCCAAAACTCAAGATTTGGCTTATGGTTAAAAGTGACTTAAAAGGACACAAATGCTCACTTGGAGGGCTTAAAACGTGTTTATTCACTGCGGGAAGAGATATAAACAACATTTAGAGTAAATTATTGTTCATGCGAGAACGTTCAATTTTTCATGCAAAACGATCGATGACCCGCGACCTGATGAAATTACTCTGAGATGACCAAAATGGTCCGTTTTGAAAATTTTCATCTTTCAACTAATTTTGACTCTCAGAGGTTGATCATCACTTTTGGAGATAAAATGAGCATCGTTATCGTCATTTTCATGCTTCTAGGGAGCCAAAACTCAAGATTTGGCTTATGGTTAAAAGTGACTTAAAAGGACGCAAATGCTCACTTCGAGGGCTTAAAACGTGTTTATTCACTGCGGGAAGAGATATAAACAACATTTAGAGTAAATTATTGTTCATGCGAGAACGTTTAATTTTTCATGCAAAACGATCGATGACCCGCGACCTGATGAAATTGCTCTGAGATGACCAAAATGGTCCGTTTTGAAAATTTTCATCTTTCAACTAATTTTGACTCTCAGAGGTTGATCATCACTTTTGGAGAGAAAATGAGCATCATTATCGTCATTTTCATGCTTCTAGGGAGCCAAAACACAAGATTTGGCTTATGGTTAAAAGTGACTTAAAAGGACCCAAATGCTCACTTTGAGGGCTTAAAACGTGTTTATTCACTGCGGAAAGAGATATAAACAATATTTAGAGTGAATTAATGTTCATGCGAGAACGTTCAATTTTTCATGCAAAACGATCGATGACCCGCGACCTGATGAAATGACTCTGAGATTACCAAAATGTTCCGTTTTGAAAATTTTCATCTTTTAACTAATTTTGACTCTCAGAGGTGGATCATCACTTTTGGAGATAAAATGAGCATCGTTATCGTCATTTTCATGCTTCTAGGGAGCCAAAACTCAAGATTTGGCTTATGGTTAAAAGTGACTTAAAAGGACCCAAATGCTCACTTCGAGGGCTTAAAGCGTGTTTATTCACTGCGGGAAGAGATATAAACAACATTTAGAGTAAATTATTGTTCATGCGAGAACGTTCAATTTTTCATTCAAAACGATCGATGACCCGCGACCTGATGAAATTGCTCTGAGATGACCAAAATGTTACGTTTTGAAAATGTTCATCTTTCAACTAATTTTGACTCTCAGAGGTTGATCATCACTTTTGGAGATAAAATGAGCATCGTTATTGTCATTTTCATGCTTCTAGGGAGCCAAAACTCAAGATTTGGCTCATGCTTAAAAGTGACTTAAAAGGCCCAAAATGCTCATTTCGAGGGCTTAAAACGTGTTTATTCACTGCCGGAAGAGATATAAACAATAGTTAGAGTGAATTAATGTTCATGCGAGAACGTTCAATTTTTCATGCAAAACGATCGATGACCCGCGACCTGATGAAATGACTCTGAGATTACCAAAATGTTCCGTTTTGAAAATTTTCATCTTTCAACTAATTTTGACTCTCAGAGGTGGATCATCACTTTTGGAGATAAAATGAGCATCGTTATCGTCATTTTCATGCTTCTAGGGAGCCAAAACTCAAGATTTGGCTTATGGTTAAAAGTGACTTAAAAGGACCCAAATGCTCACTTGGAGGGCTTAAAACGTGTTTATTCACTGCGGAAAGAGATATAAACAATATTTAGAGTGAATTAATGTTCATGCGAGAACGTTCAATTTTTCATGCAAAACGATCGATGACCCGCGACCTGATGAAATTGCTCTGAGATGACCAAAATGGTCCGTTTTGAAAAAGTTCATCTTTCAACTAATTTTGACTCTCAGAGGTGGATCATCACTTTTGGAGATAAAATGAGCATCGTTATAGTCATTTTCATGCTTCTAGGGAGCCAAAACTCAAGATTTGGCTTATGGTTAAAAGTGACTTAAAAGGACGCAAATGCTCACTTCGAGGGCTTAAAACGTGTTTATTCACTGCGGGAAGAGATATAAACAACATTTAGAGTAAATTATTGTTCATGCGAGAACGTTTAATTTTTCATGCAAAACGATCGATGACCCGCGACCTGATGAAATTGCTCTGAGATGACCAAAATGGTCCGTTTTGAAAATTTTCATCTTTCAACTAATTTTGACTCTCAGAGGTTGATCATCACTTTTGGAGAGAAAATGAGCATCATTATCGTCATTTTCATGCTTCTAGGGAGCCAAAACACAAGATTTGGCTTATGGTTAAAAGTGACTTAAAAGGACCCAAATGCTCACTTTGAGGGCTTAAAACGTGTTTATTCACTGCGGAAAGAGATATAAACAATATTTAGAGTGAATTAATGTTCATGCGAGAACGTTCAATTTTTCATGCAAAACGATCGATGACCCGCGACCTGATGAAATGACTCTGAGATTACCAAAATGTTCCGTTTTGAAAATTTTCATCTTTTAACTAATTTTGACTCTCAGAGGTGGATCATCACTTTTGAAGATAAAATGAGCATCGTTATCGTCATTTTCTTGCTTCTAGGGAGCCAAAACTCAAGATTTGGCTTATGGTTAAAAGTGACTTAAAAGGACCCAAATGCTCACTTCGAGGGCTTAAAGCGTGTTTATTCACTGCGGGAAGAGATATAAACAACATTTAGAGTAAATTATTGTTCATGCGAGAACGTTCAATTTTTCATTCAAAACGATCGATGACCCGCGACCTGATGAAATTGCTCTGAGATGACCAAAATGTTACGTTTTGAAAATGTTCATCTTTCAACTAATTTTGACTCTCAGAGGTTGATCATCACTTTTGGAGATAAAATGAGCATCGTTATTGTCATTTTCATGCTTCTAGGGAGCCAAAACTCAAGATTTGGCTCATGCTTAAAAGTGACTTAAAAGGCCCAAAATGCTCATTTCGAGGGCTTAAAACGTGTTTATTCACTGCCGGAAGAGATATAAACAATAGTTAGAGTGAATTAATGTTCATGCGAGAACGTTCAATTTTTCATGCAAAACGATCGATGACCCGCGACCTGATGAAATGACTCTGAGATTACCAAAATGTTCCGTTTTGAAAATTTTCATCTTTCAACTAATTTTGACTCTCAGAGGTGGATCATCACTTTTGGAGATAAAATGAGCATCGTTATCGTCATTTTCATGCTTCTAGGGAGCCAAAACTCAAGATTTGGCTTATGGTTAAAAGTGACTTAAAAGGACCCAAATGCTCACTTGGAGGGCTTAAAACGTGTTTATTCACTGCGGAAAGAGATATAAACAATATTTAGAGTGAATTAATGTTCATGCGAGAACGTTCAATTTTTCATGCAAAACGATCGATGACCCGCGACCTAATGAAATTGCTCTGAGATGACCAAAATGGTCCGTTTTGAAAAAGTTCATCTTTCAACTAATTTTGACTCTCAGAGGTGGATCATCACTTTTGGAGATAAAATGAGCATCGTTATAGTCATTTTCATGCTTCTAGGGAGCCAAAACTCAAGATTTGGCTTATGGTTAAAAGTGACTTAAAAGGACCCAAATGCTCACTTCGAGGGCTTAAAACGTGTTAATTCACTGCAGGAAGAGATATAAACAACATTTAGAGTAAATTATTGTTCATGCGAGAACGTTCAATTTTTCATGCAAAACGATCGATGACCCGCGACCTGATGAAATTGCTCTGAGATGACCAAAATGGTCCGTTTTGAAATTTTTCGTCTTTCAACTAATTTTGACTCTCAGAGGTTGATCATCACTTTTGGAGATAAAATGAGCATCGTTATCGTCATTTTCATGCTTCTAGGGAGCCAAAACTCAAGATTTGGCTTATGGTTAAAAGTGACTTAAAAGGACCCAAATGCTCACTTTGAGGGCTTAAAACGTGTTTATTCACCGCGGAAAGAGATATAAACAATATTTAGAGTGAATTAATGTTCATGCGAGAACGTTCAATTTTTCATGCAAAACGATCGATGACCCGCGACCTGATGAAATGACTCTGAGATGACCAAAATGTTCAGTTTTGAAAAAGTTCATCTTTCAACTAATTTTGACTCTCAGAGGTGGATCATCACTTTTGGAGATAAAATGAGCATCGTTATCGTCATTTTCATGCTTCTAGGGAGCCAAAACTCAAGATTTGGCTTATGGTTAAAAGTGACTTAAAAGGACCCAAATGCTCACTTCGAGGGCTTAAAACGTGTTTATTCACTGCGAGAAGAGATATAAACAACATTTAGAGTAAATTATTGTTCATGCGAGAACGTTTAATTTTTCATGCAAAACGATCGATGACCCGCGACCTGATGAAATTGCTCTGAGATGACCAAAATGGTCCGTTTTGAAAATTTTCATCTTTCAACTAATTTTAACTCTCAGAGGTTGATCATCACTTTTGGAGAGAAAATGAGCATCATTATCGTCATTTTCATGCTTCTAGGGAGCCAAAACATAAGATTTGGCTTATGGTTAAAAGTGACTTAAAAGGACCCAAATGCTCACTTTGAGGGCTTAAAACGTGTTTATTCACTGCGGAAAGAGATATAAACAATATTTAGAGTGAATTAATGTTCTTGCGAGAACGTTCAATTTTTCATGCAAAACGATCGATGACCCGCGACCTGATGAAATTACTCTGAGATTACCAAAATGTTCCGTTTTGAAAATTTTCATCTTTCAACTAATTTTGACTCTCAGAGGTGGATCATCACTTTTGGAGATAAAATGAGCATCGTTATCGTCATTTTCATGCTTCTAGGGAGCCAAAACTCAAGATTTGGCTTATGGTTAAAAGTGACTTAAAAGGACCCAAATGCTCACTTCGAGGGCTTAAAGCGTGTTTATTCACTGCGGGAAGAGATATAAACAACATTTAGAGTAAATTATTGTTCATGCGAGAACGTTCAATTTTTCATTCAAAACGATCGATGACCCGCGACCTGATGAAATTGCTCTGAGATGACCAAAATGTTACGTTTTGAAAATGTTCATCTTTCAACTAATTTTGACTCTCAGAGGTTGATCATCACTTTTGGAGATAAAATGAGCATCGTTATTGTCATTTTCATGCTTCTAGGGAGCCAAAACTCAAGATTTGGCTCATGCTTAAAAGTGACTTAAAAGGCCCAAAATGCTCACTTCGAGGGCTTAAAACGTGTTTATTCACTGCCGGAAGAGATATAAACAATAGTTAGAGTGAATTAATGTTCATGCGAGAACGTTCAATTTTTCATGCAAAACGATCGATGACCCGCGACCTGATGAAATGACTCTGAGATTACCAAAATGTTCCGTTTTGAAAATTTTCATCTTTCAACTAATTTTGACTCTCAGAGGTGGATCATCACTTTTGGAGATAAAATGAGCATCGTTATCGTCATTTTCATGCTTCTAGGGAGCCAAAACTCAAGATTTGGCTTATGGTTAAAAGTGACTTAAAAGGACCCAAATGCTCACTTGGAGGGCTTAAAACGTGTTTATTCACTGCGGAGAGAGATATAAACAATATTTAGAGTGAATTAATGTTCATGCGAGAACGTTCAATTTTTCATGCAAAACGATCGATGACCCGCGACCTGATGAAATTGCTCTGAGATGACCAAAATGGTCCGTTTTGAAAAAGTTCATCTTTCAACTAATTTTGACTCTCAGAGGTGGATCATCACTTTTGGAGATAAAATGAGCATCGTTATAGTCATTTTCATGCTTCTAGGGAGCCAAAACTCAAGATTTGGCTTATGGTTAAAAGTGACTTAAAAGGACCCAAATGCTCACTTCGAGGGCTTAAAACGTGTTACTTCACTGCAGGAAGAGATATAAACAACATTTAGAGTAAATTATTGTTCATGCGAGAACGTTCAATTTTTCATGCAAAACGATCGATGACCCGCGACCTGATGAAATTGCTCTGAGATGACCAAAATGGTCCGTTTTGAAATTTTTCGTCTTTCAACTAATTTTGACTCTCAGAGGTTGATCATCACTTTTGGAGATAAAATGAGCATCGTTATCGTCATTTTCATGCTTCTAGGGAGCCAAAACTCAAGATTTGGCTTATGGTTAAAAGTGACTTAAAAGGACCCAAATGCTCACTTTGAGGGCTTAAAACGTGTTTATTCACCGCGGAAAGAGATATAAACAATATTTAGAGTGAATTAATGTTCATGCGAGAACGTTCAATTTTTCATGCAAAACGATCGATGACCCGCGACCTGATGAAATGACTCTGAGATGACCAAAATGTTCCGTTTTGAAAAAGTTCATCTTTCAACTAATTTTGACTCTCAGAGGTGGATCATCACTTTTGGAGATAAAATGAGCATCGTTATCGTCATTTTCATGCTTCTAGGGAGCCAAAACTCAAGATTTGGCTTATGGTTAAAAGTGACATAAAAGGACCCAAATGCTCACTTCGAGGGCTTAAAACGTGTTTATTCACTGCGGGAAGAGATATAAACAACATTTAGAGTAAATTATTGTTCATGCGAGAACGTTTAATTTTTCATGCAAAACGATCGATGACCCGCGACCTGATGAAATTGCTCTGAGATGACCAAAATGGTCCGTTTTGAAAATTTTAATCTTTCAACTAATTTTGACTCTCAGAGGTTGATCATCACTTTTGGAGATAAAATGAGCATCATTATCGTCATTTTCATGCTTCTAGGGAGCCAAAACACAAGATTTGGCTTATGGTTAAAAGTGACTTAAAAGGACCCAAATGCTCACTTTGAGGGCTTAAAACGTGTTTATTCACTGCGGAAAGAGATATAAACAATATTTAGAGTGAATTAATGTTCATGCGAGAACGTTCAATTTTTCATGCAAAACGATCGATGACCCGCGACCTGATGAAATGACTCTGAGATGACCAAAATGTTCCGTTTTGAAAAAGTTCATCTTTCAACTAATTTTGACTCTCAGAGGTGGATCATCACTTTTGGAGATAAAATGAGCATCGTTATCGTCATTTTCATGCTTCTAGGGAGCCAAAACTCAAGATTTGGCTTATGGTTAAAAGTGACTTAAAAGGACCCAAATGCTCACTTCGAGGGCTTAAAACGTGTTTATTCACTGCGGGAAGAGATATAAACAATAGTTAGAGTGAATTAATGTTCATGCAAGAACGTTCAATTTTTCATGCAAAACGATCGATGACTCGCGACCTGATGAAATGACTCTGAGATTACCAAAATGTTCCGTTTTGAAAATTTTCATCTTTCAACTAATTTTGACTCTCAGAGGTGGATCATCACTTTTGGAGATAAAATGAGCATCGTTATAGTCATTTTCATGCTTCTAGGGAGCCAAAACTCAAGATTTGGCTTATGGTTAAAAGTGACTTAAAAGGACCCAAATGCTCACTTCGAGGGCTTAAAACGTGTTAATTCACTGCAGGAAGAGATATAAACAACATTTAGAGTAAATTATTGTTCATGCGAGAACGTTCAATTTTTCATGCAAAACGATCGATGACCCGCGACCTGATGAAATTACTCTGAGATGACCAAAATGGTCCGTTTTGAAAATTTTCATCTTTCAAATAATTTTGACTCTCAGAGGTTGATCATCACTTTTGGAGATAAAATGAGCATCGTTATCGTCATTTTCATGCTTCTAGGGAGCCAAAACTCAAGATTTGGCTCATGGTTAAAAGTGACTTAAAAGGCCGAAAATGCTCACTTCGAGGGCTTAAAACGTGTTTATTCACTGCCGGAAGAGATATAAACAATAGTTAGAGTGAATTAATGTTCATGCGAGAACGTTCAATTTTTCATGCAAAACAATCGATGACCCGCGACCTGATGAAATTGCTCTGAGATGACCAAAATGGTCCGTTTTGAAAAAGTTCATCTTTCAACTAATTTTGACTCTCAGAGGTGGATCATCACTTTTGGAGATAAAATGAGCATCGTTATAGTCATTTTCATGCTTCTAGGGAGCCAAAACTCAAGATTTGGCTTATGGTTAAAAGTGACTTAAAAGGACCCAAATGCTCACTTCGAGGGCTTAAAACGTGTTAATTCACTGCAGGAAGAGATATAAACAACATTTAGAGTAAATTATTGTTCATGCGAGAACGTTCAATTTTTCATGCAAAACGATCGATGACCCGCGACCTGATGAAATTGCTCTGAGATGACCAAAATGGTCCGTTTTGAAATTTTTCGTCTTTCAACTAATTTTGACTCTCAGAGGTTGATCATCACTTTTGGAGATAAAATGAGCATCGTTATCGTCATTTTCATGCTTCTAGGGAGCCAAAACTCAAGATTTGGCTTATGGTTAAAAGTGACTTAAAAGGACCCAAATGCTCACTTCGAGGGCTTAAAACGTGTTTATTCACTGCGGTAAGAGATATAAACAACATTTAGAGTAAATTATTGTTCATGCGAGAACGTTTAATTTTTCATGCAAAACGATCGATGACCCGCGACCTGATGAAATTGCTCTGAGATGACCAAAATGGTCCGTTTTGAAAATTTTCATCTTTCAACTAATTTTGACTCTCAGAGGTTGATCATCACTTTTGGAGATAAAATGAGCATCATTATCGTCATTTTCATGCTTCTAGGGAGCCAAAACACAAGATTTGGCTTATGGTTAAAAGTGACTTAAAAGGACCCAAATGCTCACTTTGAGGGCTTAAAACGTGTTTATTCACTGCGGAAAGAGATATAAACAATATTTAGAGTGAATTAATGTTCATGCGAGAACGTTCAATTTTTCATGCAAAACGATCGATGACCCGCGACCTGATGAAATGACTCTGAGATGACCAAAATGTTCCGTTTTGAAAAAGTTCGTCTTTCAACTAATTTTGACTCTCAGAGGTGGATCATCACTTTTGGAGATAAAATGAGCATCGTTATCGTCATTTTCATGCTTCTAGGGAGCCAAAACTCAAGATTTGGCTTATGGTTAAAAGTGACTTAAAAGGACCCAAATGCTCACTTTGAGGGCTTAAAACGTGTTTATTCACTGCGGGAAGAGATATAAACAATAGTTAGAGTGAATTAATGTTCATGCGAGAACGTTCAATTTTTCATGCAAAACGATCGATGACCCGCGACCTGATGAAATGACTCTGAGATTACCAAAATGTTCCGTTTTGAAAATTTTCATCTTTCAACTAATTTTGACTCTCAGAGGTGGATCATCACTTTTGGAGATAAAATGAGCATCGTTATCGTCATTTTCATGCTTCTAGGGAGCCAAAACTCAAGATTTGGCTTATGGTTAAAAGTGACTTAAAAGGACACAAATGCTCACTTGGAGGGCTTAAAACGTGTTTATTCACTGCGGGAAGAGATATAAACAACATTTAGAGTAAATTATTGTTCATGCGAGAACGTTCAATTTTTCATGCAAAACGATCGATGACCCGCGACCTGATGAAATTACTCTGAGATGACCAAAATGGTCCGTTTTGAAAATTTTCATCTTTCAACTAATTTTGACTCTCAGAGGTTGATCATCACTTTTGGAGATAAAATGAGCATCGTTATCGTCATTTTCATGCTTCTAGGGAGCCAAAACTCAAGATTTGGCTTATGGTTAAAAGTGACTTAAAAGGACCCAAATGCTCACTTCGAGGGCTTAAAACGTGTTTATTCACTGCGGGAAGAGATATAAACAACATTTAGAGTAAATTATTGTTCATGCGAGAACGTTTAATTTTTCATGCAAAACGATCGATGACCCGCGACCTGATGAAATTGCTCTGAGATGACCAAAATGGTCCGTTTAGAAAATTTTCATCTTTCAACTAATTTTGACTCTCAGAGGTTGATCATCACTTTTGGAGAGAAAATGAGCATCATTATCGTCATTTTCATGCTTCTAGGGAGCCAAAACACAAGATTTGGCTTATGGTTATAAGTGACTTAAAAGGACCCAAATGCTCACTTTGAGGGCTTAAAACGTGTTTATTCACTGCGGAAAGAGATATAAACAATATTTAGAGTGAATTAATGTTCATGCGAGAACGTTCAATTTTTCATGCAAAACGATCGATGACCCGCGACCTGATGAAATGACTCTGAGATGACCAAAATGTTCCGTTTTGAAAAAGTTCATCTTTCAACTAATTTTGACTCTCAGAGGTGGATCATCACTTTTGGAGATAAAATGAGCATCGTTATCGTCATTTTCATGCTTCTAGGGAGCCAAAACTCAAGATTTGGCTTATGGTTAAAAGTGACTTAAAAGGACCCAAATGCTCACTTCGAGGGCTTAAAACGTGTTTATTCACTGCGGGAAGAGATATAAACAATAGTTAGAGTGAATTAATGTTCATGCGAGAACGTTCAATTTTTCATGCAAAACGATCGATGACCCGCGACCTGATGAAATGACTCTGAGATTACCAAAATGTTCCGTTTTGAAAATTTTCATCTTTCAACTAATTTTGACTCTCAGAGGTGGATCATCACTTTTGGAGATAAAATGAGCATCGTTATCGTCATTTTCATGCTTCTAGGGAGCCAAAACTCAAGATTTGGCTTATGGTTAAAAGTGACTTAAAAGGACCCAAATGCTCACTTCGAGGGCTTAAAGCGTGTTTATTCACTGCGGGAAGATATATAAACAACATTTAGAGTAAATTATTGTTCATGCGAGAACGTTCAATTTTTCATTCAAAACGATCGATGACCCGCGACCTGATGAAATTGCTCTGAGATGACCAAAATGTTACGTTTTGAAAAGGTTCATCTTTCAACTAATTTTGACTCTCAGAGGTTGATCATCACTTTTGGAGATAAAATGAGCATCGTTATCGTCATTTTCATGCTTCTAGGGAGCCAAAACTCAAGATTTGGCTTATGGTTAAAAGTGACTTAAAAGGACCCAAATGCTCACTTGGAGGGCTTAAAACGTGTTTATTCACTGCGGGAAGAGATATAAACAACATTTTGAGTAAATTATTGTTCATGCGAGAACGTTCAATTTTTCATGCAAAACGATCGATGACCCGCGACCTGATGAAATTGCTCTGAGATGACCAAAATGTTACGTTTTGAAAATGTTCATCTTTCAACTAATTTTGACTCTCAGAGGTTGATCATCACTTTTGGAGATAAAATGAGCATCGTTATCGTCATTTTCATGCTTCTAGGGAGCCAAAACTCAAGATTTGGCTCATGGTTAAAAGTGACTTAAAAGGCCCAAAATGCTCACTTCGAGGGCTTAAAACGTGTTTATTCACTGCCGGAAGAGATATAAACAATAGTTAGAGTGAATTAATGTTCATGCGAGAACGTTCAATTTTTCATGCAAAACAATCGATGACCCGCGACCTGATGAAATTGCTCTGAGATGACCAAAATGGTCCGTTTTGAAAATGTTCATCTTTCAACTAATTTTGACTCTCAGAGGTGGATCATCACTATTGGAGATAAAATGAGCATCGTTATCGTCATTTTCATGCTTCTAGGGAGCCAAAACTCAAGATTTGGCTTATGGTTAAAAGTGACTTAAAAGGACCCAAATGCTCACTTTGAGGGCTTAAAACGTGTTTATTCACTGCGGAAAGAGATATAAACAATATTTAGAGTGAATTAATGTTCATGCGAGAACGTTCAATTTTTCATGCAAAACGATCGATGACCCGCGACCTGATGAAATTGCTCTGAGATGACCAAAATGGTCCGTTTTGAAAATTTTCATCTTTCAACTAATTTTGACTCTCAGAGGTTGATCATCACTTTTGGAGATAAAATGAGCATCATTATCGTCATTTTCATGCTTCTAGGGAGCCAAAACACAAGATTTGGCTTATGGTTAAAAGTGACTTAAAAGGACCCAAATGCTCACTTTGAGGGCTTAAAACGTGTTTATTCACTGCGGAAAGAGATATAAACAATATTTAGAGTGAATTAATGTTCATGCGAGAACGTTTAATTTTTCATGCAAAACGATCGATGACCCGCGACCTGATGAAATGACTCTGAGATGACCAAAATGTTCCGTTTTGAAAAAGTTCATCTTTCAACTAATTTTGACTCTCAGAGGTGGATCATCACTTTTGGAGATAAAATGAGCATCGTTATCGTCATTTTCATGCTTCTAGGGAGCCAAAACTCAAGATTTGGCTTATGGTTAAAAGTGACTTAAAAGGACCCAAATGCTCACTTTGAGGGCTTAAAACGTGTTTATTCACTGCGGAAAGAGATGTAAACAATATTTAGAGTGAATTAATGTTCATGCGAGAACGTTCAATTTTTCATGCAAAACGATCGATGACCCGCGACCTGATGAAATGACTCTGAGATGACCAAAATGTTCCGTTTTGAAAAAGTTCATCTTTCAACTAATTTTGACTCTCAGAGGTGGATCATCACTTTTGGAGCTAAAATGAGCATCGTTATCGTCATTTTCATGCTTCTAGGGAGCCACAACTCAAGATTTGGCTTATGGTTAAAAGTGACTTAAAAGGACCCAAATGCTCACTTCGAGGGCTTAAAACGTGTTTATTCACTGCGGGAAGAGATATAAACAACATTTAGAGTAAATTATTGTTAATGCGAGAACGTTTAATTTTTCATGCAAAACGATCGATGACCCGCGACCTGATGAAATTGCTCTGAGATGACCAAAATGTTCCGTTTTGAAAAAGTTCATCTTTCAACTAATTTTGACTCTCAGAGGTGGATCATCACTTTTGGGGATAAAATGAGCATCGTTATCGTCATTTTCATGCTTCTAGGGAGCCAAAACTCAAGATTTGGCTTATGGTTAAAAGTGACTTAAAAGGACCCAAATGCTCACTTTGAGGGCTTAAAACGTGTTTATTCACTGCGGAAAGAGATATAAACAATATTTAGAGTGAATTAATGTTCATGCGAGAACGTTCAATTTTTCATGCAAAACGATCGATGACCCGCGACCTGATGAAATGACTCTGAGATGACCAAAATGTTCCGTTTTGAAAAAGTTCATCTTTCAACTAATTTTGACTCTCAGAGGTGGATCATCACTTTTGGAGATAAAATGAGCATCGTTATCGTCATTTTCATGCTTCTAGGGAGCCAAAACTCAAGATTTGGCTTATGGTTAAAAGTGACTTAAAAGGACCCAAATGCTCACTTTGAGGGCTTAAAACGTGTTTATTCACTGCGGGAAGAGATATAAACAATAGTTAGAGTGAATTAATGTTCATGCGAGAACGTTCAATTTTTCATGCAAAACGATCGATGACCCGCGACCTGATGAAATGACTCTGAGATTACCAAAATGTTCCGTTTTGAAAATTTTCATCTTTCAACTAATTTTGACTCTCAGAGGTGGATCATCACTTTTGGAGATAAAATGAGCATCGTTATCGTCATTTTCATGCTTCTAGGGAGCCAAAACTCAAGATTTGGCTTATGGTTAAAAGTGACTTAAAAGGACACAAATGCTCACTTGGAGGGCTTAAAACGTGTTTATTCACTGCGGGAAGAGATATAAACAACATTTAGAGTAAATTATTGTTCATGCGAGAACGTTCAATTTTTCATGCAAAACGATCGATGACCCGCGACCTGATGAAATTGCTCTGAGATGACCAAAATGGTCCGTTTTGAAAATTTTCATCTTTCAACTAATTTTGACTCTCAGAGGTTGATCATCACTTTTGGAGAGAAAATGAGCATCATTATCGTCATTTTAATGCTTCTAGGGAGCCAAAACACAAGATTTGGCTTATGGTTAAAAGTGACTTAAAAGGACCCAAATGCTCACTTTGAGGGCTTAAAACGTGTTTATTCACTGCGGAAAGAGATATAAACAATATTTAGAGTGAATTAATGTTCATGCGAGAACGTTCAATATTTCATGCAAAACGATCGATGACCCGCGACCTGATGAAATGACTCTGAGATGACCAAAATGTTCCGTTTTGAAAAAGTTCATCTTTCAACTAATTTTGACTCTCAGAGGTGGATCATCACTTTTGGAGATAAAATGAGCATCGTTATCGTCATTTTCTTGCTTCTAGGGAGCCAAAACTCAAGATTTGGCTTATGGTTAAAAGTGACTTAAAAGGACCCAAATGCTCACTTCGAGGGCTTAAAACGTGTTTATTCACTGCGGTAAGAGATATAAACAACATTTAGAGTAAATTATTGTTCATGCGAGAACGTTTAATTTTTCATGCAAAACGATCGATGACCCGCGACCTGATGAAATTGCTCTGAGATGACCAAAATGGTCCGTTTTGAAAATTTTCATCTTTCAACTAATTTTGACTCTCAGAGGTTGATCATCACTTTTGGAGATAAAATGAGCATCATTATCGTCATTTTCATGCTTCTAGGGAGCCAAAACACAAGATTTGGCTTATGGTTAAAAGTGACTTAAAAGGACCCAAATGCTCACTTTGAGGGCTTAAAACGTGTTTATTCACTGCGGAAAGAGATATAAACAATATTTAGAGTGAATTAATGTTCATGCGAGAACGTTCAATTTTTCATGCAAAACGATCGATGACCCGCGACCTGATGAAATGACTCTGAGATGACCAAAATGTTCCGTTTTGAAAAAGTTCATCTTTCAACTAATTTTGACTCTCAGAGGTGGATCATCACTTTTGGAGATAAAATGAGCATCGTTATCGTCATTTTCATGCTTCTAGGGAGCCAAAACTCAAGATTTGGCTTATGGTTAAAAGTGACTTAAAAGGACCCAAATGCTCACTTTGAGGGCTTAAAACGTGTTTATTCACTGCGGGAAGAGATATAAACAATAGTTAGAGTGAATTAATGTTCATGCGAGAACGTTCAATTTTTCATGCAAAACGATCGATGACCCGCGACCTGATGAAATGACTCTGAGATTACCAAAATGTTCCGTTTTGAAAATTTTCATCTTTCAACTAATTTTGACTCTCAGAGGTGGATCATCACTTTTGGAGATAAAATGAGCATCGTTATCGTCATTTTCATGCTTCTAGGGAGCCAAAACTCAAGATTTGGCTTATGGTTAAAAGTGACTTAAAAGGACACAAATGCTCACTTGGAGGGCTTAAAACGTGTTTATTCACTGCGGGAAGAGATATAAACAACATTTAGAGTAAATTATTGTTCATGCGAGAACGTTCAATTTTTCATGCAAAACGATCGATGACCCGCGACCTGATGAAATTACTCTGAGATGACCAAAATGGTCCGTTTTGAAAATGTTCATCTTTCAACTAATTTTGACTCTCAGAGGTTGATCATCACTTTTGGAGATAAAATGAGCATCGTTATCGTCATTTTCATGCTTCTAGGGAGCCAAAACTCAAGATTTGGCTTATGGTTAAAAGTGACTTAAAAGGACCCAAATGCTCACTTCGAGGGCTTAAAATGTGTTTATTCACTGCGGGAAGAGATATAAACAACATTTAGAGTAAATTATTGTTCATGCGAGAACGTTTAATTTTTCATGCAAAACGATCGATGACCCGCGACCTGATGAAATTGCTCTGAGATGACCAAAATGGTCCGTTTAGAAAATTTTCATCTTTCAACTAATTTTGACTCTCAGAGGTTGATCATCACTTTTGGAGAGAAAATGAGCATCATTATCGTCATTTTCATGCTTCTAGGGAGCCAAAACACAAGATTTGGCTTATGGTTAAAAGTGACTTAAAAGGACCCAAATGCTCACTTTGAGGGCTTAAAACGTGTTTATTCACTGCGGAAAGAGATATAAACAATATTTAGAGTGAATTAATGTTCATGCGAGAACGTTCAATTTTTCATGCAAAACGATCGATGACCCGCGACCTGATGAAATGACTCTGAGATGACCAAAATGTTCCGTTTTGAAAAAGTTCATCTTTCAACTAATTTTGACTCTCAGAGGTGGATCATCACTTTTGGAGATAAAATGAGCATCGTTATCGTCATTTTCATGCTTCTAGGGAGCCAAAACTCAAGATTTGACTTATGGTAAAAAGTGACTTAAAAGGACCCAAATGCTCACTTCGAGGGCTTAAAACGTGTTTATTCACTGCGGGAAGAGATATAAACAATAGTTAGAGTGAATTAATGTTCATGCGAGAACGTTCAATTTTTCATGCAAAACGATCGATGACCCGCGACCTGATGAAATGACTCTGAGATTACCAAAATGTTCCGTTTTGAAAATTTTCATCTTTCAACTAATTTTGACTCTCAGAGGTGGATCATCACTTTTGGAGATAAAATGAGCATCGTTATCGTCATTTTCATGCTTCTAGGGAGCCAAAACTCAAGATTTGGCTTATGGTTAAAAGTGACTTAAAAGGACCCAAATGCTCACTTCGAGGGCTTAAAGCGTGTTTATTCACTGCGGGAAGATATATAAACAACATTTAGAGTAAATTATTGTTCATGCGAGAACGTTAAATTTTTCATTCAAAACGATCGATGACCCGCGACCTGATGAAATTGCTCTGAGATGACCAAAATGTTACGTTTTGAAAAGGTTCATCTTTCAACTAATTTTGACTCTCAGAGGTTGATCATCACTTTTGGAGATAAAATGAGCATCGTTATTGTCATTTTCATGCTTCTAGGGAGCCAAAACTCAAGATTTGGCTCATGCTTAAAAGTGACTTAAAAGGCCCAAAATGCTCACTTCGAGGGCTTAAAACGTGTTTATTCACTGCCGGAAGAGATATAAACAATAGTTAGAGTGAATTAATGTTCATGCGAGAACGTTCAATTTTTCATGCAAAACGATCGATGACCCGCGAATTGATGAAATGACTCTGAGATTACCAAAATGTTCCGTTTTGAAAATTTTCATCTTTCAACTAATTTTGACTCTCAGAGGTGGATCATCACTTTTGGAGATAAAATGAGCATCGTTATAGTCATTTTCATGCTTCTAGGGAGCCAAAACTCAAGATTTGGCTTATGGTTAAAAGTGAATTAAAAGGACCCAAATGCTCACTTCGAGGGCTTAAAACGTGTTAATTCACTGCAGGAAGAGATATAAACAACATTTAGAGTAAATTATTGTTCATGCGAGAACGTTCAATTTTTCATGCAAAACGATCGATGACCCGCGACCTGATGAAATTGCTCTGAGATGACCAAAATGGTCCGTTTTGAAATTTTTCGTCTTTCAACTAATTTTGACTCTCAGAGGTTGATCATCACTTTTGGAGATAAAATGAGCATCGTTATCGTCATTTTCATGCTTCTAGGGAGCCAAAACTCAAGATTTGGCTTATGGTTAAAAGTGACTTAAAAGGACCCAAATGCTCACTTTGAGGGCTTAAAACGTGTTTATTCACCGCGGAAAGAGATATAAACAATATTTAGAGTGAATTAATGTTCATGCGAGAACGTTCAATTTTTCATGCAAAACGATCGATGACCCGCGACCTGATGAAATGACTCTGAGATGACCAAAATGTTCCGTTTTGAAAAAGTTCATCTTTCAACTAATTTTGACTCTCAGAGGTGGATCATCACTTTTGGAGATAAAATGAGCATCGTTATCGTCATTTTCATGCTTCTAGGGAGCCAAAACTCAAGATTTGGCTTATGGTTAAAAGTGACATAAAAGGACCCAAATGCTCACTTTGAGGGCTTAAAACGTGTTTATTCACTGCGGGAAGAGATATAAACAACATTTAGAGTAAATTATTGTTCATGCGAGAACGTTTAATTTTTCATGCAAAACGATCGATGACCCGCGACCTGATGAAATTGCTCTGAGATGACCAAAATGGTCCGTTTTGAAAATTTTAATCTTTCAACTAATTTTGACTCTCAGAGGTTGATCATCACTTTTGGAGATAAAATGAGCATCATTATCGTCATTTTCATGCTTCTAGGGAGCCAAAACACAAGATTTGGCTTATGGTTAAAAGTGACTTAAAAGGACCCAAATGCTCACTTTGAGGGCTTAAAACGTGTTTATTCACTGCGGAAAGAGATATAAACAATATTTAGAGTGAATTAATGTTCATGCGAGAACGTTCAATTTTTCATGCAAAACGATCGATGACCCGCGACCTGATGAAATGACTCTGAGATGACCAAAATGTTCCGTTTTGAAAAAGTTCATCTTTCAACTAATTTTGACTCTCAGAGGTGGATCATCACTTTTGGAGATAAAATGAGCATCGTTATCGTCATTTTCATGCTTCTAGGGAGCCAAAACTCAAGATTTGGCTTATGGTTAAAAGTGACTTAAAAGGACCCAAATGCTCACTTGGAGGGCTTAAAACGTGTTTATTCACTGCGGGAAGAGATATAAACAACATTTTGAGTAAATTATTGTTCATGCGAGAACGTTCAATTTTTCATGCAAAACGATCGATGACCCGCGACCTGATGAAATTGCTCTGAGATGACCAAAATGTTACGTTTTGAAAATGTTCATCTTTCAACTAATTTTGACTCTCAGAGGTTGATCATCACTTTTGGAGATAAAATGAGCATCGTTATCGTCATTTTCATGCTTCTAGGGAGCCAAAACTCAAGATTTGGCTCATGGTTAAAAGTGACTTAAAAGGCCCAAAATGCTCACTTCGAGGGCTTAAAACGTGTTTATTCACTGCCGGAAGAGATATAAACAATAGTTAGAGTGAATTAATGTTCATGCGAGAACGTTCAATTTTTCATGCAAAACAATCGATGACCCGCGACCTGATGAAATTGCTCTGAGATGACCAAAATGGTCCGTTTTGAAAATGTTCATCTTTCAACTAATTTTGACTCTCAGAGGTGGATCATCACTATTGGAGATAAAATGAGCATCGTTATCGTCATTTTCATGCTTCTAGGGAGCCAAAACTCAAGATTTGGCTTATGGTTAAAAGTGACTTAAAAGGACCCAAATGCTCACTTTGAGGGCTTAAAACGTGTTTATTCACTGCGGAAAGAGATATAAACAATATTTAGAGTGAATTAATGTTCATGCGAGAACGTTCAATTTTTCATGCAAAACGATCGATGACCCGCGACCTGATGAAATTGCTCTGAGATGACCAAAATGGTCCGTTTTGAAAATTTTCATCTTTCAACTAATTTTGACTCTCAGAGGTTGATCATCACTTTTGGAGATAAAATGAGCATCATTATCGTCATTTTCATGCTTCTAGGGAGCCAAAACACAAGATTTGGCTTATGGTTAAAAGTGACTTAAAAGGACCCAAATGCTCACTTTGAGGGCTTAAAACGTGTTTATTCACTGCGGAAAGAGATATAAACAATATTTAGAGTGAATTAATGTTCATGCGAGAACGTTCAATTTTTCATGCAAAACGATCGATGACCCGCGACCTGATGAAATGACTCTGAGATGACCAAAATGTTCCGTTTTGAAAAAGTTCATCTTTCAACTAATTTTGACTCTCAGAGGTGGATCATCACTTTTGGAGATAAAATGAGCATCGTTATCGTCATTTTCATGCTTCTAGGGAGCCAAAACTCAAGATTTGGCTTATGGTTAAAAGTGACTTAAAAGGACCCAAATGCTCACTTTGAGGGCTTAAAACGTGTTTATTCACTGCGGAAAGAGATGTAAACAATATTTAGAGTGAATTAATGTTCATGCGAGAACGTTCAATTTTTCATGCAAAACGATCGATGACCCGCGACCTGATGAAATGACTCTGAGATGACCAAAATGTTCCGTTTTGAAAAAGTTCATCTTTCAACTAATTTTGACTCTCAGAGGTGGATCATCACTTTTGGAGCTAAAATGAGCATCGTTATCGTCATTTTCATGCTTCTAGGGAGCCACAACTCAAGATTTGGCTTATGGTTAAAAGTGACTTAAAAGGACCCAAATGCTCACTTCGAGGGCTTAAAACGTGTTTATTCACTGCGGGAAGAGATATAAACAACATTTAGAGTAAATTATTGTTCATGCGAGAACGTTTAATTTTTCATGCAAAACGATCGATGACCCGCGACCTGATGAAATTGCTCTGAGATGACCAAAATGTTCCGTTTTGAAAAAGTTCATCTTTCAACTAATTTTGACTCTCAGAGGTGGATCATCACTTTTGGGGATAAAATGAGCATCGTTATCGTCATTTTCATGCTTCTAGGGAGCCAAAACTCAAGATTTGGCTTATGGTTAAAAGTGACTTAAAAGGACCCAAATGCTCACTTTGAGGGCTTAAAACGTGTTTATTCACTGCGGAAAGAGATATAAACAATATTTAGAGTGAATTAATGTTCATGCGAGAACGTTCAATTTTTCATGCAAAACGATCGATGACCCGCGACCTGATGAAATGACTCTGAGATGACCAAAATGTTCCGTTTTGAAAAAGTTCATCTTTCAACTAATTTTGACTCTCAGAGGTGGATCATCACTTTTGGAGATAAAATGAGCATCGTTATCGTCATTTTCATGCTTCTAGGGAGCCAAAACTCAAGATTTGGCTTATGGTTAAAAGTGACTTAAAAGGACCCAAATGCTCACTTTGAGGGCTTAAAACGTGTTTATTCACTGCGGGAAGAGATATAAACAATAGTTAGAGTGAATTAATGTTCATGCGAGAACGTTCAATTTTTCATGCAAAACGATCGATGACCCGCGACCTGATGAAATGACTCTGAGATTACCAAAATGTTCCGTTTTGAAAATTTTCATCTTTCAACTAATTTTGACTCTCAGAGGTGGATCATCACTTTTGGAGATAAAATGAGCATCGTTATCGTCATTTTCATGCTTCTAGGGAGCCAAAACTCAAGATTTGGCTTATGGTTAAAAGTGACTTAAAAGGACACAAATGCTCACTTGGAGGGCTTAAAACGTGTTTATTCACTGCGGGAAGAGATATAAACAACATTTAGAGTAAATTATTGTTCATGCGAGAACGTTCAATTTTTCATGCAAAACGATCGATGACCCGCGACCTGATGAAATTGCTCTGAGATGACCAAAATGGTCCGTTTTGAAAATTTTCATCTTTCAACTAATTTTGACTCTCAGAGGTTGATCTCACTTTTGGAGAGAAAATGAGCATCATTATCGTCATTTTAATGCTTCTAGGGAGCCAAAACACAAGATTTGGCTTATGGTTAAAAGTGACTTAAAAGGACCCAAATGCTCACTTTGAGGGCTTAAAACGTGTTTATTCACTGCGGAAAGAGATATAAACAATATTTAGAGTGAATTAATGTTCATGCGAGAACGTTCAATATTTCATGCAAAACGATCGATGACCCGCGACCTGATGAAATGACTCTGAGATGACCAAAATGTTCCGTTTTGAAAAAGTTCATCTTTCAACTAATTTTGACTCTCAGAGGTGGATCATCACTTTTGGAGATAAAATGAGCATCGTTATCGTCATTTTCATGCTTCTAGGGAGCCAAAACTCAAGATTTGGCTTATGGTTAAAAGTGACTTAAAAGGACCCAAATGCTCACTTCGAGGGCTTAAAACGTGTTTATTCACTGCGGGAAGAGATATAAACAATAGTTAGAGTGAATTAATGTTCATGCGAGAACGTTCAATTTTTCATGCAAAACGATCGATGACCCGCGACCTGATGAAATGACTCTGAGATTACCAAAATGTTCCGTTTTGAAAATTTTCATCTTTCAACTAATTTTGACTCTCAGAGGTGGATCATCACTTTTGGAGATAAAATGAGCATCGTTATCGTCATTTTCATGCTTCTAGGGAGCCAAAACTCAAGATTTGGCTTATGGTTAAAAGTGACTTAAAAGGACCCAAATGCTCACTTCGAGGGCTTAAAGCGTGTTTATTCACTGCGGGAAGAGATATAAACAACATTTAGAGTAAATTATTGTTCATGCGAGAACGTTCAATTTTTCATTCAAAACGATCGATGACCCGCGACCTGATGAAATTGCTCTGAGATGACCAAAATGTTACGTTTTGAAAATGTTCATCTTTCAACTAATTTTGACTCTCAGAGGTGGATCATCACTTTTGGAGATAAAATGAGCATCGTTATAGTCATTTTCATGCTTCTAGGGAGCCAAAACTCAAGATTTGGCTCATGGTTAAAAGTGACTTAAAAGGCCCAAAATGCTCACTTCGAGGGCTTAAAACGTGTTTATTCACTGCCGGACGAGATATAAACAATAGTTAGAGTGAATTATTGTTCATGCGAGAACGTTCAATTTTTCATGCAAAACGATCGATGACCCGCGACCTGATGAAATTGCTCTGAGATGACCAAAATGGTCCGTTTTGAAAATTTTCATCTTTCAACTAATTTTGACTCTCAGAGGTGGATCATCACTTTTGGAGATAAAATGAGCATCGTTATCGCCATTTTCATGCTTCTAGGGAGCCAAAACTCAAGATTTGGCTCATGGTTAAAAGTGACTGAAAAGGCCCAAAATGCTCACTTCGAGGGCTTAAAACGTGTTTATTCACTGCGGGAAGAGATATAAACAATAGTTAGAGTGAATTAATGTTCATGCGAGAACGTTCAATTTTTCATGCAAAACGATCGATGACCCGCGACCTGATGAAATGACTCTGAGATGACCAAAATGTTCCGTTTTGAAAATTTTCATCTTTCAACTAATTTTGACTCTCAGAGGTGGATCATCACTTTTGGAGATAAAATGAGCATCGTTATAGTCATTTTCATGCTTCTAGGGAGCCAAAACTCAAGATTTGGCTTATGGTTAAAAGTGACTTAAAAGGACCCAAATGCTCACTTTGAGGGCTTAAAACGTGTTTATTCACTGCAGGAAGAGATATAAACAACATTTAGAGTAAATTATTGTTCATGCGAGAACGTTCAATTTTTCATGCAAAACGATCGATGACCCGCGACCTGATGAAATTGCTCTGAGATGACCAAAATGGTCCGTTTTGAAAATTTTCATCTTTCAAATAATTTTGACTCTCAGAGGTTGATCATCACTTTTGGAGATAAAATGAGCATCGTTATCGTCATTTTCATGCTTCTAGGGAGCCAAAACTCAAGATTTGGCTTATGGTTAAAAGTGACTTAAAAGGACCCAAATGCTCACTTTGAGGGCTTAAAACGTGTTTATTCACTGCGGAAAGAGATATAAACAATATTTAGAGTGAATTAATGTTCATGCGAGAACGTTCAATTTTTCATGCAAAACGATCGATGACCCGCGACCTGATGAAATGACTCTGAGATGACCAAAATGTTCCGTTTTGAAAATTTTCATCTTTCAACTAATTTTGACTCTCAGAGGTGGATCATCACTTTTGGAGATAAAATGAGCATCGTTATCGTCATTTTCATGCTTCTAGGGAGCCAAAACTCAAGATTTGGCTTATGGTTAAAAGTGACTTAAAAGGACACAAATGCTCACTTCGAGGGCTTCAAACTTGTTTATTCATTGCAGGAAGAGATATAAACAACATTTAGAGTAAATTATTGTTCATGCGAGAACGTTCAATTTTTCATGCAAAACGATCGATGACCCGCGACCTGATGAAATTACTCTGAGATGACCAAAATGGTCCGTTTTGAAAATTTTCATCTTTCAACTAATTTTGACTCTCAGAGGTTGATCATCACTTTTGGAGATAAAATGAGCATCGTTATCGTCATTTTCATGCTTCTAGGGAGCCAAAACTCAAGATTTGGCTTATGGTTAAAAGTGACTTAAAAGGACCCAAATGCTCACTTTGAGGGCTTAAAACGTGTTTATTCACTGCGGAAAGAGACATAAACAATATTTAGAGTGAATTAATGTTCATGCGAGAACGTTCAATTTTTCATGCAAAACGATCGATGACCCGCGACCTGATGAAATGACTCTGAGATGACCAAAATGTTCCGTCTTGAAAATTTTCATCTTTCAACTAATTTTGACTCTCAGAGGTGGATCATCACTTTTGGAGATAAAATGAGCATCGTTATCGTCATTTTCATGCTTCTAGGGAGCCAAAACTCAAGATTTGGCTTATGGTTAAAAGTGACTTAAAAGGACCCAAATGCTCACTTCGAGGGCTTAAAGCGTGTTTATTCACTGCGGGAAGAGATATAAACAACATTTAGAGTAAATTATTGTTCATGCGAGAACGTTCAATTTTTCATGCAAAACGATCGATGACCCGCGACCTGATGAAATTGCTCTGAGATGACCAAAATGGTCCGTTTTGAAAATGTTCATCTTTCAACTAATTTTGACTCTCAGAGGTGGATCATCACTATTGGAGATAAAATGAGCATCGTTATCGTCATTTTCATGCTTCTAGGGAGCCAAAACTCAAGATTTGGCTTATGGTTAAAAGTGACTTAAAAGGACCCAAATGCTCACTTCGAGGGCTTAAAGCGTGTTTATTCACTGCGGGAAGAGATATAAACAACATTTAGAGTAAATTATTGTTCATGCGAGAACGTTCAATTTTTCATGCAAAACGATCGATGACCCGCGACCTGATGAAATTGCTCTGAGATGACCAAAATGGTCCGTTTTGAAAATGTTCATCTTTCAACTAATTTTGACTCTCAGAGGTGGATCATCACTATTGGAGATAAAATGAGCATCGTTATCGTCATTTTCATGCTTCTAGGGAGCCAAAACTCAAGATTTGGCTTATGGTTAAAAGTGACTTAACAGGACCCAAATGCTCACTTCGAGGGCTTAAAACGTGTTTATACACTGCAGGAAGAGATATAAACAACATTTAGAGTAAATTATTGTTCATGCGAGAACGTTCAATTTTTCATGCAAAACGATCGATGACCCGCGACCTGATGAAATTGCTCTGAGATGACCAAAATGGTCCGTTTTGAAAATTTTCATCTTTCAACTAATTTTGACTCTCAGAGGTGGATCATCACTTTTGGAGATAAAATGAGCATCGTTATCGCCATTTTCATGCTTCTAGGGAGCCAAAACTCAAGATTTGGCTCATGGTTAAAAGTGACTGAAAAGGCCCAAAATGCTCACTTCGAGGGCTTAAAACGTGTTTATTCACTGCGGGAAGAGATATAAACAATAGTTAGAGTGAATTAATGTTCATGCGAGAACGTTCAATTTTTCATGCAAAACGATCGATGACCCGCGACCTGATGAAATGACTCTGAGATGACCAAAATGTTCCGTTTTGAAAATTTTCATCTTTCAACTAATTTTGACTCTCAGAGGTGGATCATCACTTTTGGAGATAAAATGAGCATCGTTATAGTCATTGTCATGCTTCTAGGGAGCCAAAACTCAAGATTTGGCTTATGGTTAAAAGTGACTTAAAAGGACACAAATGCTCACTTCGAGGGCTTAAAGCGTGTTTATTCACTGCGGGAAGAGATATAAACAACATTTAGAGTAAATTATTGTTCATGCGAGAACGTTCAATTTTTCATGCAAAACGATCGATGACCCGCGACCTGATGAAATTGCTCTGAGATGACCAAAATGGTCCGTTTTGAAAATGTTCATCTTTCAACTAATTTTGACTCTCAGAGGTGGATCATCACTTTTGGAGATAAAATGAGCATCGTTATCGTCATTTTCATGCTTCTAGGGAGCCAAAACTCAAGATTTGGCTCATGGTTAAAAGTGACTTAAAAGGCCCGAAATGCTCACTTCGAGGGCTTAAAACTTGTTTATTCACTGCAGGAAGAGATATAAACAACATTTAGAGTAAATTATTGTTCATGCGAGAACGTTCAATTTTTCATGCAAAACGATCGATGACCCGCGACCTGATGAAATTACTCTGAGATGACCAAAATGGTCCGTTTTGAAAATGTTCATCTTTCAACTAATTTTGACTCTCAGAGGTTGATCATCACTTTTGGAGATAAAATGAGCATCGTTATCGTCATTTTCATGCTTCTAGGGAGCCAAAACTCAAGATTTGGCTTATGGTTAAAAGTGACTTAAAAGGACCCAAATGCTCACTTTGAGGGCTTAAAACGTGTTTATTCACTGCGGAAAGAGACATAAACAATATTTAGAGTGAATTAATGTTCATGCGAGAACGTTCAATTTTTCATGCAAAACGATCGATGACCCGCGACCTGATGAAATGACTCTGAGATGACCAAAATGTTCCGTCTTGAAAATTTTCATCTTTCAACTAATTTTGACTCTCAGAGGTGGATCATCACTTTTGGAGATAAAATGAGCATCGTTATCGTCATTTTCATGCTTCTAGGGAGCCAAAACTCAAGATTTGGCTTATGGTTAAAAGTGACTTAAAAGGACCCAAATGCTCACTTCGAGGGCTTAAAGCGTGTTTATTCACTGCGGGAAGAGATATAAACAACATTTAGAGTAAATTATTGTTCATGCGAGAACGTTCAATTTTTCATGCAAAACGATCGATGACCAACCTGATGAAATTGCTCTGAGATGACCAAAATGGTCCGTTTTGAAAATGTTCATCTTTCAACTAATTTTGACTCTCAGAGGTGGATCATCACTTTTGGAGATAAAATGAGCATCGTTATCGTCATTTTCATGCTTCTAGGGAGCCAAAACTCAAGATTTGGCTTATGGTTAAAAGTGACTTAACAGGACCCAAATGCTCACTTCGAGGGCTTAAAACGTGTTTATTCACTGCAGGAAGAGATATAAACAACATTTAGAGTAAATTATTGTTCATGCGAGAACGTTCAATTTTTCATGCAAAACGATCGATGACCCGCGACCTGATGAAATTGCTCTGAGATGACCAAAATGGTCCGTTTTGAAAATGTTCATCTTTCAACTAATTTTGACTCTCAGAGGTGGATCATCACTTTTGGAGATAAAATGAGCATCGTTATAGTCATTTTCATGCTTCTAGGGAGCCAAAACTCAAGATTTGGCTCATGGTTAAAAGTGACTTAAAAGGCCCAAAATGCTCACTTCGAGGGCTTAAAACGTGTTTATTCACTGCCGGACGAGATATAAACAATAGTTAGAGTGAATTATTGTTCATGCGAGAACGTTCAATTTTTCATGCAAAACGATCGATGACCCGCGACCTGATGAAATTGCTCTGAGATGACCAAAATGGTCCGTTTTGAAAATTTTCATCTTTCAACTAATTTTGACTCTCAGAGGTGGATCATCACTTTTGGAGATAAAATGAGCATCGTTATCGCCATTTTCATGCTTCTAGGGAGCCAAAACTCAAGATTTGGCTCATGGTTAAAAGTGACTGAAAAGGCCCAAAATGCTCACTTCGAGGGCTTAAAACGTGTTTATTCACTGCGGGAAGAGATATAAACAATAGTTAGAGTGAATTAATGTTCATGCGAGAACGTTCAATTTTTCATGCAAAACGATCGATGACCCGCGACCTGATGAAATGACTCTGAGATGACCAAAATGTTCCGTTTTGAAAATTTTCATCTTTCAACTAATTTTGACTCTCAGAGGTGGATCATCACTTTTGGAGATAAAATGAGCATCGTTATAGTCATTTTCATGCTTCTAGGGAGCCAAAACTCAAGATTTGGCTTATGGTTAAAAGTGACTTAAAAGGACCCAAATGCTCACTTTGAGGGCTTAAAACGTGTTTATTCACTGCAGGAAGAGATATAAACAACATTTAGAGTAAATTATTGTTCATGCGAGAACGTTCAATTTTTCATGCAAAACGATCGATGACCCGCGACCTGATGAAATTGCTCTGAGATGACCAAAATGGTCCGTTTTGAAAATTTTCATCTTTCAAATAATTTTGACTCTCAGAGGTTGATCATCACTTTTGGAGATAAAATGAGCATCGTTATCGTCATTTTCATGCTTCTAGGGAGCCAAAACTCAAGATTTGGCTTATGGTTAAAAGTGACTTAAAAGGACCCAAATGCTCACTTTGAGGGCTTAAAACGTGTTTATTCACTGCGGAAAGAGATATAAACAATATTTAGAGTGAATTAATGTTCATGCGAGAACGTTCAATTTTTCATGCAAAACGATCGATGACCCGCGACCTGATGAAATGACTCTGAGATGACCAAAATGTTCCGTTTTGAAAATTTTCATCTTTCAACTAATTTTGACTCTCAGAGGTGGATCATCACTTTTGGAGATAAAATGAGCATCGTTATCGTCATTTTCATGCTTCTAGGGAGCCAAAACTCAAGATTTGGCTTATGGTTAAAAGTGACTTAAAAGGACCCAAATGCTCACTTCGAGGGCTTAAAGCGTGTTTATTCACTGCGGGAAGAGATATAAACAACATTTAGAGTAAATTATTGTTCATGCGAGAACGTTCAATTTTTCATGCAAAACGATCGATGACCCGCGACCTGATGAAATTGCTCTGAGATGACCAAAATGGTCCGTTTTGAAAATGTTCATCTTTCAACTAATTTTGACTCTCAGAGGTGGATCATCACTATTGGAGATAAAATGAGCATCGTTATCGTCATTTTCATGCTTCTAGGGAGCCAAAACTCAAGATTTGGCTTATGGTTAAAAGTGACTTAACAGGACCCAAATGCTCACTTCGAGGGCTTAAAACGTGTTTATACACTGCAGGAAGAGATATAAACAACATTTAGAGTAAATTATTGTTCATGCGAGAACGTTCAATTTTTCATGCAAAACGATCGATGACCCGCGACCTGATGAAATTGCTCTGAGATGACCAAAATGGTCCGTTTTGAAAATTTTCATCTTTCAACTAATTTTGACTCTCAGAGGTGGATCATCACTTTTGGAGATAAAATGAGCATCGTTATCGCCATTTTCATGCTTCTAGGGAGCCAAAACTCAAGATTTGGCTCATGGTTAAAAGTGACTGAAAAGGCCCAAAATGCTCACTTCGAGGGCTTAAAACGTGTTTATTCACTGCGGGAAGAGATATAAACAATAGTTAGAGTGAATTAATGTTCATGCGAGAACGTTCAATTTTTCATGCAAAACGATCGATGACCCGCGACCTGATGAAATGACTCTGAGATGACCAAAATGTTCCGTTTTGAAAATTTTCATCTTTCAACTAATTTTGACTCTCAGAGGTGGATCATCACTTTTGGAGATAAAATGAGCATCGTTATAGTCATTGTCATGCTTCTAGGGAGCCAAAACTCAAGATTTGGCTTATGGTTAAAAGTGACTTAAAAGGACACAAATGCTCACTTCGAGGGCTTAAAGCGTGTTTATTCACTGCGGGAAGAGATATAAACAACATTTAGAGTAAATTATTGTTCATGCGAGAACGTTCAATTTTTCATGCAAAACGATCGATGACCCGCGACCTGATGAAATTGCTCTGAGATGACCAAAATGGTCCGTTTTGAAAATGTTCATCTTTCAACTAATTTTGACTCTCAGAGGTGGATCATCACTTTTGGAGATAAAATGAGCATCGTTATCGTCATTTTCATGCTTCTAGGGAGCCAAAACTCAAGATTTGGCTCATGGTTAAAAGTGACTTAAAAGGCCCGAAATGCTCACTTCGAGGGCTTAAAACTTGTTTATTCACTGCAGGAAGAGATATAAACAACATTTAGAGTAAATTATTGTTCATGCGAGAACGTTCAATTTTTCATGCAAAACGATCGATGACCCGCGACCTGATGAAATTACTCTGAGATGACCAAAATGGTCCGTTTTGAAAATGTTCATCTTTCAACTAATTTTGACTCTCAGAGGTTGATCATCACTTTTGGAGATAAAATGAGCATCGTTATCGTCATTTTCATGCTTCTAGGGAGCCAAAACTCAAGATTTGGCTTATGGTTAAAAGTGACTTAAAAGGACCCAAATGCTCACTTTGAGGGCTTAAAACGTGTTTATTCACTGCGGAAAGAGACATAAACAATATTTAGAGTGAATTAATGTTCATGCGAGAACGTTCAATTTTTCATGCAAAACGATCGATGACCCGCGACCTGATGAAATGACTCTGAGATGACCAAAATGTTCCGTCTTGAAAATTTTCATCTTTCAACTAATTTTGACTCTCAGAGGTGGATCATCACTTTTGGAGATAAAATGAGCATCGTTATCGTCATTTTCATGCTTCTAGGGAGCCAAAACTCAAGATTTGGCTTATGGTTAAAAGTGACTTAAAAGGACCCAAATGCTCACTTCGAGGGCTTAAAGCGTGTTTATTCACTGCGGGAAGAGATATAAACAACATTTAGAGTAAATTATTGTTCATGCGAGAACGTTCAATTTTTCATGCAAAACGATCGATGACCAACCTGATGAAATTGCTCTGAGATGACCAAAATGGTCCGTTTTGAAAATGTTCATCTTTCAACTAATTTTGACTCTCAGAGGTGGATCATCACTTTTGGAGATAAAATGAGCATCGTTATCGTCATTTTCATGCTTCTAGGGAGCCAAAACTCAAGATTTGGCTTATGGTTAAAAGTGACTTAACAGGACCCAAATGCTCACTTCGAGGGCTTAAAACGTGTTTATTCACTGCAGGAAGAGATATAAACAACATTTAGAGTAAATTATTGTTCATGCGAGAACGTTCAATTTTTCATGCAAAACGATCGATGACCCGCGACCTGATGAAATTGCTCTGAGATGACCAAAATGGTCCGTTTTGAAAATGTTCATCTTTCAACTAATTTTGACTCTCAGAGGTGGATCATCACTTTTGGAGATAAAATGAGCATCGTTATAGTCATTTTCATGCTTCTAGGGAGCCAAAACTCAAGATTTGGCTCATGGTTAAAAGTGACTTAAAAGGCCCAAAATGCTCACTTCGAGGGCTTAAAACGTGTTTATTCACTGCCGGACGAGATATAAACAATAGTTAGAGTGAATTATTGTTCATGCGAGAACGTTCAATTTTTCATGCAAAACGATCGATGACCCGCGACCTGATGAAATTGCTCTGAGATGACCAAAATGGTCCGTTTTGAAAATTTTCATCTTTCAACTAATTTTGACTCTCAGAGGTGGATCATCACTTTTGGAGATAAAATGAGCATCGTTATCGCCATTTTCATGCTTCTAGGGAGCCAAAACTCAAGATTTGGCTCATGGTTAAAAGTGACTGAAAAGGCCCAAAATGCTCACTTCGAGGGCTTAAAACGTGTTTATTCACTGCGGGAAGAGATATAAACAATAGTTAGAGTGAATTAATGTTCATGCGAGAACGTTCAATTTTTCATGCAAAACGATCGATGACCCGCGACCTGATGAAATGACTCTGAGATGACCAAAATGTTCCGTTTTGAAAATTTTCATCTTTCAACTAATTTTGACTCTCAGAGGTGGATCATCACTTTTGGAGATAAAATGAGCATCGTTATAGTCATTTTCATGCTTCTAGGGAGCCAAAACTCAAGATTTGGCTTATGGTTAAAAGTGACTTAAAAGGACCCAAATGCTCACTTTGAGGGCTTAAAACGTGTTTATTCACTGCAGGAAGAGATATAAACAACATTTAGAGTAAATTATTGTTCATGCGAGAACGTTCAATTTTTCATGCAAAACGATCGATGACCCGCGACCTGATGAAATTGCTCTGAGATGACCAAAATGGTCCGTTTTGAAAATTTTCATCTTTCAAATAATTTTGACTCTCAGAGGTTGATCATCACTTTTGGAGATAAAATGAGCATCGTTATCGTCATTTTCATGCTTCTAGGGAGCCAAAACTCAAGATTTGGCTTATGGTTAAAAGTGACTTAAAAGGACCCAAATGCTCACTTTGAGGGCTTAAAACGTGTTTATTCACTGCGGAAAGAGATATAAACAATATTTAGAGTGAATTAATGTTCATGCGAGAACGTTCAATTTTTCATGCAAAACGATCGATGACCCGCGACCTGATGAAATGACTCTGAGATGACCAAAATGTTCCGTTTTGAAAATTTTCATCTTTCAACTAATTTTGACTCTCAGAGGTGGATCATCACTTTTGGAGATAAAATGAGCATCGTTATCGTCATTTTCATGCTTCTAGGGAGCCAAAACTCAAGATTTGGCTTATGGTTAAAAGTGACTTAAAAGGACCCAAATGCTCACTTCGAGGGCTTAAAGCGTGTTTATTCACTGCGGGAAGAGATATAAACAACATTTAGAGTAAATTATTGTTCATGCGAGAACGTTCAATTTTTCATGCAAAACGATCGATGACCCGCGACCTGATGAAATTGCTCTGAGATGACCAAAATGGTCCGTTTTGAAAATGTTCATCTTTCAACTAATTTTGACTCTCAGAGGTGGATCATCACTATTGGAGATAAAATGAGCATCGTTATCGTCATTTTCATGCTTCTAGGGAGCCAAAACTCAAGATTTGGCTTATGGTTAAAAGTGACTTAACAGGACCCAAATGCTCACTTCGAGGGCTTAAAACGTGTTTATACACTGCAGGAAGAGATATAAACAACATTTAGAGTAAATTATTGTTCATGCGAGAACGTTCAATTTTTCATGCAAAACGATCGATGACCCGCGACCTGATGAAATTGCTCTGAGATGACCAAAATGGTCCGTTTTGAAAATTTTCATCTTTCAACTAATTTTGACTCTCAGAGGTGGATCATCACTTTTGGAGATAAAATGAGCATCGTTATCGCCATTTTCATGCTTCTAGGGAGCCAAAACTCAAGATTTGGCTCATGGTTAAAAGTGACTGAAAAGGCCCAAAATGCTCACTTCGAGGGCTTAAAACGTGTTTATTCACTGCGGGAAGAGATATAAACAATAGTTAGAGTGAATTAATGTTCATGCGAGAACGTTCAATTTTTCATGCAAAACGATCGATGACCCGCGACCTGATGAAATGACTCTGAGATGACCAAAATGTTCCGTTTTGAAAATTTTCATCTTTCAACTAATTTTGACTCTCAGAGGTGGATCATCACTTTTGGAGATAAAATGAGCATCGTTATAGTCATTGTCATGCTTCTAGGGAGCCAAAACTCAAGATTTGGCTTATGGTTAAAAGTGACTTAAAAGGACACAAATGCTCACTTCGAGGGCTTAAAGCGTGTTTATTCACTGCGGGAAGAGATATAAACAACATTTAGAGTAAATTATTGTTCATGCGAGAACGTTCAATTTTTCATGCAAAACGATCGATGACCCGCGACCTGATGAAATTGCTCTGAGATGACCAAAATGGTCCGTTTTGAAAATGTTCATCTTTCAACTAATTTTGACTCTCAGAGGTGGATCATCACTTTTGGAGATAAAATGAGCATCGTTATCGTCATTTTCATGCTTCTAGGGAGCCAAAACTCAAGATTTGGCTCATGGTTAAAAGTGACTTAAAAGGCCCGAAATGCTCACTTCGAGGGCTTAAAACTTGTTTATTCACTGCAGGAAGAGATATAAACAACATTTAGAGTAAATTATTGTTCATGCGAGAACGTTCAATTTTTCATGCAAAACGATCGATGACCCGCGACCTGATGAAATTACTCTGAGATGACCAAAATGGTCCGTTTTGAAAATGTTCATCTTTCAACTAATTTTGACTCTCAGAGGTTGATCATCACTTTTGGAGATAAAATGAGCATCGTTATCGTCATTTTCATGCTTCTAGGGAGCCAAAACTCAAGATTTGGCTTATGGTTAAAAGTGACTTAAAAGGACCCAAATGCTCACTTTGAGGGCTTAAAACGTGTTTATTCACTGCGGAAAGAGACATAAACAATATTTAGAGTGAATTAATGTTCATGCGAGAACGTTCAATTTTTCATGCAAAACGATCGATGACCCGCGACCTGATGAAATGACTCTGAGATGACCAAAATGTTCCGTCTTGAAAATTTTCATCTTTGAACTAATTTTGACTCTCAGAGGTGGATCATCACTTTTGGAGATAAAATGAGCATCGTTATCGTCATTTTCATGCTTCTAGGGAGCCAAAACTCAAGATTTGGCTTATGGTTAAAAGTGACTTAAAAGGACCCAAATGCTCACTTCGAGGGCTTAAAGCGTGTTTATTCACTGCGGGAAGAGATATAAACAACATTTAGAGTAAATTATTGTTCATGCGAGAACGTTCAATTTTTCATGCAAAACGATCGATGACCAACCTGATGAAATTGCTCTGAGATGACCAAAATGGTCCGTTTTGAAAATGTTCATCTTTCAACTAATTTTGACTCTCAGAGGTGGATCATCACTTTTGGAGATAAAATGAGCATCGTTATCGTCATTTTCATGCTTCTAGGGAGCCAAAACTCAAGATTTGGCTCATGGTTAAAAGTGACTTAAAAGGCCCAAAATGCTCACTTCGAGGGCTTAAAACGTGTTTATTCACTGCCGGAAGAGATATAAACAATAGTTAGAGTGAATTAATGTTCATGCGAGAACGTTCAATTTTTCATGCAAAACAATCGATGACCCGCGACCTGATGAAATTGCTCTGAGATGACCAAAATGGTCCGTTTTGAAAATGTTCATCTTTCAACTAATTTTGACTCTCAGAGGTGGATCATCACTATTGGAGATAAAATGAGCATCGTTATCGTCATTTTCATGCTTCTAGGGAGCCAAAACTCAAGATTTGGCTTATGGTTAAAAGTGACTTAACAGGACCCAAATGCTCACTTCGAGGGCTTAAAACGTGTTTATTCACTGCAGGAAGAGATATAAACAACATTTAGAGTAAATTATTGTTCATGCGAGAACGTTCAATTTTTCATGCAAAACGATCGATGACCCGCGACCTGATGAAATTGCTCTGAGATGACCAAAATGGTCCGTTTTGAAAATGTTCATCTTTCAACTAATTTTGACTCTCAGAGGTGGATCATCACTTTTGGAGATAAAATGAGCATCGTTATAGTCATTTTCATGCTTCTAGGGAGCCAAAACTCAAGATTTGGCTCATGGTTAAAAGTGACTTAAAAGGCCCAAAATGCTCACTTCGAGGGCTTAAAACGTGTTTATTCACTGCCGGACGAGATATAAACAATAGTTAGAGTGAATTATTGTTCATGCGAGAACGTTCAATTTTTCATGCAAAACGATCGATGACCCGCGACCTGATGAAATTGCTCTGAGATGACCAAAATGGTCCGTTTTGAAAATTTTCATCTTTCAACTAATTTTGACTCTCAGAGGTGGATCATCACTTTTGGAGATAAAATGAGCATCGTTATCGCCATTTTCATGCTTCTAGGGAGCCAAAACTCAAGATTTGGCTCATGGTTAAAAGTGACTGAAAAGGCCCAAAATGCTCACTTCGAGGGCTTAAAACGTGTTTATTCACTGCGGGAAGAGATATAAACAATAGTTAGAGTGAATTAATGTTCATGCGAGAACGTTCAATTTTTCATGCAAAACGATCGATGACCCGCGACCTGATGAAATGACTCTGAGATGACCAAAATGTTCCGTTTTGAAAATTTTCATCTTTCAACTAATTTTGACTCTCAGAGGTGGATCATCACTTTTGGAGATAAAATGAGCATCGTTATAGTCATTTTCATGCTTCTAGGGAGCCAAAACTCAAGATTTGGCTTATGGTTAAAAGTGACTTAAAAGGACCCAAATGCTCACTTTGAGGGCTTAAAACGTGTTTATTCACTGCAGGAAGAGATATAAACAACATTTAGAGTAAATTATTGTTCATGCGAGAACGTTCAATTTTTCATGCAAAACGATCGATGACCCGCGACCTGATGAAATTGCTCTGAGATGACCAAAATGGTCCGTTTTGAAAATTTTCATCTTTCAAATAATTTTGACTCTCAGAGGTTGATCATCACTTTTGGAGATAAAATGAGCATCGTTATCGTCATTTTCATGCTTCTAGGGAGCCAAAACTCAAGATTTGGCTTATGGTTAAAAGTGACTTAAAAGGACCCAAATGCTCACTTTGAGGGCTTAAAACGTGTTTATTCACTGCGGAAAGAGACATAAACAATATTTAGAGTGAATTAATGTTCATGCGAGAACGTTCAATTTTTCATGCAAAACGATCGATGACCCGCGACCTGATGAAATGACTCTGAGATGACCAAAATGTTCCGTCTTGAAAATTTTCATCTTTCAACTAATTTTGACTCTCAGAGGTGGATCATCACTTTTGGAGATAAAATGAGCATCGTTATCGTCATTTTCATGCTTCTAGGGAGCCAAAACTCAAGATTTGGCTTATGGTTAAAAGTGACTTAAAAGGACCCAAATGCTCACTTCGAGGGCTTAAAGCGTGTTTATTCACTGCGGGAAGAGATATAAACAACATTTAGAGTAAATTATTGTTCATGCGAGAACGTTCAATTTTTCATGCAAAACGATCGATGACCAACCTGATGAAATTGCTCTGAGATGACCAAAATGGTCCGTTTTGAAAATGTTCATCTTTCAACTAATTTTGACTCTCAGAGGTGGATCATCACTTTTGGAGATAAAATGAGCATCGTTATCGTCATTTTCATGCTTCTAGGGAGCCAAAACTCAAGATTTGGCTCATGGTTAAAAGTGACTTAAAAGGCCCAAAATGCTCACTTCGAGGGCTTAAAACGTGTTTATTCACTGCCGGAAGAGATATAAACAATAGTTAGAGTGAATTAATGTTCATGCGAGAACGTTCAATTTTTCATGCAAAACAATCGATGACCCGCGACCTGATGAAATTGCTCTGAGATGACCAAAATGGTCCGTTTTGAAAATGTTCATCTTTCAACTAATTTTGACTCTCAGAGGTGGATCATCACTATTGGAGATAAAATGAGCATCGTTATCGTCATTTTCATGCTTCTAGGGAGCCAAAACTCAAGATTTGGCTTATGGTTAAAAGTGACTTAACAGGACCCAAATGCTCACTTCGAGGGCTTAAAACGTGTTTATTCACTGCAGGAAGAGATATAAACAACATTTAGAGTAAATTATTGTTCATGCGAGAACGTTCAATTTTTCATGCAAAACGATCGATGACCCGCGACCTGATGAAATTGCTCTGAGATGACCAAAATGGTCCGTTTTGAAAATGTTCATCTTTCAACTAATTTTGACTCTCAGAGGTGGATCATCACTTTTGGAGATAAAATGAGCATCGTTATAGTCATTTTCATGCTTCTAGGGAGCCAAAACTCAAGATTTGGCTCATGGTTAAAAGTGACTTAAAAGGCCCAAAATGCTCACTTCGAGGGCTTAAAACGTGTTTATTCACTGCCGGACGAGATATAAACAATAGTTAGAGTGAATTAATGTTCATGCGAGAACGTTCAATTTTTCATGCAAAACGATCGATGACCCGCGACCTGATGAAATGACTCTGAGATGACCAAAATGTTCCGTTTTGAAAATTTTCATCTTTCAACTAATTTTGACTCTCAGAGGTGGATCATCACTTTTGGAGATAAAATGAGCATCGTTATAGTCATTTTCATGCTTCTAGGGAGCCAAAACTCAAGATTTGGCTTATGGTTAAAAGTGACTTAAAAGGACCCAAATGCTCACTTTGAGGGCTTAAAACGTGTTTATTCACTGCAGGAAGAGATATAAACAACATTTAGAGTAAATTATTGTTCATGCGAGAACGTTCAATTTTTCATGCAAAACGATCGATGACCCGCGACCTGATGAAATTGCTCTGAGATGACCAAAATGGTCCGTTTTGAAAATTTTCATCTTTCAAATAATTTTGACTCTCAGAGGTTGATCATCACTTTTGGAGATAAAATGAGCATCGTTATCGTCATTTTCATGCTTCTAGGGAGCCAAAACTCAAGATTTGGCTTATGGTTAAAAGTGACTTAAAAGGACCCAAATGCTCACTTTGAGGGCTTAAAACGTGTTTATTCACTGCGGAAAGAGATATAAACAATATTTAGAGTGAATTAATGTTCATGCGAGAACGTTCAATTTTTCATGCAAAACGATCGATGACCCGCGACCTGATGAAATGACTCTGAGATGACCAAAATGTTCCGTTTTGAAAATTTTCATCTTTCAACTAATTTTGACTCTCAGAGGTGGATCATCACTTTTGGAGATAAAATGAGCATCGTTATCGTCATTTTCATGCTTCTAGGGAGCCAAAACTCAAGATTTGGCTTATGGTTAAAAGTGACTTAAAAGGACACAAATGCTCACTTCGAGGGCTTCAAACTTGTTTATTCATTGCAGGAAGAGATATAAACAACATTTAGAGTAAATTATTGTTCATGCGAGAACGTTCAATTTTTCATGCAAAACGATCGATGACCCGCGACCTGATGAAATTACTCTGAGATGACCAAAATGGTCCGTTTTGAAAATTTTCATCTTTCAACTAATTTTGACTCTCAGAGGTTGATCATCACTTTTGGAGATAAAATGAGCATCGTTATCGTCATTTTCATGCTTCTAGGGAGCCAAAACTCAAGATTTGGCTTATGGTTAAAAGTGACTTAAAAGGACCCAAATGCTCACTTTGAGGGCTTAAAACGTGTTTATTCACTGCGGAAAGAGACATAAACAATATTTAGAGTGAATTAATGTTCATGCGAGAACGTTCAATTTTTCATGCAAAACGATCGATGACCCGCGACCTGATGAAATGACTCTGAGATGACCAAAATGTTCCGTCTTGAAAATTTTCATCTTTCAACTAATTTTGACTCTCAGAGGTGGATCATCACTTTTGGAGATAAAATGAGCATCGTTATCGTCATTTTCATGCTTCTAGGGAGCCAAAACTCAAGATTTGGCTTATGGTTAAAAGTGACTTAAAAGGACCCAAATGCTCACTTCGAGGGCTTAAAGCGTGTTTATTCACTGCGGGAAGAGATATAAACAACATTTAGAGTAAATTATTGTTCATGCGAGAACGTTCAATTTTTCATGCAAAACGATCGATGACCCGCGACCTGATGAAATTGCTCTGAGATGACCAAAATGGTCCGTTTTGAAATTTTTCATCTTTCAACTAATTTTGACTCTCAGAGGTGGATCATCACTTTTGGAGATAAAATGAGCATCGTTATCGCCATTTTCATGCTTCTAGGGAGCCAAAACTCAAGATTTGGCTCATGGTTAAAAGTGACTGAAAAGGCCCAAAATGCTCACTTCGAGGACTTAAAACGTGTTTATTCACTGCGGGAAGAGATATAAACAATAGTTAGAGTGAATTAATGTTCATGCGAGAACGTTCAATTTTTCATGCAAAACGATCGATGACCCGCGACCTGATGAAATGACTCTGAGATGACCAAAATGTTCCGTTTTGAAAATTTTCATCTTTCAACTAATTTTGACTCTCAGAGGTGGATCATCACTTTTGGAGATAAAATGAGCATCGTTATAGTCATTTTCATGCTTCTAGGGAGCCAAAACTCAAGATTTGGCTTATGGTTAAAAGTGACTTAAAAGGACACAAATGCTCACTTCGAGGGCTTAAAACGTGTTTATTCACTGCAGGAAGAGATATAAACAACATTTAGAGTAAATTATTGTTCATGCGAGAACGTTCAATTTTTCATGCAAAACGATCGATGACCCGCGACCTGATGAAATTGCTCTGAGATGACCAAAATGGTCCGTTTTTAAATTTTTCATCTTTCAACTAATTTTGACTCTCAGAGGTTGATCATCACTTTTGGAGATAAAATGAGCATCGTTATCGTCATTTTCATGCTTCTAGGGAGCCAAAACTCAAGATTTGGCTTATGGTTAAAAGTGACTTAAAAGGACCCAAATGCTCACTTTGAGGGTTTAAAACGTGTTTATTCACTGCGGAAAGAGATATAAACAATATTTAGAGTGAATTAATGTTCATGCGAGAACGTTCAATTTTTCATGCAAAACGATCGATGACCCGCGACCTGATGAAATGACTCTGAGATGACCAAAATGTTCCGTTTTGAAAAAGTTAATCTTTCAACTAATTTTGACTCTCAGAGGTGGATCATCACTTTTGGAGATAAAATGAGCATCGTTATCGTAATTTTCATGCTTCTAGGGAGCCAAAACTCAAGATTTGGCTTATGGTTAAAAGTGACTATAAAGGACCCAAATGCTCACTTCGAGGGCTTAAAACGTGTTTATTCACTGCGGGAAGAGATATAAACAATAGTTAGAGTGAATTAATGTTCATGCGAGAACGTTCAATTTTTCATGCAAAACGATCGATGACCCGCGACCTGATGAAATGACTCTGAGATTACCAAAATGTTCCGTTTTGAAAATTTTCATCTTTCAACTAATTTTGACTCTCAGAGGTGGATCATCACTTTTGGAGATAAAATGAGCATCGTTATCGTCATTTTCATGCTTCTAGGGAGCCAAAACTCAAGATTTGGCTTATGGTTAAAAGTGACTTAAAAGGACCCAAATGCTCACTTGGAGGGCTTAAAACGTGTTTATTCACTGCGGGAAGAGATATAAACAACATTTAGAGTAAATTATTGTTCATGCGAGAACGTTCAATTTTTCATGCAAAACGATCGATGACCCGCGACCTGATGAAATTACTCTGAGATGACCAAAATGGTCCGTTTTGAAAATTTTCATCTTTCAACTAATTTTGACTCTCAGAGGTTGATCATCACTTTTGGAGATAAAATGAGCATCGTTATCGCCATTTTCATGCTTCTAGGGAGCCAAAACTCAAGATTTGGCTCATGGTTAAAAGTGACTGAAAAGGCCCAAAATGCTCACTTCGAGGGCTTAAAACGTGTTTATTCACTGCGGGAAGAGATATAAACAATAGTTAGAGTGAATTAAAGTTCATGCGAGAACGTTCAATTTTTCATGCAAAACGATCGATGACCCGCGACCTGATGAAATGACTCTGAGATGACCAAAATGTTCCGTTTTGAAAATTTTCATCTTTCAACTAATTTTGACTCTCAGAGGTGGATCATCACTTTTGGAGATAAAATGAGCATCGTTATAGTCATTTTCATGCTTCTAGGGAGCCAAAACTCAAGATTTGGCTTATGGTTAAAAGTGACTTAAAAGGACCCAAATGCTCACTTCGAGGGCTTAAAACGTGTTTATTCACTGCAGGAAGAGATATAAACAACATTTAGAGTAAATTATTGTTCATGCGAGAACGTTCAATTTTTCATGCAAAACGATCGATGACCCGCGACCTGATGAAATTGCTCTGAGATGACCAAAATGGTCCGTTTTGAAATTTTTCATCTTTCAACTAATTTTGACTCTCAGAGGTTGATCATCACTTTTGGAGATAAAATGAGCATCGTTATCGTAATTTTCATGCTTCTAGGGAGCCAAAACTCAAGATTTGGCTTATGGTTAAAAGTGACTTAAAAGGACCCAAATGCTCACTTTGAGGGCTTAAAACGTGTTTATTCACTGCGGAAAGAGATATAAACAGTATTTAGAGTGAATTAATGTTCATGCGAGAACGTTCAATTTTTCATGCAAAACGATCGATGACCCCGCGACCTGATGAAATGACTCTGAGATGACCAAAATGTTCCGTTTTGAAAAAGTTCATCTTTCAACTAATTTTGACTCTCAGAGGTGGATCATCACTTTTGGAGATAAAATGAGCATCGTTATCGTAATTTTCATGCTTCTAGGGAGCCAAAACTCAAGATTTGGCTTATGGTTAAAAGTGACTTAAAAGGACCCAAATGCTCACTTTGAGGGTTTAAAACGTGTTTATTCACTGCGGAAAGAGATATAAACAATATTTAGAGTGAATTAATGTTCATGCGAGAACGTTCAATTTTTCATGCAAAACGATCGATGACCCGCGACCTGATGAAATGACTCTGAGATGACCAAAATGTTCCGTTTTGAAAAAGTTAATCTTTCAACTAATTTTGACTCTCAGAGGTGGATCATCACTTTTGGAGATAAAATGAGCATCGTTATCGTAATTTTCATGCTTCTAGGGAGCCAAAACTCAAGATTTGGCTTATGGTTAAAAGTGACTATAAAGGACCCAAATGCTCACTTCGAGGGCTTAAAACGTGTTTATTCACTGCGGGAAGAGATATAAACAATAGTTAGAGTGAATTAATGTTCATGCGAGAACGTTCAATTTTTCATGCAAAATGATCGATGACCCGCGACCTGATGAAATGACTCTGAGATTACCAAAATGTTCCGTTTTGAAAATTTTCATCTTTCAACTAATTTTGACTCTCAGAGGTGGATCATCACTTTTGGAGATAAAATTAGCATCGTTATCGTCATTTTCATGCTTCTAGGGAGCCAAAACTCAAGATTTGGCTTATGGTTAAAAGTGACTTAAAAGGACCCAAATGCTCACTTGGAGGGCTTAAAACGTGTTTATTCACTGCGGGAAGAGATATAAACAACATTTAGAGTAAATTATTGTTCATGCGAGAACGTTCAATTTTTCATGCAAAACGATCGATGACCCGCGACCTGATGAAATTACTCTGAGATGACCAAAATGGTCCGTTTTGAAAATTTTCATCTTTCAACTAATTTTGACTCTCAGAGTTTGATCATCACTTTTGGAGATAAAATGAGCATCGTTATCGTCATTTTCATGCTTCTAGGGAGCCAAAACTCAAGATTTGGCTTATGGTTAAAAGTGACTTAAAAGGACCCAAATGCTCACTTTGAGGGCTTAAAACGTGTTTATTCACTGCGGAAAGAGATATAAACAATATTTAGAGTGAATTAATGTTCATGCGAGAACGTTCAATTTTTCATGCAAAACGATCGATGACCCGCGACCTGATGAAATGACTCTGAGATGACCAAAATTTTTCGTCTTGAAAATTTTCATCTTTCAACTAATTTTGACTCTCAGAGGTGGATCATCACTTTTGGAGATAAAATGAGCATCGTTATCGTCATTTTCATGCTTCTAGGGAGCCAAAACTCAAGATTTGGCTTATGGTTAAAAGTGACTTAACAGGACCCAAATGCTCACTTCGAGGGCTTAAAACGTGTTTATTCACTGCAGGAAGAGATATAAACAACATTTAGAGTAAATTATTGTTCATGCGAGAACGTTCAATTTTTCATGCAAAACGATCGATGACCCGCGACCTGATGAAATTGCTCTGAGATGACCAAAATGGTCCGTTTTGAAAATTTTCATCTTTCAACTAATTTTGACTCTCAGAGGTGGATCATCACTTTTGGAGATAAAATGAGCATCGTTATCGCCATTTTCATGCTTCTAGGGAGCCAAAACTCAAGATTTGGCTCATGGTTAAAAGTGACTGAAAAGGCCCAAAATGCTCACTTCGAGGGCTTAAAACGTGTTTATTCACTGCGGGAAGAGATATAAACAATAGTTAGAGTGAATTAATGTTCATGCGAGAACGTTCAATTTTTCATGCAAAACGATCGATGACCCCGCGACCTGATGAAATGACTCTGAGATGACCAAAATGTTCCGTTTTGAAAAAGTTCATCTTTCAACTAATTTTGACTCTCAGAGGTGGATCATCACTTTTGGAGATAAAATGAGCATCGTTATCGTAATTTTCATGCTTCTAGGGAGCCAAAACTCAAGATTTGGCTTATGGTTAAAAGTGACTATAAAGGACCCAAATGCTCACTTCGAGGGCTTAAAACGTGTTTATTTACTGCGGGAAGAGATATAAACAATAGTTAGAGTGAATTAATGTTCATGCGAGAACGTTCAATTTTTCATGCAAAACGATCGATGACCCGCGACCTGATGAAATGACTCTGAGATTACCAAAATGTTCCGTTTTGAAAATTTTCATCTTTCAACTAATTTTGACTCTCAGAGGTGGATCATCACTTTTGGAGATAAAATGAGCATCGTTATCGTCATTTTCATGCTTCTAGGGAGCCAAAACTCAAGATTTGGCTTATGGTTAAAAGTGACTTAAAAGGACCCAAATGCTCACTTGGAGGGCTTAAAACGTGTTTATTCACTGCGGAAAGAGATATAAACAACATTTAGAGTAAATTATTGTTCATGCGAGAACGTTCAATTTTTCATGCAAAACGATCGATGACCCGCGACCTGATGAAATTACTCTGAGATGACCAAAATGGTCCGTTTTGAAAATTTTCATCTTTCAACTAATTTTGACTCTCAGAGGTTGATCATCACTTTTGGAGATAAAATGAGCATCGTTATCGTCATTTTCATGCTTCTAGGGAGCCAAAACTCAAGATTTGGCTTATGGTTAAAAGTGACTTAAAAGGACCCAAATGCTCACTTTGAGGGCTTAAAACGTGTTTATTCACTGCGGAAAGAGATATAAACAATATTTAGAGTGAATTAATGTTCATGCGAGAACGTTCAATTTTTCATGCAAAACGATCGATGACCTTACCTGATGAAATGACTCTGAGATGACCAAAATGTTCCGTCTTGAAAATTTTCATCTTTCAACTAATTTTGACTCTCAGAGGTGGATCATCACTTTTGGAGATAAAATGAGCATCGTTATCGTCATTTTCATGCTTCTAGGGAGCCAAAACTCAAGATTTGGCTTATGGTTAAAAGTGACTTAAAAGGACCCAAATGCTCACTTCGAGGGCATAAAGCGTGTTTATTCACTGCGTGAAGAGATATAAACAACATTTAGAGTAAATTATTGTTCATGCGAGAACGTTCAATTTTTCATGCAAAATGATCGATGACCCGCGACCTGATGAAATTGCTCTTAGATGACCAAAATGGTCCGTTTTGAAATTTTTCATCTTTCAACTAATTTTGACTCTCAGAGGCTGATCATCACTTTTGGAGATAAAATGAGCATCGTTATCGTCATTTTCATGCTTCTAGGGAGCCAAAACTCATGATTTGGCTTATGGTTAAAAGTGACTTAAAAGGACCCAAATGCTCACTTTGAGGGCTTAAAACGTGTTTATTCACTGCGGGAAGAGATATAAACAACATTTAGAGTAAATTATTGTTCATGCGAGAACGTTCAATTTTTCATGCAAAACGATCGATGACCCGCGACCTGATGAAATTACTCTGAGATGACCAAAATGGTCCGTTTTGAAAATGTTCATCTTTCAACTAATTTTGACTCTCAGAGGTTTATCATCACTTTTGGAGATAAAATGAGCATCGTTATCGTCATTTTCATGCTTCTAGGGAGCCAAAACTCAAGATTTGGCTTATGGTTAAAAGTGACTTAAAAGGACCCAAATGCTCACTTTGAGGGCTTAAAACGTGTTCATTCACTGCGGAAAGAGATATAAACAATATTTAGAGTGAATTAATGTACATGCGAGAACGTTCAATTTTTCATGCAAAACGACCGATGACCCGCGACCTGATGAAATGACTCTGAGATGACCAAAATGTTCCGTCTTGAAAATTTTCATCTTTCAACTAATTTTGACTCTCAGAGGTGGATCATCACTTTTGGAGATAAAATGAGCATCGTTATCGCCATTTTCATGCTTCTAGGGAGCCAAAACTCAAGATTTGGCTCATGGTTAAAAGTGACTGAAAAGGCCCAAAATGCTCACTTCGAGGGCTTAAAACGTGTTTATTCACTGCGGGAAGAGATATAAACAATAGTTAGAGTGAATTAATGTTCATGCGAGAACGTTCAATTTTTCATGCAAAACGATCGATGACCCGCGACCTGATGAAATGACTCTGAGATGACCAAAATGTTCCGTTTTGAAAATTTTCATCTTTCAACTAATTTTGACTCTCAGAGGTGGATCATCACTTTTGGAGATAAAATGAGCATCGTTATAGTCATTTTCATGCTTCTAGGGAGCCAAAACTCAAGATTTGGCTTATGGTTAAAAGTGACTTAAAAGGACACAAATGCTCACTTCGAGGGCTTAAAACGTGTTTATTCACTGCAGGAAGAGATATAAACAACATTTAGAGTAAATTATTGTTCATGCGAGAACGTTCAATTTTTCATGCAAAACGATCGATGACCCGCGACCTGATAAAATTGCTCTGAGATGACCAAAATGGTCCGTTTTGAAATTTTTCATCTTTCAACTAATTTTGACTCTCAGAGGTTGATCATCACTTTTGGAGATAAAATGAGCATCGTTATCGTCATTTTCATGCTTCTAAGGAGCCAAAACTCAAGATTTGGCTTATGGTTAAAAGTGACTTAAAAGGACCCAAATGCTCACTTTGAGGGCTTAAAACGTGTTTATTCACTGCGGAAAGAGATATAAACAATATTTAGAGTGAATTAATGTTCATGCGAGAACGTTCCATTTTTCATGCAAAACGATCGATGACCCGCGACCTGATGAAATGACTCTGAGATGACCAAAATGTTCCGTTTTGAAAAAGTTCATCTTTCAACTAATTTTGACTCTCAGAGGTGGATCATCACTTTTGGAGATAAAATGAGCATCGTTATCGTAATTTTCATGCTTCTAGGGAGCCAAAACTCAAGATTTGGCTTATGGTTAAAAGTGACTTAAAAGGACCCAAATGCTCACTTGGATGGCTTAAAACGTGTTTATTCACTGCGGGAAGAGATATAAACAACATTTAGAGTAAATTATTGTTCATGCGAGAACGTTCAATTTTTCATGCAAAACGATCGATGACCCGCGACCTGATGAAATTACTCTGAGATGACCAAAATGTTCCGTTTTGAAAATTTTCATCTTTCAACTAATTTTGACTCTCAGAGGTGGATCGTCACTTTTGGAGATGAAATGAGCATCGTTATAGTCATTTTCATGCTTCTAGGGAGCCAAAACTCAAGATTTGGCTTATGGTTAAAAGTGACTTAAAAGGACACAAATGCTCACTTCGAGGGCTTCAAACTTGTTTATTCACTGCAGGAAGAGATATAAACAACATTTAGAGTAAATTATTGTTCATGCGAGAACGTTCAATTTTTCATGCAAAACGATCGATGACCCGCGACCTGATGAAATTACTCTGAGATGACCAAAATGGTCCGTTTTGAAAATTTTCATCTTTCAACTAATTTTGACTCTCAGAGGTTGATCATCACTTTTGGAGATAAAATGAGCATCGTTATCGTCATTTTCATGCTTCTAGGGAGCCAAAACTCAAGATTTGGCTTATGGTTAAAAGTGACTTAAAAGGACCCAAATGCTCACTTTGAGGGCTTAAAACGTGTTTATTCACTGCGGAAAGAGACATAAACAATATTTAGAGTGAATTAATGTTCATGCGAGAACGTTCAATTTTTCATGCAAAACGATCGATGACCCGCGACCTGATGAAATGACTCTGAGATGACCAAAATGTTCCGTCTTGAAAATTTTCATCTTTCAACTAATTTTGACTCTCAGAGGTGGATCATCACTTTTGGAGATAAAATGAGCATCGTTATCGTCATTTTCATGCTTCTAGGGAGCCAAAACTCAAGATTTGGCTTATGGTTAAAAGTGACTTAAAAGGACCCAAATGCTCACTTCGAGGGCTTAAAGCGTGTTTATTCACTGCGGGAAGAGATATAAACAACATTTAGAGTAAATTATTGTTCATGCGAGAACGTTCAATTTTTCATGCAAAACGATCGATGACCCGCGACCTGATGAAATTGCTCTGAGATGACCAAAATGGTCCGTTTTGAAAATGTTCATCTTTCAACTAATTTTGACTCTCAGAGGTGGATCATCACTTTTGGAGATAAAATGAGCATCGTTATCGTCATTTTCATGCTTCTAGGGAGCCAAAACTCAAGATTTGGCTCATGGTTAAAAGTGACTTAAAAGGCCCAAAATGCTCACTTCGAGGGCTTAAAACTTGTTTATTCACTGCAGGAAGAGATATAAACAACATTTAGAGTAAATTATTGTTCATGCGAGAACGTTCAATTTTTCATGCAAAACGATCGATGACCCGCGACCTGATGAAATTACTCTGAGATGACCAAAATGGTCCGTTTTGAAAATTTTCATCTTTCAACTAATTTTGACTCTCAGAGGTTGATCATCACTTTTGGAGATAAAATGAGCATCGTTATCGTCATTTTCATGCTTCTAGGGAGCCAAAACTCAAGATTTGGCTTATGGTTAAAAGTGACTTAAAAGGACCCAAATGCTCACTTTGAGGGCTTAAAACGTGTTTATTCACTGCGGAAAGAGACATAAACAATATTTAGAGTGAATTAATGTTCATGCGAGAACGTTCAATTTTTCATGCAAAACGATCGATGACCCGCGACCTGATGAAATGACTCTGAGATGACCAAAATGTTCCGTCTTGAAAATTTTCATCTTTCAACTAATTTTGACTCTCAGAGGTGGATCATCACTTTTGGAGATAAAATGAGCATCGTTATCGTCATTTTCATGCTTCTAGGGAGCCAAAACTCAAGATTTGGCTTATGGTTAAAAGTGACTTAAAAGGACCCAAATGCTCACTTTGAGGGCTTAAAACGTGTTTATTCACTGCAGGAAGAGATATAAACAACATTTAGAGTAAATTATTGTTCATGCGAGAACGTTCAATTTTTCATGCAAAACGATCGATGACCCGCGACCTGATGAAATTACTCTGAGATGACCAAAATGGTCCGTTTTGAAAATTTTCATCTTTCAACTAATTTTGACTCTCAGAGGTTGATCATCACTTTTGGAGATAAAATGAGCATCGTTATCGTCATTTTCATGCTTCTAGGGAGCCAAAACTCAAGATTTGGCTTATGGTTAAAAGTGACTTAAAAGGACCCAAATGCTCACTTTGAGGGCTTAAAACGTGTTTATTCACTGCGGAAAGAGACATAAACAATATTTAGAGTGAATTAATGTTCATGCGAGAACGTTCAATTTTTCATGCAAAACGATCGATGACCCGCGACCTGATGAAATGACTCTGAGATGACCAAAATGTTCCGTCTTGAAAATTTTCATCTTTCAACTAATTTTGACTCTCAGAGGTGGATCATCACTTTTGGAGATAAAATGAGCATCGTTATCGTCATTTTCATGCTTCTAGGGAGCCAAAACTCAAGATTTGGCTTATGGTTAAAAGTGACTTAAAAGGACCCAAATGCTCACTTCGAGGGCTTAAAGCGTGTTTATTCACTGCGGGAAGAGATATAAACAACATTTAGAGTAAATTATTGTTCATGCGAGAACGTTCAATTTTTCATGCAAAACGATCGATGACCCGCGACCTGATGAAATTGCTCTGAGATGACCAAAATGGTCCGTTTTGAAAATGTTCATCTTTCAACTAATTTTGACTCTCAGAGGTGGATCATCACTTTTGGAGATAAAATGAGCATCGTTATCGTCATTTTCATGCTTCTAGGGAGCCAAAACTCAAGATTTGGCTCATGGTTAAAAGTGACTTAAAAGGCCCAAAATGCTCACTTCGAGGGCTTAAAACTTGTTTATTCACTGCAGGAAGAGATATAAACAACATTTAGAGTAAATTATTGTTCATGCGAGAACGTTCAATTTTTCATGCAAAACGATCGATGACCCGCGACCTGATGAAATTACTCTGAGATGACCAAAATGGTCCGTTTTGAAAATTTTCATCTTTCAACTAATTTTGACTCTCAGAGGTTGATCATCACTTTTGGAGATAAAATGAGCATCGTTATCGTCATTTTCATGCTTCTAGGGAGCCAAAACTCAAGATTTGGCTTATGGTTAAAAGTGACTTAAAAGGACCCAAATGCTCACTTTGAGGGCTTAAAACGTGTTTATTCACTGCGGAAAGAGACATAAACAATATTTAGAGTGAATTAATGTTCATGCGAGAACGTTCAATTTTTCATGCAAAACGATCGATGACCCGCGACCTGATGAAATGACTCTGAGATGACCAAAATGTTCCGTCTTGAAAATTTTCATCTTTCAACTAATTTTGACTCTCAGAGGTGGATCATCACTTTTGGAGATAAAATGAGCATCGTTATCGTCATTTTCATGCTTCTAGGGAGCCAAAACTCAAGATTTGGCTTATGGTTAAAAGTGACTTAAAAGGACCCAAATGCTCACTTTGAGGGCTTAAAACGTGTTTATTCACTGCGGAAAGAGATATAAACAATATTTAGAGTGAATTAATGTTCATGCGAGAACGTTCAATTTTTCATGCAAAACGATCGATGACCCGCGACCTGATGAAATGACTCTGAGATGACCAAAATGTTCCGTTTTGAAAATTTTCATCTTTCAACTAATTTTGACTCTCAGAGGTGGATCATCACTTTTGGAGATAAAATGAGCATCGTTATAGTCATTTTCATGCTTCTAGGGAGCCAAAACTCAAGATTTGGCTTATGGTTAAAAGTGACTTAAAAGGACACAAATGCTCACTTCGAGGGCTTAAAACGTGTTTATTCACTGCAGGAAGAGATATAAACAACATTTAGAGTAAATTATTGTTCATGCGAGAACGTTCAATTTTTCATGCAAAACGATCGATGACCCGCGACCTGATGAAATTGCTCTGAGATGACCAAAATGGTCCGTTTTGAAATTTTTCATCTTTCAACTAATTTTGACTCTCAGAGGCTGATCATCACTTTTGGAGATAAAATGAGCATCGTTATCGTCATTTTCATGCTTCTAGGGAGCCAAAACTCAAGATTTGGCTTATGGTTAAAAGTGACTTAAAAGGACCCAAATGCTCACTTTGAGGGCTTAAAACGTGTTTATTCACTGCGGGAAGAGATATAAACAACATTTAGAGTAAATTATTGTTCATGCGAGAACGTTCAATTTTTCATGCAAAACGATCGATGACCCGCGACCTGATGAAATTACTCTGAGATGACCAAAATGGTCCGTTTTGAAAATTTTCATCTTTCAACTAATTTTGACTCTCAGAGGTTTATCATCACTTTTGGAGATAAAATGAGCATCGTTATCGTCATTTTCATGCTTCTAGAGAGCCAAAACTCAAGATTTGGCTTATGGTTAAAAGTGATTTAAAAGGATCCAAATGCTCACTTTGAGGGCTTAAAACGTGTTTATTCACTGCGGAAAGAGATATAAACAATATTTAGAGTGAATTAATGTTCATGCGAGAACGTTCAATTTTTCATGCAAAACGATCGATGACCCGCGACCTGATGAAATGACTCTGAGATGACCAAAATGTTCCGTCTTGAAAATTTTCATCTTTCAACTAATTTTGACTCTCAGAGGTGGATCATCACTTTTGGAGATAAAATGAGCATCGTTATCGTCATTTTCATGCTTCTAGGGAGCCAAAACTCAAGATTTGGCTTATGGTTAAAAGTGACTTAAAAGGACCCAAATGCTCACTTCGAGGGCTTAAAGCGTGTTTATTCACTGCGGGAAGAGATATAAACAACATTTAGAGTAAATTATTGTTCATGCGAGAACGTTCAATTTTTCTTTCAAAACGATCGATGACCCGCGACCTGATGAAATTGCTCTGAGATGACCAAAATGTTACGTTTTGAAAATGTTCATCTTTCAACTAATTTTGACTCTCAGAGGTGGATCATCACTTTTGGAGATAAAATGAGCATCGTTATCGTCATTTTCATGCTTCTAGGGAGCCAAAACTCAAGATTTGGCTCATGGTTAAAAGTGACTTAAAAGGCCCAAAATGCTCATTTCGAGGGCTTAAAACGTGTTTATTCACTGCCGGAAGAGATATAAACAATAGTTAGAGTGAATTAATGTTCATGCGAGAACGTTCAATTTTTCATGCAAAACAATCGATGACCCGCGACCTGATGAAATTGCTCTGAGATGACCAAAATGGTTCGTTTTGAAAATGTTCATCTTTCAACTAATTTTGACTCTCAGAGGTGGATCATCACTATTGGAGATAAAATGAGCATCGTTATCGTCATTTTCATGCTTCTAGGGAGCCAAAACTCAAGATTTGGCTTATGGTTAAAAGTGACTTAACAGGACCCAAATGCTCACTTCGAGGGCTTAAAACGTGTTTATTCACTGCAGGAAGAGATATAAACAACATTTAGAGTAAATTATTGTTCATGCGAGAACGTTCAATTTTTCATGCAAAACGATCGATGACCCGCGACCTGATGAAATTGCTCTGAGATGACCAAAATGGTCCGTTTTGAAAATTTTCATCTTTCAACTAATTTTGACTCTCAGAGGTGGATCATCACTTTTGGAGATAAAATGAGCATCGTTATCGCCATTTTCATGCTTCTAGGGAGCCAAAACTCAAGATTTGGCTTATGGTTAAAAGTGACTTAAAAGGACACAAATGCTCACTTCGAGGGCTTAAAACGTGTTTATTCACTGCGGGAAGAGATATAAACAACATTTAGAGTAAATTATTGTTCATGCGAGAACGTTCAATTTTTCATGCAAAACGATCGATGACCCGCGACCTGATGAAATTGCTCTGAGATGACCAAAATGGTCCGTTTTGAAATTTTTCATCTTTCAAATAATTTTGACTCTCAGAGGTTGATCATCACTTTTGGAGATAAAATGAGCATCGTTATCGTCATTTTCATGCTTCTAGGGAGCCAAAACTCAAGATTTGGCTTATGGTTAAAAGTGACTTAAAAGGACCCAAATGCTCACTTTGAGGGCTTAAAACGTGTTTATTCACTGCGGAAAGAGATATAAACAATATTTAGAGTGAATTAATGTTCATGCGAGAACGTTCAATTTTTCATGCAAAACGATCGATGACCCGCGACCTGATGAAATGACTCTGAGATGACCAAAATGTTCCGTTTTGAAAAAGTTCATCTTTCAACTAATTTTGACTCTCAGAGGTGGATCATCACTTTTGGAGATAAAATGAGCATCGTTATCGTAATTTTCATGCTTCTAGGGAGCCAAAACTCAAGATTTGGCTTATGGTTAAAAGTGACTTAAAAGGACCCAAATGCTCACTTGGAGGGCTTAAAACGTGTTTATTCACTGCGGGAAGAGATATAAACAACATTTAGAGTAAATTATTGTTCATGCGAGAACGTTCAATTTTTCATGCAAAACGATCGATGACCCGCGACCTGATGAAATTACTCTGAGATGACCAAAATGGTCCGTTTTGAAAATTTTCATCTTTCAACTAATTTTGACTCTCAGAGGTTGATCATCACTTTTGGAGATAAAATGAGCATCGTTATCGTCATTTTCATGCTTCTAGGGAGCCAAAACTCAAGATTTGGCTTATGGTTAAAAGTGACTTAAAAGGACCCAAATGCTCACTTGGAGGGCTTAAAACGTGTTTATTCACTGCGGGAAGAGATATAAACAACATTTAGAGTAAATTATTGTTCATGCGAGAACGTTCAATTTTTCATGCAAAACGATCGATGACCCGCGACCTGATGAAATTACTCTGAGATGACCAAAATGGTCCGTTTTGAAAATTTTCATCTTTCAACTAATTTTGACTCTCAGAGTTTGATCATCACTTTTGGAGATAAAATGAGCATCGTTATCGTCATTTTCATGCTTCTAGGGAGCCAAAACTCAAGATTTGGCTTATGGTTAAAAGTGACTTAAAAGGACCCAAATGCTCACTTTGAGGGCTTAAAACGTGTTTATTCACTGCGGAAAGAGATATAAACAATATTTAGAGTGAATTATTGTTCATGCGAGAACGTTCAATTTTTCATGCAAAACGATCGATGACCCGCGACCTGATGAAATTGCTCTGAGATGACCAAAATGGTCCGTTTTGAAATTTTTCATCTTTCAACTAATTTTGACTCTCAGAGGCTGATCATCACTTTTGGAGATAAAATGAGCATCGTTATCGTCATTTTCATGCTTCTAGGGAGCCAAAACTCAAGATTTGGCTTATGGTTAAAAGTGACTTAAAAGGACCCAAATGCTCACTTTGAGGGCTTAAAACGTGTTTATTCACTGCGGGAAGAGATATAAACAACATTTAGAGTAAATTATTGTTCATGCGAGAACGTTCAATTTTTCATGCAAAACGATCAATGACCCGCGACCTGATGAAATTACTCTGAGATGACCAAAATGGTCCGTTTTGAAAATTTTCATCTTTCAACTAATTTTGACTCTCAGAGGTTTATCATCACTTTTGGAGATAAAATGAGCATCGTTATCGTCATTTTCATGCTTCTAGAGAGCCAAAACTCAAGATTTGGCTTATGGTTAAAAGTGACTTAAAAGGATCCAAATGCTCACTTTGAGGGCTTAAAACGTGTTTATTCACTGCGGAAAGAGATATAAACAATATTTAGAGTGAATTAATGTTCATGCGAGAACGTTCAATTTTTCATGCAAAACGATCGATGACCCGCGACCTGATGAAATGACTCTGAGATGACCAAAATGTTCCGTCTTGAAAATTTTCATCTTTCAACTAATTTTGACTCTCAGAGGTGGATCATCACTTTTGGAGATAAAATGAGCATCGTTATCGTCATTTTCATGCTTCTAGGGAGCCAAAACTCAAGATTTGGCTTATGGTTAAAAGTGACTTAAAAGGACCCAAATGCTCACTTCGAGGGCTTAAAGCGTGTTTATTCACTGCGGGAAGAGATATAAACAACATTTAGAGTAAATTATTGTTCATGCGAGAACGTTCAATTTTTCTTTCAAAACGATCGATGACCCGCGACCTGATGAAATTGCTCTGAGATGACCAAAATGTTACGTTTTGAAAATGTTCATCTTTCAACTAATTTTGACTCTCAGAGGTGGATCATCACTTTTGGAGATAAAATGAGCATCGTTATCGTCATTTTCATGCTTCTAGGGAGCCAAAACTCAAGATTTGGCTCATGGTTAAAAGTGACTTAAAAGGCCCAAAATGCTCATTTCGAGGGCTTAAAACGTGTTTATTCACTGCCGGAAGAGATATAAACAATAGTTAGAGTGAATTAATGTTCATGCGAGAACGTTCAATTTTTCATGCAAAACAATCGATGACCCGCGACCTGATGAAATTGCTCTGAGATGACCAAAATGGTTCGTTTTGAAAATGTTCATCTTTCAACTAATTTTGACTCTCAGAGGTGGATCATCACTATTGGAGATAAAATGAGCATCGTTATCGTCATTTTCATGCTTCTAGGGAGCCAAAACTCAAGATTTGGCTTATGGTTAAAAGTGACTTAACAGGACCCAAATGCTCACTTCGAGGGCTTAAAACGTGTTTATTCACTGCAGGAAGAGATATAAACAACATTTAGAGTAAATTATTGTTCATGCGAGAACGTTCAATTTTTCATGCAAAACGATCGATGACCCGCGACCTGATGAAATTGCTCTGAGATGACCAAAATGGTCCGTTTTGAAAATTTTCATCTTTCAACTAATTTTGACTCTCAGAGGTGGATCATCACTTTTGGAGATAAAATGAGCATCGTTATCGCCATTTTCATGCTTCTAGGGAGCCAAAACTCAAGATTTGGCTTATGGTTAAAAGTGACTTAAAAGGACACAAATGCTCACTTCGAGGGCTTAAAACGTGTTTATTCACTGCGGGAAGAGATATAAACAACATTTAGAGTAAATTATTGTTCATGCGAGAACGTTAAATTTTTCATGCAAAACGATCGATGACCCGCGACCTGATGAAATTGCTCTGAGATGACCAAAATGGTCCGTTTTGAAATTTTTCATCTTTCAAATAATTTTGACTCTCAGAGGTTGATCATCACTTTTGGAGATAAAATGAGCATCGTTATCGTCATTTTCATGCTTCTAGGGAGCCAAAACTCAAGATTTGGCTTATGGTTAAAAGTGACTTAAAAGGACCCAAATGCTCACTTTGAGGGCTTAAAACGTGTTTATTCACTGCGGAAAGAGATATAAACAATATTTAGAGTGAATTAATGTTCATGCGAGAACGTTCAATTTTTCATGCAAAACGATCGATGACCCGCGACCTGATGAAATGACTCTGAGATGACCAAAATGTTCCGTTTTGAAAAAGTTCATCTTTCAACTAATTTTGACTCTCAGAGGTGGATCATCACTTTTGGAGATAAAATGAGCATCGTTATCGTAATTTTCATGCTTCTAGGGAGCCAAAACTCAAGATTTGGCTTATGGTTAAAAGTGACTTAAAAGGACCCAAATGCTCACTTGGAGGGCTTAAAACGTGTTTATTCACTGCGGGAAGAGATATAAACAACATTTAGAGTAAATTATTGTTCATGCGAGAACGTTCAATTTTTCATGCAAAACGATCGATGACCCGCGACCTGATGAAATTACTCTGAGATGACCAAAATGGTCCGTTTTGAAAATTTTCATCTTTCAACTAATTTTGACTCTCAGAGGTTGATCATCACTTTTGGAGATAAAATGAGCATCGTTATCGTCATTTTCATGCTTCTAGGGAGCCAAAACTCAAGATTTGGCTTATGGTTAAAAGTGACTTAAAAGGACCCAAATGCTCACTTGGAGGGCTTAAAACGTGTTTATTCACTGCGGGAAGAGATATAAACAACATTTAGAGTAAATTATTGTTCATGCGAGAACGTTCAATTTTTCATGCAAAACGATCGATGACCCGCGACCTGATGAAATTACTCTGAGATGACCAAAATGGTCCGTTTTGAAAATTTTCATCTTTCAACTAATTTTGACTCTCAGAGTTTGATCATCACTTTTGGAGATAAAATGAGCATCGTTATCGTCATTTTCATGCTTCTAGGGAGCCAAAACTCAAGATTTGGCTTATGGTTAAAAGTGACTTAAAAGGACCCAAATGCTCACTTTGAGGGCTTAAAACGTGTTTATTCACTGCGGAAAGAGATATAAACAATATTTAGAGTGAATTAATGTTCATGCGAGAACGTTCAATTTTTCATGCAAAACGATCGATGACCCGCGACCTGATGAAATGACTCTGAGATGACCAAAATTTTTCGTCTTGAAAATTTTCATCTTTCAACTAATTTTGACTCTCAGAGGTGGATCATCACTTTTGGAGATAAAATGAGCATCGTTATCGTCATTTTCATGCTTCTAGGGAGCCAAAACTCAAGATTTGGCTTATGGTTAAAAGTGACTTAACAGGACCCAAATGCTCACTTCGAGGGCTTAAAACGTGTTTATTCACTGCAGGAAGAGATATAAACAACATTTAGAGTAAATTATTGTTCATGCGAGAACGTTCAATTTTTCATGCAAAACGATCGATGACCCGCGACCTGATGAAATTGCTCTGAGATGACCAAAATGGTCCGTTTTGAAAATTTTCATCTTTCAACTAATTTTGACTCTCAGAGGTGGATCATCACTTTTGGAGATAAAATGAGCATCGTTATCGCCATTTTCATGCTTCTAGGGAGCCAAAACTCAAGATTTGGCTCATGGTTAAAAGTGACTGAAAAGGCCCAAAATGCTCACTTCGAGGGCTTAAAACGTGTTTATTCACTGCGGGAAGAGATATAAACAATAGTTAGAGTGAATTAATGTTCATGCGAGAACGTTCAATTTTTCATGCAAAACGATTGATGACCCGCGACCTGATGAAATGACTCTGAGATGACCAAAATGTTCCGTTTTGAAAATTTTCATCTTTCAACTAATTTTGACTCTCAGAGGTGGATCATCACTTTTGGAGATAAAATGAGCATCGTTATAGTCATTTTCATGCTTCTAGGGAGCCAAAACTCAAGATTTGGCTTATGGTTAAAAGTGACTTAAAAGGACCCAAATGCTCACTTCGAGGGCTTAAAACGTGTTTATTCACTGCAGGAAGAGATATAAACAACATTTAGAGTGAATTAATGTTCATGCGAGAACGTTCAATTTTTCATGCAAAACGACCGATGACCCGCGACCTGATGAAATGACTCTGAGATGACCAAAATGTTCCGTCTTGAAAATTTTCATCTTTCAACTAATTTTGACTCTCAGAGGTGGATCATCACTTTTGGAGATAAAATGAGCATCGTTATCGTCATTTTCATGCTTCTAGGGAGCCAAAACTCAAGATTTGGCTTATGGTTAAAAGTGACTTAAAAGGACCCAAATGCTCACTTCGAGGGCTTAAAGCGTGTTTATTCACTGCGGGAAGAGATATAAACAACATTTAGAGTAAATTATTGTTCATGCGAGAACGTTAAATTTTTCATTCAAAACGATCGATGACCCGCGACCTGATTAAATTGCTCTGAGATGACCAAAATGTTACGTTTTGAAAATGTTCATCTTTCAACTAATTTTGACTCTCAGAGGTGGATCATCACTTTTGGAGATAAAATGAGCATCGTTATCGTCATTTTCATGCTTCTAGGGAGCCAAAACTCAAGATTTGGCTCATGGTTAAAAGTGACTTAAAAGGCCCAAAATGCTCACTTCGAGGGCTTAAAACGTGTTTATTCACTGCCGGAAGAGATATAAACAATAGTTAGAGTGAATTAATGTTCATGCGAGAACGTTCAATTTTTCATGCAAAACAATCGATGACCCGCGACCTGATGAAATTGCTCTGAGATGACCAAAATGGTTCGTTTTGAAAAAGTTCATCTTTCAACTAATTTTGACTCTCAGAGGTGGATCATCACTTTTGGAGATAAAATGAGCATCGTTATCGTCATTTTCATGCTTCTAGGGAGCCAAAACTCAAGATTTGGCTTATGGTTAAAAGTGACTTAAAAGGACCCAAATGCTCACTTCGAGGGCTTAAAACGTGTTTATTCACTGCAGGAAGAGATATAAACAACATTTAGAGTGAATTAATGTTCATGCGAGAACGTTCAATTTTTCATGCAAAACGATCGATGACCCCGCGACCTGATGAAATGACTCTGAGATGACCAAAATGTTCCGTTTTGAAAAAGTTCATCTTTCAACTAATTTTGACTCTCAGAGGTGGATCATCACTTTTGGAGATAAAATGAGCATCGTTATCGTAATTTTCATGCTTCTAGGGAGCCAAAACTCAAGATTTGGCTTATGGTTAAAAGTGACTATAAAGGACCCAAATGCTCACTTCGAGGGCTTAAAACGTGTTTATTTACTGCGGGAAGAGATATAAGCAATAGTTAGAGTGAATTAATGTTCATGCGAGAACGTTCAATTTTTCATGCAAAACGATCGATGACCCGCGACCTGATGAAATGACTCTGAGATTACCAAAATGTTCCGTTTTGAAAATTTTCATCTTTCAACTAATTTTGACTCTCAGAGGTGGATCATCACTTTTGGAGATAAAATGAGCATCGTTATCGTCATTTTCATGCTTCTAGGGAGCCAAAACTCAAGATTTGGCTTATGGTTAAAAGTGACTTAAAAGGACCCAAATGCTCACTTGGAGGGCTTAAAACGTGTTTATTCACTGCGGAAAGAGATATAAACAACATTTAGAGTAAATTATTGTTCATGCGAGAACGTTCAATTTTTCATGCAAAACGATCGATGACCCGCGACCTGATGAAATTACTCTGAGATGACCAAAATGGTCCGTTTTGAAAATTTTCATCTTTCAACTAATTTTGACTCTCAGAGGTTGATCATCACTTTTGGAGATAAAATGAGCATCGTTATCGTCATTTTCATGCTTCTAGGGAGCCAAAACTCAAGATTTGGCTTATGGTTAAAAGTGACTTAAAAGGACCCAAATGCTCACTTTGAGGGCTTAAAACGTGTTTATTCACTGCGGAAAGAGATATAAACAATATTTAGAGTGAATTAATGTTCATGCGAGAACGTTCAATTTTTCATGCAAAACGATCGATGACCTTACCTGATGAAATGACTCTGAGATGACCAAAATGTTCCGTCTTGAAAATTTTCATCTTTCAACTAATTTTGACTCTCAGAGGTGGATCATCACTTTTGGAGATAAAATGAGCATCGTTATCGTCATTTTCATGCTTCTAGGGAGCCAAAACTCAAGATTTGGCTTATGGTTAAAAGTGACTTAAAAGGACCCAAATGCTCACTTCGAGGGCATAAAGCGTGTTTATTCACTGCGGGAAGAGATATAAACAACATTTAGAGTAAATTATTGTTCATGCGAGAACGTTCAATTTTTCATGCAAAATGATCGATGACCCGCGACCTGATGAAATTGCTCTTAGATGACCAAAATGGTCCGTTTTGAAAATGTTCATGTTTCAACTAATTTTGACTCTCAGAGGTGGATCATCACTATTGGAGATAAAATGAGCATCGTTATCGTCATTTTCATGCTTCTAGGGTGCCAAAACTCAAGATTTGGCTCATGGTTAAAAGTGACTTAAAAGGCCCAAAATGCTCACTTCGAGGGCTTAAAACGTGTTTATTCACTGCCGGAAGAGATATAAACAATAGTTAGAGTGAATTAATGTTCATGCGAGAACGTTCAATTTTTCATGCAAAACAATCGATGACCCGCGACCTGATGAAATTACTCTGAGATGACCAAAATGGTCCGTTTTGAAAATTTTCATCTTTCAACTAATTTTGACTCTCAGAGGTTTATCATCACTTTTGGAGATAAAATGAGCATCGTTATCGTCATTTTCATGCTTCTAGGGAGCCAAAACTCAAGATTTGGCTTATGGTTAAAAGTGACTTAAAAGGACCCAAATGCTCACTTTGAGGGCTTAAAACGTGTTTATTCACTGCGGAAAGAGATATAAACAATATTTAGAGTGAATTAATGTTCATGCGAGAACGTTCAATTTTTCATGCAAAACGACCGATGACCCGCGACCTGATGAAATGACTCTGAGATGACCAAAATGTTCCGTCTTGAAAATTTTCATCTTTCAACTAATTTTGACTCTCAGAGGTGGATCATCACTTTTGGAGATAAAATGAGCATCGTTATCGTCATTTTCATGCTTCTAGGGAGCCAAAACTCAAGATTTGGCTTATGGTTAAAAGTGACTTAAAAGGACCCAAATGCTCACTTCGAGGGCTTAAAGCGTGTTTATTCACTGCGGGAAGAGATATAAACAACATTTAGAGTAAATTATTGTTCATGCGAGAACGTTAAATTTTTCATTCAAAACGATCGATGACCCGCGACCTGATTAAATTGCTCTGAGATGACCAAAATGTTACGTTTTGAAAATGTTCATCTTTCAACTAATTTTGACTCTCAGAGGTGGATCATCACTTTTGGAGATAAAATGAGCATCGTTATCGTCATTTTCATGCTTCTAGGGAGCCAAAACTCAAGATTTGGCTCATGGTTAAAAGTGACTTAAAAGGCCCAAAATGCTCACTTCGAGGGCTTAAAACGTGTTTATTCACTGCCGGAAGAGATATAAACAATAGTTAGAGTGAATTAATGTTCATGCGAGAACGTTCAATTTTTCATGCAAAACAATCGATGACCCGCGACCTGATGAAATTGCTCTGAGATGACCAAAATGGTTCGTTTTGAAAAAGTTCATCTTTCAACTAATTTTGACTCTCAGAGGTGGATCATCACTTTTGGAGATAAAATGAGCATCGTTATCGTCATTTTCATGCTTCTAGGGAGCCAAAACTCAAGATTTGGCTTATGGTTAAAAGTGACTTAACAGGACCCAAATGCTCACTTCGAGGGCTTAAAACGTGTTTATTCACTGCAGGAAGAGATATAAACAACATTTAGAGTAAATTATTGTTCATGCGAGAACGTTCAATTTTTCATGCAAAACGATCGATGACCCGCGACCTGATGAAATTGCTCTGAGATGACCAAAATGGTCCGTTTTGAAAATTTTCATCTTTCAACTAATTTTGACTCTCAGAGGTGGATCATCACTTTTGGAGATAAAATGAGCATCGTTATCGCCATTTTCATGCTTCTAGGGAGCCAAAACTCAAGATTTGGCTCATGGTTAAAAGTGACTGAAAAGGCCCAAATTGCTCACTTCGAGGGCTTAAAACGTGTTTATTCACTGCGGGAAGAGATATAAACAATAGTTAGAGTGAATTAATGTTCATGCGAGAACGTTCAATTTTTCATGCAAAACGATCGATGACCCGCGACCTGATGAAATGACTCTGAGATGACCAAAATGTTCCGTTTTGAAAATTTTCATCTTTCAACTAATTTTGACTCTCAGAGGTGGATCATCACTTTTGGAGATAAAATGAGCATCGTTATAGTCATTTTCATGCTTCTAGGGAGCCAAAACTCAAGATTTGGCTTATGGTTAAAAGTGACTTAAAAGGACACAAATGCTCACTTCAAGGGCTTAAAACGTGTTTATTCACTGCAGGAAGAGATATAAACAACATTTAGAGTAAATTATTGTTCATGCGAGAACGTTCAATTTTTCATGCAAAACGATCGATGACCCGCGACCTGATAAAATTGCTCTGAGATGACCAAAATGGTCCGTTTTGAAATTTTTCATCTTTCAACTAATTTTGACTCTCAGAGGTTGATCATCACTTTTGGAGATAAAATGAGCATCGTTATCGTCATTTTCATGCTTCTAGGGAGCCAAAACTCAAGATTTGGCTTATGGTTAAAAGTGACTTAAAAGGACCCAAATGCTCACTTTGAGGGCTTAAAACGTGTTTATTCACTGCGGAAAGAGATATAAACAATATTTAGAGTGAATTAATGTTCATGCGAGAACGTTCAATTTTTCATGCAAAACGATCGATGACCCGCGACCTGATGAAATGACTCTGAGATGACCAAAATGTTCCGTTTTGAAAAAGTTCATCTTTCAACTAATTTTGACTCTCAGAGGTGGATCATCACTTTTGGAGATAAAATGAGCATCGTTATCGTAATTTTCATGCTTCTAGGGAGCCAAAACTCAAGATTTGGCTTATGGTTAAAAGTGACTTAAAAGGACCCAAATGCTCACTTGGAGGGCTTAAAACGTGTTTATTCACTGCGGGAAGAGATATAAACAACATTTAGAGTAAATTATTGTTCATGCGAGAACGTTCAATTTTTCATGCAAAACGATCGATGACCCGCGACCTGATGAAATTACTCTGAGATGACCAAAATGTTCCGTTTTGAAAATTTTCATCTTTCAACTAATTTTGACTCTCAGAGGTGGATCATCACTTTTGGAGATGAAATGAGCATCGTTATAGTCATTTTCATGCTTCTAGGGAGCCAAAACTCAAGATTTGGCTTATGGTTAAAAGTGACTTAAAAGGACCCAAATGCTCACTTTGAGGGCTTAAAACGTGTTTATTCACTGCGGAAAGAGACATAAACAATATTTAGAGTGAATTAATGTTCATGCGAGAACGTTCAATTTTTCATGCAAAACGATCGATGACCCGCGACCTGATGAAATGACTCTGAGATGACCAAAATGTTCCGTCTTGAAAATTTTCATCTTTCAACTAATTTTGACTCTCAGAGGTGGATCATCACTTTTGGAGATAAAATGAGCATCGTTATCGTCATTTTCATGCTTCTAGAGAGCCAAAACTCAAGATTTGGCTTATGGTTAAAAGTGACTTAAAAGGACCCAAATGCTCACTTCGAGGGCATAAAGCGTGTTTATTCACTGCGGGAAGAGATATAAACAACATTTAGAGTAAATTATTGTTCATGCGAGAACGTTCAATTTTTCATGCAAAACGATCGATGACCCGCGACCTGATGAAATTGCTCTGAGATGACCAAAATGGTCCGTTTTGAAAATGTTCATCTTTCAACTAATTTTGACTCTCAGAGGTGGATCATCACTTTTGGAGATAAAATGAGCATCGTTATCGTCATTTTCATGCTTCTAGGGAGCCAAAACTCAAGATTTGGCTCATGGTTAAAAGTGACTTAAAAGGCCCAAAATGCTCACTTTGAGGGCTTAAAACGTGTTTATTCACTGCGGAAAGAGACATAAACAATATTTAGAGTGAATTAATGTTCATGCGAGAACGTTCAATTTTTCATGCAAAACGATCGATGACCCGCGACCTGATGAAATGACTCTGAGATGACCAAAATGTTCCGTCTTGAAAATTTTCATCTTTCAACTAATTTTGACTCTCAGAGGTGGATCATCACTTTTGGAGATAAAATGAGCATCGTTATCGTCATTTTCATGCTTCTAGGGAGCCAAAACTCAAGATTTGGCTTATGGTTAAAAGTGACTTAAAAGGACCCAAATGCTCACTTTGAGGGCTTAAAACGTGTTTATTCACTGCGGAAAGAGATATAAACAATATTTAGAGTGAATTAATATTCATGCGAGAACGTTCAATTTTTCATGCAAAACGATCGATGACCCGCGACCTGATGAAATGACTCTGAGATGACCAAAATGTTCCGTTTTGAAAATTTTCATCTTTCAACTAATTTTGACTCTCAGAGGTGGATCATCACTTTTGGAGATAAAATGAGCATCGTTATAGTCATTTTCATGCTTCTAGGGAGCCAAAACTCAAGATTTGGCTTATGGTTAAAAGTGACTTAAAAGGACACAAATGCTCACTTCGAGGGCTTAAAACGTGTTTATTCACTGCAGGAAGAGATATAAACAACATTTAGAGTAAATTATTGTTCATGCGAGAACGTTCAATTTTTCATGCAAAACGATCGATGACCCGCGACCTGATGAAATTGCTCTGAGATGACCAAAATGGTCCGTTTTGAAATTTTTCATCTTTCAACTAATTTTGACTCTCAGAGGCTGATCATCACTTTTGGAGATAAAATGAGCATCGTTATCGTCATTTTCATGCTTCTAGGGAGCCAAAACTCAAGATTTGGCTTATGGTTAAAAGTGACTTAAAAGGACCCAAATGCTCACTTTGAGGGCTTAAAACGTGTTTATTCACTGCGGGAAGAGATATAAACAACATTTAGAGTAAATTATTGTTCATGCGAGAACGTTCAATTTTTCATGCAAAACAATCGATGACCCGCGACCTGATGAAATTACTCTGAGATGACCAAAATGGTCCGTTTTGAAAATTTTCATCTTTCAACTAATTTTGACTCTCAGAGGTTTATCATCACTTTTGGAGATAAAATGAGCATCGTTATCGTCATTTTCATGCTTCTAGGGAGCCAAAACTCAAGATTTGGCTTATGGTTAAAAGTGACTTAAAAGGATCCAAATGCTCACTTTGAGGGCTTAAAACGTGTTTATTCACTGCGGAAAGAGATATAAACAATATTTAGAGTGAATTAATGTTCATGCGAGAACGTTCAATTTTTCATGCAAAACGATCGATGACCCGCGACCTGATGAAATGACTCTGAGATGACCAAAATGTTCCGTCTTGAAAATTTTCATCTTTCAACTAATTTTGACTCTCAGAGGTGGATCATCACTTTTGGAGATAAAATGAGCATCGTTATCGTCATTTTCATGCTTCTAGGGAGCCAAAACTCAAGATTTGGCTTATGGTTAAAAGTGACTTAAAAGGACCCAAATGCTCACTTCGAGGGCTTAAAGCGTGTTTATTCACTGCGGGAAGAGATATAAACAACATTTAGAGTAAATTATTGTTCATGCGAGAACGTTCAATTTTTCTTTCAAAACGATCGATGACCCGCGACCTGATGAAATTGCTCTGAGATGACCAAAATGTTACGTTTTGAAAATGTTCATCTTTCAACTAATTTTGACTCTCAGAGGTGGATCATCACTTTTGGAGATAAAATGAGCATCGTTATCGTCATTTTCATGCTTCTAGGGAGCCAAAACTCAAGATTTGGCTCATGGTTAAAAGTGACTTAAAAGGCCCAAAATGCTCATTTCGAGGGCTTAAAACGTGTTTATTCACTGCCGGAAGAGATATAAACAATAGTTAGAGTGAATTAATGTTCATGCGAGAACGTTCAATTTTTCATGCAAAACAATCGATGACCCGCGACCTGATGAAATTGCTCTGAGATGACCAAAATGGTTCGTTTTGAAAATGTTCATCTTTCAACTAATTTTGACTCTCAGAGGTGGATCATCACTATTGGAGATAAAATGAGCATCGTTATCGTCATTTTCATGCTTCCAGGGAGCCAAAACTCAAGATTTGGCTTATGGTTAAAAGTGACTTAACAGGACCCAAATGCTCACTTCGAGGGCTTAAAACGTGTTTATTCACTGCAGGAAGAGATATAAACAACATTTAGAGTAAATTATTGTTCATGCGAGAACGTTCAATTTTTCATGCAAAACGATCGATGACCCGCGACCTGATGAAATTGCTCTGAGATGACCAAAATGGTCCGTTTTGAAAATGTTCATCTTTCAACTAATTTTGACTCTCAGAGGTGGATCATCACTTTTGGAGATAAAATGAGCATCGTTATCGCCATTTTCATGCTTCTAGGGAGCCAAAACTCAAGATTTGGCTTATGGTTAAAAGTGACTTAAAAGGACACAAATGCTCACTTCGAGGGCTTAAAACGTGTTTATTCACTGCGGGAAGAGATATAAACAACATTTAGAGTAAATTATTGTTCATGCGAGAACGTTCAATTTTTCATGCAAAACGATCGATGACCCGCGACCTGATGAAATTGCTCTGAGATGACCAAAATGGTCCGTTTTGAAATTTTTCATCTTTCAAATAATTTTGACTCTCAGAGGTGGATCATCACTATTGGAGATAAAATGAGCATCGTTATCGTCATTTTCATGCTTCTAGGGTGCCAAAACTCAAGATTTGGCTCATGGTTAAAAGTGACTTAAAAGGCCCAAAATGCTCACTTCGAGGGCTTAAAACGTGTTTATTCACTGCCGGAAGAGATATAAACAATAGTTAGAGTGAATTAATGTTCATGCGAGAACGTTCAATTTTTCATGCAAAACAATCGATGACCCGCGACCTGATGAAATTGCTCTGAGATTACCAAAATGGTCCGTTTTGAAAATTTTCATCTTTCAACTAATTTTGACTCTCAGAGGTGGATCATCACTTTTGGAGATAAAATGAGCATCGTTATAGTCATTTTCATGCTTATAGGGAGCCAAAACTCAAGATTTGGCTTATGGTTAAAAGTGACTTAAAAGGACACAAATGCTCACTTCGAGGGCTTAAAACGTGTTTATTCACTGCAGGAAGAGATATAAACAACATTTAGAGTAAATTATTGTTCATGCGAGAACGTTCAATTTTTCATGCAAAACGATCGATGACCCGCGACCTGATGAAATTGCTCTGAGATGACCAAAATGGTCCGTTTTGAAATTTTTCATCTTTCAACTAATTTTGACTCTCAGAGGCTGATCATCACTTTTGGAGATAAAATGAGCATCGTTATCGTCATTTTCATGCTTCTAGGGAGCCAAAACTCAAGATTTGGCTTATGGTTAAAAGTGACTTAAAAGGACCCAAATGCTCACTTTGAGGGCTTAAAACGTGTTTATTCACTGCGGGAAGAGATATAAACAACATTTAGAGTAAATTATTGTTCATGCGAGAACGTTCAATTTTTCATGCAAAACGATCGATGACCCGCGACCTGATGAAATTACTCTGAGATGACCAAAATGGTCCGTTTTGAAAATTTTCATCTTTCAACTAATTTTGACTCTCAGAGGTTTATCATCACTTTTGGAGATAAAATGAGCATCGTTATCGTCATTTTCATGCTTCTAGGGAGCCAAAACTCAAGATTTGGCTTATGGTTAAAAGTGACTTAAAAGGACCCAAATGCTCACTTTGAGGGCTTAAAACGTGTTTATTCACTGCGGAAAGAGATATAAACAATATTTAGAGTGAATTAATGTTCATGCGAGAACGTTCAATTTTTCATGCAAAACGACCGATGACCCGCGACCTGATGAAATGACTCTGAGATGACCAAAATGTTCCGTCTTGAAAATTTTCATCTTTCAACTAATTTTGACTCTCAGAGGTGGATCATCACTTTTGGAGATAAAATGAGCATCGTTATCGTCATTTTCATGCTTCTAGGGAGCCAAAACTCAAGATTTGGCTTATGGTTAAAAGTGACTTAAAAGGACCCAAATGCTCACTTCGAGGGCTTAAAGCGTGTTTATTCACTGCGGGAAGAGATATAAACAACATTTAGAGTAAATTATTGTTCATGCGAGAACGTTAAATTTTTCATTCAAAACGATCGATGACCCGCGACCTGATTAAATTGCTCTGAGATGACCAAAATGTTACGTTTTGAAAATGTTCATCTTTCAACTAATTTTGACTCTCAGAGGTGGATCATCACTTTTGGAGATAAAATGAGCATCGTTATCGTCATTTTCATGCTTCTAGGGAGCCAAAACTCAAGATTTGGCTCATGGTTAAAAGTGACTTAAAAGGCCCAAAATGCTCACTTCGAGGGCTTAAAACGTGTTTATTCACTGCCGGAAGAGATATAAACAATAGTTAGAGTGAATTAATGTTCATGCGAGAACGTTCAATTTTTCATGCAAAACAATCGATGACCCGCGACCTGATGAAATTGCTCTGAGATGACCAAAATGGTTCGTTTTGAAAATGTTCATCTTTCAACTAATTTTGACTCTCAGAGGTGGATCATCACTATTGGAGATAAAATGAGCATCGTTATCGTCATTTTCATGCTTCTAGGGAGCCAAAACTCAAGATTTGGCTTATGGTTAAAAGTGACTTAACAGGACCCAAATGCTCACTTCGAGGGCTTAAAACGTGTTTATTCACTGCAGGAAGAGATATAAACAACATTTAGAGTAAATTATTGTTCATGCGAGAACGTTCAATTTTTCATGCAAAACGATCGATGACCCGCGACCTGATGAAATTGCTCTGAGATGACCAAAATGGTCCGTTTTGAAAATTTTCATCTTTCAACTAATTTTGACTCTCAGAGGTGGATCATCACTTTTGGAGATAAAATGAGCATCGTTATCGCCATTTTCATGCTTCTAGGGAGCCAAAACTCAAGATTTGGCTCATGGTTAAAAGTGACTGAAAAGGCCCAAAATGCTCACTTCGAGGGCTTAAAACGTGTTTATTCACTGCGGGAAGAGATATAAACAATAGTTAGAGTGAATTAATGTTCATGCGAGAACGTTCAATTTTTCATGCAAAACGATCGATGACCCGCGACCTGATGAAATGACTCTGAGATGACCAAAATGTTCCGTTTTGAAAATTTTCATCTTTCAACTAATTTTGACTCTCAGAGGTGGATCATCACTTTTGGAGATAAAATGAGCATCGTTATAGTCATTTTCATGCTTCTAGGGAGCCAAAACTCAAGATTTGGCTTATGGTTAAAAGTGACTTAAAAGGACACAAATGCTCACTTCAAGGGCTTAAAACGTGTTTATTCACTGCAGGAAGAGATATAAACAACATTTAGAGTAAATTATTGTTCATGCGAGAACGTTCAATTTTTCATGCAAAACGATCGATGACCCGCGACCTGATAAAATTGCTCTGAGATGACCAAAATGGTCCGTTTTGAAAATTTTCATCTTTCAACTAATTTTGACTCTCAGAGGTGGATCATCACTTTTGGAGATAAAATGAGCATCGTTATCGCCATTTTCATGCTTCTAGGGAGCCAAAACTCAAGATTTGGCTCATGGTTAAAAGTGACTGAAAAGGCCCAAAATGCTCACTTCGAGGGCTTAAAACGTGTTTATTCACTGCGGGAAGAGATATAAACAATAGTTAGAGTGAATTAATGTTCATGCGAGAACGTTCAATTTTTCATGCAAAACGATCGATGACCCGCGACCTGATGAAATGACTCTGAGATGACCAAAATGTTCCGTTTTGAAAATTTTCATCTTTCAACTAATTTTGACTCTCAGAGGTGGATCATCACTTTTGGAGATAAAATGAGCATCGTTATAGTCATTTTCATGCTTCTAGGGAGCCAAAACTCAAGATTTGGCTTATGGTTAAAAGTGACTTAAAAGGACACAAATGCTCACTTCAAGGGCTTAAAACGTGTTTATTCACTGCAGGAAGAGATATAAACAACATTTAGAGTAAATTATTGTTCATGCGAGAACGTTCAATTTTTCATGCAAAACGATCGATGACCCGCGACCTGATAAAATTGCTCTGAGATGACCAAAATGGTCCGTTTTGAAATTTTTCATCTTTCAACTAATTTTGACTCTCAGAGGTTGATCATCACTTTTGGAGATAAAATGAGCATCGTTATCGTCATTTTCATGCTTCTAGGGAGCCAAAACTCAAGATTTGGCTTATGGTTAAAAGTGACTTAAAAGGACCCAAATGCTCACTTTGAGGGCTTAAAACGTGTTTATTCACTGCGGAAAGAGATATAAACAATATTTAGAGTGAATTAATGTTCATGCGAGAACGTTCAATTTTTCATGCAAAACGATCGATGACCCGCGACCTGATGAAATGACTCTGAGATGACCAAAATGTTCCGTTTTGAAAAAGTTCATCTTTCAACTAATTTTGACTCTCAGAGGTGGATCATCACTTTTGGAGATAAAATGAGCATCGTTATCGTAATTTTCATGCTTCTAGGGAGCCAAAACTCAAGATTTGGCTTATGGTTAAAAGTGACTTAAAAGGACCCAAATGCTCACTTGGAGGGCTTAAAACGTGTTTATTCACTGCGGGAAGAGATATAAACAACATTTAGAGTAAATTATTGTTCATGCGAGAACGTTCAATTTTTCATGCAAAACGATCGATGACCCGCGACCTGATGAAATTACTCTGAGATGACCAAAATGTTCCGTTTTGAAAATTTTCATCTTTCAACTAATTTTGACTCTCAGAGGTGGATCATCACTTTTGGAGATGAAATGAGCATCGTTATAGTCATTTTCATGCTTCTAGGGAGCCAAAACTCAAGATTTGGCTTATGGTTAAAAGTGACTTAAAAGGACACAAATGCTCACTTCGAGGGCTTCAAACTTGTTTATTCACTGCAGGAAGAGATATAAACAACATTTAGAGTAAATTATTGTTCATGCGAGAACGTTCAATTTTTCATGCAAAACGATCGATGACCCGCGACCTGATGAAATTACTCTGAGATGACCAAAATGGTCCGTTTTGAAAATTTTCATCTTTCAACTAATTTTGACTCTCAGAGGTTGATCATCACTTTTGGAGATAAAATGAGCATCGTTATCGTCATTTTCATGCTTCTAGGGAGCCAAAACTCAAGATTTGGCTTATGGTTAAAAGTGACTTAAAAGGACCCAAATGCTCACTTTGAGGGCTTAAAACGTGTTTATTCACTGCGGAAAGAGACATAAACAATATTTAGAGTGAATTAATGTTCATGCGAGAACGTTCAATTTTTCATGCAAAACGATCGATGACCCGCGACCTGATGAAATGACTCTGAGATGACCAAAATGTTCCGTCTTGAAAATTTTCATCTTTCAACTAATTTTGACTCTCAGAGGTGGATCATCACTTTTGGAGATAAAATGAGCATCGTTATCGTCATTTTCATGCTTCTAGGGAGCCAAAACTCAAGATTTGGCTCATGGTTAAAAGTGACTTAAAAGGCCCAAAATGCTCACTTCGAGGGCTTAAAACTTGTTTATTCACTGCAGGAAGAGATATAAACAACATTTAGAGTAAATTATTGTTCATGCGAGAACGTTCAATTTTTCATGCAAAACGATCGATGACCCGCGACCTGATGAAATTACTCTGAGATGACCAAAATGGTCCGTTTTGAAAATTTTCATCTTTCAACTAATTTTGACTCTCAGAGGTTGATCATCACTTTTGGAGATAAAATGAGCATCGTTATCGTCATTTTCATGCTTCTAGGGAGCCAAAACTCAAGATTTGGCTTATGGTTAAAAGTGACTTAAAAGGACCCAAATGCTCACTTTGAGGGCTTAAAACGTGTTTATTCACTGCGGAAAGAGACATAAACAATATTTAGAGTGAATTAATGTTCATGCGAGAACGTTCAATTTTTCATGCAAAACGATCGATGACCCGCGACCTGATGAAATGACTCTGAGATGACCAAAATGTTCCGTCTTGAAAATTTTCATCTTTCAACTAATTTTGACTCTCAGAGGTGGATCATCACTTTTGGAGATAAAATGAGCATCGTTATCGTCATTTTCATGCTTCTAGGGAGCCAAAACTCAAGATTTGGCTTATGGTTAAAAGTGACTTAAAAGGACCCAAATGCTCACTTTGAGGGCTTAAAACGTGTTTATTCACTGCGGAAAGAGATATAAACAATATTTAGAGTGAATTAATGTTCATGCGAGAACGTTCAATTTTTCATGCAAAACGATCGATGACCCGCGACCTGATGAAATGACTCTGAGATGACCAAAATGTTCCGTTTTGAAAATTTTCATCTTTCAACTAATTTTGACTCTCAGAGGTGGATCATCACTTTTGGAGATAAAATGAGCATCGTTATAGTCATTTTCATGCTTCTAGGGAGCCAAAACTCAAGATTTGGCTTATGGTTAAAAGTGACTTAAAAGGACACAAATGCTCACTTCGAGGGCTTAAAACGTGTTTATTCACTGCAGGAAGAGATATAAACAACATTTAGAGTAAATTATTGTTCATGCGAGAACGTTCAATTTTTCATGCAAAACGATCGATGACCCGCGACCTGATGAAATTGCTCTGAGATGACCAAAATGGTCCGTTTTGAAATTTTTCATCTTTCAACTAATTTTGACTCTCAGAGGCTGATCATCACTTTTGGAGATAAAATGAGCATCGTTATCGTCATTTTCATGCTTCTAGGGAGCCAAAACTCAAGATTTGGCTTATGGTTAAAAGTGACTTAAAAGGACCCAAATGCTCACTTTGAGGGCTTAAAACGTGTTTATTCACTGCGGGAAGAGATATAAACAACATTTAGAGTAAATTATTGTTCATGCGAGAACGTTCAATTTTTCATGCAAAACGATCGATGACCCGCGACCTGATTAAATTACTCTGAGATGACCAAAATGGTCCGTTTTGAAAATTTTCATCTTTCAACTAATTTTGACTCTCAGAGGTTTATCATCACTTTTGGAGATAAAATGAGCATCGTTATCGTCATTTTCATGCTTCTAGGGAGCCAAAACTCAAGATTTGGCTTATGGTTAAAAGTGACTTAAAAGGATCCAAATGCTCACTTTGAGGGCTTAAAACGTGTTTATTCACTGCGGAAAGAGATATAAACAATATTTAGAGTGAATTAATGTTCATGCGAGAACGTTCAATTTTTCATGCAAAACGATCGATGACCCGCGACCTGATGAAATGACTCTGAGATGACCAAAATGTTCCGTCTTGAAAATTTTCATCTTTCAACTAATTTTGACTCTCAGAGGTGGATCATCACTTTTGGAGATAAAATGAGCATCGTTATCGTCATTTTCATGCTTCTAGGGAGCCAAAACTCAAGATTTGGCTTATGGTTAAAAGTGACTTAAAAGGACCCAAATGCTCACTTCGAGGGCTTAAAGCGTGTTTATTCACTGCGGGAAGAGATATAAACAACATTTAGAGTAAATTATTGTTCATGCGAGAACGTTCAATTTTTCTTTCAAAACGATCGATGACCCGCGACCTGATGAAATTGCTCTGAGATGACCAAAATGTTACGTTTTGAAAATGTTCATCTTTCAACTAATTTTGACTCTCAGAGGTGGATCATCACTTTTGGAGATAAAATGAGCATCGTTATCGTCATTTTCATGCTTCTAGGGAGCCAAAACTCAAGATTTGGCTCATGGTTAAAAGTGACTTAAAAGGCCCAAAATGCTCATTTCGAGGGCTTAAAACGTGTTTATTCACTGCCGGAAGAGATATAAACAATAGTTAGAGTGAATTAATGTTCATGCGAGAACGTTCAATTTTTCATGCAAAACAATCGATGACCCGCGACCTGATGAAATTGCTCTGAGATGACCAAAATGGTTCGTTTTGAAAATGTTCATCTTTCAACTAATTTTGACTCTCAGAGGTGGATCATCACTATTGGAGATAAAATGAGCATCGTTATCGTCATTTTCATGCTTCTAGGGAGCCAAAACTCAAGATTTGGCTTATGGTTAAAAGTGACTTAACAGGACCCAAATGCTCACTTCGAGGGCTTAAAACGTGTTTATTCACTGCAGGAAGAGATATAAACAACATTTAGAGTAAATTATTGTTCATGCGAGAACGTTCAATTTTTCATGCAAAACGATCGATGACCCGCGACCTGATGAAATTGCTCTGAGATGACCAAAATGGTCCGTTTTGAAAATTTTCATCTTTCAACTAATTTTGACTCTCAGAGGTGGATCATCACTTTTGGAGATAAAATGAGCATCGTTATCGCCATTTTCATGCTTCTAGGGAGCCAAAACTCAAGATTTGGCTTATGGTTAAAAGTGACTTAAAAGGACACAAATGCTCACTTCGAGGGCTTAAAACGTGTTTATTCACTGCGGGAAGAGATATAAACAACATTTAGAGTAAATTATTGTTCATGCGAGAACGTTCAATTTTTCATGCAAAACGATCGATGACCCGCGACCTGATGAAATTGCTCTGAGATGACCAAAATGGTCCGTTTTGAAATTTTTCATCTTTCAAATAATTTTGACTCTCAGAGGTTGATCATCACTTTTGGAGATAAAATGAGCATCGTTATCGTCATTTTCATGCTTCTAGGGAGCCAAAACTCAAGATTTGGCTTATGGTTAAAAGTGACTTAAAAGGACCCAAATGCTCACTTTGAGGGCTTAAAACGTGTTTATTCACTGCGGAAAGAGATATAAACAATATTTAGAGTGAATTAATGTTCATGCGAGAACGTTCAATTTTTCATGCAAAACGATCGATGACCCGCGACCTGATGAAATGACTCTGAGATGACCAAAATGTTCCGTTTTGAAAAAGTTCATCTTTCAACTAATTTTGACTCTCAGAGGTGGATCATCACTTTTGGAGATAAAATGAGCATCGTTATCGTAATTTTCATGCTTCTAGGGAGCCAAAACTCAAGATTTGGCTTATGGTTAAAAGTGACTTAAAAGGACCCAAATGCTCACTTGGAGGGCTTAAAACGTGTTTATTCACTGCGGGAAGAGATATAAACAACATTTAGAGTAAATTATTGTTCATGCGAGAACGTTCAATTTTTCATGCAAAACGATCGATGACCCGCGACCTGATGAAATTACTCTGAGATGACCAAAATGGTCCGTTTTGAAAATTTTCATCTTTCAACTAATTTTGACTCTCAGAGGTTGATCATCACTTTTGGAGATAAAATGAGCATCGTTATCGTCATTTTCATGCTTCTAGGGAGCCAAAACTCAAGATTTGGCTTATGGTTAAAAGTGACTTAAAAGGACCCAAATGCTCACTTTGAGGGCTTAAAACGTGTTTATTCACTGCGGAAAGAGATATAAACAATATTTAGAGTGAATTAATGTTCATGCGAGAACGTTCAATTTTTCATGCAAAACGATCGATGACCCGCGACCTGATGAAATGACTCTGAGATGACCAAAATGTTTCATCTTGAAAATTTTCATCTTTCAACTAATTTTGACTCTCAGAGGTGGATCATCACTTTTGGAGATAAAATGAGCATCGTTATCGTCATTTTCATGCTTCTAGGGAGCCAAAACTCAAGATTTGGCTTATGGTTAAAAGTGACTTAACAGGACCCAAATGCTCACTTCGAGGGCTTAAAACGTGTTTATTCACTGCAGGAAGAGATATAAACAACATTTAGAGTAAATTATTGTTCATGCGAGAACGTTCAATTTTTCATGCAAAACGATCGATGACCCGCGACCTGATGAAATTGCTCTGAGATGACCAAAATGGTCCGTTTTGAAAATTTTCATCTTTCAACTAATTTTGACTCTCAGAGGTGGATCATCACTTTTGGAGATAAAATGAGCATCGTTATCTCCATTTTCATGCTTCTAGGGAGCCAAAACTCAAGATTTGGCTCATGGTTAAAAGTGACTGAAAAGGCCCAAAATGCTCACTTCGAGGGCTTAAAACATGTTTATTCACTGCGGGAAGAGATATAAACAATAGTTAGAGTGAATTAATGTTCATGCGAGAACGTTCAATTTTTCATGCAAAACGATCGATGACCCGCGACCTGATGAAATGACTCTGAGATGACCAAAATGTTCCGTTTTGAAAATTTTCATCTTTCAACTAATTTTGACTCTCAGAGGTGGATCATCACTTTTGGAGATAAAATGAGCATCGTTATAGTCATTTTCATGCTTCTAGGGAGCCAAAACTCAAGATTTGGCTTATGGTTAAAAGTGACTTAAAAGGACACAAATGCTCACTTCGAGGGCTTAAAACTTGTTTATTCACTGCAGGAAGAGATATAAACAACATTTAGAGTAAATTATTGTTCATGCAAGAACGTTCAATTTTTCATGCAAAACGATCAATGACCCGCGACCTGATGAAATGACTCTGAGATGACCAAAATGTTCCGTCTTGAAAATTTTCATCTTTCAACTAATTTTGACTCTCAGAGGTGGATCATCACTTTTGGAGATAAAATGAGCATCGTTATCGTCATTTTCATGCTTCTAGGGAGCCAAAACTCAAGATTTGGCTTATGGTTAAAAGTGACTTAAAAGGACCCAAATGCTCACTTCGAGGGCTTAAAGCGTGTTTATTCACTGCGGGAAGAGATATAAACAACATTTAGAGTAAATTATTGTTCATGCGAGAACGTTCAATTTTTCATGCAAAACGATCGATGACCCGCGACCTGATGAAATTGCTCTGAGATGACCAAAATGGTCCGTTTTGAAAATTTTCATCTTTCAACTAATTTTGACTCTCAGAGGTGGATCATCACTTTTGGAGATAAAATGAGCATCGTTATCGTCATTTTCATGCTTCTAGGGAGCCAAAACTCAAGATTTGGCTCATGGTTAAAAGTGACTTAAAAGGCCCAAAATGCTCACTTCGAGGGCTTAAAACGTGTTTATTCACTGCCGGAAGAGATATAAACAATAGTTAGAGTGAATTAATGTTCATGCGAGAACGTTCAATTTTTCATGCAAAACAATCGATGACCCGCGACCTGATGAAATTGCTCTGAGATGACCAAAATGGTCCGTTTTGAAAATGTTCATCTTTCAACTAATTTTGACTCTCAGAGGTGGATCATCACTATTGGAGATAAAATGAGCATCGTTATCGTCATTTTCATGCTTCTAGGGAGCCAAAACTCAAGATTTGGCTTATGGTTAAAAGTGACTTAACAGGACCCAAATGCTCACTTCGAGGGCTTAAAACGTGTTTATTCACTGCAGGAAGAGATATAAACAACATTTAGAGTAAATTATTGTTCATGCGAGAACGTTCAATTTTTCATGCAAAACGATCGATGACCCGCGACCTGCTGAAATTGCTCTGAGATGACCAAAATGGTCCGTTTTGAAAATTTTCATCTTTCAACTAATTTTGACTCTCAGAGGTGGATCATCACTTTTGGAGATAAAATGAGCATCGTTATCGCCATTTTCATGCTTCTAGGGAGCCAAAACTCAAGATTTGGCTCACGGTTAAAAGTGACTGAAAAGATCCAAAATGCTCACTTCGAGGGCTTAAAACGTGTTTATTCACTGCGGGAAGAGATATAAACAATAGTTAGAGTGAATTAATGTTCATGCGAGAACGTTCAATTTTTCATGCAAAACGATCGATGACCCGCGACCTGATGAAATGACTCTGAGATGACCAAAATGTTCCGTTTTGAAAATTTTCATCTTTCAACTAATTTTGACTCTCAGAGGTGGATCATCACTTTTGGAGATAAAATGAGCATCGTTATAGTCATTTTCATGCTTCTAGGGAGCCAAAACTCAAGATTTGGCTTATGGTTAAAAGTGACTTAAAAGGACACAAATGCTCACTTCGAGGGCTTAAAACTTGTTTATTCACTGCAGGAAGAGATATAAACAACATTTAGAGTAAATTATTGTTCATGCGAGAACGTTCAATTTTTCATGCAAAACGATCAATGACCCGCGACCTGATGAAATTACTCTGAGATGCCCAAATTGGTCCGTTTTGAAAATTTTCATCTTTCAACTAATTTTGACTCTCAGAGGTTGATCATCACTTTTGGAGATAAAATGAGCATCGTTATCGTCATTTTCATGCTTCTAGGGAGCCAAAACTCAAGATTTGGCTTATGGTTAAAAGTGACTTAAAAGGACCCAAATGCTCACTTGGAGGGCTTAAAACGTGTTTATTCACTGCGGGAAGAGATATAAACAACATTTAGAGTAAATTATTGTTCATGCGAGAACGTTCAATTTTTCATGCAAAACGATCGATGACCCGCGACCTGATGAAATTACTCTGAGATGACCAAAATGGTCCGTTTTGAAAATTTTCATCTTTCAACTAATTTTGACTCTCAGAGGTTGATCATCACTTTTGGAGATAAAATGAGCATCGTTATCGTCATTTTCATGCTTCTAGGGAGCCAAAACTCAAGATTTGGCTTATGGTTAAAAGTGACTTAAAAGGACCCAAATGCTCACTTTGAGGGCTTAAAACGTGTTTATTCACTGCGGAAAGAGATATAAACAATATTTAGAGTGAATTAATGTTCATGCGAGAACGTTCAATTTTTCATGCAAAACGATCGATGACCCGCGACCTGATGAAATGACTCTGAGATGACCAAAATGTTTCATCTTGAAAATTTTCATCTTTCAACTAATTTTGACTCTCAGAGGTGGATCATCACTTTTGGAGATAAAATGAGCATCGTTATCGTCATTTTCATGCTTCTAGGGAGCCAAAACTCAAGATTTGGCTTATGGTTAAAAGTGACTTAACAGGACCCAAATGCTCACTTCGAGGGCTTAAAACGTGTTTATTCACTGCAGGAAGAGATATAAACAACATTTAGAGTAAATTATTGTTCATGCGAGAACGTTCAATTTTTCATGCAAAACGATCGATGACCCGCGACCTGATGAAATTGCTCTGAGATGACCAAAATGGTCCGTTTTGAAAATTTTCATCTTTCAACTAATTTTGACTCTCAGAGGTGGATCATCACTTTTGGAGATAAAATGAGCATCGTTATCTCCATTTTCATGCTTCTAGGGAGCCAAAACTCAAGATTTGGCTCATGGTTAAAAGTGACTGAAAAGGCCCAAAATGCTCACTTCGAGGGCTTAAAACATGTTTATTCACTGCGGGAAGAGATATAAACAATAGTTAGAGTGAATTAATGTTCATGCGAGAACGTTCAATTTTTCATGCAAAACGATCGATGACCCGCGACCTGATGAAATGACTCTGAGATGACCAAAATGTTCCGTTTTGAAAATTTTCATCTTTCAACTAATTTTGACTCTCAGAGGTGGATCATCACTTTTGGAGATAAAATGAGCATCGTTATAGTCATTTTCATGCTTCTAGGGAGCCAAAACTCAAGATTTGGCTTATGGTTAAAAGTGACTTAAAAGGACACAAATGCTCACTTCGAGGGCTTAAAACTTGTTTATTCACTGCAGGAAGAGATATAAACAACATTTAGAGTAAATTATTGTTCATGCAAGAACGTTCAATTTTTCATGCAAAACGATCAATGACCCGCGACCTGATGAAATGACTCTGAGATGACCAAAATGTTCCGTCTTGAAAATTTTCATCTTTCAACTAATTTTGACTCTCAGAGGTGGATCATCACTTTTGGAGATAAAATGAGCATCGTTATCGTCATTTTCATGCTTCTAGGGAGCCAAAACTCAAGATTTGGCTTATGGTTAAAAGTGACTTAAAAGGACCCAAATGCTCACTTCGAGGGCTTAAAGCGTGTTTATTCACTGCGGGAAGAGATATAAACAACATTTAGAGTAAATTATTGTTCATGCGAGAACGTTCAATTTTTCATGCAAAACGATCGATGACCCGCGACCTGATGAAATTGCTCTGAGATGACCAAAATGGTCCGTTTTGAAAATTTTCATCTTTCAACTAATTTTGACTCTCAGAGGTGGATCATCACTTTTGGAGATAAAATGAGCATCGTTATCGTCATTTTCATGCTTCTAGGGAGCCAAAACTCAAGATTTGGCTCATGGTTAAAAGTGACTTAAAAGGCCCAAAATGCTCACTTCGAGGGCTTAAAACGTGTTTATTCACTGCCGGAAGAGATATAAACAATAGTTAGAGTGAATTAATGTTCATGCGAGAACGTTCAATTTTTCATGCAAAACAATCGATGACCCGCGACCTGATGAAATTGCTCTGAGATGACCAAAATGGTCCGTTTTGAAAATGTTCATCTTTCAACTAATTTTGACTCTCAGAGGTGGATCATCACTATTGGAGATAAAATGAGCATCGTTATCGTCATTTTCATGCTTCTAGGGAGCCAAAACTCAAGATTTGGCTTATGGTTAAAAGTGACTTAACAGGACCCAAATGCTCACTTCGAGGGCTTAAAACGTGTTTATTCACTGCAGGAAGAGATATAAACAACATTTAGAGTAAATTATTGTTCATGCGAGAACGTTCAATTTTTCATGCAAAACGATCGATGACCCGCGACCTGCTGAAATTGCTCTGAGATGACCAAAATGGTCCGTTTTGAAAATTTTCATCTTTCAACTAATTTTGACTCTCAGAGGTGGATCATCACTTTTGGAGATAAAATGAGCATCGTTATCGCCATTTTCATGCTTCTAGGGAGCCAAAACTCAAGATTTGGCTCACGGTTAAAAGTGACTGAAAAGATCCAAAATGCTCACTTCGAGGGCTTAAAACGTGTTTATTCACTGCGGGAAGAGATATAAACAATAGTTAGAGTGAATTAATGTTCATGCGAGAACGTTCAATTTTTCATGCAAAACGATCGATGACCCGCGACCTGATGAAATGACTCTGAGATGACCAAAATGTTCCGTTTTGAAAATTTTCATCTTTCAACTAATTTTGACTCTCAGAGGTGGATCATCACTTTTGGAGATAAAATGAGCATCGTTATAGTCATTTTCATGCTTCTAGGGAGCCAAAACTCAAGATTTGGCTTATGGTTAAAAGTGACTTAAAAGGACACAAATGCTCACTTCGAGGGCTTAAAACTTGTTTATTCACTGCAGGAAGAGATATAAACAACATTTAGAGTAAATTATTGTTCATGCGAGAACGTTCAATTTTTCATGCAAAACGATCAATGACCCGCGACCTGATTAAATTACTCTGAGATGCCCAAATTGGTCCGTTTTGAAAATTTTCATCTTTCAACTAATTTTGACTCTCAGAGGTTGATCATCACTTTTGGAGATAAAATGAGCATCGTTATCGTCATTTTCATGCTTCTAGGGAGCCAAAACTCAAGATTTGGCTTATGGTTAAAAGTGACTTAAAAGGACCCAAATGCTCACTTTGAGGGCTTAAAACGTGTTTATTCACTGCGGAAAGAGACATAAACAATATTTAGAGTGAATTAATGTTCATGCGAGAACGTTCAATTTTTCATGCAAAACGATCGATGACCCGCGACCTGATGAAATGACTCTGAGATTACCAAAATGTTCCGTCTTGAAAATTTTCATCTTTCAACTAATTTTGACTCTCAGAGGTGGATCATCACTTTTGGAGATAAAATGAGCATCGTTATCGTCATTTTCATGCTTCTAGGGAGCCAAAACTCAAGATTTGGCTTATGGTTAAAAGTGACTTAAAAGGACCCAAATGCTCACTTCGAGGGCTTAAAGCGTGTTTATTCACTGCGGGAAGAGATATAAACAACATTTAGAGTAAATTATTGTTCATGCGAGAACGTTCAATTTTTCATGCAAAACGATCGATGACCCGCGACCTGATGAAATTGCTCTGAGATGACCAAAATGGTCCGTTTTGAAAATGTTCATCTTTCAACTAATTTTGACTCTCAGAGGTGGATCATCACTTTTGGAGATAAAATGAGCATCGTTATCGTCATTTTCATGCTTCTAGGGAGCCAAAACTCAAGATTTGGCTCATGGTTAAAAGTGACTTAAAAGGCCCAAAATGCTCACTTCGAGGGCTTAAAACATGGTTATTCACTGCCGGAAGAGATATAAACAATAGTTAGAGTGAATTAATGTTCATGCGAGAACGTTCAATTTTTCATGCAAAACAATCGATGACCCGCGACCTGATGAAATTGCTCTGAGATGACCAAAATGGTCCGTTTTGAAAATGTTCATCTTTCAACTAATTTTGACTCTCAGAGGTGGATCATCACTATTGGAGATAAAATGAGCATCGTTATCGTCATTTTCATGCTTCTAGGGAGCCAAAACTCAAGATTTGGCTTATGGTTAAAAGTGACTTAACAGGACCCAAATGCTCACTTCGAGGGCTTAAAACGTGTTTATTCACTGCAGGAAGAGATATAAACAACATTTAAAGTAAATTATTGTTCATGCGAGAACGTTCAATTTTTCATGCAAAACGATCGATGACCCGCGACCTGATGAAATTGCTCTGAGATGACCAAAATGGTCCGTTTTGAAAATTTTCATCTTTCAACTAATTTTGACTCTCAGAGGTGGATCATCACTTTTGGAGATAAAATGAGCATCGTTATCGCCATTTTCATGCTTCTAGGGAGCCAAAACTCAAGATTTGGCTCACGGTTAAAAGTGACTGAAAAGGCCCAAAATGCTCACTTCGAGGGCTTAAAACGTGTTTATTCACTGCGGGAAGAGATATAAACAATAGTTAGAGTGAATTAATGTTCATGCGAGAACGTTCAATTTTTCATGCAAAACGATCGATGACCCGCGACCTGATGAAATGACTCTGAGATGACCAAAATGTTCCGTTTTGAAAATTTTCATCTTTCAACTAATTTTGACTCTCAGAGGTGGATCATCACTTTTGGAGATAAAATGAGCATCGTTATAGTCATTTTCATGCTTCTAGGGAGCCAAAACTCAAGATTTGGCTTATGGTTAAAAGTGACTTAAAAGGACACAAATGCTCACTTCGAGGGCTTAAAACTTGTTTATTCACTGCAGGAAGAGATATAAACAACATTTAGAGTAAATTATTGTTCATGCGAGAACGTTCAATTTTTCATGCAAAACGATCGATGACCCGCGACCTGATGAAATTACTCTGAGATGACCAAAATGGTCCGTTTTGAAAATTTTCATCTTTCAACTAATTTTGACTCTCAGAGGTTGATCATCACTTTTGGAGATAAAATGAGCATCGTTATCGTCATTTTCATGCTTCTAGGGAGCCAAAACTCAAGATTTTGCTTATGGTTAAAAGTGACTTAAAAGGACCCAAATGCTCACTTTGAGGGCTTAAAACGTGTTTATTCACTGCGGAAAGAGACATAAACAATATTTAGAGTGAATTAATGTTCATGCGAGAACGTTCAATTTTTCATGCAAAACGATCGATGACCCGCGACCTGATGAAATGACTCTGAGATGACCAAAATGTTCCGTCTTGAAAATTTTCATCTTTCAACTAATTTTGACTCTCAGAGGTGGATCATCACTTTTGGAGATAAAATGAGCATCGTTATCGTCATTTTCATGCTTCTAGGGAGCCAAAACTCAAGATTTGGCTTATGGTTAAAAGTGACTTAACAGGACCCAAATGCTCACTTCGAGGGCTTAAAACGTGTTTATTCACTGCAGGAAGAGATATAAACAACATTTAGAGTAAATTATTGTTCATGCGAGAACGTTCAATTTTTCATGCAAAACGATCGATGACCCGCGACCTGATGAAATTGCTCTGAGATGACCAAAATGGTCCGTTTTGAAAATTTTCATCTTTCAACTAATTTTGACTCTCAGAGGTGGATCATCACTTTTGGAGATAAAATGAGCATCGTTATCGCCATTTTCATGCTTCTAGGGAGCCAAAACTCAAGATTTGGCTCATGGTTAAAAGTGACTGAAAAGGCCCAAAATGCTCACTTCGAGGGCTTAAAACGTGTTTATTCACTGCGGGAAGAGATATAAACAATAGTTAGAGTGAATTAATGTTCATGCGAGAACGTTCAATTTTTCATGCAAAACGATCGATGACCCGCGACCTGATGAAATGACTCTGAGATGACCAAAATGTTCCGTTTTGAAAATTTTCATCTTTCAACTAATTTTGACTCTCAGAGGTGGATCATCACTTTTGGAGATAAAATGAGCATCGTTATAGTCATTTTCATGCTTCTAGGGAGCCAAAACTCAAGATTTGGCTTATGGTTAAAAGTGACTTAAAAGGACACAAATGCTCACTTCGAGGGCTTAAAACGTGTTTATTCACTGCAGGAAGAGATATAAACAACATTTAGAGTAAATTATTGTTCATGCGAGAACGTTCAATTTTTCATGCAAAACGATCGATGACCCGCGACCTGATGAAATTGCTCTGAGATGACCAAAATGGTCCGTTTTGAAATTTTTCATCTTTCAAATAATTTTGACTCTCAGAGGTTGATCATCACTTTTGGAGATAAAATGAGCATCGTTATCGTCATTTTCATGCTTCTAGGGAGCCAAAACTCAAGATTTGGCTTATGGTTAAAAGTGACTTAAAAGGACCCAAATGCTCACTTTGAGGGCTTAAAACGTGTTTATTCACTGCGGAAAGAGATATAAACAATATTTAGAGTGAATTAATGTTCATGCGAGAACGTTCAATTTTTCATGCAAAACGATCGATGACCCGCGACCTGATGAAATGACTCTGAGATGACCAAAATGTTCCGTTTTGAAAAAGTTCATCTTTCAACTAATTTTGACTCTCAGAGGTGGATCATCACTTTTGGAGATAAAATGAGCATCGTTATCGTAATTTTCATGCTTCTAGGGAGCCAAAACTCAAGATTTGGCTTATGGTTAAAAGTGACTTAAAAGGACCCAAATGCTCACTTGGAGGGCTTAAAACGTGTTTATTCACTGCGGGAAGAGATATAAACAACATTTAGAGTAAATTATTGTTCATGCGAGAACGTTCAATTTTTCATGCAAAACGATCGATGACCCGCGACCTGATGAAATTACTCTGAGATGACCAAAATGGTCCGTTTTGAAAATTTTCATCTTTCAACTAATTTTGACTCTCAGAGGTTGATCATCACTTTTGGAGATAAAATGAGCATCGTTATCGTCATTTTCATGCTTCTAGGGAGCCAAAACTCAAGATTTGGCTTATGGTTAAAAGTGACTTAAAAGGACCCAAATGCTCACTTTGAGGGCTTAAAACGTGTTTATTCACTGCGGAAAGAGATATAAACAATATTTAGTGTGAATTAATGTTCATGCGAGAACGTTCAATTTTTCATGCAAAACGATCGATGACCCGCGACCTGATGAAATGACTCTGAGATGACCAAAATGTTTCGTCTTGAAAATTTTCATCTTTCAACTAATTTTGACTCTCAGAGGTGGATCATCACTTTTGGAGATAAAATGAGCATCGTTATCGTCATTTTCATGCTTCTAGGGAGCCAAAACTCAAGATTTGGCTTATGGTTAAAAGTGACTTAACAGGACCCAAATGCTCACTTCGAGGGCTTAAAACGTGTTTATTCACTGCAGGAAGAGATATAAACAACATTTAGAGTAAATTATTGTTCATGCGAGAACGTTCAATTTTTCATGCAAAACGATCGATGACCCGCGACCTGATGAAATTGCTCTGAGATGACCAAAATGGTCCGTTTTGAAAATTTTCATCTTTCAACTAATTTTGACTCTCAGAGGTGGATCATCACTTTTGGAGATAAAATGAGCATCGTTATCTCCATTTTCATGCTTCTAGGGAGCCAAAACTCAAGATTTGGCTCATGGTTAAAAGTGACTGAAAAGGCCCAAAATGCTCACTTCGAGGGCTTAAAACATGTTTATTCACAGCGGGAAGAGATATAAACAATAGTTAGAGTGAATTAATGTTCATGCGAGAACGTTCAATTTTTCATGCAAAACGATCGATGACCCGCGACCTGATGAAATGACTCTGAGATGACCAAAATGTTCCGTTTTGAAAATTTTCATCTTTCAACTAATTTTGACTCTCAGAGGTGGATCATCACTTTTGGAGATAAAATGAGCATCGTTATAGTCATTTTCATGCTTCTAGGGAGCCAAAACTCAAGATTTGGCTTATGGTTAAAAGTGACTTAAAAGGACACAAATGCTCACTTCGAGGGCTTAAAACTTGTTTATTCACTGCAGGAAGAGATATAAACAACATTTAGAGTAAATTATTGTTCATGCGAGAACGTTCAATTTTTCATGCAAAACGATCGATGACCCGCGACCTGATGAAATTACTCTGAGATGACCAAAATGGTCCGTTTTGAAAATTTTCATCTTTCAACTAATTTTGACTCTCAGAGGTTGATCATCACTTTTGGAGATAAAATGAGCATCGTTATCGTCATTTTCATGCTTCTAGGGAGCCAAAACTCAAGATTTTGCTTATGGTTAAAAGTGACTTAAAAGGACCCAAATGCTCACTTTGAGGGCTTAAAACGTGTTTATTCACTGCGGAAAGAGACATAAACAATATTTAGAGTGAATTAATGTTCATGCGAGAACGTTCAATTTTTCATGCAAAACGATCGATGACCCGCGACCTGATGAAATGACTCTGAGATGACCAAAATGTTCCGTCTTGAAAATTTTCATCTTTCAACTAATTTTGACTCTCAGAGGTGGATCATCACTTTTGGAGATAAAATGAGCATCGTTATCGTCATTTTCATGCTTCTAGGGAGCCAAAACTCAAGATTTGGCTTATGGTTAAAAGTGACTTAACAGGACCCAAATGCTCACTTCGAGGGCTTAAAACGTGTTTATTCACTGCAGGAAGAGATATAAACAACATTTAGAGTAAATTATTGTTCATGCGAGAACGTTCAATTTTTCATGCAAAACGATCGATGACCCGCGACCTGATGAAATTGCTCTGAGATGACCAAAATGGTCCGTTTTGAAAATTTTCATCTTTCAACTAATTTTGACTCTCAGAGGTGGATCATCACTTTTGGAGATAAAATGAGCATCGTTATCGCCATTTTCATGCTTCTAGGGAGCCAAAACTCAAGATTTGGCTCATGGTTAAAAGTGACTGAAAAGGCCCAAAATGCTCACTTCGAGGGCTTAAAACGTGTTTATTCACTGCGGGAAGAGATATAAACAATAGTTAGAGTGAATTAATGTTCATGCGAGAACGTTCAATTTTTCATGCAAAACGATCGATGACCCGCGACCTGATGAAATGACTCTGAGATGACCAAAATGTTCCGTTTTGAAAATTTTCATCTTTCAACTAATTTTGACTCTCAGAGGTGGATCATCACTTTTGGAGATAAAATGAGCATCGTTATAGTCATTTTCATGCTTCTAGGGAGCCAAAACTCAAGATTTGGCTTATGGTTAAAAGTGACTTAAAAGGACACAAATGCTCACTTCGAGGGCTTAAAACTTGTTTATTCACTGCAGGAAGAGATATAAACAACATTTAGAGTAAATTATTGTTCATGCGAGAACGTTCAATTTTTCATGCAAAACGATCGATGACCCGCGACCTGATGAAATTACTCTGAGATGACCAAAATGGTCCGTTTTGAAAATTTTCATCTTTCAACTAATTTTGACTCTCAGAGGTTGATCATCACTTTTGGAGATAAAATGAGCATCGTTATCGTCATTTTCATGCTTCTAGGGAGCCAAAACTCAAGATTTTGCTTATGGTTAAAAGTGACTTAAAAGGACCCAAATGCTCACTTTGAGGGCTTAAAACGTGTTTATTCACTGCGGAAAGAGACATAAACAATATTTAGAGTGAATTAATGTTCATGCGAGAACGTTCAATTTTTCATGCAAAACGATCGATGACCCGCGACCTGATGAAATGACTCTGAGATGACCAAAATGTTCCGTCTTGAAAATTTTCATCTTTCAACTAATTTTGACTCTCAGAGGTGGATCATCACTTTTGGAGATAAAATGAGCATCGTTATCGTCATTTTCATGCTTCTAGGGAGCCAAAACTCAAGATTTGGCTTATGGTTAAAAGTGACTTAACAGGACCCAAATGCTCACTTCGAGGGCTTAAAACGTGTTTATTCACTGCAGGAAGAGATATAAACAACATTTAGAGTAAATTATTGTTCATGCGAGAACGTTCAATTTTTCATGCAAAACGATCGATGACCCGCGACCTGATGAAATTGCTCTGAGATGACCAAAATGGTCCGTTTTGAAAATTTTCATCTTTCAACTAATTTTGACTCTCAGAGGTGGATCATCACTTTTGGAGATAAAATGAGCATCGTTATCGCCATTTTCATGCTTCTAGGGAGCCAAAACTCAAGATTTGGCTCATGGTTAAAAGTGACTGAAAAGGCCCAAAATGCTCACTTCGAGGGCTTAAAACGTGTTTATTCACTGCGGGAAGAGATATAAACAATAGTTAGAGTGAATTAATGTTCATGCGAGAACGTTCAATTTTTCATGCAAAACGATCGATGACCCGCGACCTGATGAAATGACTCTGAGATGACCAAAATGTTCCGTTTTGAAAATTTTCATCTTTCAACTAATTTTGACTCTCAGAGGTGGATCATCACTTTTGGAGATAAAATGAGCATCGTTATAGTCATTTTCATGCTTCTAGGGAGCCAAAACTCAAGATTTGGCTTATGGTTAAAAGTGACTTAAAAGGACACAAATGCTCACTTCGAGGGCTTAAAACGTGTTTATTCACTGCAGGAAGAGATATAAACAACATTTAGAGTAAATTATTGTTCATGCGAGAACGTTCAATTTTTCATGCAAAACGATCGATGACCCGCGACCTGATGAAATTGCTCTGAGATGACCAAAATGGTCCGTTTTGAAATTTTTCATCTTTCAAATAATTTTGACTCTCAGAGGTTGATCATCACTTTTGGAGATAAAATGAGCATCGTTATCGTCATTTTCATGCTTCTAGGGAGCCAAAACTCAAGATTTGGCTTATGGTTAAAAGTGACTTAAAAGGACCCAAATGCTCACTTTGAGGGCTTAAAACGTGTTTATTCACTGCGGAAAGAGATATAAACAATATTTAGAGTGAATTAATGTTCATGCGAGAACGTTCAATTTTTCATGCAAAACGATCGATGACCCGCGACCTGATGAAATGACTCTGAGATGACCAAAATGTTCCGTTTTGAAAAAGTTCATCTTTCAACTAATTTTGACTCTCAGAGGTGGATCATCACTTTTGGAGATAAAATGAGCATCGTTATCGTAATTTTCATGCTTCTAGGGAGCCAAAACTCAAGATTTGGCTTATGGTTAAAAGTGACTTAAAAGGACCCAAATGCTCACTTGGAGGGCTTAAAACGTGTTTATTCACTGCGGGAAGAGATATAAACAACATTTAGAGTAAATTATTGTTCATGCGAGAACGTTCAATTTTTCATGCAAAACGATCGATGACCCGCGACCTGATGAAATTACTCTGAGATGACCAAAATGGTCCGTTTTGAAAATTTTCATCTTTCAACTAATTTTGACTCTCAGAGGTTGATCATCACTTTTGGAGATAAAATGAGCATCGTTATCGTCATTTTCATGCTTCTAGGGAGCCAAAACTCAAGATTTGGCTTATGGTTAAAAGTGACTTAAAAGGACCCAAATGCTCACTTTGAGGGCTTAAAACGTGTTTATTCACTGCGGAAAGAGATATAAACAATATTTAGTGTGAATTAATGTTCATGCGAGAACGTTCAATTTTTCATGCAAAACGATCGATGACCCGCGACCTGATGAAATGACTCTGAGATGACCAAAATGTTTCGTCTTGAAAATTTTCATCTTTCAACTAATTTTGACTCTCAGAGGTGGATCATCACTTTTGGAGATAAAATGAGCATCGTTATCGTCATTTTCATGCTTCTAGGGAGCCAAAACTCAAGATTTGGCTTATGGTTAAAAGTGACTTAACAGGACCCAAATGCTCACTTCGAGGGCTTAAAACGTGTTTATTCACTGCAGGAAGAGATATAAACAACATTTAGAGTAAATTATTGTTCATGCGAGAACGTTCAATTTTTCATGCAAAACGATCGATGACCCGCGACCTGATGAAATTGCTCTGAGATGACCAAAATGGTCCGTTTTGAAAATTTTCATCTTTCAACTAATTTTGACTCTCAGAGGTGGATCATCACTTTTGGAGATAAAATGAGCATCGTTATCTCCATTTTCATGCTTCTAGGGAGCCAAAACTCAAGATTTGGCTCATGGTTAAAAGTGACTGAAAAGGCCCAAAATGCTCACTTCGAGGGCTTAAAACATGTTTATTCACTGCGGGAAGAGATATAAACAATAGTTAGAGTGAATTAATGTTCATGCGAGAACGTTCAATTTTTCATGCAAAACGATCGATGACCCGCGACCTGATGAAATGACTCTGAGATGACCAAAATGTTCCGTTTTGAAAATTTTCATCTTTCAACTAATTTTGACTCTCAGAGGTGGATCATCACTTTTGGAGATAAAATGAGCATCGTTATAGTCATTTTCATGCTTCTAGGGAGCCAAAACTCAAGATTTGGCTTATGGTTAAAAGTGACTTAAAAGGACACAAATGCTCACTTCGAGGGCTTAAAACTTGTTTATTCACTGCAGGAAGAGATATAAACAACATTTAGAGTAAATTATTGTTCATGCGAGAACGTTCAATTTTTCATGCAAAACGATCGATGACCCGCGACCTGATGAAATTACTCTGAGATGACCAAAATGGTCCGTTTTGAAAATTTTCATCTTTCAACTGATTTTGACTCTCAGAGGTTGATCATCACTTTTGGAGATAAAATGAGCATCGTTATCGTCATTTTCATGCTTCTAGGGAGCCAAAACTCAAGATTTGGCTTATGGTTAAAAGTGACTTAAAAGGACCCAAATGCTCACTTTGAGGGCTTAAAACGTGTTTATTCACTGCGGAAAGAGACATAAACAATATTTAGAGTGAATTAATGTTCATGCGAGAACGTTCAATTTTTCATGCAAAACGATCGATGACCCGCGACCTGATGAAATGACTCTGAGATGACCAAAATGTTCCGTTTAGAAAATTTTCATCTTTCAACTAATTTTGACTCTCAGAGGTGGATCATCACTTTTGGAGATAAAATGAGCATCGTTATCGTCATTTTCATGCTTCTAGGGAGCCAAAACTCAAGATTTGGCTTATGGTTAAAAGTGACTTAAAAGGACCCAAATGCTCACTTCGAGGGCTTAAAGCGTGTTTATTCACTGCGGGAAGAGATATAAACAACATTTAGAGTAAATTATTGTTCATGCGAGAACGTTCAATTTTTCATGCAAAACGATCGATGACCCGCGACCTGATGAAATTGCTCTGAGATGACCAAAATGGTCCGTTTTGAAAATGTTCATCTTTCAACTAATTTTGACTCTCAGAGGTGGATCATCACTTTTGGAGATAAAATGAGCATCGTTATCGTCATTTTCATGCTTCTAGGGAGCCAAAACTCAAGATTTGGCTCATGGTTAAAAGTGACTTAAAAGGCCCAAAATGCTCACTTCGAGGGCTTAAAACGTGTTTATTCACTGCCGGAAGAGATATAAACAATAGTTAGAGTGAATTAATGTTCATGCGAGAACGTTCAATTTTTCATGCAAAACAATCGATGACCCGCGACCTGATGAAATTGCTCTGAGATGACCAAAATGGTCCGTTTTGAAAATGTTCATCTTTCAACTAATTTTGACTCTCAGAGGTGGATCATCACTATTGGAGATAAAATGAGCATCGTTATCGTCATTTTCATGCTTCTAGGGAGCCAAAACTCAAGATTTGGCTTATGGTTAAAAGTGACTTAACAGGACCCAAATGCTCACTTCGAGGGCTTAAAACGTGTTTATTCACTGCAGGAAGAGATATAAACAACATTTAGAGTAAATTATTGTTCATGCGAGAACGTTCAATTTTTCATGCAAAACGATCGATGACCCGCGACCTGATGAAATTGCTCTGTGATGACCAAAATGGTCCGTTTTGAAAATTTTCATCTTTCAACTAATTTTGACTCTCAGAGGTGGATCATCACTTTTGGAGATAAAATGAGCATCGTTATCGCCATTTTCATGCTTCTAGGGAGCCAAAACTCAAGATTTGGCTCACGGTTAAAAGTGACTGAAAAGGCCCAAAATGCTCACTTCGAGGGCTTAAAACGTGTTTATTCAGTGCGGGAAGAGATATAAACAACATTTAGAGTAAATTATTGTTCATGCGAGAACGTTCAATTTTTCATGCAAAACGATCGATGACCCGCGACCTGATGAAATTACTCTGAGATGACCAAAATGGTCCGTTTTGAAAATTTTCATCTTTCAACTAATATTGACTCTCAGAGGTTGATCATCACTTTTGGAGATAAAATGAGCATCGTTATCGTCATTTTCATGCTTCTAGGGAGCCAAAACTCAAGATTTGGCTTATGGTTAAAAGTGACTTAAAAGGACCCAAATGCTCACTTTGAGGGCTTAAAACGTGTTTATTCACTGCGGAAAGAGACATAAACAATATTTAGAGTGAATTAATGTTCATGCGAGAACGTTCAATTTTTCATGCAAAACGATCGATGACCCGCGAACTGATGAAATGACTCTGAGATGACCAAAATGTTCCGTCTTGAAAATTTTCATCTTTCAACTAATTTTGACTCTCAGAGGTGGATCATCACTTTTGGAGATAAAATGAGCATCGTTATCGTCATTTTCATGCTTGTAGGGAGCCAAAACTCAAGATTTGGCTTATGGTTAAAAGTGACTTAACAGGACCCAAATGCTCACTTCGAGGGCTTAAAACGTGTTTATTCACTGCAGGAAGAGATATAAACAACATTTAGAGTAAATTATTGTTCATGCGAGAACGTTCAATTTTTCATGCAAAACGATCGATGACCCGCGACCTGATGAAATTGCTCTGAGATGACCAAAATGGTCCGTTTTGAAAATTTTCATCTTTCAACTAATTTTGACTCTCAGAGGTGGATCATCACTTTTGGAGATAAAATGAGCATCGTTATCTCCATTTTCATGCTTCTAGGGAGCCAAAACTCAAGATTTGGCTCATGGTTAAAAGTGACTGAAAAGGCCCAAAATGCTCACTTCGAGGGCTTAAAACATGTTTATTCACAGCGGGAAGAGATATAAACAATAGTTAGAGTGAATTAATGTTCATGCGAGAACGTTCAATTTTTCATGCAAAACGATCGATGACCCGCGACCTGATGAAATGACTCTGAGATGACCAAAATGTTCCGTTTTGAAAATTTTCATCTTTCAACTAATTTTGACTCTCAGAGGTGGATCATCACTTTTGGAGATAAAATGAGCATCGTTATAGTCATTTTCATGCTTCTAGGGAGCCAAAACTCAAGATTTGGCTTATGGTTAAAAGTGACTTAACAGGACCCAAATGCTCACTTCGAGGGCTTAAAACGTGTTTATTCACTGCAGGAAGAGATATAAACAACATTTAGAGTAAATTATTGTTCATGCGAGAACGTTCAATTTTTCATGCAAAACGATCGATGACCCGCGACCTGATGAAATTGCTCTGAGATGACCAAAATGGTCTGTTTTGAAAATTTTCATCTTTCAACTAATTTTGACTCTCAGAGGTGGATCATCACTTTTGGAGATAAAATGAGCATCGTTATCGCCATTTTCATGCTTCTAGGGAGCCAAAACTCAAGATTTGGCTTATGGTTAAAAGTGACTTAAAAGGACCCAAATGCTCACTTTGAGGGCTTAAAACGTGTTTATTCACTGCGGAAAGAGACATAAACAATATTTAGAGTGAATTAATGTTCATGCGAGAACGTTCAATTTTTCATGCAAAACGATCGATGACCCGCGACCTGATGAAATGACTCTGAGATGACCAAAATGTTCCGTCTTGAAAATTTTCATCTTTCAACTAATTTTGACTCTCAGAGGTGGATCATCACTTTTGGAGATAAAATGAGCATCGTTATCGTCATTTTCATGCTTGTAGGGAGCCAAAACTCAAGATTTGGCTTATGGTTAAAAGTGACTTAAAAGGACCCAAATGCTCACTTCGAGGGCTTAAAGCGTGTTTATTCACTGCGGGAAGAGATATAAACAACATTTAGAGTAAATTATTGTTCATGCGAGAACGTTCAATTTTTCATGCAAAACGATCGATGACCCGCGACCTGATGAAATTGCTCTGAGATGACCAAAATGGTCCGTTTTGAAAATGTTCATCTTTCAACTAATTTTGACTCTCAGAGGTGGATCATCACTTTTGGAGATAAAATGAGCATCGTTATCGTCATTTTCATGCTTCTAGGGAGCCAAAACTCAAGATTTGGCTCATGGTTAAAAGTGACTTAAAAGGCCCAAAATGCTCACTTCGAGGGCTTAAAACGTGTTTATTCACTGCCGGAAGAGATATAAACAATAGTTAGAGTGAATTAATGTTCATGCGAGAACGTTCAATTTTTCATGCAAAACAATCGATGACCCGCGACCTGATGAAATTGCTCTGAGATGACCAAAATGGTCCGTTTTGAAAATGTTCATCTTTCAACTAATTTTGACTCTCAGAGGTGGATCATCACTATTGGAGATAAAATGAGCATCGTTATCGTCATTTTCATGCTTCTAGGGAGCCAAAACTCAAGATTTGGCTTATGGTTAAAAGTGACTTAACAGGACCCAAATGCTCACTTCGAGGGCTTAAAACGTGTTTATTCACTGCAGGAAGAGATATAAACAACATTTAGAGTAAATTATTGTTCATGCGAGAACGTTCAATTTTTCATGCAAAACGATCGATGACCCGCGACCTGATGAAATTGCTCTGAGATGACCAAAATGGTCCGTTTTGAAAATTTTCATCTTTCAACTAATTTTGACTCTCAGAGGTGGATCATCACTTTTGGAGATAAAATGAGCATCGTTATCGCCATTTTCATGCTTCTAGGGAGCCAAAACTCAAGATTTGGCTCATGGTTAAAAGTGACTGAAAAGGCCCAAAATGCTCACTTCGAGGGCTTAAAACGTGTTTATTCACTGCGGGAAGAGATATAAACAATAGTTAGAGTGAATTAATGTTCATGCGAGAACGTTCAATTTTTCATGCAAAACGATCGATGACCCGCGACCTGATGAAATGACTCTGAGATGACCAAAATGTTCCGTTTTGAAAAAGTTAATCTTTCAACTAATTTTGACTCTCAGAGGTGGATCATCACTTTTGGAGATAAAATGAGCATCGTTATCGTAATTTTCATGCTTCTAGGGAGCCAAAACTCAAGATTTGGCTTATGGTTAAAAGTGACTATAAAGGACCCAAATGCTCACTTCGAGGGCTTAAAACGTGTTTATTCACTGCGGGAAGAGATATAAACAATAGTTAGAGTGAATTAATGTTCATGCGAGAACGTTCAATTTTTCATGCAAAACGATCGATGACCCGCGACCTGATGAAATGACTCTGAGATTACCAAAATGTTCCGTTTTGAAAATTTTCATCTTTCAACTAATTTTGACTCTCAGAGGTGGATCATCACTTTTGGAGATAAAATTAGCATCGTTATCGTAATTTTCATGCTTCTAGGGAGCCAAAACTCAAGATTTGGCTTATGGTTAAAAGTGACTTAAAAGGACCCAAATGCTCACTTGGAGGGCTTAAAACGTGTTTATTCACTGCGGGAAGAGATATAAACAACATTTAGAGTAAATTATTGTTCATGCGAGAACGTTCAATTTTTCATGCAAAACGATCGATGACCCGCGACCTGATGAAATTACTCTGAGATGACCAAAATGGTCCGTTTTGAAAATTTTCATCTTTCAACTAATTTTGACTCTCAGAGGTTGATCATCACTTTTGGAGATAAAATGAGCATCGTTATCGTCATTTTCATGCTTCTAGGGAGCCAAAACTCAAGATTTGGCTTATGGTTAAAAGTGACTTAAAAGGACCCAAATGCTCACTTTGAGGGCTTAAAACGTGTTTATTCACTGCGGAAAGAGATATAAACAATATTTAGTGTGAATTAATGTTCATGCGAGAACGTTCAATTTTTCATGCAAAACGATCGATGACCCGCGACCTGATGAAATGACTCTGAGATGACCAAAATGTTTCGTCTTGAAAATTTTCATCTTTCAACTAATTTTGACTCTCAGAGGTGGATCATCACTTTTGGAGATAAAATGAGCATCGTTATCGTCATTTTCATGCTTCTAGGGAGCCAAAACTCAAGATTTGGCTTATGGTTAAAAGTGACTTAACAGGACCCAAATGCTCACTTCGAGGGCTTAAAACGTGTTTATTCACTGCAGGAAGAGATATAAACAACATTTAGAGTAAATTATTGTTCATGCGAGAACGTTCAATTTTTCATGCAAAACGATCGATGACCCGCGACCTGATGAAATTGCTCTGAGATGACCAAAATGGTCCGTTTTGAAAATTTTCATCTTTCAACTAATTTTGACTCTCAGAGGTGGATCATCACTTTTGGAGATAAAATGAGCATCGTTATCTCCATTTTCATGCTTCTAGGGAGCCAAAACTCAAGATTTGGCTCATGGTTAAAAGTGACTGAAAAGGCCCAAAATGCTCACTTCGAGGGCTTAAAACATGTTTATTCACTGCGGGAAGAGATATAAACAATAGTTAGAGTGAATTAATGTTCATGCGAGAACGTTCAATTTTTCATGCAAAACGATCGATGACCCGCGACCTGATGAAATGACTCTGAGATGACCAAAATGTTCCGTTTTGAAAATTTTCATCTTTCAACTAATTTTGACTCTCAGAGGTGGATCATCACTTTTGGAGATAAAATGAGCATCGTTATAGTCATTTTCATGCTTCTAGGGAGCCAAAACTCAAGATTTGGCTTATGGTTAAAAGTGACTTAAAAGGACACAAATGCTCACTTCGAGGGCTTAAAACTTGTTTATTCACTGCAGGAAGAGATATAAACAACATTTAGAGTAAATTATTGTTCATGCGAGAACGTTCAATTTTTCATGCAAAACGATCGATGACCCGCGACCTGATGAAATTACTCTGAGATGACCAAAATGGTCCGTTTTGAAAATTTTCATCTTTCAACTGATTTTGACTCTCAGAGGTTGATCATCACTTTTGGAGATAAAATGAGCATCGTTATCGTCATTTTCATGCTTCTAGGGAGCCAAAACTCAAGATTTGGCTTATGGTTAAAAGTGACTTAAAAGGACCCAAATGCTCACTTTGAGGGCTTAAAACGTGTTTATTCACTGCGGAAAGAGACATAAACAATATTTAGAGTGAATTAATGTTCATGCGAGAACGTTCAATTTTTCATGCAAAACGATCGATGACCCGCGACCTGATGAAATGACTCTGAGATGACCAAAATGTTCCGTCTTGAAAATTTTCATCTTTCAACTAATTTTGACTCTCAGAGGTGGATCATCACTTTTGGAGATAAAATGAGCATCGTTATCGTCATTTTCATGCTTCTAGGGAGCCAAAACTCAAGATTTGGCTTATGGTTAAAAGTGACTTAAAAGGACCCAAATGCTCACTTCGAGGGCTTAAAGCGTGTTTATTCACTGCGGGAAGAGATATAAACAACATTTAGAGTAAATTATTGTTCATGCGAGAACGTTCAATTTTTCATGCAAAACGATCGATGACCCGCGACCTGATGAAATTGCTCTGAGATGACCAAAATGGTCCGTTTTGAAAATGTTCATCTTTCAACTAATTTTGACTCTCAGAGGTGGATCATCACTTTTGGAGATAAAATGAGCATCGTTATCGTCATTTTCATGCTTCTAGGGAGCCAAAACTCAAGATTTGGCTCATGGTTAAAAGTGACTTAAAAGGCCCAAAATGCTCACTTCGAGGGCTTAAAACGTGTTTATTCACTGCCGGAAGAGATATAAACAATAGTTAGAGTGAATTAATGTTCATGCGAGAACGTTCAATTTTTCATGCAAAACAATCGATGACCCGCGACCTGATGAAATTGCTCTGAGATGACCAAAATGGTCCGTTTTGAAAATGTTCATCTTTCAACTAATTTTGACTCTCAGAGGTGGATCATCACTATTGGAGATAAAATGAGCATCGTTATCGTCATTTTCATGCTTCTAGGGAGCCAAAACTCAAGATTTGGCTTATGGTTAAAAGTGACTTAAAAGGACCCAAATGCTCACTTCGAGGGCTTAAAGCGTGTTTATTCACTGCGGGAAGAGATATAAACAACATTTAGAGTAAATTATTGTTCATGCGAGAACGTTCAATTTTTCATGCAAAACGATCGATGACCCGCGACCTGATGAAATTGCTCTGAGATGACCAAAATGGTCCGTTTTGAAAATGTTCATCTTTCAACTAATTTTGACTCTCAGAGGTGGATCATCACTTTTGGATATAAAATGAGCATCGTTATCTCCATTTTCATGCTTCTAGGGAGCCAAAACTCAAGATTTGGCTCATGGTTAAAAGTGACTGAAAAGGCCCAAAATGCTCACTTCGAGGGCTTAAAACATGTTTATTCACTGCGGGAAGAGATATAAACAATAGGTAGAGTGAATTAATGTTCATGCGAGAACGTTCAATTTTTCATGCAAAACGATCGATGACCCGCGACCTGATGAAATGACTCTGAGATGACCAAAATGTTCCGTTTTGAAAATTTTCATCTTTCAACTAATTTTGACTCTCAGAGGTGGATCATCACTTTTGGAGATAAAATGAGCATCGTTATAGTCATTTTCATGCTTCTAGGGAGCCAAAACTCAAGATTTGGCTTATGGTTAAAAGTGACTTAAAAGGACACAAATGCTCACTTCGAGGGCTTAAAACTTGTTTATTCACTGCAGGAAGAGATATAAACAACATTTAGAGTAAATTATTGTTCATGCGAGAACGTTCAATTTTTCATGCAAAACGATCGATGACCCGCGACCTGATGAAATTACTCTGAGATGACCAAAATGGTCCGTTTTGAAAATTTTCATCTTTCAACTGATTTTGACTCTCAGAGGTTGATCATCACTTTTGGAGATAAAATGAGCATCGTTATCGTCATTTTCATGCTTCTAGGGAGCCAAAACTCAAGATTTGGCTTATGGTTAAAAGTGACTTAAAAGGACCCAAATGCTCACTTTGAGGGCTTAAAACGTGTTTATTCACTGCGGAAAGAGACATAAACAATATTTAGAGTGAATTAATGTTCATGCGAGAACGTTCAATTTTTCATGCAAAACGATCGATGACCCGCGACCTGATGAAATGACTCTGAGATGACCAAAATGTTCCGTCTTGAAAATTTTCATCTTTCAACTAATTTTGACTCTCAGAGGTGGATCATCACTTTTGGAGATAAAATGAGCATCGTTATCGTCATTTTCATGCTTCTAGGGAGCCAAAACTCAAGATTTGGCTTATGGTTAAAAGTGACTTAAAAGGACCCAAATGCTCACTTCGAGGGCTTAAAGCGTGTTTATTCACTGCGGGAAGAGATATAAACAACATTTAGAGTAAATTATTGTTCATGCGAGAACGTTCAATTTTTCATGCAAAACGATCGATGACCCGCGACCTGATGAAATTGCTCTGAGATGACCAAAATGGTCCGTTTTGAAAATGTTCATCTTTCAACTAATTTTGACTCTCAGAGGTGGATCATCACTTTTGGAGATAAAATGAGCATCGTTATCGTCATTTTCATGCTTCTAGGGAGCCAAAACTCAAGATTTGGCTCATGGTTAAAAGTGACTTAAAAGGCCCAAAATGCTCACTTCGAGGGCTTAAAACGTGTTTATTCACTGCCGGAAGAGATATAAACAATAGTTAGAGTGAATTAATGTTCATGCGAGAACGTTCAATTTTTCATGCAAAACAATCGATGACCCGCGACCTGATGAAATTGCTCTGAGATGACCAAAATGGTCCGTTTTGAAAATGTTCATCTTTCAACTAATTTTGACTCTCAGAGGTGGATCATCACTATTGGAGATAAAATGAGCATCGTTATCGTCATTTTCATGCTTCTAGGGAGCCAAAACTCAAGATTTGGCTTATGGTTAAAAGTGACTTAACAGGACCCAAATGCTCACTTCGAGGGCTTAAAACGTGTTTATTCACTGCAGGAAGAGATATAAACAACATTTAGAGTAAATTATTGTTCATGCGAGAACGTTCAATTTTTCATGCAAAACGATCGATGACCCGCGACCTGATGAAATTGCTCTGTGATGACCAAAATGGTCCGTTTTGAAAATTTTCATCTTTCAACTAATTTTGACTCTCAGAGGTGGATCATCACTTTTGGAGATAAAATGAGCATCGTTATCGCCATTTTCATGCTTCTAGGGAGCCAAAACTCAAGATTTGGCTCACGGTTAAAAGTGACTGAAAAGGCCCAAAATGCTCACTTCGAGGGCTTAAAACGTGTTTATTCACTGCGGGAAGAGATATAAACAATAGTTAGAGTGAATTAATGTTCATGCGAGAACGTTCAATTTTTCATGCAAAACGATCGATGACCCGCGACCTGATGAAATGACTCTGAGATGACCAAAATGTTCCGTTTTGAAAATTTTCATCTTTCAACTAATTTTGACTCTCAGAGGTGGATCATCACTTTTGGAGATAAAATGAGCATCGTTATAGTCATTTTCATGCTTCTAGGGAGCCAAAACTCAAGATTTGGCTTATGGTTAAAAGTGACTTAAAAGGACACAAATGCTCACTTCGAGGGCTTAAAACTTGTTTATTCACTGCAGGAAGAGATATAAACAACATTTAGAGTAAATTATTGTTCATGCGAGAACGTTCAATTTTTCATGCAAAACGATCGATGACCCGCGACCTGATGAAATTACTCTGAGATGACCAAAATGGTCCGTTTTGAAAATTTTCATCTTTCAACTAATTTTGACTCTCAGAGGTTGATCATCACTTTTGGAGATAAAATGAGCATCGTTATCGTCATTTTCATGCTTCTAGGGAGCCAAAACTCAAGATTTGGCTTATGGTTAAAAGTGACTTAAAAGGACCCAAATGCTCACTTTGAGGGCTTAAAACGTGTTTATTCACTGCGGAAAGAGACATAAACAATATTTAGAGTGAATTAATGTTCATGCGAGAACGTTCAATTTTTCATGCAAAACGATCGATGACCCGCGACCTGATGAAATGACTCTGAGATGACCAAAATGTTCCGTCTTGAAAATTTTCATCTTTCAACTAATTTTGACTCTCAGAGGTGGATCATCACTTTTGGAGATAAAATGAGCATCGTTATCGTCATTTTCATGCTTGTAGGGAGCCAAAACTCAAGATTTGGCTTATGGTTAAAAGTGACTTAAAAGGACCCAAATGCTCACTTCGAGGGCTTAAAGCGTGTTTATTCACTGCGGGAAGAGATATAAACAACATTTAGAGTAAATTATTGTTCATGCGAGAACGTTCAATTTTTCATGCAAAACGATCGATGACCCGCGACCTGATGAAATTGCTCTGAGATGACCAAAATGGTCCGTTTTGAAAATGTTCATCTTTCAACTAATTTTGACTCTCAGAGGTGGATCATCACTTTTGGAGATAAAATGAGCATCGTTATCGTCATTTTCATGCTTCTAGGGAGCCAAAACTCAAGATTTGGCTCATGGTTAAAAGTGACTTAAAAGGCCCAAAATGCTCACTTCGAGGGCTTAAAACGTGTTTATTCACTGCCGGAAGAGATATAAACAATAGTTAGAGTGAATTAATGTTCATGCGAGAACGTTCAATTTTTCATGCAAAACAATCGATGACCCGCGACCTGATGAAATTGCTCTGAGATGACCAAAATGGTCCGTTTTGAAAATGTTCATCTTTCAACTAATTTTGACTCTCAGAGGTGGATCATCACTATTGGAGATAAAATGAGCATCGTTATCGTCATTTTCATGCTTCTAGGGAGCCAAAACTCAAGATTTGGCTTATGGTTAAAAGTGACTTAACAGGACCCAAATGCTCACTTCGAGGGCTTAAAACGTGTTTATTCACTGCAGGAAGAGATATAAACAACATTTAGAGTAAATTATTGTTCATGCGAGAACGTTCAATTTTTCATGCAAAACGATCGATGACCCGCGACCTGATGAAATTGCTCTGAGATGACCAAAATGGTCCGTTTTGAAAATTTTCATCTTTCAACTAATTTTGACTCTCAGAGGTGGATCATCACTTTTGGAGATAAAATGAGCATCGTTATCGCCATTTTCATGCTTCTAGGGAGCCAAAACTCAAGATTTGGCTTATGGTTAAAAGTGACTTAAAAGGACCCAAATGCTCACTTTGAGGGCTTAAAACGTGTTTATTCACTGCGGAAAGAGACATAAACAATATTTAGAGTGAATTAATGTTCATGCGAGAACGTTCAATTTTTCATGCAAAACGATCGATGACCCGCGACATGATGAAATGACTCTGAGATGACCAAAATGTTCCGTCTTGAAAATTTTCATCTTTCAACTAATTTTGACTCTCAGAGGTGGATCATCACTTTTGGAGATAAAATGAGCATCGTTATCGTCATTTTCATGCTTGTAGGGAGCCAAAACTCAAGATTTGGCTTATGGTTAAAAGTGACTTAAAAGGACCCAAATGCTCACTTCGAGGGCTTAAAGCGTGTTTATTCACTGCGGGAAGAGATATAAACAACATTTAGAGTAAATTATTGTTCATGCGAGAACGTTCAATTTTTCATGCAAAACGATCGATGACCACCGACCTGATGAAATTGCTCTGAGATGACCAAAATGGTCCGTTTTGAAAATGTTCATCTTTCAACTAATTTTGACTCTCAGAGGTGGATCATCACTTTTGGAGATAAAATGAGCATCGTTATCGTCATTTTCATGCTTCTAGGGAGCCAAAACTCAAGATTTGGCTCATGGTTAAAAGTGACTTAAAAGGCCCAAAATGCTCACTTCGAGGGCTTAAAACGTGTTTATTCACTGCCGGAAGAGATATAAACAATAGTTAGAGTGAATTAATGTTCATGCGAGAACGTTCAATTTTTCATGCAAAACAATCGATGACCCGCGACCTGATGAAATTGCTCTGAGATGACCAAAATGGTCCGTTTTGAAAATGTTCATCTTTCAACTAATTTTGACTCTCAGAGGTGGATCATCACTATTGGAGATAAAATGAGCATCGTTATCGTCATTTTCATGCTTCTAGGGAGCCAAAACTCAAGATTTGGCTTATGGTTAAAAGTGACTTAACAGGACCCAAATGCTCACTTCGAGGGCTTAAAACGTGTTTATTCACTGCAGGAAGAGATATAAACAACATTTAGAGTAAATTATTGTTCATGCGAGAACGTTCAATTTTTCATGCAAAACGATCGATGACCCGCGACCTGATGAAATTGCTCTGAGATGACCAAAATGGTCCGTTTTGAAAATTTTCATCTTTCAACTAATTTTGACTCTCAGAGGTGGATCATCACTTTTGGAGATAAAATGAGCATTGTTATCGCCATTTTCATGCTTCTAGGGAGCCAAAACTCAAGATTTGGCTCATGGTTAAAAGTGACTGAAAAGGCCCAAAATGCTCACTTCGAGGGCTTAAAACGTGTTTATTCACTGCGGGAAGAGATATAAACAATAGTTAGAGTGAATTAATGTTCATGCGAGAACGTTCAATTTTTTATGCAAAACGATCGATGACCCGCGACCTGATGAAATGACTCTGAGATGACCAAAATGTTCCGTTTTGAAAAAGTTAATCTTTCAACTAATTTTGACTCTCAGAGGTGGATCATCACTTTTGGAGATAAAATGAGCATCGTTATCGTAATTTTCATGCTTCTAGGGAGCCAAAACTCAAGATTTGGCTTATGGTTAAAAGTGACTATAAAGGACCCAAATGCTCACTTCGAGGGCTTAAAACGTGTTTATTCACTGCGGGAAGAGATATAAACAATAGTTAGAGTGAATTAATGTTCATGCGAGAACGTTCAATTTTTCATGCAAAACGATCGATGACCCGCGACCTGATGAAATGACTCTGAGATTACCAAAATGTTCCGTTTTGAAAATTTTCATCTTTCAACTAATTTTGACTCTCAGAGGTGGATCATCACTTTTGGAGATAAAATGAGCATCGTTATCGTAATTTTCATGCTTCTAGGGAGCCAAAACTCAAGATTTGGCTTATGGTTAAAAGTGACTTAAAAGGACCCAAATGCTCACTTGGAGGGCTTAAAACGTGTTTATTCACTGCGGGAAGAGATATAAACAACATTTAGAGTAAATTATTGTTCATGCGAGAACGTTCAATTTTTCATGCAAAACGATCGATGACCCGCGACCTGATGAAATTACTCTGAGATGACCAAAATGGTCCGTTTTGAAAATTTTCATCTTTCAACTAATTTTGACTCTCAGAGGTTGATCATCACTTTTGGAGATAAAATGAGCATCGTTATCGTCATTTTCATGCTTCTAGGGAGCCAAAACTCAAGATTTGGCTTATGGTTAAAAGTGACTTAAAAGGACCCAAATGCTCACTTTGAGGGCTTAAAACGTGTTTATTCACTGCGGAAAGAGATATAAACAATATTTAGTGTGAATTAATGTTCATGCGAGAACGTTCAATTTTTCATGCAAAACGATCGATGACCCGCGACCTGATGAAATGACTCTGAGATGACCAAAATGTTTCGTCTTGAAAATTTTCATCTTTCAACTAATTTTGACTCTCAGAGGTGGATCATCACTTTTGGAGATAAAATGAGCATCGTTATCGTCATTTTCATGCTTCTAGGGAGCCAAAACTCAAGATTTGGCTTATGGTTAAAAGTGACTTAACAGGACCCAAATGCTCACTTCGAGGGCTTAAAACGTGTTTATTCACTGCAGGAAGAGATATAAACAACATTTAGAGTAAATTATTGTTCATGCGAGAACGTTCAATTTTTCATGCAAAACGATCGATGACCCGCGACCTGATGAAATTGCTCTGAGATGACCAAAATGGTCCGTTTTGAAAATTTTCATCTTTCAACTAATTTTGACTCTCAGAGGTGGATCATCACTTTTGGAGATAAAATGAGCATCGTTATCTCCATTTTCATGCTTCTAGGGAGCCAAAACTCAAGATTTGGCTCATGGTTAAAAGTGACTGAAAAGGCCCAAAATGCTCACTTCGAGGGCTTAAAACATGTTTATTCACTGCGGGAAGAGATATAAACAATAGTTAGAGTGAATTAATGTTCATGCGAGAACGTTCAATTTTTCATGCAAAACGATCGATGACCCGCGACCTGATGAAATGACTCTGAGATGACCAAAATGTTCCGTTTTGAAAATTTTCATCTTTCAACTAATTTTGACTCTCAGAGGTGGATCATCACTTTTGGAGATAAAATGAGCATCGTTATAGTCATTTTCATGCTTCTAGGGAGCCAAAACTCAAGATTTGGCTTATGGTTAAAAGTGACTTAAAAGGACACAAATGCTCACTTCGAGGGCTTAAAACTTGTTTATTCACTGCAGGAAGAGATATAAACAACATTTAGAGTAAATTATTGTTCATGCGAGAACGTTCAATTTTTCATGCAAAACGATCGATGACCCGCGACCTGATGAAATTACTCTGAGATGACCAAAATGGTCCGTTTTGAAAATTTTCATCTTTCAACTGATTTTGACTCTCAGAGGTTGATCATCACTTTTGGAGATAAAATGAGCATCGTTATCGTCATTTTCATGCTTCTAGGGAGCCAAAACTCAAGATTTGGCTTATGGTTAAAAGTGACTTAAAAGGACCCAAATGCTCACTTTGAGGGCTTAAAACGTGTTTATTCACTGCGGAAAGAGACATAAACAATATTTAGAGTGAATTAATGTTCATGCGAGAACGTTCAATTTTTCATGCAAAACGATCGATGACCCGCGACCTGATGAAATGACTCTGAGATGACCAAAATGTTCCGTCTTGAAAATTTTCATCTTTCAACAAATTTTGACTCTCAGAGGTGGATCATCACTTTTGGAGATAAAATGAGCATCGTTATCGTCATTTTCATGCTTGTAGGGAGCCAAAACTCAAGATTTGGCTTATGGTTAAAAGTGACTTAAAAGGACCCAAATGCTCACTTCGAGGGCTTAAAGCGTGTTTATTCACTGCGGGAAGAGATATAAACAACATTTAGAGTAAATTATTGTTCATGCGAGAACGTTCAATTTTTCATGCAAAACGATCGATGACCCGCGACCTGATGAAATTGCTCTGAGATGACCAAAATGGTCCGTTTTGAAAATGTTCATCTTTCAACTAATTTTGACTCTCAGAGGTGGATCATCACTTTTGGAGATAAAATGAGCATCGTTATCGTCATTTTCATGCTTCTAGGGAGCCAAAACTCAAGATTTGGCTCATGGTTAAAAGTGACTTAAAAGGCCCAAAATGCTCACTTCGAGGGCTTAAAACGTGTTTATTCACTGCCGGAAGAGATATAAACAATAGTTAGAGTGAATTAATGTTCATGCGAGAACGTTCAATTTTTCATGCAAAACAATCGATGACCCGCGACCTGATGAAATTGCTCTGAGATGACCAAAATGGTCCGTTTTGAAAATGTTCATCTTTCAACTAATTTTGACTCTCAGAGGTGGATCATCACTATTGGAGATAAAATGAGCATCGTTATCGTCATTTTCATGCTTCTAGGGAGCCAAAACTCAAGATTTGGCTTATGGTTAAAAGTGACTTAACAGGACCCAAATGCTCACTTCGAGGGCTTAAAACGTGTTTATTCACTGCAGGAAGAGATATAAACAACATTTAGAGTAAATTATTGTTCATGCGAGAACGTTCAATTTTTCATGCAAAACGATCGATGACCCGCGACCTGATGAAATTGCTCTGAGATGACCAAAATGGTCCGTTTTGAAAATTTTCATCTTTCAACTAATTTTGACTCTCAGAGGTGGATCATCACTTTTGGAGATAAAATGAGCATCGTTATCGCCATTTTCATGCTTCTAGGGAGCCAAAACTCAAGATTTGGCTTATGGTTAAAAGTGACTTAAAAGGACCCAAATGCTCACTTTGAGGGCTTAAAACGTGTTTATTCACTGCGGAAAGAGACATAAACAATATTTAGAGTGAATTAATGTTCATGCGAGAACGTTCAATTTTTCATGCAAAACGATCGATGACCCGCGACCTGATGAAATGACTCTGAGATGACCAAAATGTTCCGTCTTGAAAATTTTCATCTTTCAACTAATTTTGACTCTCAGAGGTGGATCATCACTTTTGGAGATAAAATGAGCATCGTTATCGTCATTTTCATGCTTGTAGGGAGCCAAAACTCAAGATTTGGCTTATGGTTAAAAGTGACTTAAAAGGACCCAAATGCTCACTTCGAGGGCTTAAAGCGTGTTTATTCACTGCGGGAAGAGATATAAACAACATTTAGAGTAAATTATTGTTCATGCGAGAACGTTCAATTTTTCATGCAAAACGATCGATGACCCGCGACCTGATGAAATTGCTCTGAGATGACCAAAATGGTCCGTTTTGAAAATGTTCATCTTTCAACTAATTTTGACTCTCAGAGGTGGATCATCACTTTTGGAGATAAAATGAGCATCGTTATCGTCATTTTCATGCTTCTAGGGAGCCAAAACTCAAGATTTGGCTCATGGTTAAAAGTGACTTAAAAGGCCCAAAATGCTCACTTCGAGGGCTTAAAACGTGTTTATTCACTGCCGGAAGAGATATAAACAATAGTTAGAGTGAATTAATGTTCATGCGAGAACGTTCAATTTTTCATGCAAAACAATCGATGACCCGCGACCTGATGAAATTGCTCTGAGATGACCAAAATGGTCCGTTTTGAAAATGTTCATCTTTCAACTAATTTTGACTCTCAGAGGTGGATCATCACTATTGGAGATAAAATGAGCATCGTTATCGTCATTTTCATGCTTCTAGGGAGCCAAAACTCAAGATTTGGCTTATGGTTAAAAGTGACTTAACAGGACCCAAATGCTCACTTCGAGGGCTTAAAACGTGTTTATTCACTGCAGGAAGAGATATAAACAACATTTAGAGTAAATTATTGTTCATGCGAGAACGTTCAATTTTTCATGCAAAACGATCGATGACCCGCGACCTGATGAAATTGCTCTGAGATGACCAAAATGGTCCGTTTTGAAAATTTTCATCTTTCAACTAATTTTGACTCTCAGAGGTGGATCATCACTTTTGGAGATAAAATGAGCATCGTTATCGCCATTTTCATGCTTCTAGGGAGCCAAAACTCAAGATTTGGCTCATGGTTAAAAGTGACTGAAAAGGCCCAAAATGCTCACTTCGAGGGCTTAAAACATGTTTATTCACTGCGGGAAGAGATATAAACAATAGTTAGAGTGAATTAATGTTCATGCGAGAACGTTCAATTTTTCATGCAAAACGATCGATGACCCGCGACCTGATGAAATGACTCTGAGATGACCAAAATGTTCCGTTTTGAAAAAGTTAATCTTTCAACTAATTTTGACTCTCAGAGGTGGATCATCACTTTTGGAGATAAAATGAGCATCGTTATCGTAATTTTCATGCTTCTAGGGAGCCAAAACTCAAGATTTGGCTTATGGTTAAAAGTGACTATAAAGGACCCAAATGCTCACTTCGAGGGCTTAAAACGTGTTTATTCACTGCGGGAAGAGATATAAACAATAGTTAGAGTGAATTAATGTTCATGCGAGAACGTTCAATTTTTCATGCAAAACGATCGATGACCCGCGACCTGATGAAATGACTCTGAGATTACCAAAATGTTCCGTTTTGAAAATTTTCATCTTTCAACTAATTTTGACTCTCAGAGGTGGATCATCACTTTTGGAGATAAAATGAGCATCGTTATCGTCATTTTCATGCTTCTAGGGAGCCAAAACTCAAGATTTGGCTTATGGTTAAAAGTGACTTAAAAGGACCCAAATGCTCACTTGGAGGGCTTAAAACGTGTTTATTCACTGCGGGAAGAGATATAAACAACATTTAGAGTAAAATATTGTTCATGCGAGAACGTTCAATTTTTCATGCAAAACGATCGATGACCCGCGACCTGATGAAATTACTCTGAGATGACCAAAATGGTCCGTTTTGAAAATTTTCATCTTTCAACTAATTTTGACTCTCAGAGGTTGATCATCACTTTTGGAGATAAAATGAGCATCGTTATCGTCATTTTCATGCTTCTAGGGAGCCAAAACTCAAGATTTGGCTTATGGTAAAAGTGACTTAAAAGGACCCAAATGCTCACTTTGAGGGCTTAAAATGTGTTTATTCACTGCGGAAAGAGATATAAACAATATTTAGAGTGAATTAATGTTCATGCGAGAACGTTCAATTTTTCATGCAAAACGATCGATGACCCGCGACCTGATGAAATGACTCTGAGATGACCAAAATTTTTCGTCTTGAAAATTTTCATCTTTCAACTAATTTTGACTCTCAGAGGTGGATCATCACTTTTGGAGATAAAATGAGCATCGTTATCGTCATTTTCATGCTTCTAGGGAGCCAAAACTCAAGATTTGGCTTATGGTTAAAAGTGACTTAACAGGACCCAAATGCTCACTTCGAGGGCTTAAAACGTGTTTATTCACTGCAGGAAGAGATATAAACAACATTTAGAGTAAATTATTGTTCATGCGAGAACGTTCAATTTTTCATGCAAAACGATCGATGACCCGCGACCTGATGAAATTGCTCTGAGATGACCAAAATGGTCCGTTTTGAAAATTTTCATCTTTCAACTAATTTTGACTCTCAGAGGTGGATCATCACTTTTGGAGATAAAATGAGCATCGTTATCGCCATTTTCATGCTTCTAGGGAGCCAAAACTCAAGATTTGGCTCATGGTTAAAAGTGACTGAAAAGGCCCAAAATGCTCACTTCGAGGGCTTAAAACGTGTTTATTCACTGCGGGAAGAGATATAAACAATAGTTAGAGTGAATTAATGTTCATGCGAGAACGTTCAATTTTTCATGCAAAACGATCGATGACCCGCGACCTGATGAAATGACTCTGAGATGACCAAAATGTTCCGTTTTGAAAATTTTCATCTTTCAACTAATTTTGACTCTCAGAGGTGGATCATCACTTTTGGAGATAAAATGAGCATCGTTATAGTCATTTTCATGCTTCTAGGGAGCCAAAACTCAAGGTTTGGCTTATGGTTAAAAGTGACTTAAAAGGACCCAAATGCTCACTTCGCGGGCTTAAAACGTGTTTATTCACTGCAGGAAGAGATATAAACAACATTTAGAGTAAATTATTGTTCATGCGAGAACGTTCAATTTTTCTTGCAAAACGATCGATGACCCGCGACCTGATGAAATTGCTCTGAGATGACCAAAATGGTCCGTTTTGAAATTTTTCATCTTTCAACTAATTTTGACTCTCAGAGGTTGATCATCACTTTTGGAGATAAAATGAGCATCGTTATCGTAATTTTCATGCTTCTAGGGAGCCAAAACTCAAGATTTGGCTTATGGTTAAAAGTGACTTAAAAGGACCCAAATGCTCACTTTGAGGGCTTAAAACGTGTTTATTCACTGCGGAAAGAGATATAAACAATATTTAGAGTGAATTAATGTTCATGCGAGAACGTTCAATTTTTCATGCAAAACGATCGATGACCCCGCGACCTAATGAAATGACTCTGAGATGACCAAAATGTTCCGTTTTGAAAAAGTTCATCTTTCAACTAATTTTGACTCTCAGAGGCTGATCATCACTTTTGGAGATAAAATGAGCATCGTTATCGTAATTTTCATGCTTCTAGGGAGCCAAAACTCAAGATTTGGCTTATGGTTAAAAGTGACTTAAAAGGACCCAAATGCTCACTTTGAGGGTTTAAAACGTGTTTATTCACTGCGGAAAGAGATATAAACAATATTTAGAGTGAATTAATGTTCATGCGAGAACGTTCAATTTTTCATGCAAAACGATCGATGACCCGCGACCTGATGAAATGACTCTGAGATGACCAAAATGTTCCGTTTTGAAAAAGTTAATCTTTCAACTAATTTTGACTCTCAGAGGTGGATCATCACTTTTGGAGATAAAATGAGCATCGTTATCGTAATTTTCATGCTTCTAGGGAGCCAAAACTCAAGATTTGGCTTATGGTTAAAAGTGACTATAAAGGACCCAAATGCTCACTTCGAGGGCTTAAAACGTGTTTATTCACTGCGGGAAGAGATATAAACAATAGTTAGAGTGAATTAATGTTCATGCGAGAACGTTCAATTTTTCATGCAAAACGATCGATGACCCGCGACCTGATGAAATGACTCTGAGATTACCAAAATGTTCCGTTTTGAAAATTTTCATCTTTCAACTATTTTTGACTCTCAGAGGTGGATCATCACTTTTGGAGATAAAATGAGCATCGTTATCGTCATTTTCATGCTTCTAGGGAGCCAAAACTCAAGATTTGGCTTATGGTTAAAAGTGACTTAACAGGACCCAAATGCTCACTTCGAGGGCTTAAAACGTGTTTATTCACTGCAGGAAGAGATATAAACAACATTTAGAGTAAATTATTGTTCATGCGAGAACGTTCAATTTTTCTTGCAAAACGATCGATGACCCGCGACCTGATGAAATTGCTCTGAGATGACCAAAATGGTCCGTTTTGAAATTTTTCATCTTTCAACTAATTTTGACTCTCAGAGGTTGATCATCACTTTTGGAGATAAAATGAGCATCGTTATCGTAATTTTCATGCTTCTAGGGAGCCAAAACTCAAGATTTGGCTTATGGTTAAAAGTGACTTAAAAGGACCCAAATGCTCACTTTGAGGGCTTAAAACGTGTTTATTCACTGCGGAAAGAGATATAAACAATATTTAGAGTGAATTAATGTTCATGCGAGAACGTTCAATTTTTCATGCAAAACGATCGATGACCCCGCGACCTAATGAAATGACTCTGAGATGACCAAAATGTTCCGTTTTGAAAAAGTTCATCTTTCAACTAATTTTGACTCTCAGAGGTGGATCATCACTTTTGGAGATAAAATGAGCATCGTTATCGTAATTTTCATGCTTCTAGGGAGCCAAAACTCAAGATTTGGCTTATGGTTAAAAGTGACTTAAAAGGACCCAAATGCTCACTTTGAGGGTTTAAAACGTGTTTATTCACTGCGGAAAGAGATATAAACAATATTTAGAGTGAATTAATGTTCATGCGAGAACGTTCAATTTTTCATGCAAAACGATCGATGACCCGCGACCTGATGAAATGACTCTGAGATGACCAAAATGTTCCGTTTTGAAAAAGTTAATCTTTCAACTAATTTTGACTCTCAGAGGTGGATCATCACTTTTGGAGATAAAATGAGCATCGTTATCGTAATTTTCATGCTTCTAGGGAGCCAAAACTCAAGATTTGGCTTATGGTTAAAAGTGACTATAAAGGACCCAAATGCTCACTTCGAGGGCTTAAAACGTGTTTATTCACTGCGGGAAGAGATATAAACAATAGTTAGAGTGAATTAATGTTCATGCGAGAACGTTCAATTTTTCATGCAAAACGATCGATGACCCGCGACCTGATGAAATGACTCTGAGATTACCAAAATGTTCCGTTTTGAAAATTTTCATCTTTCAACTATTTTTGACTCTCAGAGGTGGATCATCACTTTTGGAGATAAAATGAGCATCGTTATCGTCATTTTCATGCTTCTAGGGAGCCAAAACTCAAGATTTGGCTTATGGTTAAAAGTGACTTAAAAGGACCCAAATGCTCACTTGGAGGGCTTAAAACGTGTTTATTCACTGCGGGAAGAGATATAAACAACATTTAGAGTAAATTATTGTTCATGCGAGAACGTTCAATTTTTCATGCAAAACGATCGATGACCCGTGCGACCTGATGAAATTACTCTGAGATGACCAAAATGGTCCGTTTTGAAAATTTTCATCTTTCAACTAATTTTGACTCTCAGAGGTTGATCATCACTTTTGGAGATAAAATGAGCATCGTTATCGTAATTTTCATGCTTCTAGGGAGCCAAAACTCAAGATTTGGCTTATGGTTAAAAGTGACTTAAAAGGACCCAAATGCTCACTTTGAGGGTTTAAAACGTGTTTATTCACTGCGGAAAGAGATATAAACAATATTTAGAGTGAATTAATGTTCATGCGAGAACGTTCAATTTTTCATGCAAAACGATCGATGACCCGCGACCTGATGAAATGACTCTGAGATGACCAAAATGTTCCGTTTTGAAAAAGTTAATCTTTCAACTAATTTTGACTCTCAGAGGTGGATCATCACTTTTGGAGATAAAATGAGCATCGTTATCGTAATTTTCATGCTTCTAGGGAGCCAAAACTCAAGATTTGGCTTATGGTTAAAAGTGACTATAAAGGACCCAAATGCTCACTTCGAGGGCTTAAAACGTGTTTATTCACTGCGGGAAGAGATATAAACAATAGTTAGAGTGAATTAATGTTCATGCGAGAACGTTCAATTTTTCATGCAAAACGATCGATGACCCGCGACCTGATGAAATGACTCTGAGATTACCAAAATGTTCCGTTTTGAAAATTTTCATCTTTCAACTATTTTTGACTCTCAGAGGTGGATCATCACTTTTGGAGATAAAATGAGCATCGTTATCGTCATTTTCATGCTTCTAGGGAGCCAAAACTCAAGATTTGGCTTATGGTTAAAAGTGACTTAACAGGACCCAAATGCTCACTTCGAGGGCTTAAAACGTGTTTATTCACTGCAGGAAGAGATATAAACAACATTTAGAGTAAATTATTGTTCATGCGAGAACGTTCAATTTTTCTTGCAAAACGATCGATGACCCGCGACCTGATGAAATTGCTCTGAGATGACCAAAATGGTCCGTTTTGAAATTTTTCATCTTTCAACTAATTTTGACTCTCAGAGGTTGATCATCACTTTTGGAGATAAAATGAGCATCGTTATCGTAATTTTCATGCTTCTAGGGAGCCAAAACTCAAGATTTGGCTTATGGTTAAAAGTGACTTAAAAGGACCCAAATGCTCACTTTGAGGGCTTAAAACGTGTTTATTCACTGCGGAAAGAGATATAAACAATATTTAGAGTGAATTAATGTTCATGCGAGAACGTTCAATTTTTCATGCAAAACGATCGATGACCCCGCGACCTAATGAAATGACTCTGAGATGACCAAAATGTTCCGTTTTGAAAAAGTTCATCTTTCAACTAATTTTGACTCTCAGAGGTGGATCATCACTTTTGGAGATAAAATGAGCATCGTTATCGTAATTTTCATGCTTCTAGGGAGCCAAAACTCAAGATTTGGCTTATGGTTAAAAGTGACTTAAAAGGACCCAAATGCTCACTTTGAGGGTTTAAAACGTGTTTATTCACTGCGGAAAGAGATATAAACAATATTTAGAGTGAATTAATGTTCATGCGAGAACGTTCAATTTTTCATGCAAAACGATCGATGACCCGCGACCTGATGAAATGACTCTGAGATGACCAAAATGTTCCGTTTTGAAAAAGTTAATCTTTCAACTAATTTTGACTCTCAGAGGTGGATCATCACTTTTGGAGATAAAATGAGCATCGTTATCGTAATTTTCATGCTTCTAGGGAGCCAAAACTCAAGATTTGGCTTATGGTTAAAAGTGACTATAAAGGACCCAAATGCTCACTTCGAGGGCTTAAAACGTGTTTATTCACTGCGGGAAGAGATATAAACAATAGTTAGAGTGAATTAATGTTCATGCGAGAACGTTCAATTTTTCATGCAAAACGATCGATGACCCGCGACCTGATGAAATGACTCTGAGATTACCAAAATGTTCCGTTTTGAAAATTTTCATCTTTCAACTATTTTTGACTCTCAGAGGTGGATCATCACTTTTGGAGATAAAATGAGCATCGTTATCGTCATTTTCATGCTTCTAGGGAGCCAAAACTCAAGATTTGGCTTATGGTTAAAAGTGACTTAAAAGGACCCAAATGCTCACTTGGAGGGCTTAAAACGTGTTTATTCACTGCGGGAAGAGATATAAACAACATTTAGAGTAAATTATTGTTCATGCGAGAACGTTCAATTTTTCATGCAAAACGATCGATGACCCGTGCGACCTGATGAAATTACTCTGAGATGACCAAAATGGTCCGTTTTGAAAATTTTCATCTTTCAACTAATTTTGACTCTCAGAGGTTGATCATCACTTTTGGAGATAAAATGAGCATCGTTATCGTCATTTTCATGCTTCTAGGGAGCCAAAACTCAAGATTTGGCTTATGGTTAAAAGTGACTTAAAAGGACCCAAATGCTCACTTTGAGGGCTTAAAACGTGTTTATTCACTGCGGAAAGAGATATAAACAATATTTAGAGTGAATTAATGTTCATGCGAGAACGTTCAATTTTTCATGCAAAACGATCGATGACCCGCGACCTGATGAAATGACTCTGAGATGACCAAAATTTTTCGTCTTGAAAATTTTCATCTTTCAACTAATTTTGACTCTCAGAGGTGGATCATCACTTTTGGAGATAAAATGAGCATCGTTATCGTCATTTTCATGCTTCTAGGGAGCCAAAACTCAAGATTTGGCTTATGGTTAAAAGTGACTTAACAGGACCCAAATGCTCACTTCGAGGGCTTAAAACGTGTTTATTCACTGCAGGAAGAGATATAAACAACATTTAGAGTAAATTATTGTTCATGCGAGAACGTTCAATTTGTCATGCAAAACGATCGATGACCCGCGACCTGATGAAATTGCTCTGAGATGACCAAAATGGTCCGTTTTGAAAATTTTCATCTTTCAACTAATTTTGACTCTCAGAGGTGGATCATCAATTTTGGAGATAAAATGAGCATCGTTATCGCCATTTTCATGCTTCTAGGGAGCCAAAACTCAAGATTTGGCTCATGGTTAAAAGTGACTGAAAAGGCCCAAAATGCTCACTTCGAGGGCTTAAAACGTGTTTATTCACTGCGGGAAGAGATATAAACAATAGTTAGAGTGAATTAATGTTCATGCGAGAACGTTCAATTTTTCATGCAAAACGATCGATGACCCGCGACCTGATGAAATTACTCTGAGATGACCAAAATGTTCCGTTTTGAAAATTTTCATCTTTCAACTAATTTTGACTCTCAGAGGTGGATCATCACTTTTGGAGATAAAATGAGCATCGTTATAGTAATTTTCATGCTTCTAGGGAGCCAAAACTCAAGATTTGGCTTATGGTTAAAAGTGACTTAAAGGGACCCAAATGCTCACTTCGAGGGCTTAAAACGTGTTTATTCACTGCAGGAAGAGATATAAACAACATTTAGAGTAAATTATTGTTCATGCGAGAAAGTTCAATTTTTCATGCAAAACGATCGATGACCCGCGACCTGATGAAATTGCTCTGAGATGACCAAAATGGTCCGTTTTGAAATTTTTCATCTTTCAACTAATTTTGACTCTCAGAGGTTGATCATCACTTTTGGAGATAAAATGAGCATCGTTATCGTAATTTTCATGCTTCTAGGGAGCCAAAACTCAAGATTTGGCTTATGGTTAAAAGTGACTTAAAAGGACCCAAATGCTCACTTTGAGGGCTTAAAACGTGTTTATTCACTGCGGAAAGAGATATAAACAATATTTAGAGTGAATTAATGTTCATGCGAGAACGTTCAATTTTTCATGCAAAACGATTGATGACTCCGCGACCTGATGAAATGAGTCTGAGATGACCAAAATGTTCCGTTTTGAAAAAGTTCATCTTTCAACTAATTTTGACTCTCAGAGGTGGATCATCACTTTTGGAGATAAAATGAGCATCGTTATCGTAATTTTCATGCTTCTAGGGAGCCAAAACTCAAGATTTGGCTTATGGTTAAAAGTGACTATAAAGGACCCAAATGCTCACTTCGAGGGCTTAAAACGTGTTTATTTACTGCGGGAAGAGATATAAACAATAGTTAGAGTGAATTAATGTTCATGCGAGAACGTTCAATTTTTCATGCAAAACGATCGATGACCCGCGACCTGATGAAATGACTCTGAGATTACCAAAATGTTCCGTTTTGAAAATTTTCATCTTTCAACTATTTTTGACTCTCAGAGGTGGATCATCACTTTTGGAGATAAAATGAGCATCGTTATCGTCATTTTCATGCTTCTAGGGAGCCAAAACTCAAGATTTGGCTTATGGTTAAAAGTGACTTAAAAGGACCCAAATGCTCACTTGGAGGGCTTAAAACGTGTTTATTCACTGCGGGAAGAGATATAAACAACATTTAGAGTAAATTATTGTTCATGCGAGAACGTTCAATTTTTCATGCAAAACGATCGATGACCCGTGCGACCTGATGAAATTACTCTGAGATGACCAAAATGGTCCGTTTTGAAAATTTTCATCTTTCAACTAATTTTGACTCTCAGAGGTTGATCATCACTTTTGGAGATAAAATGAGCATCGTTATCGTAATTTTCATGCTTCTAGGGAGCCAAAACTCAAGATTTGGCTTATGGTTAAAAGTGACTTAAAAGGACCCAAATGCTCACTTTGAGGGTTTAAAACGTGTTTATTCACTGCGGAAAGAGATATAAACAATATTTAGAGTGAATTAATGTTCATGCGAGAACGTTCAATTTTTCATGCAAAACGATCGATGACCCGCGACCTGATGAAATGACTCTGAGATGACCAAAATGTTCCGTTTTGAAAAAGTTAATCTTTCAACTAATTTTGACTCTCAGAGGTGGATCATCACTTTTGGAGATAAAATGAGCATCGTTATCGTAATTTTCATGCTTCTAGGGAGCCAAAACTCAAGATTTGGCTTATGGTTAAAAGTGACTATAAAGGACCCAAATGCTCACTTCGAGGGCTTAAAACGTGTTTATTCACTGCGGGAAGAGATATAAACAATAGTTAGAGTGAATTAATGTTCATGCGAGAACGTTCAATTTTTCATGCAAAACGATCGATGACCCGCGACCTGATGAAATGACTCTGAGATTACCAAAATGTTCCGTTTTGAAAATTTTCATCTTTCAACTATTTTTGACTCTCAGAGGTGGATCATCACTTTTGGAGATAAAATGAGCATCGTTATCGTCATTTTCATGCTTCTAGGGAGCCAAAACTCAAGATTTGGCTTATGGTTAAAAGTGACTTAACAGGACCCAAATGCTCACTTCGAGGGCTTAAAACGTGTTTATTCACTGCAGGAAGAGATATAAACAACATTTAGAGTAAATTATTGTTCATGCGAGAACGTTCAATTTTTCTTGCAAAACGATCGATGACCCGCGACCTGATGAAATTGCTCTGAGATGACCAAAATGGTCCGTTTTGAAATTTTTCATCTTTCAACTAATTTTGACTCTCAGAGGTTGATCATCACTTTTGGAGATAAAATGAGCATCGTTATCGTAATTTTCATGCTTCTAGGGAGCCAAAACTCAAGATTTGGCTTATGGTTAAAAGTGACTTAAAAGGACCCAAATGCTCACTTTGAGGGCTTAAAACGTGTTTATTCACTGCGGAAAGAGATATAAACAATATTTAGAGTGAATTAATGTTCATGCGAGAACGTTCAATTTTTCATGCAAAACGATCGATGACCCCGCGACCTAATGAAATGACTCTGAGATGACCAAAATGTTCCGTTTTGAAAAAGTTCATCTTTCAACTAATTTTGACTCTCAGAGGTGGATCATCACTTTTGGAGATAAAATGAGCATCGTTATCGTAATTTTCATGCTTCTAGGGAGCCAAAACTCAAGATTTGGCTTATGGTTAAAAGTGACTTAAAAGGACCCAAATGCTCACTTTGAGGGTTTAAAACGTGTTTATTCACTGCGGAAAGAGATATAAACAATATTTAGAGTGAATTAATGTTCATGCGAGAACGTTCAATTTTTCATGCAAAACGATCGATGACCCGCGACCTGATGAAATGACTCTGAGATGACCAAAATGTTCCGTTTTGAAAAAGTTAATCTTTCAACTAATTTTGACTCTCAGAGGTGGATCATCACTTTTGGAGATAAAATGAGCATCGTTATCGTAATTTTCATGCTTCTAGGGAGCCAAAACTCAAGATTTGGCTTATGGTTAAAAGTGACTATAAAGGACCCAAATGCTCACTTCGAGGGCTTAAAACGTGTTTATTCACTGCGGGAAGAGATATAAACAATAGTTAGAGTGAATTAATGTTCATGCGAGAACGTTCAATTTTTCATGCAAAACGATCGATGACCCGCGACCTGATGAAATGACTCTGAGATTACCAAAATGTTCCGTTTTGAAAATTTTCATCTTTCAACTATTTTTGACTCTCAGAGGTGGATCATCACTTTTGGAGATAAAATGAGCATCGTTATCGTCATTTTCATGCTTCTAGGGAGCCAAAACTCAAGATTTGGCTTATGGTTAAAAGTGACTTAAAAGGACCCAAATGCTCACTTGGAGGGCTTAAAACGTGTTTATTCACTGCGGGAAGAGATATAAACAACATTTAGAGTAAATTATTGTTCATGCGAGAACGTTCAATTTTTCATGCAAAACGATCGATGACCCGTGCGACCTGATGAAATTACTCTGAGATGACCAAAATGGTCCGTTTTGAAAATTTTCATCTTTCAACTAATTTTGACTCTCAGAGGTTGATCATCACTTTTGGAGATAAAATGAGCATCGTTATCGTCATTTTCATGCTTCTAGGGAGCCAAAACTCAAGATTTGGCTTATGGTTAAAAGTGACTTAAAAGGACCCAAATGCTCACTTTGAGGGCTTAAAACGTGTTTATTCACTGCGGAAAGAGATATAAACAATATTTAGAGTGAATTAATGTTCATGCGAGAACGTTCAATTTTTCATGCAAAACGATCGATGACCCGCGACCTGATGAAATGACTCTGAGATGACCAAAATTTTTCGTCTTGAAAATTTTCATCTTTCAACTAATTTTGACTCTCAGAGGTGGATCATCACTTTTGGAGATAAAATGAGCATCGTTATCGTCATTTTCATGCTTCTAGGGAGCCAAAACTCAAGATTTGGCTTATGGTTAAAAGTGACTTAACAGGACCCAAATGCTCACTTCGAGGGCTTAAAACGTGTTTATTCACTGCAGGAAGAGATATAAACAACATTTAGAGTAAATTATTGTTCATGCGAGAACGTTCAATTTGTCATGCAAAACGATCGATGACCCGCGACCTGATGAAATTGCTCTGAGATGACCAAAATGGTCCGTTTTGAAAATTTTCATCTTTCAACTAATTTTGACTCTCAGAGGTGGATCATCAATTTTGGAGATAAAATGAGCATCGTTATCGCCATTTTCATGCTTCTAGGGAGCCAAAACTCAAGATTTGGCTCATGGTTAAAAGTGACTGAAAAGGCCCAAAATGCTCACTTCGAGGGCTTAAAACGTGTTTATTCACTGCGGGAAGAGATATAAACAATAGTTAGAGTGAATTAATGTTCATGCGAGAACGTTCAATTTTTCATGCAAAACGATCGATGACCCGCGACCTGATGAAATTACTCTGAGATGACCAAAATGTTCCGTTTTGAAAATTTTCATCTTTCAACTAATTTTGACTCTCAGAGGTGGATCATCACTTTTGGAGATAAAATGAGCATCGTTATAGTAATTTTCATGCTTCTAGGGAGCCAAAACTCAAGATTTGGCTTATGGTTAAAAGTGACTTAAAGGGACCCAAATGCTCACTTCGAGGGCTTAAAACGTGTTTATTCACTGCAGGAAGAGATATAAACAACATTTAGAGTAAATTATTGTTCATGCGAGAAAGTTCAATTTTTCATGCAAAACGATCGATGACCCGCGACCTGATGAAATTGCTCTGAGATGACCAAAATGGTCCGTTTTGAAATTTTTCATCTTTCAACTAATTTTGACTCTCAGAGGTTGATCATCACTTTTGGAGATAAAATGAGCATCGTTATCGTAATTTTCATGCTTCTAGGGAGCCAAAACTCAAGATTTGGCTTATGGTTAAAAGTGACTTAAAAGGACCCAAATGCTCACTTTGAGGGCTTAAAACGTGTTTATTCACTGCGGAAAGAGATATAAACAATATTTAGAGTGAATTAATGTTCATGCGAGAACGTTCAATTTTTCATGCAAAACGATTGATGACTCCGCGACCTGATGAAATGAGTCTGAGATGACCAAAATGTTCCGTTTTGAAAAAGTTCATCTTTCAACTAATTTTGACTCTCAGAGGTGGATCATCACTTTTGGAGATAAAATGAGCATCGTTATCGTAATTTTCATGCTTCTAGGGAGCCAAAACTCAAGATTTGGCTTATGGTTAAAAGTGACTATAAAGGACCCAAATGCTCACTTCGAGGGCTTAAAACGTGTTTATTTACTGCGGGAAGAGATATAAACAATAGTTAGAGTGAATTAATGTTCATGCGAGAACGTTCAATTTTTCATGCAAAACGATCGATGACCCGCGACCTGATGAAATGACTCTGAGATTACCAAAATGTTCCGTTTTGAAAATTTTCATCTTTCAACTAATTTTGACTCTCAGAGGTGGATCATCACTTTTGGAGATAAAATGAGCATCGTTATCGTCATTTTCATGCTTCTAGGGAGCCAAAACTCAAGATTTGGCTCATGGTTAAAAGTGACTTAAAAGGACACAAATGCTCACTTCGAGGGCTTAAAACGTGTTTATTCACTGCAGGAAGAGATATAAACAACATTTAGAGTAAATTATTGTTCATGCGAGAACGTTCAATTTTTCATGCAAAACAATCGATGACCCGCGACCTGATGAAATTGCTCTGAGATGACCAAAATGTTACGTTTTGAAAATGTTCATCTTTCAACTAATTTTGACTCTCAGAGGTGGATCATCACTTTTGGAGATAAAATGAGCATCGTTATCGTCATTTTCATGCTTCTAGGGAGCCAAAACTCAAGATTTGGCTCATGGTTAAAAGTGACTTAAAAGGCCCAAAATGCTCACTTCGAGGGCTTAAAACGTGTTTATTCACTGCCGGAAGAGATATAAACAATAGTTAGAGTGAATTAATGTTCATGCGAGAACGTTCAATTTTTCATGCAAAACAATCGATGACTCGCGACCTGATGAAATTGCTCTGAGATGACCAAAATGGTTCGTTTTGAAAATGTTCATCTTTCAACTAATTTTGACTCTCAGAGGTGGATCATCACTATTGGAGATAAAATGAGCATCGTTATCGTCATTTTCATGCTTCTAGGGAGCCAAAACTCAAGATTTGGCTTATGGTTAAAAGTGACTTAACAGGACCCAAATGCTCACTTCGAGGGCTTAAAACGTGTTTATTCACTGCAGGAAGAGATATAAACAACATTTAGAGTAAATTATTGTTCATGCGAGAACGTTCAATTTTTCATGCAAAACGATCGATGACCCGCGACCTGATGAAATTGCTCTGAGATGACCAAAATGGTCCGTTTTGAAAATTTTCATCTTTCAACTAATTTTGACTCTCAGAGGTGGATCATCACTTTTGGAGATAAAATGAGCATCGTTATCGCCATTTTCATGCTTCTAGGGAGCCAAAACTCAAGATTTGGCTTATGGTTAAAAGTGACTTAAAAGGACCCAAATGCTCACTTTGAGGGCTTAAAACGTGTTTATTCACTGCGGAAAGAGACATAAACAATATTTAGAGTGAATTAATGTTCATGCGAGAACGTTCAATTTTTCATGCAAAACGATCGATGACCCGCGACCTGATGAAATGACTCTGAGATGACCAAAATGTTCCGTCTTGAAAATTTTCATCTTTCAACTAATTTTGACTCTCAGAGGTGGATCATCACTTTTGGAGATAAAATGAGCATCGTTATCGTCATTTTCATGCTTGTAGGGAGCCAAAACTCAAGATTTGGCTTATGGTTAAAAGTGACTTAAAAGGACCCAAATGCTCACTTCGAGGGCTTAAAGCGTGTTTATTCACTGCAGGAAGAGATATAAACAACATTTAGAGTAAATTATTGTTCATGCGAGAACGTTCAATTTTTCATGCAAAACGATCGATGACCCGCGACCTGATGAAATTGCTCTGAGATGACCAAAATGGTCCGTTTTGAAAATGTTCATCTTTCAACTAATTTTGACTCTCAGAGGTGGATCATCACTTTTGGAGATAAAATGAGCATCGTTATCGTCATTTTCATGCTTCTAGGGAGCCAAAACTCAAGATTTGGCTCATGGTTAAAAGTGACTTAAAAGGCCCAAAATGCTCACTTCGAGGGCTTAAAACGTGTTTATTCACTGCCGGAAGAGATATAAACAATAGTTAGAGTGAATTAATGTTCATGCGAGAACGTTCAATTTTTCATGCAAAACAATCGATGACCCGCGACCTGATGAAATGACTCTGAGATGACCAAAATGTTCCGTTTTGAAAAAGTTAATCTTTCAACTAATTTTGACTCTCAGAGGTGGATCATCACTTTTGGAGATAAAATGAGCATCGTTATCGTAATTTTCATGCTTCTAGGGAGCCAAAACTCAAGATTTGGCTTATGGTTAAAAGTGACTATAAAGGACCCAAATGCTCACTTCGAGGGCTTAAAACGTGTTTATTCACTGCGGGAAGAGATATAAACAACATTTAGAGTAAATTATTGTTCATGCGAGAACGTTCAATTTTTCATGCAAAACGATCGATGACCCACGACCTGATGAAATTACTCTGAGATGACCAAAATGGTCCGTTTTGAAAATTTTCATCTTTCAACTAATTTTGACTCTCAGAGGTTGATCATCACTTTTGGAGATAAAATGAGCATCGTTATCGTCATTTTCATGCTTCTAGGGAGCCAAAACTCAAGATTTGCCTTATGGTAAAAGTGACTTAAAAGGACCCAAATGCTCACTTTGAGGGCTTAAAATGTGTTTATTCACTGCGGAAAGAGATATAAACAATATTTAGAGTGAATTAATGTTCATGCGAGAACGTTCAATTTTTCATGCAAAACGATCGATGACCCACGACCTGATGAAATTACTCTGAGATGACCAAAATGGTCCGTTTTGAAAATTTTCATCTTTCAACTAATTTTGACTCTCAGAGGTTGATCATCACTTTTGGAGATAAAATGAGCATCGTTATCGTCATTTTCATGCTTCTAGGGAGCCAAAACTCAAGATTTGGCTTATGGTAAAAGTGACTTAAAAGGACCCAAATGCTCACTTTGAGGGCTTAAAATGTGTTTATTCACTGCGGAAAGAGATATAAACAATATTTAGAGTGAATTAATGTTCATGCGAGAACGTTCAATTTTTCATGCAAAACGATCGATGACCCGCGACCTGATGAAATGACTCTGAGATGACCAAAATTTTTCGTCTTGAAAATTTTCATCTTTCAACTAATTTTGACTCTCAGAGGTGGATCATCACTTTTGGAGATAAAATGAGCATCGTTATCGTCATTTTCATGCTTCTAGGGAGCCAAAACTCAAGATTTGGCTTATGGTTAAAAGTGACTTAACAGGACCCAAATGCTCACTTCGAGGGCTTAAAACGTGTTTATTCACTGCAGGAAGAGATATAAACAACATTTAGAGTAAATTATTGTTCATGCGAGAACGTTCAATTTTTCATGCAAAACGATCGATGACCCGCGACCTGATGAAATTGCTCTGAGATGACCAAAATGGTCCGTTTTGAAAATTTTCATCTTTCAACTAATTTTGACTCTCAGAGGTGGATCATCACTTTTGGAGATAAAATGAGCATCGTTATCGCCATTTTCATGCTTCTAGGGAGCCAAAACTCAAGATTTGGCTCATGGTTAAAAGTGACTGAAAAGGCCCAAAATGCTCACTTCGAGGGCTTAAAACGTGTTTATTCACTGCGGGAAGAGATATAAACAATAGTTAGAGTGAATTAATGTTCATGCGAGAACGTTCAATTTTTCATGCAAAACGATCGATGACCCGCGACCTGATGAAATGACTCTGAGATGACCAAAATGTTCCGTTTTGAAAATTTTCATCTTTCAACTAATTTTGACTCTCAGAGGTGGATCATCACTTTTGGAGATAAAATGAGCATCGTTATAGTCATTTTCATGCTTCTAGGGAGCCAAAACTCAAGGTTTGGCTTATGGTTAAAAGTGACTTAAAAGGACCCAAATGCTCACTTCGAGGGCTTAAAACGTGTTTATTCACTGCAGGAAGAGATATAAACAACATTTAGAGTAAATTATTGTTCATGCGAGAACGTTCAATTTTTCTTGCAAAACGATCGATGACCCGCGACCTGATGAAATTGCTCTGAGATGACCAAAATGGTCCGTTTTGAAATTTTTCATCTTTCAACTAATTTTGACTCTCAGAGGTTGATCATCACTTTTGGAGATAAAATGAGCATCGTTATCGTAATTTTCATGCTTCTAGGGAGCCAAAACTCAAGATTTGGCTTATGGTTAAAAGTGACTTAAAAGGACCCAAATGCTCACTTTGAGGGCTTAAAACGTGTTTATTCACTGCGGAAAGAGATATAAACAATATTTAGAGTGAATTAATGTTCATGCGAGAACGTTCAATTTTTCATGCAAAACGATCGATGACCCCGCGACCTAATGAAATGACTCTGAGATGACCAAAATGTTCCGTTTTGAAAAAGTTCATCTTTCAACTAATTTTGACTCTCAGAGGTGGATCATCACTTTTGGAGATAAAATGAGCATCGTTATCGTAATTTTCATGCTTCTAGGGAGCCAAAACTCAAGATTTGGCTTATGGTTAAAAGTGACTTAAAAGGACCCAAATGCTCACTTTGAGGGTTTAAAACGTGTTTATTCACTGCGGAAAGAGATATAAACAATATTTAGAGTGAATTAATGTTCATGCGAGAACGTTCAATTTTTCATGCAAAACGATCGATGACCCGCGACCTGATGAAATGACTCTGAGATGACCAAAATGTTCCGTTTTGAAAAAGTTAATCTTTCAACTAATTTTGACTCTCAGAGGTGGATCATCACTTTTGGAGATAAAATGAGCATCGTTATCGTAATTTTCATGCTTCTAGGGAGCCAAAACTCAAGATTTGGCTTATGGTTAAAAGTGACTATAAAGGACCCAAATGCTCACTTCGAGGGCTTAAAACGTGTTTATTCACTGCGGGAAGAGATATAAACAATAGTTAGAGTGAATTAATGTTCATGCGAGAACGTTCAATTTTTCATGCAAAACGATCGATGACCCGCGACCTGATGAAATGACTCTGAGATTACCAAAATGTTCCGTTTTGAAAATTTTCATCTTTCAACTATTTTTGACTCTCAGAGGTGGATCATCACTTTTGGAGATAAAATGAGCATCGTTATCGTCATTTTCATGCTTCTAGGGAGCCAAAACTCAAGATTTGGCTTATGGTTAAAAGTGACTGAAAAGGCCCAAAATGCTCACTTCGAGGGCTTAAAACGTGTTTATTCACTGCGGGAAGAGATATAAACAATAGTTAGAGTGAATTAATGTTCATGCGAGAACGTTCAATTTTTCATGCAAAACGATCGATGACCCGCGACCTGATGAAATGACTCTGAGATGACCAAAATGTTCCGTTTTGAAAATTTTCATTGTTCAACTAATTTTGACTCTCAGAGGTGGATCATCACTTTTGGAGATAAAATGAGCATCGTTATAGTCATTTTCATGCTTCTAGGGAGCCAAAACTCAAGATTTGGCTTATGGTTAAAAGTGACTTAAAAGGACCCAAATGCTCACTTCGAGGGCTTAAAACGTGTTTATTCACTGCAGGAAGAGATATAAACAACATTTAGAGTAAATTATTGTTCATGCGAGAACATTCAATTTTTCTTGCAAAACGATCGATGACCCGCGACCTGATGAAATTGCTCTGAGATGACCAAAATGGTCCGTTTTGAAATTTTTCATCTTTCAACTAATTTTGACTCTCAGAGGTTGATCATCACTTTTGGAGATAAAATGAGCATCGTTATCGTAATTTTCATGCTTCTAGGGAGCCAAAACTCAAGATTTGGCTTATGGTTAAAAGTGACTTAAAAGGACCCAAATGCTCACTTTGAGGGCTTAAAACGTGTTTATTCACTGCGGAAAGAGATATAAACAATATTTAGAGTGAATTAATGTTCATGCGAGAACGTTCAATTTTTCATGCAAAACGATCGATGACCCCGCGACCTAATGAAATGACTCTGAGATGACCAAAATGTTCCGTTTTGAAAAAGTTCATCTTTCAACTAATTTTGACTCTCAGAGGTGGATCATCACTTTTGGAGATAAAATGAGCATCGTTATCGTAATTTTCATGCTTCTAGGGAGCCAAAACTCAAGATTTGGCTTATGGTTAAAAGTGACTTAAAAGGACCCAAATGCTCACTTTGAGGGTTTAAAACGTGTTTATTCACTGCGGAAAGAGATATAAACAATATTTAGAGTGAATTAATGTTCATGCGAGAACGTTCAATTTTTCATGCAAAACGATCGATGACCCGCGACCTGATGAAATGACTCTGAGATGACCAAAATGTTCCGTTTTGAAAAAGTTAATCTTTCAACTAATTTTGACTCTCAGAGGTGGATCATCACTTTTGGAGATAAAATGAGCATCGTTATCGTAATTTTCATGCTTCTAGGGAGCCAAAACTCAAGATTTGGCTTATGGTTAAAAGTGACTATAAAGGACCCAAATGCTCACTTCGAGGGCTTAAAACGTGTTTATTCACTGCGGGAAGAGATATAAACAATAGTTAGAGTGAATTAATGTTCATGCGAGAACGTTCAATTTTTCATGCAAAACGATCGATGACCCGCGACCTGATGAAATGACTCTGAGATTACCAAAATGTTCCGTTTTGAAAATTTTCATCTTTCAACTATTTTTGACTCTCAGAGGTGGATCATCACTTTTGGAGATAAAATGAGCATCGTTATCGTCATTTTCATGCTTCTAGGGAGCCAAAACTCAAGATTTGGCTTATGGTTAAAAGTGACTTAAAAGGACCCAAATGCTCACTTGGAGGGCTTAAAACGTGTTTATTCACTGCGGGAAGAGATATAAACAACATTTAGAGTAAATTATTGTTCATGCGAGAACGTTCAATTTTTCATGCAAAACGATCGATGACCCGTGCGACCTGATGAAATTACTCTGAGATGACCAAAATGGTCCGTTTTGAAAATTTTCATCTTTCAACTAATTTTGACTCTCAGAGGTTGATCATCACTTTTGGAGATAAAATGAGCATCGTTATCGTCATTTTCATGCTTCTAGGGAGCCAAAACTCAAGATTTGGCTTATGGTTAAAAGTGACTTAAAAGGACCCAAATGCTCACTTTGAGGGCTTAAAACGTGTTTATTCACTGCGGAAAGAGATATAAACAATATTTAGAGTGAATTAATGTTCATGCGAGAACGTTCAATTTTTCATGCAAAACGATCGATGACCCGCGACCTGATGAAATGACTCTGAGATGACCAAAATTTTTCGTCTTGAAAATTTTCATCTTTTAACTAATTTTGACTCTCAGAGGTGGATCATCACTTTTGGAGATAAAATGAGCATCGTTATCGTCATTTTCATGCTTCTAGGGAGCCAAAACTCAAGATTTGGCTTATGGTTAAAAGTGACTTAACAGGACCCAAATGCTCACTTCGAGGGCTTAAAACGTGTTTATTCACTGCAGGAAGAGATATAAACAACATTTAGAGTAAATTATTGTTCATGCGAGAACGTTCAATTTGTCATGCAAAACGATCGATGACCCGCGACCTGATGAAATTGCTCTGAGATGACCAAAATGGTCCGTTTTGAAAATTTTCATCTTTCAACTAATTTTGACTCTCAGAGGTGGATCATCAATTTTGGAGATAAAATGAGCATCGTTATCGCCATTTTCATGCTTCTAGGGAGCCAAAACTCAAGATTTGGCTCATGGTTAAAAGTGACTGAAAAGGCCCAAAATGCTCACTTCGAGGGCTTAAAACGTGTTTATTCACTGCGGGAAGAGATATAAACAATAGTTAGAGTGAATTAATGTTCATGCGAGAACGTTCAATTTTTCATGCAAAACGATCGATGACCCGCGACCTGATGAAATTACTCTGAGATGACCAAAATGTTCCGTTTTGAAAATTTTCATCTTTCAACTAATTTTGACTCTCAGAGGTGGATCATCACTTTTGGAGATAAAATGAGCATCGTTATAGTAATTTTCATGCTTCTAGGGAGCCAAAACTCAAGATTTGGCTTATGGTTAAAAGTGACTTAAAGGGACCCAAATGCTCACTTCGAGGGCTTAAAACGTGTTTATTCACTGCAGGAAGAGATATAAACAACATTTAGAGTAAATTATTGTTCATGCGAGAAAGTTCAATTTTTCATGCAAAACGATCGATGACCCGCGACCTGATGAAATTGCTCTGAGATGACCAAAATGGTCCGTTTTGAAATTTTTCATCTTTCAACTAATTTTGACTCTCAGAGGTTGATCATCACTTTTGGAGATAAAATGAGCATCGTTATCGTAATTTTCATGCTTCTAGGGAGCCAAAACTCAAGATTTGGCTTATGGTTAAAAGTGACTTAAAAGGACCCAAATGCTCACTTTGAGGGCTTAAAACGTGTTTATTCACTGCGGAAAGAGATATAAACAATATTTAGAGTGAATTAATGTTCATGCGAGAACGTTCAATTTTTCATGCAAAACGATTGATGACTCCGCGACCTGATGAAATGAGTCTGAGATGACCAAAATGTTCCGTTTTGAAAAAGTTCATCTTTCAACTAATTTTGACTCTCAGAGGTGGATCATCACTTTTGGAGATAAAATGAGCATCGTTATCGTAATTTTCATGCTTCTAGGGAGCCAAAACTCAAGATTTGGCTTATGGTTAAAAGTGACTATAAAGGACCCAAATGCTCACTTCGAGGGCTTAAAACGTGTTTATTTACTGCGGGAAGAGATATAAACAATAGTTAGAGTGAATTAATGTTCATGCGAGAACGTTCAATTTTTCATGCAAAACGATCGATGACCCGCGACCTGATGAAATGACTCTGAGATTACCAAAATGTTCCGTTTTGAAAATTTTCATCTTTCAACTAATTTTGACTCTCAGAGGTGGATCATCACTTTTGGAGATAAAATGAGCATCGTTATCGTCATTTTCATGCTTCTAGGGAGCCAAAACTCAAGATTTGGCTCATGGTTAAAAGTGACTTAAAAGGACACAAATGCTCACTTCGAGGGCTTAAAACGTGTTTATTCACTGCAGGAAGAGATATAAACAACATTTAGAGTAAATTATTGTTCATGCGAGAACGTTCAATTTTTCATGCAAAACAATCGATGACCCGCGACCTGATGAAATTGCTCTGAGATGACCAAAATGTTACGTTTTGAAAATGTTCATCTTTCAACTAATTTTGACTCTCAGAGGTGGATCATCACTTTTGGAGATAAAATGAGCATCGTTATCGTCATTTTCATGCTTCTAGGGAGCCAAAACTCAAGATTTGGCTCATGGTTAAAAGTGACTTAAAAGGCCCAAAATGCTCACTTCGAGGGCTTAAAACGTGTTTATTCACTGCCGGAAGAGATATAAACAATAGTTAGAGTGAATTAATGTTCATGCGAGAACGTTCAATTTTTCATGCAAAACAATCGATGACTCGCGACCTGATGAAATTGCTCTGAGATGACCAAAATGGTTCGTTTTGAAAATGTTCATCTTTCAACTAATTTTGACTCTCAGAGGTGGATCATCACTATTGGAGATAAAATGAGCATCGTTATCGTCATTTTCATGCTTCTAGGGAGCCAAAACTCAAGATTTGGCTTATGGTTAAAAGTGACTTAACAGGACCCAAATGCTCACTTCGAGGGCTTAAAACGTGTTTATTCACTGCAGGAAGAGATATAAACAACATTTAGAGTAAATTATTGTTCATGCGAGAACGTTCAATTTTTCATGCAAAACGATCGATGACCCGCGACCTGATGAAATTGCTCTGAGATGACCAAAATGGTCCGTTTTGAAAATTTTCATCTTTCAACTAATTTTGACTCTCAGAGGTGGATCATCACTTTTGGAGATAAAATGAGTATCGTTATAGTCATTTTCATGCTTCTAGGGAGCCAAAACTCAAGATTTGGCTCATGGTTAAAAGTGACTGAAAAGGCCCAAAATGCTCACTTCGAGGGCTTAAAACGTGTTTATTCACTGCGGGAAGAGATATAAACAATAGTTAGAGTGAATTAATGTTCATGCGAGAACGTTCAATTTTTCATGCAAAACGATCGATGACCCGCGACCTGATGAAATGACTCTGAGATGACCAAAATGTTCCGTTTTGAAAATTTTCATCTTTCAACTAATTTTGACTCTCAGAGGTGGATCATCACTTTTGGAGATAAAATGAGTATCGTTATAGTCATTTTCATGCTTCTAGGGAGCCAAAACTCAAGATTTGGCTTATGGTTAAAAGTGACTTAAAAGGACACAAATGCTCACTTCGAGGGCTTAAAACGTGTTTATTCACTGCAGGAAGAGATATAAACAACATTTAGAGTAAATTATTGTTCATGCGAGAACGTTCAATTTTTCATGCAAAACGATCGATGACCCGCGACCTGATGAAATTGCTCTGAGATGACCAAAATGGTCCGTTTTGAAATTTTTCATCTTTCAAATAATTTTGACTCTCAGAGGTTGATCATCACTTTTGGAGATAAAATGAGCATCGTTATCGTCATTTTCATGCTTCTAGGGAGCCAAAACTCAAGATTTGGCTTATGGTTAAAAGTGACTTAAAAGGACCCAAATGCTCACTTTGAGGGCTTAAAACGTGTTTATTCACTGCGGAAAGAGATATAAACAATATTTAGAGTGAATTAATGTTCATGCGAGAACGTTCAATTTTTCATGCAAAACGATCGATGACCCGCGACCTGATGAAATGACTCTGAGATGACCAAAATGTTCCGTTTTGAAAAAGTTCATCTTTCAACTAATTTTGACTCTCAGAGGTGGATCATCACTTTTGGAGATAAAATGAGCATCGTTATCGTAATTTTCATGCTTCTAGGGAGCCAAAACTCAAGATTTGGCTTATGGTTAAAAGTGACTTAAAAGGACCCAAATGCTCACTTGGAGGGCTTAAAACGTGTTTATTCACTGCGGGAAGAGATATAAACAACATTTAGAGTAAATTATTGTTCATGCGAGAACGTTCAATTTTTCATGCAAAACGATCGATGACCCGCGACCTGATGAAATTACTCTGAGATGACCAAAATGGTCCGTTTTGAAAATTTTCATCTTTCAACTAATTTTGACTCTCAGAGGTTGATCATCACTTTTGGAGATAAAATGAGCATCGTTATCGTCATTTTCATGCTTCTAGGGAGCCAAAACTCAAGATTTGGCTTATGGTTAAAAGTGACTTAAAAGGACCCAAATGCTCACTTTGAGGGCTTAACGTGTTTATTCACTGCGGAAAGAGATATAAACAATATTTAGAGTGAATTAATGTTCATGCGAGAACGTTCAATTTTTCATGCAAAACGATCGATGACCCGCGACCTGATGAAATTGCTCTGAGATGACCAAAATGGTCCGTTTTGAAAATTTTCATCTTTCAACTAATTTTGACTCTCAGAGGTGGATCATCACTTTTGGAGATAAAATGAGCATCGTTATCTCCATTTTCATGCTTCTAGGGAGCCAAAACTCAAGATTTGGCTCATGGTTAAAAGTGACTGAAAAGGCCCAAAATGCTCACTTCGAGGGCTTAAAACATGTTTATTCACTGCGGGAAGAGATATAAACAATAGTTAGAGTGAATTAATGTTCATGCGAGAACGTTCAATTTTTCATGCAAAACGATCGATGACCCGCGACCTGATGAAATGACTCTGAGATGACCAAAATGTTCCGTTTTGAAAATTTTCATCTTTCAACTAATTTTGACTCTCAGAGGTGGATCATCACTTTTCGAGATAAAATGAGCATCGTTATCGTCATTTTCATGCTTCTAGGGAGCCAAAACTCAAGATTTGGCTTATGGTTAAAAGTGACTTAAAAGGACACAAATGCTCACTTCGAGGGCTTAAAACTTGTTTATTCACTGCAGGAAGAGATATAAACAACATTTAGAGTAAATTATTGTTCATGCGAGAACGTTCAATTTTTCATGCAAAACGATCGATGACCCGCGACCTGATGAAATTACTCTGAGATGACCAAAATGGTCCGTTTTGAAAATTGTCATCTTTCAACAAATTTTGACTCTCAGAGGTTGATCATCACTTTTGGAGATAAAATGAGCATCGTTATCGTCATTTTCATGCTTCTAGGGAGCCAAAACTCAAGATTTGGCTTATGGTTAAAAGTGACTTAAAAGGACCCAAATGCTCACTTTGAGGGCTTAAAACGTGTTTATTCACTGCGGAAAGAGACATAAACAATATTTAGAGTGAATTAATGTTCATGCGAGAACGTTCAATTTTTCATGCAAAACGACCTGATGAAATGACTCTGAGATGACCAAAATGTTCCGTCTTGAAAATTTTCATCTTTCAACTAATTTTGACTCTCAGAGGTGGATCATCACTTTTGGAGATAAAATGAGCATCGTTATCGTCATTTTCATGCTTCTAGGGAGCCAAAACTCAAGATTTGGCTTATGGTTAAAAGTGACTTAAAAGGACCCAAATGCTCACTTCGAGGGCTTAAAGCGTGTTTATTCACTGCGGGAAGAGATATAAACAACATTTAGAGTAAATTATTGTTCATGCGAGAACGTTCAATTTTTCATGCAAAACGATCGATGACCCGCGACCTGATGAAATTGCTCTGAGATGACCAAAATGGTCCGTTTTGAAAATGTTCATCTTTCAACTAATTTTGACTCTCAGAGGTGGATCATCACTTTTGGAGATAAAATGAGCATCGTTATCGTCATTTTCATGCTTCTAGGGAGCCAAAACTCAAGATTTGGCTCATGGTTAAAAGTGACTTAAAAGGCCCAAAATGCTCACTTCGAGGGCTTAAAACGTGTTTATTCACTGCCGGAAGAGATATAAACAATAGTTAGAGTGAATTAATGTTCATGCGAGAACGTTCAATTTTTCATGCAAAACAATCGATGACCCGCGACCTGATGAAATTGCTCTGAGATGACCAAAATGGTCCGTTTTGAAAATGTTCATCTTTCAACTAATTTTGACTCTCAGAGGTGGATCATCACTATTGGAGATAAAATGAGCATCGTTATCGTCATTTTCATGCTTCTAGGGAGCCAAAACTCAAGATTTGGCTTATGGTTAAAAGTGACTTAACAGGACCCAAATGCTCACTTCGAGGGCTTAAAACGTGTTTATTCACTGCAGGAAGAGATATAAACAACATTTAGAGTAAATTATTGTTCATGCGAGAACGTTCAATTTTTCATGCAAAACGATCGATGACCCGCGACCTGATGAAATTGCTCTGAGATGACCAAAATGGTCCGTTTTGAAAATTTTCATCTTTCAACAAATTTTGACTCTCAGAGGTGGATCATCACTTTTGGAGATAAAATGAGCATCGTTATCGCCATTTTCATGCTTCTAGGGAGCCAAAACTCAAGATTTGGCTCATGGTTAAAAGTGACTGAAAAGGCCCAAAATGCTCACTTCGAGGGCTTAAAACGTGTTTATTCACTGCGGGAAGAGATATAAACAATAGTTAGAGTGAATTAATGTTCATGCGAGAACGTTCCATTTTTCATGCAAAACGATCGATGACCCGCGAACTGATGAAATGACTCTGAGATGACCAAAATGTTCCGTTTTGAAAATTTTCATCTTTCAACTAATTTTGACTCTTAGAGGTGGATCATCACTTTTGGAGATAAAATGAGCATCGTTATAGTCATTTTCATGCTTCTAGGGAGCCAAAACTCAAGATTTGGCTTATGGTTAAAAGTGACTTAAAAGGACACAAATGCTCACTTCGAGGGCTTAAAACGTGTTTATTCACTGCAGGAAGAGATATAAACAACATTTAGAGTAAATTATTGTTCATGCGAGAACGTTCAATTTTTCATGCAAAACGATCGATGACCCGCGACCTGATGAAATTGCTCTGAGATGACCAAAATGGTCCGTTTTTAAATTTTTCATCTTTCAACTAATTTTGACTCTCAGAGGTTGATCATCACTTTTGGAGATAAAATGAGCATCGTTATCGTCATTTTCATGCTTCTAGGGAGCCAAAACTCAAGATTTGGCTTATGGTTAAAAGTGACTTAAAAGGACCCAAATGCTCACTTTGAGGGTTTAAAACGTGTTTATTCACTGCGGAAAGAGATATAAACAATATTTAGAGTGAATTAATGTTCATGCGAGAACGTTCAATTTTTCATGCAAAACGATCGATGACCCGCGACCTGATGAAATGACTCTGAGATGACCAAAATGTTCCGTTTTGAAAAAGTTAATCTTTCAACTAATTTTGACTCTCAGAGGTGGATCATCACTTTTGGAGATAAAATGAGCATCGTTATCGTAATTTTCATGCTTCTAGGGAGCCAAAACTAAAGATTTGGCTTATGGTTAAAAGTGACTATAAAGGACCCAAATGCTCACTTCGAGGGCTTAAAACGTGTTTATTCACTGCGGGAAGAGATATAAACAATAGTTAGAGTGAATTAATGTTCATGCGAGAACGTTCAATTTTTCATGCAAAACGATCGATGACCCGCGACCTGATGAAATGACTCTGAGATTACCAAAATGTTCCGTTTTGAAAATTTTCATCTTTCAACTAATTTTGACTCTCAGAGGTGGATCATCACTTTTGGAGATAAAATGAGCATCGTTATCGTCATTTTCATGCTTCTAGGGAGCCAAAACTCAAGATTTGGCTTATGGTTAAAAGTGACTTAAAAGGACCCAAATGCTCACTTGGAGGGCTTAAAACGTGTTTATTCACTGCGGGAAGAGATATAAACAACATTTAGAGTAAATTATTGTTCATGCGAGAACGTTCAATTTTTCATGCAAAACGATCGATGACCCGCGACCTGATGAAATTACTCTGAGATGACCAAAATGGTCCGTTTTGAAAATGTTCATCTTTCAACTAATTTTGACTCTCAGAGGTTGATCATCACTTTTGGAGATAAAAGGAGCATCGTTATCGTCATTTTCATGCTTCTAGGGAGCCAAAACTCAAGATTTGGCTTATGGTTAAAAGTGACTTAAAAGGACCCAAATGCTCACTTTGAGGGCTTAAAACGTGTTTATTCACTGCGGAAAGAGATATAAACAATATTTAGAGTGAATTAATGTTCATGCGAGAACGTTCAATTTTTCATGCAAAACGATCGATGACCCGCGACCTGATGAAATGACTCTGAGATGACCAAAATTTTTCGTCTTGAAAATTTTCATCTTTCAACTAATTTTGACTCTCAGAGGTGGATCATCACTTTTGGAGATAAAATGAGCATCGTTATCGTCATTTTCATGCTTCTAGGGAGCCAAAACTCAAGATTTGGCTTATGGTTAAAAGTGACTTAACAGGACCCAAATGCTCACTTCGAGGGCTTAAAACGTGTTTATTCACTGCAGGAAGAGATATAAACAACATTTAGAGTAAATTATTGTTCATGCGAGAACGTTCAATTTTTCATGCAAAACGATCGATGACCCCGCGACCTAATGAAATGACTCTGAGATGACCAAAATGTTCCGTTTTGAAAAAGTTCATCTTTCAACTAATTTTGACTCTCAGAGGTGGATCATCACTTTTGGAGATAAAATGAGCATCGTTATCATAATTTTCATGCTTCTAGGGAGCCAAAACTCAAGATTTGGCTTATGGTTAAAAGTGACTTAAAAGGACCCAAATGCTCACTTTGAGGGTTTAAAACGTGTTTATTCACTGCGGAAAGAGATATAAACAATATTTAGAGTGAATTAATGTTCATGCGAGAACGTTCAATTTTTCATGCAAAACGATCGATGACCCCGCGACCTGATGAAATGACTCTGAGATGACCAAAATGTTCCGTTTTGAAAAAGTTAATCTTTCAACTAATTTTGACTCTCAGAGGTGGATCATCACTTTTGGAGATAAAATGAGCATCGTTATCGTAATTTTCATGCTTCTAGGGAGCCAAAACTCAAGATTTGGCTTATGGTTAAAAGTGACTATAAAGGACCCAAATGCTCACTTCGAGGGCTTAAAACGTGTTTATTCACTGCGGGAAGAGATATAAACAATAGTTAGAGTGAATTAATGTTCATGCGAGAACGTTCAATTTTTCATGCAAAACGATCGATGACCCGCGACCTGATGAAATGACTCTGAGATTACCAAAATGTTCCGTTTTGAAAATTTTCATCTTTCAACTATTTTTGACTCTCAGAGGTGGATCATCACTTTTGGAGATAAAATGAGCATCGTTATCGTCATTTTCATGCTTCTAGGGAGCCAAAACTCAAGATTTGGCTTATGGTTAAAAGTGACTTAACAGGACCCAAATGCTCACTTCGAGGGCTTAAAACGTGTTTATTCACTGCAGGAAGAGATATAAACAACATTTAGAGTAAATTATTCTTCATGCGAGAACGTTCAATTTTTCATGCAAAACGATCGATGACCCGCGACCTGATGAAATTGCTCTGAGATGACCAAAATGGTCCGTTTTGAAAATTTTCATCTTTCAACTAATTTTGACTCTCAGAGGTGGATCATCACTTTTGGAGATAAAATGAGCATCGTTATCGCCATTTTCATGCTTCTAGGGAGCCAAAACTCAAGATTTGGCTCATGGTTAAAAGTGACTGAAAAGGCCCAAAATGCTCACTTCGAGGGCTTAAAACGTGTTTATTCACTGCGGGAAGAGATATAAACAATAGTTAGAGTGAATTAATGTTCATGCGAGAACGTTCAATTTTTCATGCAAAACGATCGATGACCCGCGACCTGATGAAATTGCTCTGAGATGACCAAAATGGTCCGTTTTGAAATTTTTCATCTTTCAACTAATTTTGACTCTCAGAGGTTGATCATCACTTTTGGAGATAAAATGAGCATCGTTATCGTAATTTTCATGCTTCTAGGGAGCCAAAACTCAAGATTTGGCTTATGGTTAAAAGTGACTTAAAAGGACCCAAATGCTCACTTTGAGGGCTTAAAACGTGTTTATTCACTGCGGAAAGAGATATAAACAATATTTAGAGTGAATTAATGTTCATGCGAGAACGTTCAATTTTTCATGCAAAACGATCGATGACCCCGCGACCTAATGAAATGACTCTGAGATGACCAAAATGTTCCGTTTTGAAAAAGTTCATCTTTCAACTAATTTTGACTCTCAGAGGTGGATCATCACTTTTGGAGATAAAATGAGCATCGTTATCGTAATTTTCATGCTTCTAGGGAGCCAAAACTCAAGATTTGGCTTATGGTTAAAAGTGACTTAAAAGGACCCAAATGCTCACTTTGAGGGTTTAAAACGTGTTTATTCACTGCGGAAAGAGATATAAACAATATTTAGAGTGAATTAATGTTCATGCGAGAACGTTCAATTTTTCATGCAAAACGATCGATGACCCGCGACCTGATGAAATGACTCTGAGATGACCAAAATGTTCCGTTTTGAAAAAGTTAATCTTTCAACTAATTTTGACTCTCAGAGGTGGATCATCACTTTTGGAGATAAAATGAGCATCGTTATCGTAATTTTCATGCTTCTAGGGAGCCAAAACTCAAGATTTGGCTTATGGTTAAAAGTGACTATAAAGGACCCAAATGCTCACTTCGAGGGCTTAAAACGTGTTTATTCACTGCGGGAAGAGATATAAACAATAGTTAGAGTGAATTAATGTTCATGCGAGAACGTTCAATTTTTCATGCAAAACGATCGATGACCCGCGACCTGATGAAATGACTCTGAGATTACCAAAATGTTCCGTTTTGAAAATTTTCATCTTTCAACTATTTTTGACTCTCAGAGGTGGATCATCACTTTTGGAGATAAAATGAGCATCGTTATCGTCATTTTCATGCTTCTAGGGAGCCAAAACTCAAGATTTGGCTTATGGTTAAAAGTGACTTAAAAGGACCCAAATGCTCACTTGGAGGGCTTAAAACGTGTTTATTCACTGCGGGAAGAGATATAAACAACATTTAGAGTAAATTATTGTTCATGCGAGAACGTTCAATTTTTCATGCAAAACGATCGATGACCCGTGCGACCTGATGAAATTACTCTGAGATGACCAAAATGGTCCGTTTTGAAAATTTTCATCTTTCAACTAATTTTGACTCTCAGAGGTTGATCATCACTTTTGGAGATAAAATGAGCATCGTTATCGTCATTTTCATGCTTCTAGGGAGCCAAAACTCAAGATTTGGCTTATGGTTAAAAGTGACTTAAAAGGACCCAAATGCTCACTTTGAGGGCTTAAAACGTGTTTATTCACTGCGGAAAGAGATATAAACAATATTTAGAGTGAATTAATGTTCATGCGAGAACGTTCAATTTTTCATGCAAAACGATCGATGACCCGCGACCTGATGAAATGACTCTGAGATGACCAAAATTTTTCGTCTTGAAAATTTTCATCTTTCAACTAATTTTGACTCTCAGAGGTGGATCATCACTTTTGGAGATAAAATGAGCATCGTTATCGTCATTTTCATGCTTCTAGGGAGCCAAAACTCAAGATTTGGCTTATGGTTAAAAGTGACTTAACAGGACCCAAATGCTCACTTCGAGGGCTTAAAACGTGTTTATTCACTGCAGGAAGAGATATAAACAACATTTAGAGTAAATTATTGTTCATGCGAGAACGTTCAATTTGTCATGCAAAACGATCGATGACCCGCGACCTGATGAAATTGCTCTGAGATGACCAAAATGGTCCGTTTTGAAAATTTTCATCTTTCAACTAATTTTGACTCTCAGAGGTGGATCATCAATTTTGGAGATAAAATGAGCATCGTTATCGCCATTTTCATGCTTCTAGGGAGCCAAAACTCAAGATTTGGCTCATGGTTAAAAGTGACTGAAAAGGCCCAAAATGCTCACTTCGAGGGCTTAAAACGTGTTTATTCACTGCGGGAAGAGATATAAACAATAGTTAGAGTGAATTAATGTTCATGCGAGAACGTTCAATTTTTCATGCAAAACGATCGATGACCCGCGACCTGATGAAATTACTCTGAGATGACCAAAATGTTCAGTTTTGAAAATTTTCATCTTTCAACTAATTTTGACTCTCAGAGGTGGATCATCACTTTTGGAGATAAAATGAGCATCGTTATAGTAATTTTCATGCTTCTAGGGAGCCAAAACTCAAGATTTGGCTTATGGTTAAAAGTGACTTAAAGGGACCCAAATGCTCACTTCGAGGGCTTAAAACGTGTTTATTCACTGCAGGAAGAGATATAAACAACATTTAGAGTAAATTATTGTTCATGCGAGAAAGTTCAATTTTTCATGCAAAACGATCGATGACCCGCGACCTGATGAAATTGCTCTGAGATGACCAAAATGGTCCGTTTTGAAATTTTTCATCTTTCAACTAATTTTGACTCTCAGAGGTTGATCATCACTTTTGGAGATAAAATGAGCATCGTTATCGTAATTTTCATGCTTCTAGGGAGCCAAAACTCAAGATTTGGCTTATGGTTAAAAGTGACTTAAAAGGACCCAAATGCTCACTTTGAGGGCTTAAAACGTGTTTATTCACTGCGGAAAGAGATATAAACAATATTTAGAGTGAATTAATGTTCATGCGAGAACGTTCAATTTTTCATGCAAAACGATTGATGACTCCGCGACCTGATGAAATGAGTCTGAGATGACCAAAATGTTCCGTTTTGAAAAAGTTCATCTTTCAACTAATTTTGACTCTCAGAGGTGGATCATCACTTTTGGAGATAAAATGAGCATCGTTATCGTAATTTTCATGCTTCTAGGGAGCCAAAACTCAAGATTTGGCTTATGGTTAAAAGTGACTATAAAGGACCCAAATGCTCACTTCGAGGGCTTAAAACGTGTTTATTTACTGCGGGAAGAGATATAAACAATAGTTAGAGTGAATTAATGTTCATGCGAGAACGTTCAATTTTTCATGCAAAACGATCGATGACCCGCGACCTGATGAAATGACTCTGAGATTACCAAAATGTTCCGTTTTGAAAATTTTCATCTTTCAACTAATTTTGACTCTCAGAGGTGGATCATCACTTTTGGAGATAAAATGAGCATCGTTATCGTCATTTTCATGCTTCTAGGGAGCCAAAACTCAAGATTTGGCTCATGGTTAAAAGTGACTTAAAAGGACACAAATGCTCACTTCGAGGGCTTAAAACGTGTTTATTCACTGCAGGAAGAGATATAAACAACATTTAGAGTAAATTATTGTTCATGCGAGAACGTTCAATTTTTCATGCAAAACAATCGATGACCCGCGACCTGATGAAATTGCTCTGAGATGACCAAAATGTTACGTTTTGAAAATGTTCATCTTTCAACTAATTTTGACTCTCAGAGGTGGATCATCACTTTTGGAGATAAAATGAGCATCGTTATCGTCATTTTCATGCTTCTAGGGAGCCAAAACTCAAGATTTGGCTCATGGTTAAAAGTGACTTAAAAGGCCCAAAATGCTCACTTCGAGGGCTTAAAACGTGTTTATTCACTGCCGGAAGAGATATAAACAATAGTTAGAGTGAATTAATGTTCATGCGAGAACGTTCAATTTTTCATGCAAAACAATCGATGACTCGCGACCTGATGAAATTGCTCTGAGATGACCAAAATGGTTCGTTTTGAAAATGTTCATCTTTCAACTAATTTTGACTCTCAGAGGTGGATCATCACTATTGGAGATAAAATGAGCATCGTTATCGTCATTTTCATGCTTCTAGGGAGCCAAAACTCAAGATTTGGCTTATGGTTAAAAGTGACTTAACAGGACCCAAATGCTCACTTCGAGGGCTTAAAACGTGTTTATTCACTGCAGGAAGAGATATAAACAACATTTAGAGTAAATTATTGTTCATGCGAGAACGTTCAATTTTTCATGCAAAACGATCGATGACCCGCGACCTGATGAAATTGCTCTGAGATGACCAAAATGGTCCGTTTTGAAAATTTTCATCTTTCAACTAATTTTGACTCTCAGAGGTGGATCATCACTTTTGGAGATAAAATGAGCATCGTTATCGCCATTTTCATGCTTCTAGGGAGCCAAAACTCAAGATTTGGCTCATGGTTAAAAGTGACTGAAAAGGCCCAAAATGCTCACTTCGAGGGCTTAAAACGTGTTTATTCACTGCGGGAAGAGATATAAACAATAGTTAGAGTGAATTAATGTTCATGCGAGAACGTTCAATTTTTCATGCAAAACGATCGATGACCCGCGACCTGATGAAATGACTCTGAGATGACCAAAATGTTCCGTTTTGAAAATTTTCATCTTTCAACTAATTTTGACTCTCAGAGGTGGATCATCACTTTTGGAGATAAAATGAGTATCGTTATAGTCATTTTCATGCTTCTAGGGAGCCAAAACTCAAGATTTGGCTTATGGTTAAAAGTGACTTAAAAGGACACAAATGCTCACTTCGAGGGCTTAAAACGTGTTTATTCACTGCAGGAAGAGATATAAACAACATTTAGAGTAAATTATTGTTCATGCGAGAACGTTCAATTTTTCATGCAAAACGATCGATGACCCGCGACCTGATGAAATTGCTCTGAGATGACCAAAATGGTCCGTTTTGAAATTTTTCATCTTTCAAATAATTTTGACTCTCAGAGGTTGATCATCACTTTTGGAGATAAAATGAGCATCGTTATCGTCATTTTCATGCTTCTAGGGAGCCAAAACTCAAGATTTGGCTTATGGTTAAAAGTGACTTAAAAGGACCCAAATGCTCACTTTGAGGGCTTAAAACGTGTTTATTCACTGCGGAAAGAGATATAAACAATATTTAGAGTGAATTAATGTTCATGCGAGAACGTTCAATTTTTCATGCAAAACGATCGATGACCCGCGACCTGATGAAATGACTCTGAGATGACCAAAATGTTCCATTTTGAAAAAGTTCATCTTTAAACTAATTTTGACTCTCAGAGGTGGATCATCACTTTTGGAGATAAAATGAGCATCGTTATCGTAATTTTCATGCTTCTAGGGAGCCAAAACTCAAGATTTGGCTTATGGTTAAAAGTGACTTAAAAGGACCCAAATGCTCACTTGGAGGGCTTAAAACGTGTTTATTCACTGCGGGAAGAGATATAAACAACATTTAGAGTAAATTATTGTTCATGCGAGAACGTTCAATTTTTCATGCAAAACGATCGATGACCCGCGACCTGATGAAATTACTCTGAGATGACCAAAATGGTCCGTTTTGAAAATTTTCATCTTTCAACTAATTTTGACTCTCAGAGGTTGATCATCACTTTTGGAGATAAAATGAGCATCGTTATCGTCATTTTCATGCTTCTAGGGAGCCAAAACTCAAGATTTGGCTTATGGTTAAAAGTGACTTAACAGGACCCAAATGCTCACTTCGAGGGCTTAAAACGTGTTTATTCACTGCAGGAAGAGATATAAACAACATTTAGAGTAAATTATTGTTCATGCGAGAACGTTCAATTTTTCATGCAAAACGATCGATGACCCGCGACCTGATGAAATTGCTCTGAGATGACCAAAATGGTCCGTTTTGAAAATTTTCATCTTTCAACTAATTTTGACTCTCAGAGGTGGATCATCACTTTTGGAGATAAAATGAGCATCGTTATCTCCATTTTCATGCTTCTAGGGAGCCAAAACTCAAGATTTGGCTCATGGTTAAAAGTGACTGAAAAGGCCCAAAATGCTCACTTCGAGGGCTTAAAACATGTTTATTCACTGCGGGAAGAGATATAAACAATAGTTAGAGTGAATTAATGTTCATGCGAGAACGTTCAATTTTTCATGCAAAACGATCGATGACCCGCGACCTGATGAAATGACTCTGAGATGACCAAAATGTTCCGTTTTGAAAATTTTCATCTTTCAACTAATTTTGACTCTCAGAGGTGGATCATCACTTTTGGAGATAAAATGAGCATCGTTATCGTCATTTTCATGCTTCTAGGGAGCCAAAACTCAAGATTTGGCTTATGGTTAAAAGTGACTTAAAAGGACACAAATGCTCACTTCGAGGGCTTAAAACTTGTTTATTCACTGCAGGAAGAGATATAAACAACATTTAGAGTAAATTATTGTTCATGCGAGAACGTTCAATTTTTCATGCAAAACGATCGATGACCCGCGACCTGATGAAATTACTCTGAGATGACCAAAATGGTCCGTTTTGAAAATTGTCATCTTTCAACAAATTTTGACTCTCAGAGGTTGATCATCACTTTTGGAGATAAAATGAGCATCGTTATCGTCATTTTCATGCTTCTAGGGAGCCAAAACTCAAGATTTGGCTTATGGTTAAAAGTGACTTAAAAGGACCCAAATGCTCACTTTGAGGGCTTAAAACGTGTTTATTCACTGCGGAAAGAGACATAAACAATATTTAGAGTGAATTAATGTTCATGCGAGAACGTTCAATTTTTCATGCAAAACGATCGATGACCCGCGACCTGATGAAATGACTCTGAGATGACCAAAATGTTCCGTCTTGAAAATTTTCATCTTTCAACTAATTTTGACTCTCAGAGGTGGATCATCACTTTTGGAGATAAAATGAGCATCGTTATCGTCATTTTCATGCTTCTAGGGAGCCAAAACTCAAGATTTGGCTTATGGTTAAAAGTGACTTAAAAGGACCCAAATGCTCACTTCGAGGGCTTAAAGCGTGTTTATTCACTGCGGGAAGAGATATAAACAACATTTAGAGTAAATTATTGTTCATGCGAGAACGTTCAATTTTTCATGCAAAACGATCGCTTGACCCGCGACCTGATGAAATTGCTCTGAGATGACCAAAATGGTCAGTTTTGAAAATGTTCATCTTTCAACTAATTTTGACTCTCAGAGGTGGATCATCACTTTTGGAGATAAAATGAGCATCGTTATCGTCATTTTCATGCTTCTAGGGAGCCAAAACTCAAGATTTGGCTCATGGTTAAAAGTGACTTAAAAGGCCCAAAATGCTCACTTCGAGGGCTTAAAACGTGTTTATTCACTGCCGGAAGAGATATAAACAATAGTTAGAGTGAATTAATGTTCATGCGAGAACGTTCAATTTTTCATGCAAAACAATCGATGACCCGCGACCTGATGAAATTGCTCTGAGATGACCAAAATGGTCCGTTTTGAAAATGTTCATCTTTCAACTAATTTTGACTCTCAGAGGTGGATCATCACTATTGGAGATAAAATGAGCATCGTTATCGTCATTTTCATGCTTCTAGGGAGCCAAAACTCAAGATTTGGCTTATGGTTAAAAGTGACTTAACAGGACCCAAATGCTCACTTCGAGGGCTTAAAACGTGTTTATTCACTGCAGGAAGAGATATAAACAACATTTAGAGTAAATTATTGTTCATGCGAGAACGTTCAATTTTTCATGCAAAACGATCGATGACCGCGACCTGATGAAATTGCTCTGAGATGACCAAAATGGTCCGTTTTGAAAATTTTCATCTTTCAACTAATTTTGACTCTCAGAGGTGGATCATCACTTTTGGAGATAAAATGAGCATCGTTATCGCCATTTTCATGCTTCTAGGGAGCCAAAACTCAAGATTTGGCTCATGGTTAAAAGTGACTGAAAAGGCCCAAAATGCTCACTTCGAGGGCTTAAAACGTGTTTATTCACTGCGGGAAGAGATATAAACAATAGTTAGAGTGAATTAATGTTCATGCGAGAACGTTCCATTTTTCATGCAAAACGATCGATGACCCGCGACCTGATGAAATGACTCTGAGATGACCAAAATGTTCCGTTTTGAAAATTTTCATCTTTCAACTAATTTTGACTCTTAGAGGTGGATCATCACTTTTGGAGATAAAATGAGCATCGTTATAGTCATTTTCATGCTTCTAGGGAGCCAAAACTCAAGATTTGGCTTATGGTTAAAAGTGACTTAAAAGGACACAAATGCTCACTTCGAGGGCTTAAAACGTGTTTATTCACTGCAGGAAGAGATATAAACAACATTTAGAGTAAATTATTGTTCATGCGAGAACGTTCAATTTTTCATGCAAAACGATCGATGACCGCGACCTGATGAAATTGCTCTGAGATGACCAAAATGGTCCGTTTTGAAAATTTTCATCTTTCAACTAATTTTGACTCTCAGAGGTGGATCATCACTTTTGGAGATAAAATGAGCATCGTTATCGCCATTTTCATGCTTCTAGGGAGCCAAAACTCAAGATTTGGCTCATGGTTAAAAGTGACTGAAAAGGCCCAAAATGCTCACTTCGAGGGCTTAAAACGTGTTTATTCACTGCGGGAAGAGATATAAACAATAGTTAGAGTGAATTAATGTTCATGCGAGAACGTTCCATTTTTCATGCAAAACGATCGATGACCCGCGACCTGATGAAATGACTCTGAGATGACCAAAATGTTCCGTTTTGAAAATTTTCATCTTTCAACTAATTTTGACTCTTAGAGGTGGATCATCACTTTTGGAGATAAAATGAGCATCGTTATAGTCATTTTCATGCTTCTAGGGAGCCAAAACTCAAGATTTGGCTTATGGTTAAAAGTGACTTAAAAGGACACAAATGCTCACTTCGAGGGCTTAAAACGTGTTTATTCACTGCAGGAAGAGATATAAACAACATTTAGAGTAAATTATTGTTCATGCGAGAACGTTCAATTTTTCATGCAAAACGATCGATGACCCGCGACCTGATGAAATTGCTCTGAGATGACCAAAATGGTCCGTTTTTAAATTTTTCATCTTTCAACTAATTTTGACTCTCAGAGGTTGATCATCACTTTTGGAGATAAAATGAGCATCGTTGTCGTCATTTTCATGCTTCTAGGGAGCCAAAACTCAAGATTTGGCTTATGGTTAAAAGTGACTTAAAAGGACCCAAATGCTCACTTTGAGGGTTTAAAACGTGTTTATTCACTGCGGAAAGAGATATAAACAATATTTAGAGTGAATTAATGTTCATGCGAGAACGTTCAATTTTTCATGCAAAACGATCGATGACCCGCGACCTGATGAAATGACTCTGAGATGACCAAAATGTTCCGTTTTGAAAAAGTTAATCTTTCAACTAATTTTGACTCTCAGAGGTGGATCATCACTTTTGGAGATAAAATGAGCATCGTTATCGTAATTTTCATGCTTCTAGGGAGCCAAAACTCAAGATTTGGCTTATGGTTAAAAGTGACTATAAAGGACCCAAATGCTCACTTCGAGGGCTTAAAACGTGTTTATTCACTGCGGGAAGAGATATAAACAATAGTTAGAGTGAATTAATGTTCATGCGAGAACGTTCAATTTTTCATGCAAAACGATCGATGACCCGCGACCTGATGAAATGACTCTGAGATTACCAAAATGTTCCGTTTTGAAAATTTTCATCTTTCAACTAATTTTGACTCTCAGAGTTGGATCATCACTTTTGGAGATAAAATGAGCATCGTTATCGTCATTTTCATGCTTCTAGGGAGCCAAAACTCAAGATTTGGCTTATGGTTAAAAGTGACTTAAAAGGACCCAAATGCTCACTTGGAGGGCTTAAAACGTGTTTATTCACTGCGGGAAGAGATATAAACAACATTTAGAGTAAATTATTGTTCATGCGAGAACGTTCAATTTTTCATGCAAAACGATCGATGACCCCGCGACCTAATGAAATGACTCTGAGATGACCAAAATGTTCCGTTTTGAAAAAGTTCATCTTTCAACTAATTTTGACTCTCAGAGGTGGATCATCACTTTTGGAGATAAAATGAGCATCGTTATCGTAATTTTCATGCTTCTAGGGAGCCAAAACTCAAGATTTGGCTTATGGTTAAAAGTGACTTAAAAGGACCCAAATGCTCACTTTGAGGGTTTAAAACGTGTTTATTCACTGCGGAAAGAGATATAAACAATATTTAGAGTGAATTAATGTTCATGCGAGAACGTTCAATTTTTCATGCAAAACGATCGATGACCCGCGACCTGATGAAATGACTCTGAGATGACCAAAATGTTCCGTTTTGAAAAAGTTAATCTTTCAACTAATTTTGACTCTCAGAGGTGGATCATCACTTTTGGAGATAAAATGAGCATCGTTATCGTAATTTTCATGCTTCTAGGGAGCCAAAACTCAAGATTTGGCTTATGGTTAAAAGTGACTATAAAGGACCCAAATGCTCACTTCGAGGGCTTAAAACGTGTTTATTCACTGCGGGAAGAGATATAAACAATAGTTAGAGTGAATTAATGTTCATGCGAGAACGTTCAATTTTTCATGCAAAACGATCGATGACCCGCGACCTGATGAAATGACTCTGAGATTACCAAAATGTTCCGTTTTGAAAATTTTCATCTTTCAACTATTTTTGACTCTCAGAGGTGGATCATCACTTTTGGAGATAAAATGAGCATCGTTATCGTAATTTTCATGCTTCTAGGGAGCCAAAACTCAAGATTTGGCTTATGGTTAAAAGTGACTTAAAAGGACCCAAATGCTCACTTTGAGGGTTTAAAACGTGTTTATTCACTGCGGAAAGAGATATAAACAATATTTAGAGTGAATTAATGTTCATGCGAGAACGTTCAATTTTTCATGCAAAACGATCGATGACCCGCGACCTGATGAAATGACTCTGAGATGACCAAAATGTTCCGTTTTGAAAAAGTTAATCTTTCAACTAATTTTGACTCTCAGAGGTGGATCATCACTTTTGGAGATAAAATGAGCATCGTTATCGTAATTTTCATGCTTCTAGGGAGCCAAAACTCAAGATTTGGCTTATGGTTAAAAGTGACTATAAAGGACCCAAATGCTCACTTCGAGGGCTTAAAACGTGTTTATTCACTGCGGGAAGAGATATAAACAATAGTTAGAGTGAATTAATGTTCATGCGAGAACGTTCAATTTTTCATGCAAAACGATCGATGACCCGCGACCTGATGAAATGACTCTGAGATTACCAAAATGTTCCGTTTTGAAAATTTTCATCTTTCAACTATTTTTGACTCTCAGAGGTGGATCATCACTTTTGGAGATAAAATGAGCATCGTTATCGTCATTTTCATGCTTCTAGGGAGCCAAAACTCAAGATTTGGCTTATGGTTAAAAGTGACTTAACAGGACCCAAATGCTCACTTCGAGGGCTTAAACGTGTTTATTCACTGCAGGAAGAGATATAAACAACATTTAGAGTAAATTATTGTTCATGCGAGAACGTTCAATTTTTCATGCAAAACGATCGATGACCCGCGACCTGATGAAATTGCTCTGAGATGACCAAAATGGTCCGTTTTGAAAATTTTCATCTTTCAACTAATTTTGACTCTCAGAGGTGGATCATCACTTTTGGAGATAAAATGAGCATCGTTATCGCCATTTTCATGCTTCTAGGGAGCCAAAACTCAAGATTTGGCTCATGGTTAAAAGTGACTGAAAAGGCCCAAAATGCTCACTTCGAGGGCTTAAAACGTGTTTATTCACTGCGGGAAGAGATATAAACAATAGTTAGAGTGAATTAATGTTCATGCGAGAACGTTCAATTTTTCATGCAAAACGATCGATGACCCGCGACCTGATGAAATGACTCTGAGATGACCAAAATGTTCCGTTTTGAAAATTTTCATCTTTCAACTAATTTTGACTCTCAGAGGTGGATCATCACTTTTGGAGATAAAATGAGCATCGTTATAGTCATTTTCATGCTTCTAGGGAGCCAAAACTCAAGATTTGGCTTATGGTTAAAAGTGACTTAAAAGGACCCAAATGCTCACTTCGAGGGCTTAAAACGTGTTTATTCACTGCAGGAAGAGATATAAACAACATTTAGAGTAAATTATTGTTCATGCGAGAACGTTCAATTTTTCTTGCAAAACGATCGATGACCCGCGACCTGATGAAATTGCTCTGAGATGACCAAAATGGTCCGTTTTGAAATTTTTCATCTTTCAACTAATTTTGACTCTCAGAGGTTGATCATCACTTTTGGAGATAAAATGAGCATCGTTATCGTAATTTTCATGCTTCTAGGGAGCCAAAACTCAAGATTTGGCTTATGGTTAAAAGTGACTTAAAAGGACCCAAATGCTCACTTTGAGGGCTTAAAACGTGTTTATTCACTGCGGAAAGAGATATAAACAATATTTAGAGTGAATTAATGTTCATGCGAGAACGTTCAATTTTTCATGCAAAACGATCGATGACCCCGCGACCTAATGAAATGACTCTGAGATGACCAAAATGTTCCGTTTTGAAAAAGTTCATCTTTCAACTAATTTTGACTCTCAGAGGTGGATCATCACTTTTGGAGATAAAATGAGCATCGTTATCGTAATTTTCATGCTTCTAGGGAGCCAAAACTCAAGATTTGGCTTATGGTTAAAAGTGACTTAACAGGACCCAAATGCTCACTTCGAGGGCTTAAAACGTGTTTATTCACTGCAGGAAGAGATATAAACAACATTTAGAGTAAATTATTGTTCATGCGAGAACGTTCAATTTGTCATGCAAAACGATCGATGACCCGCGACCTGATGAAATTGCTCTGAGATGACCAAAATGGTCCGTTTTGAAAATTTTCATCTTTCAACTAATTTTGACTCTCAGAGGTGGATCATCACTTTTGGAGATAAAATGAGCATCGTTATCGCCATTTTCATGCTTCTAGGGAGCCAAAACTCAAGATTTGGCTCATGGTTAAAAGTGACTGAAAAGGCCCAAAATGCTCACTTCGAGGGCTTAAAACGTGTTTATTCACTGCGGGAAGAGATATAAACAATAGTTAGAGTGAATTAATGTTCATGCGAGAACGTTCAATTTTTCATGCAAAACGATCGATGACCCGCGACCTGATGAAATTACTCTGAGATGACCAAAATGTTCCGTTTTGAAAATTTTCATCTTTCAACTAATTTTGACTCTCAGAGGTGGATCATCACTTTTGGAGATAAAATGAGCATCTTTATAGTAATTTTCATGCTTCTAGGGAGCCAAAACTCAAGATTTGGCTTATGGTTAAAAGTGACTTAAAGGGACCCAAATGCTCACTTCGAGGGCTTAAAACGTGTTTATTCACTGCGGGAAGAGATATAAACAACATTTAGAGTAAATTATTGTTCATGCGAGAAAGTTCAATTTTTCATGCAAAACGATCGATGACCCGTGCGACCTGATGAAATTGCTCTGAGATGACCAAAATGGTCCGTTTTGAAATTTTTCATCTTTCAACTAATTTTGACTCTCAGAGGTTGATCATCACTTTTGGAGATAAAATGAGCATCGTTATCGTAATTTTCATGCTTCTAGGGAGCCAAAACTCAAGATTTGGCTTATGGTTAAAAGTGACTTAAAAGGACCCAAATGCTCACTTTGAGGGCTTAAAACGTGTTTATTCACTGCGGAAAGAGATATAAACAATATTTAGAGTGAATTAATGTTCATGCGAGAACGTTCAATTTTTCATGCAAAACGATTGATGACTCCGCGACCTGATGAAATGAGTCTGAGATGACCAAAATGTTCCGTTTTGAAAAAGTTCATCTTTCAACTAATTTTGACTCTCAGAGGTGGATCATCACTTTTGGAGATAAAATGAGCATCGTTATCGTAATTTTCATGCTTCTAGGGAGCCAAAACTCAAGATTTGGCTTATGGTTAAAAGTGACTTAAAAGGACCCAAATGCTCACTTTGAGGGCTTAAAACGTGTTTATTCACTGCGGAAAGAGATATAAACAATATTTAGAGTGAATTAATGTTCATGCGAGAACGTTCAATTTTTCATGCAAAACGATCGATGACCCGCGACCTGATGAAATGACTCTGAGATTACCAAAATGTTCCGTTTTGAAAATTTTCATCTTTCAACTAATTTTGACTCTCAGAGGTGGATCATCACTTTTGGAGATAAAATGAGCATCGTTATCGTCATTTTCATGCTTCTAGGGAGCCAAAACTCAAGATTTGGCTCATGGTTAAAAGTGACTTAAAAGGACACAAATGCTCACTTCGAGGGCTTAAAACGTGTTTATTCACTGCAGGAAGAGATATAAACAACATTTAGAGTAAATTATTGTTCATGCGAGAACGTTCAATTTTTCATGCAAAACAATCGATGACCCGCGACCTGATGAAATTGCTCTGAGATGACCAAAATGTTACGTTTTGAAAATGTTCATCTTTCAACTAATTTTGACTCTCAGAGGTGGATCATCACTTTTGGAGATAAAATGAGCATCGTTATCGTCATTTTCATGCTTCTAGGGAGCCAAAACTCAAGATTTGGCTCATGGTTAAAAGTGACTTAAAAGGCCCAAAATGCTCACTTCGAGGGCTTAAAACGTGTTTATTCACTGCCGGAAGAGATATAAACAATAGTTAGAGTGAATTAATGTTCATGCGAGAACGTTCAATTTTTCATGCAAAACAATCGATGACTCGCGACCTGATGAAATTGCTCTGAGATGACCAAAATGGTTCGTTTTGAAAATGTTCATCTTTCAACTAATTTTGACTCTCAGAGGTGGATCATCACTATTGGAGATAAAATGAGCATCGTTATCGTCATTTTCATGCTTCTAGGGAGCCAAAACTCAAGATTTGGCTTATGGTTAAAAGTGACTTAACAGGACCCAAATGCTCACTTCGAGGGCTTAAAACGTGTTTATTCACTGCAGGAAGAGATATAAACAACATTTAGAGTAAATTATTGTTCATGCGAGAACGTTCAATTTTTCATGCAAAACGATCGATGACCCGCGACCTGATGAAATTGCTCTGAGATGACCAAAATGGTCCGTTTTGAAAATTTTCATCTTTCAACTAATTTTGACTCTCAGAGGTGGATCATCACTTTTGGAGATAAAATGAGCATCATTATCGCCATTTTCATGCTTCTAGGGAGCCAAAACTCAAGATTTGGCTCATGGTTAAAAGTGACTGAAAAGGCCCAAAATGCTCACTTCGAGGGCTTAAAACGTGTTTATTCACTGCGGGAAGAGATATAAACAATAGTTAGAGTGAATTAATGTTCATGCGAGAACGTTCAATTTTTCATGCAAAACGATCGATGACCCGCGACCTGATGAAATGACTCTGAGATGACCAAAATGTTCCGTTTTGAAAATTTTCATCTTTCAACTAATTTTGACTCTCAGAGGTGGATCATCACTTTTGGAGATAAAATGAGTATCGTTATAGTCATTTTCATGCTTCTAGGGAGCCAAAACTCAAGATTTGGCTTATGGTTAAAAGTGACTTAAAAGGACACAAATGCTCACTTCGAGGGCTTAAAACGTGTTTATTCACTGCAGGAAGAGATATAAACAACATTTAGAGTAAATTATTGTTCATGCGAGAACGTTCAATTTTTCATGCAAAACGATCGATGACCCGCGAACTGATGAAATTGCTCTGAGATGACCAAAATGGTCCGTTTTGAAATTTTTCATCTTTCAAATAATTTTGACTCTCAGAGGTTGATCATCACTTTTGGAGATAAAATGAGCATCGTTATCGTCATTTTCATGCTTCTAGGGAGCCAAAACTCAAGATTTGGCTTATGGTTAAAAGTGACTTAAAAGGACCCAAATGCTCACTTTGAGGGCTTAAAACGTGTTTATTCACTGCGGAAAGAGATATAAACAATATTTAGAGTGAATTAATGTTCATGCGAGAACGTTCAATTTTTCATGCAAAACGATCGATGACCCGCGACCTGATGAAATGACTCTGAGATGACCAAAATGTTCCGTTTTGAAAAAGTTCATCTTTCAACTAATTTTGACTCTCAGAGGTGGATCATCACTTTTGGAGATAAAATGAGCATCGTTATCGTAATTTTCATGCTTCTAGGGAGCCAAAACTCAAGATTTGGCTTATGGTTAAAAGTGACTTAAAAGGACCCAAATGCTCACTTGGAGGGCTTAAAACGTGTTTATTCACTGCGGGAAGAGATATAAACAACATTTAGAGTAAATTATTGTTCATGCGAGAACGTTCAATTTTTCATGCAAAACGATCGATGACCCGCGACCTGATGAAATTACTCTGAGATGACCAAAATGGTCCTTTTTGAAAATTTTCATCTTTCAACTAATTTTGACTCTCAGAGGTTGATCATCACTTTTGGAGATAAAATGAGCATCGTTATCGTCATTTTCATGCTTCTAGGGAGCCAAAACTCAAGATTTGGCTTATGGTTAAAAGTGACTTAAAAGGACCCAAATGCTCACTTTGAGGGCTTAACGTGTTTATTCACTGCGGAAAGAGATATAAACAATATTTAGAGTGAATTAATGTTCATGCGAGAACGTTCAATTTTTCATGCAAAACGATCGATGACCCGCGACCTGATGAAATGACTCTGAGATGACCAAAATGTTTCGTCTTGAAAATTTTCATCTTTCAACTAATTTTGACTCTCAGAGGTGGATCATCACTTTTGGAGATAAAATGAGCATCGTTATCGTCATTTTCATGCTTCTAGGGAGCCAAAACTCAAGATTTGGCTTATGGTTAAAAGTGACTTAACAGGACCCAAATGCTCACTTCGAGGGCTTAAAACGTGTTTATTCACTGCAGGAAGAGATATAAACAACATTTAGAGTAAATTATTGTTTATGCGAGAACGTTCAATTTTTCATGCAAAACGATCGATGACCCGCGACCTGATGAAATTGCTCTGAGATTACCAAAATGGTCCGTTTTGAAAATTTTCATCTTTCAACTAATTTTGACTCTCAGAGGTGGATCATCACTTTTGGAGATAAAATGAGCATCGTTATCTCCATTTTCATGCTTCTAGGGAGCCAAAACTCAAGATTTGGCTCATGGTTAAAAGTGACTGAAAAGGCCCAAAATGCTCACTTCGAGGGCTTAAAACATGTTTATTCACTGCGGGAAGAGATATAAACAATAGTTAGAGTGAATTAATGTTCATGCGAGAACGTTCAATTTTTCATGCAAAACGATCGATGACCCGCGACCTGATGAAATGACTCTGAGATGACCAAAATGTTCCGTTTTGAAAATTTTCATCTTTCAACTAATTTTGACTCTCAGAGGTGGATCATCACTTTTGGAGATAAAATGAGCATCGTTATCGTCATTTTCATGCTTCTAGGGAGCCAAAACTCAAGATTTGGCTTATGGTTAAAAGTGACTTAAAAGGACACAAATGCTCACTTCGAGGGCTTAAAACTTGTTTATTCACTGCAGGAAGAGATATAAACAACATTTAGAGTAAATTATTGTTCATGCGAGAACGTTCAATTTTTCATGCAAAACGATCGATGACCCGCGACCTGATGAAATTACTCTGAGATGACCAAAATGGTCCGTTTTGAAAATTGTCATCTTTCAACAAATTTTGACTCTCAGAGGTTGATCATCACTTTTGGAGATAAAATGAGCATCGTTATCGTCATTTTCATGCTTCTAGGGAGCCAAAACTCAAGATTTGGCTTATGGTTAAAAGTGACTTAAAAGGACCCAAATGCTCACTTTGAGGGCTTAAAACGTGTTTATTCACTGCGGAAAGAGACATAAACAATATTTAGAGTGAATTAATGTTCATGCGAGAACGTTCAATTTTTCATGCAAAACGATCGATGACCCGCGACCTGATGAAATGACTCTGAGATGACCAAAATGTTCCGTCTTGAAAATTTTCATCTTTCAACTAATTTTGACTCTCAGAGGTGGATCATCACTTTTGGAGATAAAATGAGCATCGTTATCGTCATTTTCATGCTTCTAGGGAGCCAAAACTCAAGATTTGGCTTATGGTTAAAAGTGACTTAAAAGGACCCAAATGCTCACTTCGAGGGCTTAAAGCGTGTTTATTCACTGCGGGAAGAGATATAAACAACATTTAGAGTAAATTATTGTTCATGCGAGAACGTTCAATTTTTCATGCAAAACGATCGATGACCCGCGACCTGATGAAATTGCTCTGAGATGACCAAAATGGTCCGTTTTGAAAATGTTCATCTTTCAACTAATTTTGACTCTCAGAGGTGGATCATCACTTTTGGAGATAAAATGAGCATCGTTATCGTCATTTTCATGCTTCTAGGGAGCCAAAACTCAAGATTTGGCTCATGGTTAAAAGTGACTTAAAAGGCCCAAAATGCTCACTTCGAGGGCTTAAAACGTGTTTATTCACTGCCGGAAGAGATATAAACAATAGTTAGAGTGAATTAATGTTCATGCGAGAACGTTCAATTTTTCATGCAAAACAATCGATGACCCGCGACCTGATGAAATTGCTCTGAGATGACCAAAATGGTCCGTTTTGAAAATGTTCATCTTTCAACTAATTTTGACTCTCAGAGGTGGATCATCACTATTGGAGATAAAATGAGCATCGTTATCGTCATTTTCATGCTTCTAGGGAGCCAAAACTCAAGATTTGGCTTATGGTTAAAAGTGACTTAACAGGACCCAAATGCTCACTTCGAGGGCTTAAAACGTGTTTATTCACTGCAGGAAGAGATATAAACAACATTTAGAGTAAATTATTGTTCATGCGAGAACGTTCAATTTTTCATGCAAAACGATCGATGACCCGCGACCTGATGAAATTGCTCTGAGATGACCAAAATGGTCCGTTTTGAAAATTTTCATCTTTCAACTAATTTTGACTCTCAGAGGTGGATCATCACTTTTGGAGATAAAATGAGCATCGTTATCGCCATTTTCATGCTTCTAGGGAGCCAAAACTCAAGATTTGGCTCATGGTTAAAAGTGACTGAAAAGGCCCAAAATGCTCACTTCGAGGGCTTAAAACGTGTTTATTCACTGCGGGAAGAGATATAAACAATAGTTAGAGTGAATTAATGTTCATGCGAGAACGTTCCATTTTTCATGCAAAACGATCGATGACCCGCGACCTGATGAAATGACTCTGAGATGACCAAAATGTTCCGTTTTGAAAATTTTCATCTTTCAACTAATTTTGACTCTTAGAGGTGGATCATCACTTTTGGAGATAAAATGAGCATCGTTATAGTCATTTTCATGCTTCTAGGGAGCCAAAACTCAAGATTTGGCTTATGGTTAAAAGTGACTTAAAAGGACACAAATGCTCACTTCGAGGGCTTAAAACGTGTTTATTCACTGCAGGAAGAGATATAAACAACATTTAGAGTAAATTATTGTTCATGCAAAAACGTTCAATTTTTCATGCAAAACGATCGATGACCCGCGACCTGATGAAATTGCTCTGAGATGACCAAAATGGTCCGTTTTTAAATTTTTCATCTTTCAACTAATTTTGACTCTCAGAGGTTGATCATCACTTTTGGAGATAAAATGAGCATCGTTATCGTCATTTTCATGCTTCTAGGGAGCCAAAACTCAAGATTTGGCTTATGGTTAAAAGTGACTTAAAAGGACCCAAATGCTCACTTTGAGGGTTTAAAACGTGTTTATTCACTGCGGAAAGAGATATAAACAATATTTAGAGTGAATTAATGTTCATGCGAGAACGTTCAATTTTTCATGCAAAACGATCGATGACCCGCGACCTGATGAAATGACTCTGAGATGACCAAAATGTTCCGTTTTGAAAAAGTTAATCTTTCAACTAATTTTGACTCTCAGAGGTGGATCATCACTTTTGGAGATAAAATGAGCATCGTTATCGTAATTTTCATGCTTCTAGGGAGCCAAAACTCAAGATTTGGCTTATGGTTAAAAGTGACTATAAAGGACCCAAATGCTCACTTCGAGGGCTTAAAACGTGTTTATTCACTGCGGGAAGAGATATAAACAATAGTTAGAGTGAATTAATGTTCATGCGAGAACGTTCAATTTTTCATGCAAAACGATCGATGACCCGCGACCTTGTGAAATGACTCTGAGATTACCAAAATGTTCCGTTTTGAAAATTTTCATCTTTCAACTAATTTTGACTCTCAGAGGTGGATCATCACTTTTGGAGATAAAATGAGCATCGTTATCGTCATTTTCATGCTTCTAGGGAGCCAAAACTCTAGATTTGGCTTATGGTTAAAAGTGACTTAAAAGGACCCAAATGCTCACTTGGAGGGCTTAAAACGTGTTTATTCACTGCGGGAAGAGATATAAACAACATTTAGAGTAAATTATTGTTCATGCGAGAACGTTCAATTTTTCATGCAAAACGATCGATGACCCGCGACCTGATGAAATTACTCTGAGATGACCAAAATGGTCCGTTTTGAAAATTTTCATCTTTCAACTAATTTTGACTCTCAGAGGTTGATCATCACTTTTGGAGATAAAATGAGCATCGTTATCGTCATTTTCATGCTTCTAGGGAGCCAAAACTCAAGATTTGGCTTATGGTTAAAAGTGACTTAAAAGGACCCAAATGCTCACTTTGAGGGCTTAAAACGTGTTTATTCACTGCGGAAAGAGATATAAACAATATTTAGAGTGAATTAATGTTCATGCGAGAACGTTCAATTTTTCATGCAAAACGATCGATGACCCCGCGACCTGATGAAATGACTCTGAGATGACCAAAATTTTTCGTCTTGAAAATTTTCATCTTTCAACTAATTTTGACTCTCAGAGGTGGATCATCACTTTTGGAGATAAAATGAGCATCGTTATCGTCATTTTCATGCTTCTAGGGAGCCAAAACTCAAGATTTGGCTTATGGTTAAAAGTGACTTAACAGGACCCAAATGCTCACTTCGAGGGCTTAAAACGTGTTTATTCACTGCAGGAAGAGATATAAACAACATTTAGAGTAAATTATTGTTCATGCGAGAACGTTCAATTTTTCATGCAAAACGATCGATGACCCCGCGACCTAATGAAATGACTCTGAGATGACCAAAATGTTCCGTTTTGAAAAAGTTCATCTTTCAACTAATTTTGACTCTCAGAGGTGGATCATCACTTTTGGAGATAAAATGAGCATCGTTATCGTAATTTTCATGCTTCTAGGGAGCCAAAACTCAAGATTTGGCTTATGGTTAAAAGTGACTTAAAAGGACCCAAATGCTCACTTTGAGGGTTTAAAACGTGTTTATTCACTGCGGAAAGAGATATAAACAATATTTAGAGTGAATTAATGTTCATGCGAGAACGTTCAATTTTTCATGCAAAACGATCGATGACCCGCGACCTGATGAAATGACTCTGAGATGACCAAAATGTTCCGTTTTGAAAAAGTTAATCTTTCAACTAATTTTGACTCTCAGAGGTGGATCATCACTTTTGGAGATAAAATGAGCATCGTTATCGTAATTTTCATGCTTCTAGGGAGCCAAAACTCAAGATTTGGCTTATGGTTAAAAGTGACTATAAAGGACCCAAATGCTCACTTCGAGGGCTTAAAACGTGTTTATTCACTGCGGGAAGAGATATAAACAATAGTTAGAGTGAATTAATGTTCATGCGAGAACGTTCAATTTTTCATGCAAAACGATCGATGACCCGCGACCTGATGAAATGACTCTGAGATTACCAAAATGTTCCGTTTTGAAAATTTTCATCTTTCAACTATTTTTGACTCTCAGAGGTGGATCATCACTTTTGGAGATAAAATGAGCATCGTTATCGTCATTTTCATGCTTCTAGGGAGCCAAAACTCAAGATTTGGCTTATGGTTAAAAGTGACTTAACAGGACCCAAATGCTCACTTCGAGGGCTTAAAACGTGTTTATTCACTGCAGGAAGAGATATAAACAACATTTAGAGTAAATTATTGTTCATGCGAGAACGTTCAATTTTTCATGCAAAACGATCGATGACCCGCGACCTGATGAAATTGCTCTGAGATGACCAAAATGTTCCGTTTTGAAAATTTTCATCTTTCAACTAATTTTGACTCTCAGAGGTGGATCATCACTTTTGGAGATAAAATGAGCATCGTTATAGTCATTTTCATGCTTCTAGGGAGCCAAAACTCAAGATTTGGCTTATGGTTAAAAGTGACTTAAAAGGACCCAAATGCTCACTTCGAGGGCTTAAAACGTGTTTATTCACTGCAGGAAGAGATATAAACAACATTTAGAGTAAATTATTGTTCATGCGAGAACGTTCAATTTTTCTTGCAAAACGATCGATGACCCGCGACCTGATGAAATTGCTCTGAGATGACCAAAATGGTCCGTTTTGAAATTTTTCATCTTTCAACTAATTTTGACTCTCAGAGGTTGATCATCACTTTTGGAGATAAAATGAGCATCGTTATCGTAATTTTCATGCTTCTAGGGAGCCAAAACTCAAGATTTGGCTTATGGTTAAAAGTGACTTAAAAGGACCCAAATGCTCACTTTGAGGGTTTAAAACGTGTTTATTCACTGCGGAAAGAGATATAAACAATATTTAGAGTGAATTAATGTTCATGCGAGAACGTTCAATTTTTCATGCAAAACGATCGATGACCCGCGACCTGATGAAATGACTCTGAGATGACCAAAATGTTCCGTTTTGAAAAAGTTAATCTTTCAACTAATTTTGACTCTCAGAGGTGGATCATCACTTTTGGAGATAAAATGAGCATCGTTATCGTAATTTTCATGCTTCTAGGGAGCCAAAATTCAAGATTTGGCTTATGGTTAAAAGTGACTATAAAGGACCCAAATGCTCACTTCGAGGGCTTAAAACGTGTTTATTCACTGCGGGAAGAGATATAAACAATAGTTAGAGTGAATTAATGTTCATGCGAGAACGTTCAATTTTTCATGCAAAACGATCGATGACCCGCGACCTGATGAAATGACTCTGAGATGACCAAAATTTTTCGTCTTGAAAATTTTCATCTTTCAACTAATTTTGACTCTCAGAGGTGGATCATCACTTTTGGAGATAAAATGAGCATCGTTATCGTCATTTTCATGCTTCTAGGGAGCCAAAACTCAAGATTTGGCTTATGGTTAAAAGTGACTTAACAGGACCCAAATGCTCACTTCGAGGGCTTAAAACGTGTTTATTCACTGCAGGAAGAGATATAAACAACATTTAGAGTAAATTATTGTTCATGCGAGAACGTTCAATTTGTCATGCAAAACGATCGATGACCCGCGACCTGATGAAATTGCTCTGAGATGACCAAAATGGTCCGTTTTGAAAATTTTCATCTTTCAACTACTTTTGACTCTCAGAGGTGGATCATCAATTTTGGAGATAAAATGAGCATTGTTATCGCCATTTTCATGCTTCTAGGGAGCCAAAACTCAAGATTTGGCTCATGGTTAAAAGTGACTGAAAAGGCTCAAAATGCTCACTTCGAGGGCTTAAAACGTGTTTATTCACTGCGGGAAGAGATATAAACAATAGTTAGAGTGAATTAATGTTCATGCGAGAACGTTCAATTTTTCATGCAAAACGATCGATGACCCGCGACCTGATGAAATTACTCTGAGATGACCAAAATGTTCCGTTTTGAAAATTTTCATCTTTCAACTAATTTTGACTCTCAGAGGTGGATCATCACTTTTGGAGATAAAATGAGCATCGTTATAGTAATTTTCATGCTTCTAGGGAGCCAAAACTCAAGATTTGGCTTATGGTTAAAAGTGACTTAAAGGGACCCAAATGCTCACTTCGAGGGCTTAAAACGTGTTTATTTACTGCGGGAAGAGATATAAACAATAGTTAGAGTGAATTAATGTTCATGCGAGAACGTTCAATTTTTCATGCAAAACGATCGATGACCCGCGACCTGATGAAATGACTCTGAGATTACCAAAATGTTCCGTTTTGAAAATTTTCATCTTTCAACTAATTTTGACTCTCAGAGGTGGATCATCACTTTTGGAGATAAAATGAGCATCGTTATCGTCATTTTCATGCTTCTAGGGAGCCAAAACTCAAGATTTGGCTCATGGTTAAAAGTGACTTAAAAGGACACAAATGCTCACTTCGAGGGCTTAAAACGTGTTTATTCACTGCAGGAAGAGATATAAACAACATTTAGAGTAAATTATTGTTCATGCGAGAACGTTCAATTTTTCATGCAAAACAATCGATGACCCGCGACCTGATGAAATTGCTCTGAGATGACCAAAATGTTACGTTTTGAAAATGTTCATCTTTCAACTAATTTTGACTCTCAGAGGTGGATCATCACTTTTGGAGATAAAATGAGCATCGTTATTGTCATTTTCATGCTTCTAGGGAGCCAAAACTCAAGATTTGGCTCCTGGTTAAAAGTGACTTAAAAGGCCCAAAATGCTCACTTCGAGGGCTTAAAACGTGTTTATTCACTGCCGGAAGAGATATAAACAATAGTTAGAGTGAATTAATGTTCATGCGAGAACGTTCAATTTTTCATGCAAAACAATCGATGACTCGCGACCTGATGAAATTGCTCTGAGATGACCAAAATGGTTCGTTTTGAAAATGTTCATCTTTCAACTAATTTTGACTCTCAGAGGTGGATCATCACTATTGGAGATAAAATGAGCATCGTTATCGTCATTTTCATGCTTCTAGGGAGCCAAAACTCAAGATTTGGCTTATGGTTAAAAGTGACTTAACAGGACCCAAATGCTCACTTCGAGGGCTTAAAACGTGTTTATTCACTGCAGGAAGAGATATAAACAACATTTAGAGTAAATTATTGTTCATGCGAGAACGTTCAATTTTTCATGCAAAACGATCGATGACCCGCGACCTGATGAAATTGCTCTGAGATGACCAAAATGGTCCGTTTTGAAAATTTTCATCTTTCAACTAATTTTGACTCTCAGAGGTGGATCATCACTTTTGGAGATAAAATGAGCATCGTTATCGCCATTTTCATGCTTCTAGGGAGCCAAAACTCAAGATTTGGCTCATGGTTAAAAGTGACTGAAAAGGCCCAAAATGCTCACTTCGAGGGCTTAAAACGTGTTTATTCACTGCGGGAAGAGATATAAACAATAGTTAGAGTGAATTAATGTTCATGCGAGAACGTTCAATTTTTCATGCAAAACGATCGATGACCCGCGACCTGATGAAATGACTCTGAGATGACCAAAATGTTCCGTTTTGAAAATTTTCATCTTTCAACTAATTTTGACTCTCAGAGGTGGATCATCACTTTTGGAGATAAAATGAGTATCGTTATAGTCATTTTCATGCTTCTAGGGAGCCAAAACTCAAGATTTGGCTTATGGTTAAAAGTGACTTAAAAGGACACAAATGCTCACTTCGAGGGCTTAAAACGTGTTTATTCACTGCAGGAAGAGATATAAACAACATTTAGAGTAAATTATTGTTCATGCGAGAACGTTCAATTTTTCATGCAAAACGATCGATGACCCGCGACCTGATGAAATTGCTCTGAGATGACCAAAATGGTCCGTTTTGAAATTTTTCATCTTTCAAATAATTTTGACTCTCAGAGGTTGATCATCACTTTTGGAGATAAAATGAGCATCGTTATCGTCATTTTCATGCTTCTAGGGAGCCAAAACTCAAGATTTGGCTTATGGTTAAAAGTGACTTAAAAGGACCCAAATGCTCACTTTGAGGGCTTAAAACGTGTTTATTCACTGCGGAAAGAGATATAAACAATATTTAGAGTGAATTAATGTTCATGCGAGAACGTTCAATTTTTCATGCAAAACGATCGATGACCCGCGACCTGATGAAATGACTCTGAGATGACCAAAATGTTCCGTTTTGAAAAAGTTCATCTTTCAACTAATTTTGACTCTCAGAGGTGGATCATCACTTTTGGAGATAAAATGAGCATCGTTATCGTAATTTTCATGCTTCTAGGGAGCCAAAACTCAAGATTTGGCTTATGGTTAAAAGTGACTTAAAAGGACCCAAATGCTCACTTGGAGGGCTTAAAACGTGTTTATTCACTGCGGGAAGAGATATAAACAACATTTAGAGTAAATTATTGTTCATGCGAGAACGTTCAATTTTTCATGCAAAACGATCGATGACCCGCGACCTGATGAAATTACTCTGAGATGACCAAAATGGTCCGTTTTGAAAATTTTCATCTTTCAACTAATTTTGACTCTCAGAGGTTGATCATCACTTTTGGAGATAAAATGAGCATCGTTATCGTCATTTTCATGCTTCTAGGGAGCCAAAACTCAAGATTTGGCTTATGGTTAAAAGTGACTTAAAAGGACCCAAATGCTCACTTTGAGAGCTTAACGTGTTTATTCACTGCGGAAAGAGATATAAACAATATTTAGAGTGAATTAATGTTCATGCGAGAACGTTCAATTTTTCATGCAAAACGATCGATGACCCGCGACCTGATGAAATGACTCTGAGATGACCAAAATGTTTCGTCTTGAAAATTTTCATCTTTCAACTAATTTTGACTCTCAGAGGTGGATCATCACTTTTGGAGATAAAATGAGCATCGTTATCGTCATTTTCATGCTTCTAGGGAGCCAAAACTCAAGATTTGGCTTATGGTTAAAAGTGACTTAACAGGACCCAAATGCTCACTTCGAGGGCTTAAAACGTGTTTATTCACTGCAGGAAGAGATATAAACAACATTTAGAGTAAATTATTGTTCATGCGAGAACGTTCAATTTTTCATGCAAAACGATCGATGACCCGCGACCTGATGAAATTGCTCTGAGATGACCAAAATGGTCCGTTTTGAAAATTTTCATCTTTCAACTAATTTTGACTCTCAGAGGTGGATCATCACTTTTGGAGATAAAATGAGCATCGTTATCTCCATTTTCATGCTTCTAGGGAGCCAAAACTCAAGATTTGGCTCATGGTTAAAAGTGACTGAAAAGGCCCAAAATGCTCACTTCGAGGGCTTAAAACATGTTTATGCACTGCGGGAAGAGATATAAACAATAGTTAGAGTGAATTAATGTTCATGCGAGAACGTTCAATTTTTCATGCAAAACGATCGATGACCGCGACCTGATGAAATGACTCTGAGATGACCAAAATGTTCTGTTTTGAAAATTTTCATCTTTCAACTAATTTTGACTCTCAGAGGTGGATCATCACTTTTGGAGATAAAATGAGCATCGTTATCGTCATTTTCATGCTTCTAGGGAGCCAAAACTCAAGATTTGGCTTATGGTTAAAAGTGACTTAAAAGGACACAAATGCTCACTTCGAGGGCTTAAAACTTGTTTATTCACTGCAGGAAGAGATATAAACAACATTTAGAGTAAATTATTGTTCATGCGAGAACGTTCAATTTTTCATGCAAAACGATCGATGACCCGCGACCTGATGAAATTACTCTGAGATGACCAAAATGGTCCGTTTTGAAAATTGTCATCTTTCAACAAATTTTGACTCTCAGAGGTTGATCATCACTTTTGGAGATAAAATGAGCATCGTTATCGTCATTTTCATGCTTCTAGGGAGCCAAAACTCAAGATTTGGCTTATGGTTAAAAGTGACTTAAAAGGACCCAAATGCTCACTTTGAGGGCTTAAAACGTGTTTATTCACTGCGGAAAGAGACATAAACAATATTTAGAGTGAATTAATGTTCATGCGAGAACGTTCAATTTTTCATGCAAAACGATCGATGACCCGCGACCTGATGAAATGACTCTGAGATGACCAAAATGTTCCGTCTTGAAAATTTTCATCTTTCAACTAATTTTGACTCTCAGAGGTGGATCATCACTTTTGGAGATAAAATGAGCATCGTTATCGTCATTTTCATGCTTCTAGGGAGCCAAAACTCAAGATTTGGCTTATGGTTAAAAGTGACTTAAAAGGACCCAAATGCTCACTTCGAGGGCTTAAAGCGTGTTTATTCACTGCGGGAAGAGATATAAACAACATTTAGAGTAAATTATTGTTCATGCGAGAACGTTCAATTTTTCATGCAAAACGATCGATGACCCGCGACCTGATGAAATTGCTCTGAGATGACCAAAATGGTCCGTTTTGAAAATGTTCATCTTTCAACTAATTTTGACTCTCAGAGGTGGATCATCACTTTTGGAGATAAAATGAGCATCGTTATCGTCATTTTCATGCTTCTAGGGAGCCAAAACTCAAGATTTGGCTCATGGTTAAAAGTGACTTAAAAGGCCCAAAATGCTCACTTCGAGGGCTTAAAACGTGTTTATTCACTGCCGGAAGAGATATAAACAATAGTTAGAGTGAATTAATGTTCATGCGAGAACGTTCAATTTTTCATGCAAAACAATCGATGACCCGCGACCTGATGAAATTGCTCTGAGATGACCAAAATGGTCCGTTTTGAAAATGTTCATCTTTCAACTAATTTTGACTCTCAGAGGTGGATCATCACTATTGGAGATAAAATGAGCATCGTTATCGTCATTTTCATGCTTCTAGGGAGCCAAAACTCAAGATTTGGCTTATGGTTAAAAGTGACTTAACAGGACCCAAATGCTCACTTCGAGGGCTTAAAACGTGTTTATTCACTGCAGGAAGAGATATAAACAACATTTAGAGTAAATTATTGTTCATGCGAGAACGTTCAATTTTTCATGCAAAACGATCGATGACCCGCGACCTGATGAAATTGCTCTGAGATGACCAAAATGGTCCGTTTTGAAAATTTTCATCTTTCAACTAATTTTGACTCTCAGAGGTGGATCATCACTTTTGGAGATAAAATGAGCATCGTTATCGCCATTTTCATGCTTCTAGGGAGCCAAAACTCAAGATTTGGCTCATGGTTAAAAGTGACTGAAAAGGCCCAAAATGCTCACTTCGAGGGCTTAAAACGTGTTTATTCACTGCGGGAAGAGATATAAACAATAGTTAGAGTGAATTAATGTTCATGCGAGAACGTTCCATTTTTCATGCAAAACGATCGATGACCCGCGACCTGATGAAATGACTCTGAGATGACCAAAATGTTCCGTTTTGAAAATTTTCATCTTTCAACTAATTTTGACTCTTAGAGGTGGATCATCACTTTTGGAGATAAAATGAGCATCGTTATAGTCATTTTCATGCTTCTAGGGAGCCAAAACTCAAGATTTGGCTTATGGTTAAAAGTGACTTAAAAGGACACAAATGCTCACTTCGAGGGCTTAAAACGTGTTTATTCACTGCAGGAAGAGATATAAACAACATTTAGAGTAAATTATTGTTCATGCGAGAACGTTCAATTTTTCATGCAAAACGATCGATGACCCGCGACCTGATGAAATTGCTCTGAGATGACCAAAATGGTCCGTTTTTAAATTTTTCATCTTTCAACTAATTTTGACTCTCAGAGGTTGATCATCACTTTTGGAGATAAAATGAGCATCGTTATCGTCATTTTCATGCTTCTAGGGAGCCAAAACTCAAGATTTGGCTTATGGTTAAAAGTGACTTAAAAGGACCCAAATGCTCACTGTGAGGGCTTAAAACGTGTTTATTCACTGCCGGAAGAGATATAAACAATAGTTAGAGTGAATTAATGTTCATGCGAGAACGTTCAATTTTTCATGCAAAACAATCGATGACCCGCGACCTGATGAAATTGCTCTGAGATGACCAAAATGGTCCGTTTTGAAAATGTTCATCTTTCAACTAATTTTGACTCTCAGAGGTGGATCATCACTATTGGAGATAAAATGAGCATCGTTATCGTCATTTTCATGCTTCTAGGGAGCCAAAACTCAAGATTTGGCTTATGGTTAAAAGTGACTTAACAGGACCCAAATGCTCACTTCGAGGGCTTAAAACGTGTTTATTCACTGCAGGAAGAGATATAAACAACATTTAGAGTAAATTATTGTTCATGCGAGAACGTTCAATTTTTCATGCAAAACGATCGATGACCGCGACCTGATGAAATTGCTCTGAGATGACCAAAATGGTCCGTTTTGAAAATTTTCATCTTTCAACTAATTTTGACTCTCAGAGGTGGATCATCACTTTTAGAGATAAAATGAGCATCGTTATCGTAATTTTCATGCTTCTAGGGAGCCAAAACTCAAGATTTGGCTTATGGTTAAAAGTGACTATAAAGGACCCAAATGCTCACTTCGAGGGCTTAAAACGTGTTTATTCACTGCGGGAAGAGATATAAACAATAGTTAGAGTGAATTAATGTTCATGCGAGAACGTTCAATTTTTCATGCAAAACGATCGATGACCCGCGACCTGATGAAATGACTCTGAGATGACCAAAATGTTCCGTTTTGAAAATTTTCATCTTTCAACTAATTTTGACTCTCAGAGGTGGATCATCACTTTTGGAGATAAAATGAGCATCGTTATCGTCATTTTCATGCTTCTAGGGAGCCAAAACTCAAGATTTGGCTTATGGTTAAAAGTGACTTAAAAGGACCCAAATGCTCACTTTGAGGGCTTAAAACGTGTTTATTCACTGCGGAAAGAGATATAAACAATATTTAGAGTGAATTAATGTTCATGCGAGAACGTTCAATTTTTCATGCAAAACGATCGATGACCCGCGACCTGATGAAATGACTCTGAGATGACCAAAATTTTTCGTCTTGAAAATTTTCATCTTTCAACTAATTTTGACTCTCAGAGGTGGATCATCACTTTTGGAGATAAAATGAGCATCGTTATCGTCATTTTCATGCTTCTAGGGAGCCAAAACTCAAGATTTGGCTTATGGTTAAAAGTGACTTAACAGGACCCAAATGCTCACTTCGAGGGCTTAAAACGTGTTTATTCACTGCAGGAAGAGATATAAACAACATTTAGAGTAAATTATTGTTCATGCGAGAACGTTCAATTTTTCATGCAAAACGATCGATGACCCCGCGACCTAATGAAATGACTCTGAGATGACCAAAATGTTCCGTTTTGAAAAAGTTCATCTTTCAACTAATTTTGACTCTCAGAGGTGGATCATCACTTTTGGAGATAAAATGAGCATCGTTATCGTAATTTTCATGCTTCTAGGGAGCCAAAACTCAAGATTTGGCTTATGGTTAAAAGTGACTTAAAAGGACCCAAATGCTCACTTTGAGGGTTTAAAACGTGTTTATTCACTGCGGAAAGAGATATAAACAATATTTAGAGTGAATTAATGTTCATGCGAGAACGTTCAATTTTTCATGCAAAACGATCGATGACCCGCGACCTGATGAAATGACTCTGAGATGACCAAAATGTTCCGTTTTGAAAAAGTTAATCTTTCAACTAATTTTGACTCTCAGAGGTGGATCATCACTTTTGGAGATAAAATGAGCATCGTTATCGTAATTTTCATGCTTCTAGGGAGCCAAAACTCAAGATTTGGCTTATGGTTAAAAGTGACTATAAAGGACCCAAATGCTCACTTCGAGGGCTTAAAACGTGTTTATTCACTGCGGGAAGAGATATAAACAATAGTTAGAGTGAATTAATGTTCATGCGAGAACGTTCAATTTTTCATGCAAAACGATGGATGACCCGCGACCTGATGAAATGACTCTGAGATGACCAAAATGTTCCGTTTTGAAAATTTTCATCTTTCAACTATTTTTGACTCTCAGAGGTGGATCATCACTTTTGGAGATAAAATGAGCATCGTTATCGTCATTTTCATGCTTCTAGGGAGCCAAAACTCAAGATTTGGCTTATGGTTAAAAGTGACTTAAAAGGACACAAATGCTCACTTCGAGGGCTTAAAACTTGTTTATTCACTGCAGGAAGAGATATAAACAACATTTAGAGTAAATTATTGTTCATGCGAGAACGTTCAATTTTTCATGCAAAACGATCGATGACCCGCGACCTGATGAAATTACTCTGAGATGACCAAAATGGTCCGTTTTGAAAATTGTCATCTTTCAACAAATTTTGACTCTCAGAGGTTGATCATCACTTTTGGAGATAAAATGAGCATCGTTATCGTCATTTTCATGCTTCTAGGGAGCCAAAACTCAAGATTTGGCTTATGGTTAAAAGTGACTTAAAAGGACCCAAATGCTCACTTTGAGGGCTTAAAACGTGTTTATTCACTGCGGAAAGAGACATAAACAATATTTAGAGTGAATTAATGTTCATGCGAGAACGTTCAATTTTTCATGCAAAACGATCGATGACCCGCGACCTGATGAAATGACTCTGAGATGACCAAAATGTTCCGTCTTGAAAATTTTCATCTTTCAACTAATTTTGACTCTCAGAGGTGGATCATCACTTTTGGAGATAAAATGAGCATCGTTATCGTCATTTTCATGCTTCTAGGGAGCCAAAACTCAAGATTTGGCTTATGGTTAAAAGTGACTTAAAAGGACCCAAATGCTCACTTCGAGGGCTTAAAGCGTGTTTATTCACTGCGGGAAGAGATATAAACAACATTTAGAGTAAATTATTGTTCATGCGAGAACGTTCAATTTTTCATGCAAAACGATCGATGACCCGCGACCTGATGAAATTGCTCTGAGATGACCAAAATGGTCCGTTTTGAAAATGTTCATCTTTCAACTAATTTTGACTCTCAGAGGTGGATCATCACTTTTGGAGATAAAATGAGCATCGTTATCGTCATTTTCATGCTTCTAGGGAGCCAAAACTCAAGATTTGGCTCATGGTTAAAAGTGACTTAAAAGGCCCAAAATGCTCACTTCGAGGGCTTAAAACGTGTTTATTCACTGCCGGAAGAGATATAAACAATAGTTAGAGTGAATTAATGTTCATGCGAGAACGTTCAATTTTTCATGCAAAACAATCGATGACCCGCGACCTGATGAAATTGCTCTGAGATGACCAAAATGGTCCGTTTTGAAAATGTTCATCTTTCAACTAATTTTGACTCTCAGAGGTGGATCATCACTATTGGAGATAAAATGAGCATCGTTATCGTCATTTTCATGCTTCTAGGGAGCCAAAACTCAAGATTTGGCTTATGGTTAAAAGTGACTTAACAGGACCCAAATGCTCACTTCGAGGGCTTAAAACGTGTTTATTCACTGCAGGAAGAGATATAAACAACATTTAGAGTAAATTATTGTTCATGCGAGAACGTTCAATTTTTCATGCAAAACGATCGATGACCCGCGACCTGATGAAATTGCTCTGAGATGACCAAAATGGTCCGTTTTGAAAATTTTCATCTTTCAACTAATTTTGACTCTCAGAGGTGGATCATCACTTTTGGAGATAAAATGAGCATCGTTATCGCCATTTTCATGCTTCTAGGGAGCCAAAACTCAAGATTTGGCTCATGGTTAAAAGTGACTGAAAAGGCCCAAAATGCTCACTTCGAGGGCTTAAAACGTGTTTATTCACTGCGGGAAGAGATATAAACAATAGTTAGAGTGAATTAATGTTCATGCGAGAACGTTCCATTTTTCATGCAAAACGATCGATGACCCGCGACCTGATGAAATGACTCTGAGATGACCAAAATGTTCCGTTTTGAAAATTTTCATCTTTCAACTAATTTTGACTCTTAGAGGTGGATCATCACTTTTGGAGATAAAATGAGCATCGTTATAGTCATTTTCATGCTTCTAGGGAGCCAAAACTCAAGATTTGGCTTATGGTTAAAAGTGACTTAAAAGGACACAAATGCTCACTTCGAGGGCTTAAAACGTGTTTATTCACTGCAGGAAGAGATATAAACAACATTTAGAGTAAATTATTGTTCATGCGAGAACGTTCAATTTTTCATGCAAAACGATCGATGACCCGCGACCTGATGAAATTGCTCTGAGATGACCAAAATGGTCCGTTTTTAAATTTTTCATCTTTCAACTAATTTTGACTCTCAGAGGTTGATCATCACTTTTGGAGATAAAATGAGCATCGTTATCGTCATTTTCATGCTTCTAGGGAGCCAAAACTCAAGATTTGGCTTATGGTTAAAAGTGACTTAAAAGGACCCAAATGCTCACTTTGAGGGTTTAAAACGTGTTTATTCACTGCGGAAAGAGATATAAACAATATTTAGAGTGAATTAATGTTCATGCGAGAACGTTCAATTTTTCATGCAAAACGATCGATGACCCGCGACCTGATGAAATGACTCTGAGATGACCAAAATGTTCCGTTTTGAAAAAGTTAATCTTTCAACTAATTTTGACTCTCAGAGGTGGATCATCACTTTTGGAGATAAAATGAGCATCGTTATCGTAATTTTCATGCTTCTAGGGAGCCAAAACTCAAGATTTGGCTTATGGTTAAAAGTGACTATAAAGGACCCAAATGCTCACTTCGAGGGCTTAAAACGTGTTTATTCACTGCGGGAAGAGATATAAACAATAGTTAGAGTGAATTAATGTTCATGCGAGAACGTTCAATTTTTCATGCAAAACGATCGATGACCCGCGACCTGATGAAATGACTCTGAGATTACCAAAATGTTCCGTTTTGAAAATTTTCATCTTTCAACTAATTTTGACTCTCAGAGGTGGATCATCACTTTTGGAGATAAAATGAGCATCGTTATCGTCATTTTCATGCTTCTAGGGAGCCAAAACTCAAGATTTGGCTTATGGTTAAAAGTGACTTAAAAGGACCCAAATGCTCACTTGGAGGGCTTAAAACGTGTTTATTCACTGCGGGAAGAGATATAAACAACATTTAGAGTAAATTATTGTTCATGCGAGAACGTTCAATTTTTCATGCAAAACGATCGATGACCCGCGACCTGATGAAATTACTCTGAGATGACCAAAATGGTCCGTTTTGAAAATTTTCATCTTTCAACTAATTTTGACTCTCAGAGGTTGATCATCACTTTTGGAGATAAAATGAGCATCGTTATCGTCATTTTCATGCTTCTAGGGAGCCAAAACTCAAGATTTGGCTTATGGTTAAAAGTGACTTAAAAGGACCCAAATGCTCACTTTGAGGGCTTAAAACGTGTTTATTCACTGCGGAAAGAGATATAAACAATATTTAGAGTGAATTAATGTTCATGCGAGAACGTTCAATTTTTCATGCAAAACGATCGATGACCCGCGACCTGATGAAATGACTCTGAGATGACCAAAATTTTTCGTCTTGAAAATTTTCATCTTTCAACTAATTTTGACTCTCAGAGGTGGATCATCACTTTTGGAGATAAAATGAGCATCGTTATCGTCATTTTCATGCTTCTAGGGAGCCAAAACTCAAGATTTGGCTTATGGTTAAAAGTGACTTAACAGGACCCAAATGCTCACTTCGAGGGCTTAAAACGTGTTTATTCACTGCAGGAAGAGATATAAACAACATTTAGAGTAAATTATTGTTCATGCGAGAACGTTCAATTTTTCATGCAAAACGATCGATGACCCCGCGACCTAATGAAATGACTCTGAGATGACCAAAATGTTCCGTTTTGAAAAAGTTCATCTTTCAACTAATTTTGACTCTCAGAGGTGGATCATCACTTTTGGAGATAAAATGAGCATCGTTATCGTAATTTTCATGCTTCTAGGGAGCCAAAACTCAAGATTTGGCTTATGGTTAAAAGTGACTTAAAAGGACCCAAATGCTCACTTTGAGGGTTTAAAACGTGTTTATTCACTGCGGAAAGAGATATAAACAATATTTAGAGTGAATTAATGTTCATGCGAGAACGTTCAATTTTTCATGCAAAACGATCGATGACCCGCGACCTGATGAAATGACTCTGAGATGACCAAAATGTTCCGTTTTGAAAAAGTTAATCTTTCAACTAATTTTGACTCTCAGAGGTGGATCATCACTTTTGGAGATAAAATGAGCATCGTTATCGTAATTTTCATGCTTCTAGGGAGCCAAAACTCAAGATTTGGCTTATGGTTAAAAGTGACTATAAAGGACCCAAATGCTCACTTCGAGGGCTTAAAACGTGTTTATTCACTGCGGGAAGAGATATAAACAATAGTTAGAGTGAATTAATGTTCATGCGAGAACGTTCAATTTTTCATGCAAAACGATCGATGACCCGCGACCTGATGAAATGACTCTGAGATTACCAAAATGTTCCGTTTTGAAAATTTTCATCTTTCAACTATTTTTGACTCTCAGAGGTGGATCATCACTTTTGGAGATAAAATGAGCATCGTTATCGTCATTTTCATGCTTCTAGGGAGCCAAAACTCAAGATTTGGCTTATGGTTAAAAGTGACTTAAAAGGACACAAATGCTCACTTCGAGGGCTTAAAACTTGTTTATTCACTGCAGGAAGAGATATAAACAACATTTAGAGTAAATTATTGTTCATGCGAGAACGTTCAATTTTTCATGCAAAACGATCGATGACCCGCGACCTGATGAAATTACTCTGAGATGACCAAAATGGTCCGTTTTGAAAATTGTCATCTTTCAACAAATTTTGACTCTCAAAGGTTGATCATCACTTTTGGAGATAAAATGAGCATCGTTATCGTCATTTTCATGCTTCTAGGGAGCCAAAACTCAAGATTTGGCTTATGGTTAAAAGTGACTTAAAAGGACCCAAATGCTCACTTTGAGGGCTTAAAACGTGTTTATTCACTGCGGAAAGAGACATAAACAATATTTAGAGTGAATTAATGTTCATGCGAGAACGTTCAATTTTTCATGCAAAACGATCGATGACCCGCGACCTGATGAAATGACTCTGAGATGACCAAAATGTTCCGTCTTGAAAATTTTCATCTTTCAACTAATTTTGACTCTCAGAGGTGGATCATCACTTTTGGAGATAAAATGAGCATCGTTATCGTCATTTTCATGCTTCTAGGGAGCCAAAACTCAAGATTTGGCTTATGGTTAAAAGTGACTTAAAAGGACCCAAATGCTCACTTCGAGGGCTTAAAGCGTGTTTATTCACTGCGGGAAGAGATATAAACAACATTTAGAGTAAATTATTGTTCATGCGAGAACGTTCAATTTTTCATGCAAAACGATCGATGACCCGCGACCTGATGAAATTGCTCTGAGATGACCAAAATGGTCCGTTTTGAAAATGTTCATCTTTCAACTAATTTTGACTCTCAGAGGTGGATCATCACTTTTGGAGATAAAATGAGCATCGTTATCGTCATTTTCATGCTTCTAGGGAGCCAAAACTCAAGATTTGGCTCATGGTTAAAAGTGACTTAAAAGGCCCAAAATGCTCACTTCGAGGGCTTAAAACGTGTTTATTCACTGCCGGAAGAGATATAAACAATAGTTAGAGTGAATTAATGTTCATGCGAGAACGTTCAATTTTTCATGCAAAACAATCGATGACCCGCGACCTGATGAAATTGCTCTGAGATGACCAAAATGGTCCGTTTTGAAAATGTTCATCTTTCAACTAATTTTGACTCTCAGAGGTGGATCATCACTATTGGAGATAAAATGAGCATCGTTATCGTCATTTTCATGCTTCTAGGGAGCCAAAACTCAAGATTTGGCTTATGGTTAAAAGTGACTTAACAGGACCCAAATGCTCACTTCGAGGGCTTAAAACGTGTTTATTCACTGCAGGAAGAGATATAAACAACATTTAGAGTAAATTATTGTTCATGCGAGAACGTTCAATTTTTCATGCAAAACGATCGATGACCCGCGACCTGATGAAATTGCTCTGAGATGACCAAAATGGTCCGTTTTGAAAATTTTCATCTTTCAACTAATTTTGACTCTCAGAGGTGGATCATCACTTTTGGAGATAAAATGAGCATCGTTATCGCCATTTTCATGCTTCTAGGGAGCCAAAACTCAAGATTTGGCTCATGGTTAAAAGTGACTGAAAAGGCCCAAAATGCTCACTTCGAGGGCTTAAAACGTGTTTATTCACTGCGGGAAGAGATATAAACAATAGTTAGAGTGAATTAATGTTCATGCGAGAACGTTCCATTTTTCATGCAAAACGATCGATGACCCGCGACCTGATGAAATGACTCTGAGATGACCAAAATGTTCCGTTTTGAAAATTTTCATCTTTCAACTAATTTTGACTCTTAGAGGTGGATCATCACTTTTGGAGATAAAATGAGCATCGTTATAGTCATTTTCATGCTTCTAGGGAGCCAAAACTCAAGATTTGGCTTATGGTTAAAAGTGACTTAAAAGGACACAAATGCTCACTTCGAGGGCTTAAAACGTGTTTATTCACTGCAGGAAGAGATATAAACAACATTTAGAGTAAATTATTGTTCATGCGAGAACGTTCAATTTTTCATGCAAAACGATCGATGACCCGCGACCTGATGAAATTGCTCTGAGATGACCAAAATGGTCCGTTTTTAAATTTTTCATCTTTCAACTAATTTTGACTCTCAGAGGTTGATCATCACTTTTGGAGATAAAATGAGCATCGTTATCGTCATTTTCATGCTTCTAGGGAGCCAAAACTCAAGATTTGGCTTATGGTTAAAAGTGACTTAAAAGGACCCAAATGCTCACTTTGAGGGTTTAAAACGTGTTTATTCACTGCGGAAAGAGATATAAACAATATTTAGAGTGAATTAATGTTCATGCGAGAACGTTGAATTTTTCATGCAAAACGATCGATGACCCGCGACCTGATGAAATGACTCTGAGATGACCAAAATGTTCCGTTTTGAAAAAGTTAATCTTTCAACTAATTTTGACTCTCAGAGGTGGATCATCACTTTTGGAGATAAAATGAGCATCGTTATCGTAATTTTCATGCTTCTAGGGAGCCAAAACTCAAGATTTGGCTTATGGTTAAAAGTGACTATAAAGGACCCAAATGCTCACTTCGAGGGCTTAAAACGTGTTTATTCACTGCGGGAAGAGATATAAACAATAGTTAGAGTGAATTAATGTTCATGCGAGAACGTTCAATTTTTCATGCAAAACGATCGATGACCCGCGACCTGATGAAATGACTCTGAGATTACCAAAATGTTCCGTTTTGAAAATTTTCATCTTTCAACTCATTTTGACTCTCAGAGGTGGATCATCACTTTTGGAGATAAAATGAGCATCGTTATCGTCATTTTCATGCTTCTAGGGAGCCAAAACTCAAGATTTGGCTTATGGTTAAAAGTGACTTAAAAGGACCCAAATGCTCACTTGGAGGGCTTAAAACGTGTTTATTCACTGCGGGAAGAGATATAAACAACATTTAGAGTAAATTATTGTTCATGCGAGAACGTTCAATTTTTCATGCAAAACGATCGATGACCCACGACCTGATGAAATTACTCTGAGATGACCAAAATGGTCCGTTTTGAAAATTTTCATCTTTCAACTAATTTTGACTCTCAGAGGTTGATCATCACTTTTGGAGATAAAATGAGCATCGTTATCGTCATTTTCATGCTTCTAGGGAGCCAAAACTCAAGATTTGGCTTATGGTTAAAAGTGACTTAAAAGGACCCAAATGCTCACTTTGAGGGCTTAAAACGTGTTTATTCACTGCGGAAAGAGATATAAACAATATTTAGAGTGAATTAATGTTCATGCGAGAACGTTCAATTTTTCATGCAAAACGATCGATGACCCGCGACCTGATGAAATGACTCTGAGATGACCAAAATTTTTCGTCTTGAAAATTTTCATCTTTCAACTAATTTTGACTCTCAGAGGTGGATCATCACTTTTGGAGATAAAATGAGCATCGTTATCGTCATTTTCATGCTTCTAGGGAGCCAAAACTCAAGATTTGGCTTATGGTTAAAAGTGACTTAACAGGACCCAAATGCTCACTTCGAGGGCTTAAAACGTGTTTATTCACTGCAGGAAGAGATATAAACAACATTTAGAGTAAATTATTGTTCATGCGAGAACGTTCAATTTTTCATGCAAAACGATCGATGACCCCGCGACCTAATGAAATGACTCTGAGATGACCAAAATGTTCCGTTTTGAAAAAGTTCATCTTTCAACTAATTTTGACTCTCAGAGGTGGATCATCACTTTTGGAGATAAAATGAGCATCGTTATCGTAATTTTCATGCTTCTAGGGAGCCAAAACTCAAGATTTGGCTTATGGTTAAAAGTGACTATAAAGGACCCAAATGCTCACTTCGAGGGCTTAAAACGTGTTTATTCACTGCGGAAAGAGATATAAACAATAGTTAGAGTGAATTAATGTTCATGCGAGAACGTTCAATTTTTCATGCAAAACGATCGATGACCCGCGACCTGATGAAATGACTCTGAGATGACCAAAATGTTCCGTTTTGAAAAAGTTAATCTTTCAACTAATTTTGACTCTCAGAGGTGGATCATCACTTTTGGAGATAAAATGAGCATCGTTATCGTAATTTTCATGCTTCTAGGGAGCCAAAACTCAAGATTTGGCTTATGGTTAAAAGTGACTATAAAGGACCCAAATGCTCACTTCGAGGGCTTAAAACGTGTTTATTCACTGCGGGAAGAGATATAAACAATAGTTAGAGTGAATTAATGTTCATGCGAGAACGTTCAATTTTTCATGCAAAACGATCGATGACCCGCGACCTGATGAAATGACTCTGAGATGACCAAAATGTTCCGTTTTGAAAATTTTCATCTTTCAACTATTTTTGACTCTCAGAGGTGGATCATCACTTTTGGAGATAAAATGAGCATCGTTATCGTCATTTTCATGCTTCTAGGGAGCCAAAACTCAAGATTTGGCTTATGGTTAAAAGTGACTTAACAGGACCCAAATGCTCACTTCGAGGGCTTAAAACGTGTTTATTCACTGCAGGAAGAGATATAAACAACATTTAGAGTAAATTATTGTTCATGCAAGAACGTTCAATTTTTCATGCAAAACGATCGATGACCCGCGACCTGATGAAATTGCTCTGAGATGACCAAAATGGTCCGTTTTGAAAATTTTCATCTTTCAACTAATTTTGACTCTCAGAGGTGGATCATCACTTTTGGAGATAAAATGAGCATCGTTATCGCCATTTTCATGCTTCTAGGGAGCCAAAACTCAAGATTTGGCTCATGGTTAAAAGTGACTGAAAAGGCCCAAAATGCTCACTTCGAGGGCTTAAAACGTGTTTATTCACTGCGGGAAGAGATATAAACAATAGTTAGAGTGAATTAATGTTTATGCGAGAACGTTCAATTTTTCATGCAAAACGATCGATGACCCGCGACCTGATGAAATGACTCTGAGATGACCAAAATGTTCCGTTTTGAAAATTTTCATCTTTCAACTAATTTTGACTCTCAGAGGTGGATCATCACTTTTGGAGATAAAATGAGCATCGTTATAGTCATTTTCATGCTTCTAGGGAGCCAAAACTCAAGATTTGGCTTATGGTTAAAAGTGACTTAAAAGGACCCAAATGCTCACTTCGAGGGCTTAAAACGTGTTTATTCACTGCAGGAAGAGATATAAACAACATTTAGAGTAAATTATTGTTCATGCGAGAACGTTCAATTTTTCTTGCAAAACGATCGATGACCCGCGACCTGATGAAATTGCTCTGAGATTACCAAAATGGTCCGTTTTGAAATTTTTCATCTTTCAACTAATTTTGACTCTCAGAGGTTGATCATCACTTTTGGAGATAAAATGAGCATCGTTATCGTAATTTTCATGCTTCTAGGGAGCCAAAACTCAAGATTTGGCTTATGGTTAAAAGTGACTTAAAAGGACCCAAATGCTCACTTTGAGGGCTTAAAACGTGTTTATTCACTGCGGAAAGAGATATAAACAATATTTAGAGTGAATTAATGTTCATGCGAGAACGTTCAATTTTTCATGCAAAACGATCGATGACCCCGCGACCTAATGAAATGACTCTGAGATGACCAAAATGTTCCGTTTTGAAAAAGTTCATCTTTCAACTATTTTTGACTCTCAGAGGTGGATCATCACTTTCGGAGATAAAATGAGCATCGTTATCGTCATTTTCATGCTTCTAGGGAGCCAAAACTCAAGATTTGGCTTATGGTTAAAAGTGACTTAAAAGGACCCAAATGCTCACTTGGAGGGCTTAAAACGTGTTTATTCACTGCGGGAAGAGATATAAACAACATTTAGAGTAAATTATTGTTCATGCGAGAACGTTCAATTTTTCATGCAAAACGATCGATGACCCGTGCGACCTGATGAAATTACTCTGAGATGACCAAAATGGTCCGTTTTGAAAATTTTCATCTTTCAACTAATTTTGACTCTCAGAGGTTGATCATCACTTTTGGAGATAAAATGAGCATCGTTATCGTCATTTTCATGCTTCTAGGGAGCCAAAACTCAAGATTTGGCTTATGGTTAAAAGTGACTTAAAAGGACCCAAATGCTCACTTTGAGGGCTTAAAACGTGTTTATTCACTGCGGAAAGAGATATAAACAATATTTAGAGTGAATTAATGTTCATGCGAGAACGTTCAATTTTTCATGCAAAACGATCGATGACCCGCGACCTGATGAAATGACTCTGAGATGACCAAAATTTTTCGTCTTGAAAATTTTCATCTTTCAACTAATTTTGACTCTCAGAGGTGGATCATCACTTTTGGAGATAAAATGAGCATCGTTATCGTCATTTTCATGCTTCTAGGGAGCCAAAACTCAAGATTTGGCTTATGGTTAAAAGTGACTTAACAGGACCCAAATGCTCACTTCGAGGGCTTAAAACGTGTTTATTCACTGCAGGAAGAGATATAAACAACATTTAGAGTAAATTATTGTTCATGCGAGAACGTTCAATTTGTCATGCAAAACGATCGATGACCCGCGACCTGATGAAATTGCTCTGAGATGACCAAAATGGTCCGTTTTGAAAATTTTCATCTTTCAACTAATTTTGACTCTCAGAGGTGGATCATCAATTTTGGAGATAAAATGAGCATCGTTATCGCCATTTTCATGCTTCTAGGGAGCCAAAACTCAAGATTTGGCTCATGGTTAAAAGTGACTGAAAAGGCCCAAAATGCTCACTTCGAGGGCTTAAAACGTGTTTATTCACTGCGGGAAGAGATATAAACAATAGTTAGAGTGAATTAATGTTCATGCGAGAACGTTCAATTTTTCATGCAAAACGATCGATGACCCGCGACCTGATGAAATGACTCTGAGATGACCAAAAAATGTTCCGTTTTGAAAATTTTCATCTTTCAACTAATTTTGACTCTCAGAGGTGGATCATCACTTTTGGAGATAAAATGAGCATCGTTATAGTAATTTTCATGCTTCTAGGGAGCCAAAACTCAAGATTTGGCTTATGGTTAAAAGTGACTTAAAGGGACCCAAATGCTCACTTCGAGGGCTTAAAACGTGTTTATTCACTGCAGGAAGAGATATAAACAACATTTAGAGTAAATTATTGTTCATGCGAGAAAGTTCAATTTTTCATGCAAAACGATCGATGACCCGCGACCTGATGAAATTGCTCTGAGATGACCAAAATGGTCCGTTTTGAAATTTTTCATCTTTCAACTAATTTTGACTCTCAGAGGTTGATCATCACTTTTGGAGATAAAATGAGCATCGTTATCGTAATTTTCATGCTTCTAGGGAGCCAAAACTCAAGATTTGGCTTATGGTTAAAAGTGACTTAAAAGGACCCAAATGCTCACTTTGAGGGCTTAAAACGTGTTTATTCACTGCGGAAAGAGATATAAACAATATTTAGAGTGAATTAATGTTCATGCGAGAACGTTCAATTTTTCATGCAAAACGATCGATGACCCCGCGACCTGATGAAATGACTCTGAGATGACCAAAATGTTCAGTTTTGAAAAAGTTCATCTTTCAACTAATTTTGACTCTCAGAGGTGGATCATCACTATTGGAGATAAAATGAGCATCGTTATCGTCATTTTCATGCTTCTAGGGAGCCAAAACTCAAGATTTGGCTTATGGTTAAAAGTGACTTAAAAGGACCCAAATGCTCACTTTGAGGGCTTAAAACGTGTTTATTCACTGCGGAAAGAGATATAAACAATATTTAGAGTGAATTAATGTTCATGCGAGAACGTTCAATTTTTCATGCAAAACGATCGATGACCCGCGACCTGATGAAATTGCTCTGAGATGACCAAAATGGTCCGTTTTGAAAAAGTTCATCTTTCAACTAATTTTGACTCTCAGAGGTGGATCATCACTTTTGGAGATAAAATGAGCATCGTTATCGCCATTTTCATGCTTCAAGGGAGCCAAAACTCAAGATTTGGCCTATGGTTAAAAGTGACTGAAAAGGCCCAAAATGCTCACTTCGAGGGCTTAAAACGTGTTTATTCACTGCGGGAAGAGATATAAACAATAGTTAGAGTGAAATAATGTTCATGCGAGAACGTTCAATTTTTCATGCAAAACGATCGATGACCCGCGACCTGACGAAATGACTCTGAGATGACCAAAATGTTCCGTTTTGAAAATTTTCATCTTTCAACTAATTTTGACTCTCAGAGGTGGATCATCACTTTTGGAGATAAAATAAGCATCGTTATAGTCATTTTCATGCTTCTAGGGAGCCAAAACTCAAGATTTGGCTTATGGTTAAAAGTGACTTAAAAGGACCCAAATGCTCACTTCGAGGGCTTAAAACGTGTTTATTCACTGCAGGAAGAGATATAAACAACATTTAGAGTAAATTATTGTTCATGCGAGAACGTTCAATTTTTCATGCAAACCGATCGATGACCCGCGACCTGATGAAATTGCTCTGAGATGACCAAAATGGTCCGTTTTGAAAATTTTCATCTTTCAACTAATTTTGACTCTCAGAGGTTGATCATCACTTTTGGAGATAAAATGAGCATCGTTATCGTCATTTTCATGCTTCTAGGGAGCCAAAACTCAAGATTTGGCTTATGGTTAAAAGTGACTTAAAAGGACCCAAATGCTCACTTTGAGGGCTTAAAACGTGTTTATTCACTGCGGAAAGAGATATAAACAATATTTAGAGTGAATTAATGTTCATGCGAGAACGTTCAATTTTTCATGCAAAACGATCGATGACCCGCGACCTGATGAAATGACTCTGAGATGACCAAAATGTTCCGTTTTGAAAAAGTTCATCTTTCAACTAATTTTGACTCTCAGAGGTGGATCATCACTTTTGGAGATAAAATGAGCATCGTTATCGTCATTTTCATGCTCTAGGGAGCCAAAACTCAAGATTTGGCTTATGGTTAAAAGTGACTATAAAGTACCCAAATGCTCACTTCGAGGGCTTAAAACGTGTTTATTCACTGCGGGAAGAGATATAAACAATAGTTAGAGTGAATTAATGTTCATGCGAGAACGTTCAATTTTTCATGCAAAACGATCGATGACCCGCGACCTGATGAAATGACTCTGAGATTACCAAAATGTTCCGTTTTGAAAATTTTCATCTTTCAACTAATTTTGACTCTCAGAGGTGGATCATCACTTTTGGAGATAAAATGAGCATCGTTATCGTCATTTTCATGCTTCTAGGGAGCCAAAACTCAAGATTTGGCTTATGGTTAAAAGTGACTTAAAAGGACCCAAATGCTCACTTGGAGGGCTTAAAACGTGTTTATTCACTGCGGGAAGAGATATAAACAACATTTAGAGTAAATTATTGTTCATGCGAGAACGTTCAATTTTTCATGCAAAACGATCGATGACCCGCGACCTGATGAAATTACTCTGAGATGACCAAAATGGTCCGTTTTGAAAATTTTCATCTTTCAACTAATTTTGACTCTCAGAGGTTGATCATCACTTTTGGAGATAAAATGAGCATCGTTATCGTCATTTTCATGCTTCTAGGGAGCCAAAACTCAAGATTTGGCTTATGGTTAAAAGTGACTTAAAAGGACCCAAATGCCCACTTTGAGGGCTTAAAACGTGTTTATTCACTGCGGAAAGAGATATAAACAATATTTAGAGTGAATTAATGTTCATGCGAGAACGTTCAATTTTTCATGCAAAACGATCGATGACCCGCGACCTGATGAAATGACTCTGAGATGACCAAAATTTTTCGTCTTGAAAATTTTCATCTTTCAACTAATTTTGACTCTCAGAGGTGGATCATCACTTTTGGAGATAAAATGAGCATCGTTATCGTCATTTTCATGCTTCTAGGGAGCCAAAACTCAAGATTTGGCTTATGGTTAAAAGTGACTTAACAGGACCCAAATGCTCACTTCGAGGGCTTAAAACGTGTTTATTCACTGCAGGAAGAGATATAAACAACATTTAGAGTAAATTATTGTTCATGCGAGAACGTTCAATTTTTCATGCAAAACGATCGATGACCCGCGACCTGATGAAATTGCTCTGAGATGACCAAAATGGTCCGTTTTGAAAATTTTCATCTTTCAACTAATTTTGACTCTCAGAGGTGGATCATCACTTTTGGAGATAAAATGAGCATCGTTATCGCCATTTTCATGCTTCTAGGGAGCCAAAACTCAAGATTTGGCTCATGGTTAAAAGTGACTGAAAAGGCCCAAAATGCTCACTTCGAGGGCTTAAAACGTGTTTATTCACTGCGGGAAGAGATATAAACAATAGTTAGAGTGAATTAATGTTCATGCGAGAACGTTCAATTTTTCATGCAAAACGATCGATGACCCGCGACCTGATGAAATGACTCTGAGATGACCAAAATGTTCCGTTTTGAAAATTTTCATCTTTCAACTAATTTTGACTCTCAGAGGTGGATCATCACTTTTGGAGATAAAATGAGCATCGTTATAGTCATTTTCATGCTTCTAGGGAGCCAAAACTCAAGATTTGGCTTATGGTTAAAAGTGACTTAAAAGGACCCAAATGCTCACTTCGAGGACTTAAAACGTGTTTATTCACTGCAGGAAGAGATATAAACAACATTTAGAGTAAATTATTGTTCATGCGAGAACGTTCAATTTTTCATGCAAAACGATCGATGACCCGCGACCTGATGAAATTGCTCTGAGATGACCAAAATGGTCCGTTTTGAAATTTTTCATCTTTCAACTAATTATAACTCTCAGAGGTTGATCATCACTTTTGGAGATAAAATGAGCATCGTTATCGTAATTTTCATGCTTCTAGGGAGCCAAAACTCAAGATTTGGCTTATGGTTAAAAGTGACTTAAAAGGACCCAAATGCTCACTTTGAGGGCTTAAAACGTGTTTATTCACTGCGGAAAGAGATATAAACAATATTTAGAGTGAATTAATGTTCATGCGAGAACGTTCAATTTTTCATGCAAAACGATCGATGACCCCGCGACCTGATGAAATGACTCTGAGATGACCAAAATGTTCCGTTTTGAAAAAGTTCATCTTTCAACTAATTTTGACTCTCAGAGGTGGATCATCACTTTTGGAGATAAAATGAGCATCGTTATCGTAATTTTCATGCTTCTAGGGAGCCAAAACTCAAGATTTGGCTTATGGTTAAAAGTGACTATAAAGGACCCAAATGCTCACTTCGAGGGCTTAAAACATGTTTATTTACTGCGGGAAGAGATATAAACAATAGTTAGAGTGAATTAATGTTCATGCGAGAACGTTCAATTTTTCATGCAAAACGATCGATGACCCGCGACCTGATGAAATGACTCTGAGATTACCAAAATGTTCCGTTTTGAAAATTTTCATCTTTCAACTAATTTTGACTCTCAGAGGTGGATCATCACTTTTGGAGATAAAATGAGCATCGTTATCGTCATTTTCATGCTTCTAGGGAGCCAAAACTCAAGATTTGGCTTATGGTTAAAAGTGACTTAAAAGGACCCAAATGCTCACTTTGAGGGCTTAAAATGTGTTTATTCACTGCGGAAAGAGATATAAACAATATTTAGAGTGAATTAATGTTCATGCGAGAACGTTCAATTTTTCATGCAAAACGATCGATGACCCGCGACCTGATGAAATGACTCTGAGATGACCAAAATGTTCCGTTTTGAAAAAGTTCATCTTTCAACTAATTTTGACTCTCAGAGGTGGATCATCACTTTTGGAGAGAAAATGAGCATCGTTATCGTCATTTTCATGCTTCTAGGGAGCCAAAACTCAAGATTTGGCTTATGGTTAAAAGTGACTATAAAGGACCCAAATGCTCACTTCGAGGGCTTAAAACGTGTTTATTCACTGCGGGAAGAGATATAAACAATAGTTAGAGTGAATTAATGTTCATGCGAGAACGTTCAATTTTTCATGCAAAACGATCGATGACCCGCGACCTGATGAAATGACTCTGAGATTACCAAAATGTTCCGTTTTGAAAATTTTCATCTTTCAACTAATTTTGACTCTCAGAGGTGGATCATCACTTTTGGAGATAAAATGAGCATCGTTATCGTCATTTTCATGCTTCTAGGGAGCCAAAACTCAAGATTTGGCTCATGGTTAAAAGTGACTGAAAAGGCCCAAAATGCTCACTTCGAGGGCTTAAAACGTGTTTATTCACTGCAGGAAGAGATATAAACAACATTTAGAGTAAATTATTGTTCATGCGAGAACGTTCAATTTTTCATGCAAAACGATCGATGACCCGCGACCTGATGAAATTGCTCTGAGATGACCAAAATGGTCCGTTTTCAAATTTTTCATCTTTCAACTAATTTTGACTCTCAGAGGTTGATCATCACTTTTGGAGATAAAATGAGCATCGTTATCGTAATTTTCATGCTTCTAGGGAGCCAAAACTCAAGATTTGGCTTATGGTTAAAAGTGACTTAAAAGGACCCAAATGCTCACTTTGAGGGCTTAAAACGTGTTTATTCACTGCGGAAAGAGATATAAACAATATTTAGAGTGAATTAATGTTCATGCGAGAACGTTCAATTTTTCATGCAAAACGATCGATGACCCCGCGACCTGATGAAATGACTCTGAGATGACCAAAATGTTCCGTTTTGAAAAAGTTCATCTTTCAACTAATTTTGACTCTCAGAGGTGGATCATCACTTTTGGAGATAAAATGAGCATCGTTATCGTAATTTTCATGCTTCTAGGGAGCCAAAACTCAAGATTTGGCTTATGGTTAAAAGTGACTATAAAGGACCCAAATGCTCACTTCGAGGGCTTAAAACATGTTTATTTACTGCGGGAAGAGATATAAACAATAGTTAGAGTGAATTAATGTTCATGCGAGAACGTTCAATTTTTCATGCAAAACGATCGATGACCCGCGACCTGATGAAATGACTCTGAGATTACCAAAATGTTCCGTTTTGAAAATTTTCATCTTTCAACTAATTTTGACTCTCAGAGGTGGATCATCACTTTTGGAGATAAAATGAGCATCGTTATCGTCATTTTCATGCTTCTAGGGAGCCAAAACTCAAGATTTGGCTTATGGTTAAAAGTGACTTAAAAGGACCCAAATGCTCACTTTGAGGGCTTAAAACGTGTTTATTCACTGCGGAAAGAGATATAAACAATATTTAGAGTGAATTAATGTTCATGCGAGAACGTTCAATTTTTCATGCAAAACGATCGATGACCCCGCGACCTGATGAAATGACTCTGAGATGACCAAAATGTTCCGTTTTGAAAAAGTTCATCTTTCAACTAATTTTGACTCTCAGAGGTGGATCATCACTTTTGGAGATAAAATGAGCATCGTTATCGTAATTTTCATGCTTCTAGGGAGCCAAAACTCAAGATTTGGCTTATGGTTAAAAGTGACTATAAAGGACCCAAATGCTCACTTCGAGGGCTTAAAACATGTTTATTTACTGCGGGAAGAGATATAAACAATAGTTAGAGTGAATTAATGTTCATGCGAGAACGTTCAATTTTTCATGCAAAACGATCGATGACCCGCGACCTGATGAAATGACTCTGAGATTACCAAAATGTTCCGTTTTGAAAATTTTCATCTTTCAACTAATTTTGACTCTCAGAGGTGGATCATCACTTTTGGAGATAAAATGAGCATCGTTATCGTCATTTTCATGCTTCTAGGGAGCCAAAACTCAAGATTTGGCTTATGGTTAAAAGTGACTTAAAAGGACCCAAATGCTCACTTGGAGGGCTTAAAACGTGTTTATTCACTGCGGAAAGAGATATAAACAACATTTAGAGTAAATTAATGTTCATGCGAGAACGTTCAATTTTTCATGCAAAACGATCGATGACCCGCGACCTGATGAAATGACTCTGAGATGACCAAAATGTTCCGTCTTGAAAATTTTCATCTTTCAACTAATTTTGACTCTCAGAGGTGGATCATCACTTTTGGAGATAAAATGAGCATCGTTATCGTCATTTTCATGCTTCTAGGGAGCCAAAACTCAAGATTTGGCTTATGGTTAAAAGTGACTTAAAAGGACCCAAATGCTCACTTCGAGGGCTTAAAGCGTGTTTATTCACTGCGGGAAGAGATATGAACAACATTTAGAGTAAATTATTGTTCATGCGAGAACGTTCAATTTTTCATGCAAGATGATCGATGACCCGCGACCTGATGAAATTGCTCTGAGATGACCAAAATGGTCCGTTTTGAAAATGTTCATCTTTCAACTAATTTTGACTCTCAGAGGTGGATCATCACTATTGGAGATAAAATGAGCATCGTTATCGTCATTTTCATGCTTCTAGGGAGCCAAAACTCAAGATTTGGCTTATGGTTAAAAGTGACTTAAAAGGACCCAAATGCTCACTTTGAGGGCTTAAAACGTGTTTATTCACTGCGGAAAGAGATATAAACAATATTTAGAGTGAATTAATGTTCATGCGAGAACGTTCAATTTTTCATGCAAAACGATCGATGACCCGCGACCTGACGAAATGACTCTGAGATGACCAAAATGTTCCGTTTTGAAAATGTTTATCTTTCAACTAATTTTGACTCTCAGAGGTGGATCATCACTTTTGGAGATAAAATAAGCATCGTTATAGTCATTTTCATGCTTCTAGGGAGCCAAAACTCAAGATTTGGCTTATGGTTAAAAGTGACTTAAAAGGACACAAATGCTCACTTCGAGGGCTTAAAACGTGTTTATTCACTGCAGGAAGAGATATAAACAACATTTAGAGTAAATTATTGTTCATGCGAGAACGTTCAATTTTTCATGCAAAACGATCGATGACCCCGCGACCTGATGAAATGACTCTGAGATGACCAAAATGTTCCGTTTTGAAAAAGTTCATCTTTCAACTAATTTTGACTCTCAGAGGTGGATCATCACTTTTGGAGATAAAATGAGCATCGTTATCGTAATTTTCATGCTTCTAGGGAGCCAAAACTCAAGATTTGGCTTATGGTTAAAAGTGACTATAAAGGACCCAAATGCTCACTTCGAGGGCTTAAAACATGTTTATTTACTGCGGGAAGAGATATAAACAATAGTTAGAGTGAATTAATGTTCATGCGAGAACGTTCAATTTTTCATGCAAAACGATCGATGACCCGCGACCTGATGAAATGACTCTGAGATTACCAAAATGTTCCGTTTTGAAAATTTTCATCTTTCAACTAATTTTGACTCTCAGAGGTGGATCATCACTTTTGGAGATAAAATGAGCATCGTTATCGTCATTTTCATGCTTCTAGGGAGCCAAAACTCAAGATTTGGCTTATGGTTAAAAGTGACTTAAAAGGACCCAAATGCTCACTTGGAGGGCTTAAAACGTGTTTATTCACTGCGGAAAGAGATATAAACAACATTTAGAGTAAATTATTGTTCATGCGAGAACGTTCAATTTTTCATGCAAAACGATCGATGACCCGCGACCTGATGAAATTACTCTGAGATGACCAAAATGGTCCGTTTTGAAAATTTTCATCTTTCAACTAATTTTGACTCTCAGAGGTTGATCATCACTTTTGGAGATAAAATGAGCATCGTTATCGTCATTTTCATGCTTCTAGGGAGCCAAAACTCAAGATTTGGCTTATGGTTAAAAGTGACTTAAAAGGACCCAAATGCTCACTTTGAGGGCTTAAAACGTGTTTATTCACTGCGGAAAGAGATATAAACAATATTTAGAGTGAATTAATGTTCATGCGAGAACGTTCAATTTTTCATGCAAAACGATCGATGACCCGCGACCTGATGAAATGACTCTGAGATGACCAAAATGTTCCGTCTTGAAAATTTTCATCTTTCAACTAATTTTGACTCTCAGAGGTGGATCATCACTTTTGGAGATAAAATGAGCATCGTTATCGTCATTTTCATGCTTCTAGGGAGCCAAAACTCAAGATTTGGCTTATGGTTAAAAGTGACTTAAAAGGACCCAAATGCTCACTTCGAGGGCTTAAAGCGTGTTTATTCACTGCGGGAAGAGATATGAACAACATTTAGAGTAAATTATTGTTCATGCGAGAACGTTCAATTTTTCATGCAAGATGATCGATGACCCGCGACCTGATGAAATTGCTCTGAGATGACCAAAATGGTCCGTTTTGAAAATGTTCATCTTTCAACTAATTTTGACTCTCAGAGGTGGATCATCACTATTGGAGATAAAATGAGCATCGTTATCGTCATTTTCATGCTTCTAGGGAGCCAAAACTCAAGATTTGGCTCATGGTTAAAAGTGACTTAAAAGGCCCAAAATGCTCACTTCGAGGGCTTAAAACGTGTTTATTCACTGCCGGAAGAGATATAAACAATAGTTAGAGTGAATTAATGTTCATGCGAGAACGTTCAATTTTTCATGCAAAACAATCGATGACCCGCGACCTGATGAAATTGCTCTGAGATTACCAAAATGGTCCGTTTTGAAAATGTTCATCTTTCAACTAATTTTGACTCTCAGAGGTTGATCATCACTTTTGGAGATAAAATGAGCATCGTTATCGTCATTTTCATGCTTCTAGGGAGCCAAAACTCAAGATTTGGCTTATGGTTAAAAGTGACTTAAAAGGACCCAAATGCTCACTTCGAGGGCTTAAAACGTGTTAATTCACTGCGGGAAGAGATATAAACAATAGTTAGAGTGAATTAATGTTCATGCGAGAACGTTCAATTTTTCATGCAAAACGATCGATGACCCGCGACCTGATGAAATGACTCTGAGATGACCAAAATGTTCCGTTTTGAAAATTTTCATCTTTCAACTAATTTTGACTCTCAGAGGTGGATCATCACTTTTGGAGATAAAATGAGCATCGTTATAGTCATTTTCATGCTTCTAGGGAGCCAAAACTCAAGATTTGGCTTATGGTTAAAAGTGACTTAAAAGGACACAAATGCTCACTTCGAGGGCTTAAAACGTGTTTATTCACTGCAGGAAGAGATATAAACAACATTTAGAGTAAATTATTGTTCATGCGAGAACGTTCAATTTTTCATGCAAAACGATCGATGACCCGCGACCTGATAAAATTGCTCTGAGATGACCAAAATGGTCCGTTTTGAAATTTTTCATCTTTCAACTAATTTTGACTCTCAGAGGCTGATCATCACTTTTGGAGATAAAATGAGCATCGTTATCGTCATTTTCATGCTTCTAGGGAGCCAAAACTCAAGATTTGGCTTATGGTTAAAAGTGACTTAAAAGGACCCAAATGCTCACTTTGAGGGCTTAAAACGTGTTTATTCACTGCGGGAAGAGATATAAACAACATTTAGAGTAAATTATTGTTCATGCGAGAACGTTCAATTTTTCATGCAAAACGATCGATGACCCGCGACCTGATGAAATTACTCTGAGATGACCAAAATGGTCCGTTTTGAAAATTTTCATCTTTCAACTAATTTTGACTCTCAGAGGTTGATCATCACTTTTGGAGATACAATGAGCATCGTTATCGTCATTTTCATGCTTCTAGGGAGCCAAAACTCAAGATTTGGCTTATGGTTAAAAGTGACTTAAAAGGACCCAAATGCCCACTTTGAGGGCTTAAAACGTGTTTATTCACTGCGGAAAGAGATATAAACAATATTTAGAGTGAATTAATGTTCATGCGAGAACGTTCAATTTTTCATGCAAAACGATCGATGACCCGCGACCTGATGAAATGACTCTGAGATGACCAAAATGTTCCGTCTTGAAAATTTTCATCTTTCAACTAATTTTGACTCTCAGAGGTGGATCATCACTTTTGGAGATAAAATGAGCATCGTTATCGTCATTTTCATGCTTCTAGGGAGCCAAAACTCAAGATTTGGCTTATGGTTAAAAGTGACTTAAAAGGACCCAAATGCTCACTTCGAGGGCTTAAAGCGTGTTTATTCACTGCGGGAAGAGATATAAACAACATTTAGAGTAAATTATTGTTCATGCGAGAACGTTCAATTTTTCATTCAAAACGATCGATGACCCGCGACCTGATGAAATTGCTCTGAGATGACCAAAATGTTACATTTTGAAAATGTTCATCTTTCAACTAATTTTGACTCTCAGAGGTGGATCATCACTTTTGGAGATAAAATGAGCATCGTTATCGTCATTTTCATGCTTCTAGGGAGCCAAAACTCAAGATTTGGCTCATGGTTAAAAGTGACTTAAAAGGCCCAAAATGCTCACTTCGAGGGCTTAAAACGTGTTTATTCACTGCAGGAAGAGATATGAACAACATTTAGAGTAAATTATTGTTCATGCGAGAACGTTCAATTTTTCATGCAAAACGATCGATGACCCGCGACCTGATGAAATTGCTCTGAGATGACCAAAATGGTCCGTTTTGAAAATTTTCATCTTTCAACTAATTTTGACTCTCAGAGGTGGATCATCACTTTTGGAGATAAAATGAGCATCGTTATCGCCATTTTCATGCTTCTAGGGAGCCAAAACTCAAGATTTGGCTCATGGTTAAAAGTGACTGAAAAGGCCCAAAATGCTCACTTCGAGGGCTTAAAACGTGTTTATTCACTGCGGGAAGAGATATAAACAATAGTTAGAGTGAATTAATGTTCATGCGAGAACGTTCAATTTTTCATGCAAAACGATCGATGACCCGCGACCTGATGAAATGACTCTGAGATGACCAAAATGTTCCGTTTTGAAAATTTTCATCTTTCAACTAATTTTGACTCTCAGAGGTGGATCATCACTTTTGGAGATAAAATGAGCATCGTTATCGTCATTTTCATGCTTCTAGGGAGCCAAAACTCAAGATTTGGCTTATGGTTAAAAGTGACTTAAAAGGACACAAATGCTCACTTCGAGGGCTTAAAAGGTGTTTATTCACTGCAGGAAGAGATATAAACAACATTTAGAGTAAATTATTGTTCATGCGAGAACGTTCAATTTTTCATGCAAAACGATCGATGACCCGCGACCTGATGAAATTGCTCTGAGATGACCAAAATGGTCCGTTTTGAAATTTTTCATCTTTCAACTAATTTTGACTCTCAGAGGTTGATCATCACTTTTGGAGATAAAATGAGCATCGTTATCGTAATTTTCATGCTTCTAGGGAGCCAAAACTCAAGATTTGGCTTATGGTTAAAAGTGACTTAAAAGGACCCAAATGCTCACTTCGAGGGCTTAAAACGTGTTAATTCACTGCGGGAAGAGATATAAACAATAGTTAGAGTGAATTAATGTTCATGCGAGAACGTTCAATTTTTCATGCAAAACGATCGATGACCCGCGACCTGATGAAATGACTCTGAGATGACCAAAATGTTCCGTTTTGAAAATTTTCATCTTTCAACTAATTTTGACTCTCAGAGGTGGATCATCACTTTTGGAGATAAAATGAGCATCGTTATAGTCATTTTCATGCTTCTAGGGAGCCAAAACTCAAGATTTGGCTTATGGTTAAAAGTGACTTAAAAGGACACAAATGCTCACTTCGAGGGCTTAAAACGTGTTTATTCACTGCAGGAAGAGATATAAACAACATTTAGAGTAAATTATTGTTCATGCGAGAACGTTCAATTTTTCATGCAAAACGATCGATGACCCGCGACCTGATAAAATTGCTCTGAGATGACCAAAATGGTCCGTTTTGAAATTTTTCATCTTTCAACTAATTTTGACTCTCAGAGGCTGATCATCACTTTTGGAGATAAAATGAGCATCGTTATCGTCATTTTCATGCTTCTAGGGAGCCAAAACTCAAGATTTGGCTTATGGTTAAAAGTGACTTAAAAGGACCCAAATGCTCACTTTGAGGGCTTAAAACGTGTTTATTCACTGCGGGAAGAGATATAAACAACATTTAGAGTAAATTATTGTTCATGCGAGAACGTTCAATTTTTCATGCAAAACGATCGATGACCCGCGACCTGATGAAATTACTCTGAGATGACCAAAATGGTCCGTTTTGAAAATTTTCATCTTTCAACTAATTTTGACTCTCAGAGGTTGATCATCACTTTTGGAGATAAAATGAGCATCGTTATCGTCATTTTCATGCTTCTAGGGAGCCAAAACTCAAGATTTGGCTTATGGTTAAAAGTGACTTAAAAGGACCCAAATGCCCACTTTGAGGGCTTAAAACGTGTTTATTCACTGCGGAAAGAGATATAAACAATATTTAGAGTGAATTAATGTTCATGCGAGAACGTTCAATTTTTCATGCAAAACGATCGATGACCCGCGACCTGATGAAATGACTCTGAGATGACCAAAATGTTCCGTCTTGAAAATTTTCATCTTTCAACTAATTTTGACTCTCAGAGGTGGATCATCACTTTTGGAGATAAAATGAGCATCGTTATCGTCATTTTCATGCTTCTAGGGAGCCAAAACTCAAGATTTGGCTTATGGTTAAAAGTGACTTAAAAGGACCCAAATGCTCACTTCGAGGGCTTAAAGCGTGTTTATTCACTGCGGGAAGAGATATAAACAACATTTAGAGTAAATTATTGTTCATGCGAGAACGTTCAATTTTTCATTCAAAACGATCGATGACCCGCGACCTGATGAAATTGCTCTGAGATGACCAAAATGTTACATTTTGAAAATGTTCATCTTTCAACTAATTTTGACTCTCAGAGGTGGATCATCACTTTTGGAGATAAAATGAGCATCGTTATCGTCATTTTCATGCTTCTAGGGAGCCAAAACTCAAGATTTGGCTCATGGTTAAAAGTGACTTAAAAGGCCCAAAATGCTCACTTCGAGGGCTTAAAACGTGTTTATTCACTGCAGGAAGAGATATGAACAACATTTAGAGTAAATTATTGTTCATGCGAGAACGTTCAATTTTTCATGCAAAACGATCGATGACCCGCGACCTGATGAAATTGCTCTGAGATGACCAAAATGGTCCGTTTTGAAAATTTTCATCTTTCAACTAATTTTGACTCTCAGAGGTGGATCATCACTTTTGGAGATAAAATGAGCATCGTTATCGCCATTTTCATGCTTCTAGGGAGCCAAAACTCAAGATTTGGCTCATGGTTAAAAGTGACTGAAAAGGCCCAAAATGCTCACTTCGAGGGCTTAAAACGTGTTTATTCACTGCGGGAAGAGATATAAACAATAGTTAGAGTGAATTAATGTTCATGCGAGAACGTTCAATTTTTCATGCAAAACGATCGATGACCCGCGACCTGATGAAATGACTCTGAGATGACCAAAATGTTCCGTTTTGAAAATGTTTATCTTTCAACTAATTTTGACTCTCAGAGGTGGATCATCACTTTTGGAGATAAAATAAGCATCGTTATAGTCATTTTCATGCTTCTAGGGAGCCAAAACTCAAGATTTGGCTTATGGTTAAAAGTGACTTAAAAGGACACAAATGCTCACTTCGAGGGCTTAAAACGTGTTTATTCACTGCAGGAAGAGATATAAACAACATTTAGAGTAAATTATTGTTCATGCGAGAACGTTCAATTTTTCATGCAAAACGATCGATGACCCCGCGACCTGATGAAATGACTCTGAGATGACCAAAATGTTCCGTTTTGAAAAAGTTCATCTTTCAACTAATTTTGACTCTCAGAGGTGGATCATCACTTTTGGAGATAAAATGAGCATCGTTATCGTAATTTTCATGCTTCTAGGGAGCCAAAACTCAAGATTTGGCTTATGGTTAAAAGTGACTATAAAGGACCCAAATGCTCACTTCGAGGGCTTAAAACATGTTTATTTACTGCGGGAAGAGATATAAACAATAGTTAGAGTGAATTAATGTTCATGCGAGAACGTTCAATTTTTCATGCAAAACGATCGATGACCCGCGACCTGATGAAATGACTCTGAGATTACCAAAATGTTCCGTTTTGAAAATTTTCATCTTTCAACTAATTTTGACTCTCAGAGGTGGATCATCACTTTTGGAGATAAAATGAGCATCGTTATCGTCATTTTCATGCTTCTAGGGAGCCAAAACTCAAGATTTGGCTTATGGTTAAAAGTGACTTAAAAGGACCCAAATGCTCACTTGGAGGGCTTAAAACGTGTTTATTCACTGCGGAAAGAGATATAAACAACATTTAGAGTAAATTATTGTTCATGCGAGAACGTTCAATTTTTCATGCAAAACGATCGATGACCCGCGACCTGATGAAATTACTCTGAGATGACCAAAATGGTCCGTTTTGAAAATTTTCATCTTTCAACTAATTTTGACTCTCAGAGGTTGATCATCACTTTTGGAGATAAAATGAGCATCGTTATCGTCATTTTCATGCTTCTAGGGAGCCAAAACTCAAGATTTGGCTTATGGTTAAAAGTGACTTAAAAGGACCCAAATGCTCACTTTGAGGGCTTAAAACGTGTTTATTCACTGCGGAAAGAGATATAAACAATATTTAGAGTGAATTAATGTTCATGCGAGAACGTTCAATTTTTCATGCAAAACGATCGATGACCCGCGACCTGATGAAATGACTCTGAGATGACCAAAATGTTCCGTCTTGAAAATTTTCATCTTTCAACTAATTTTGACTCTCAGAGGTGGATCATCACTTTTGGAGATAAAATGAGCATCGTTATCGTCATTTTCATGCTTCTAGGGAGCCAAAACTCAAGATTTGGCTTATGGTTAAAAGTGACTTAAAAGGACCCAAATGCTCACTTCGAGGGCTTAAAGCGTGTTTATTCACTGCGGGAAGAGATATGAACAACATTTAGAGTAAATTATTGTTCATGCGAGAACGTTCAATTTTTCATGCAAGATGATCGATGACCCGCGACCTGATGAAATTGCTCTGAGATGACCAAAATGGTCCGTTTTGAAAATGTTCATCTTTCAACTAATTTTGACTCTCAGAGGTGGATCATCACTATTGGAGATAAAATGAGCATCGTTATCGTCATTTTCATGCTTCTAGGGAGCCAAAACTCAAGATTTGGCTCATGGTTAAAAGTGACTTAAAAGGCCCAAAATGCTCACTTCGAGGGCTTAAAACGTGTTTATTCACTGCCGGAAGAGATATAAACAATAGTTAGAGTGAATTAATGTTCATGCGAGAACGTTCAATTTTTCATGCAAAACAATCGATGACCCGCGACCTGATGAAATTGCTCTGAGATTACCAAAATGGTCCGTTTTGAAAATGTTCATCTTTCAACTAATTTTGACTCTCAGAGGTTGATCATCACTTTTGGAGATAAAATGAGCATCGTTATCGTCATTTTCATGCTTCTAGGGAGCCAAAACTCAAGATTTGGCTTATGGTTAAAAGTGACTTAAAAGGACCCAAATGCTCACTTCGAGGGCTTAAAACGTGTTAATTCACTGCGGGAAGAGATATAAACAATAGTTAGAGTGAATTAATGTTCATGCGAGAACGTTCAATTTTTCATGCAAAACGATCGATGACCCGCGACCTGATGAAATGACTCTGAGATGACCAAAATGTTCCGTTTTGAAAATTTTCATCTTTCAACTAATTTTGACTCTCAGAGGTGGATCATCACTTTTGGAGATAAAATGAGCATCGTTATAGTCATTTTCATGCTTCTAGGGAGCCAAAACTCAAGATTTGGCTTATGGTTAAAAGTGACTTAAAAGGACACAAATGCTCACTTCGAGGGCTTAAAACGTGTTTATTCACTGCAGGAAGAGATATAAACAACATTTAGAGTAAATTATTGTTCATGCGAGAACGTTCAATTTTTCATGCAAAACGATCGATGACCCGCGACCTGATAAAATTGCTCTGAGATGACCAAAATGGTCCGTTTTGAAATTTTTCATCTTTCAACTAATTTTGACTCTCAGAGGCTGATCATCACTTTTGGAGATAAAATGAGCATCGTTATCGTCATTTTCATGCTTCTAGGGAGCCAAAACTCAAGATTTGGCTTATGGTTAAAAGTGACTTAAAAGGACCCAAATGCTCACTTTGAGGGCTTAAAACGTGTTTATTCACTGCGGGAAGAGATATAAACAACATTTAGAGTAAATTATTGTTCATGCGAGAACGTTCAATTTTTCATGCAAAACGATCGATGACCCGCGACCTGATGAAATTACTCTGAGATGACCAAAATGGTCCGTTTTGAAAATTTTCATCTTTCAACTAATTTTGACTCTCAGAGGTTGATCATCACTTTTGGAGATACAATGAGCATCGTTATCGTCATTTTCATGCTTCTAGGGAGCCAAAACTCAAGATTTGGCTTATGGTTAAAAGTGACTTAAAAGGACCCAAATGCCCACTTTGAGGGCTTAAAACGTGTTTATTCACTGCGGAAAGAGATATAAACAATATTTAGAGTGAATTAATGTTCATGCGAGAACGTTCAATTTTTCATGCAAAACGATCGATGACCCGCGACCTGATGAAATGACTCTGAGATGACCAAAATGTTCCGTCTTGAAAATTTTCATCTTTCAACTAATTTTGACTCTCAGAGGTGGATCATCACTTTTGGAGATAAAATGAGCATCGTTATCGTCATTTTCATGCTTCTAGGGAGCCAAAACTCAAGATTTGGCTTATGGTTAAAAGTGACTTAAAAGGACCCAAATGCTCACTTCGAGGGCTTAAAGCGTGTTTATTCACTGCGGGAAGAGATATAAACAACATTTAGAGTAAATTATTGTTCATGCGAGAACGTTCAATTTTTCATTCAAAACGATCGATGACCCGCGACCTGATGAAATTGCTCTGAGATGACCAAAATGTTACATTTTGAAAATGTTCATCTTTCAACTAATTTTGACTCTCAGAGGTGGATCATCACTTTTGGAGATAAAATGAGCATCGTTATCGTCATTTTCATGCTTCTAGGGAGCCAAAACTCAAGATTTGGCTCATGGTTAAAAGTGACTTAAAAGGCCCAAAATGCTCACTTCGAGGGCTTAAAACGTGTTTATTCACTGCAGGAAGAGATATGAACAACATTTAGAGTAAATTATTGTTCATGCGAGAACGTTCAATTTTTCATGCAAAACGATCGATGACCCGCGACCTGATGAAATTGCTCTGAGATGACCAAAATGGTCCGTTTTGAAAATTTTCATCTTTCAACTAATTTTGACTCTCAGAGGTGGATCATCACTTTTGGAGATAAAATGAGCATCGTTATCGCCATTTTCATGCTTCTAGGGAGCCAAAACTCAAGATTTGGCTCATGGTTAAAAGTGACTGAAAAGGCCCAAAATGCTCACTTCGAGGGCTTAAAACGTGTTTATTCACTGCGGGAAGAGATATAAACAATAGTTAGAGTGAATTAATGTTCATGCGAGAACGTTCAATTTTTCATGCAAAACGATCGATGACCCGCGACCTGATGAAATGACTCTGAGATGACCAAAATGTTCCGTTTTGAAAATTTTCATCTTTCAACTAATTTTGACTCTCAGAGGTGGATCATCACTTTTGGAGATAAAATGAGCATCGTTATAGTCATTTTCATGCTTCTAGGGAGCCAAAACTCAAGATTTGGCTTATGGTTAAAAGTGACTTAAAAGGACACAAATGCTCACTTCGAGGGCTTAAAACGTGTTTATTCACTGCAGGAAGAGATATAAACAACATTTAGAGTAAATTATTGTTCATGCGAGAACGTTCAATTTTTCATGCAAAACGATCGATGACCCGCGACCTGATAAAATTGCTCTGAGATGACCAAAATGGTCCGTTTTGAAATTTTTCATCTTTCAACTAATTTTGACTCTCAGAGGCTGATCATCACTTTTGGAGATAAAATGAGCATCGTTATCGTCATTTTCATGCTTCTAGGGAGCCAAAACTCAAGATTTGGCTTATGGTTAAAAGTGACTTAAAAGGACCCAAATGCTCACTTTGAGGGCTTAAAACGTGTTTATTCACTGCGGGAAGAGATATAAACAACATTTAGAGTAAATTATTGTTCATGCGAGAACGTTCAATTTTTCATGCAAAACGATCGATGACCCGCGACCTGATGAAATTACTCTGAGATGACCAAAATGGTCCGTTTTGAAAATTTTCATCTTTCAACTAATTTTGACTCTCAGAGGTTGATCATCACTTTTGGAGATAAAATGAGCATCGTTATCGTCATTTTCATGCTTCTAGGGAGCCAAAACTCAAGATTTGGCTTATGGTTAAAAGTGACTTAAAAGGACCCAAATGCCCACTTTGAGGGCTTAAAACGTGTTTATTCACTGCGGAAAGAGATATAAACAATATTTAGAGTGAATTAATGTTCATGCGAGAACGTTCAATTTTTCATGCAAAACGATCGATGACCCGCGACCTGATGAAATGACTCTGAGATGACCAAAATGTTCCGTCTTGAAAATTTTCATCTTTCAACTAATTTTGACTCTCAGAGGTGGATCATCACTTTTGGAGATAAAATGAGCATCGTTATCGTCATTTTCATGCTTCTAGGGAGCCAAAACTCAAGATTTGGCTTATGGTTAAAAGTGACTTAAAAGGACCCAAATGCTCACTTCGAGGGCTTAAAGCGTGTTTATTCACTGCGGGAAGAGATATAAACAACATTTAGAGTAAATTATTGTTCATGCGAGAACGTTCAATTTTTCATTCAAAACGATCGATGACCCGCGACCTGATGAAATTGCTCTGAGATGACCAAAATGTTACATTTTGAAAATGTTCATCTTTCAACTAATTTTGACTCTCAGAGGTGGATCATCACTTTTGGAGATAAAATGAGCATCGTTATCGTCATTTTCATGCTTCTAGGGAGCCAAAACTCAAGATTTGGCTCATGGTTAAAAGTGACTTAAAAGGCCCAAAATGCTCACTTCGAGGGCTTAAAACGTGTTTATTCACTGCAGGAAGAGATATGAACAACATTTAGAGTAAATTATTGTTCATGCGAGAACGTTCAATTTTTCATGCAAAACGATCGATGACCCGCGACCTGATGAAATTGCTCTGAGATGACCAAAATGGTCCGTTTTGAAAATTTTCATCTTTCAACTAATTTTGACTCTCAGAGGTGGATCATCACTTTTGGAGATAAAATGAGCATCGTTATCGCCATTTTCATGCTTCTAGGGAGCCAAAACTCAAGATTTGGCTCATGGTTAAAAGTGACTGAAAAGGCCCAAAATGCTCACTTCGAGGGCTTAAAACGTGTTTATTCACTGCGGGAAGAGATATAAACAATAGTTAGAGTGAATTAATGTTCATGCGAGAACGTTCAATTTTTCATGCAAAACGATCGATGACCCGCGACCTGATGAAATGACTCTGAGATGACCAAAATGTTCCGTTTTGAAAATTTTCATCTTTCAACTAATTTTGACTCTCAGAGGTGGATCATCACTTTTGGAGATAAAATGAGCATCGTTATCGTCATTTTCATGCTTCTAGGGAGCCAAAACTCAAGATTTGGCTTATGGTTAAAAGTGACTTAAAAGGACACAAATGCTCACTTCGAGGGCTTAAAAGGTGTTTATTCACTGCAGGAAGAGATATAAACAACATTTAGAGTAAATTATTGTTCATGCGAGAACGTTCAATTTTTCATGCAAAACGATCGATGACCCCGCGACCTGATGAAATTGCTCTGAGATGACCAAAATGGTCCGTTTTGAAATTTTTCATCTTTCAACTAATTTTGACTCTCAGAGGTTGATCATCACTTTTGGAGATAAAATGAGCATCGTTATCGTCATTTTCATGCTTCTAGGGAGCCAAAACTCAAGATTTGGCTTATGGTTAAAAGTGACTTAAAAGGACCCAAATGCTCACTTCGAGGGCTTAAAACGTGTTTATTCACTGCGGGAAGAGATATAAACAATAGTTAGAGTGAATTAATGTTCATGCGAGAACGTTCAATTTTTCATGCAAAACGATCGATGACCCGCGACCTGATGAAATGACTCTGAGATGACCAAAATGTTCCGTTTTGAAAATTTTCATCTTTCAACTAATTTTGACTCTCAGAGGTGGATCATCACTTTTGGAGATAAAATGAGCATCGTTATAGTCATTTTCATGCTTCTAGGGAGCCAAAACTCAAGATTTGGCTTATGGTTAAAAGTGACTTAAAAGGACACAAATGCTCACTTCGAGGGCTTAAAACGTGTTTATTCACTGCAGGAAGAGATATAAACAACATTTAGAGTAAATTATTGTTCATGCGAGAACGTTCAATTTTTCATGCAAAACGATCGATGACCCGCGACCTGATGAAATTGCTCTGAGATGACCAAAATGGTCCGTTTTGAAATTTTTCATCTTTCAACTAATTTTGACTCTCAGAGGCTGATCATCACTTTTGGAGATAAAATGAGCATCGTTATCGTCATTTTCATGCTTCTAGGGAGCCAAAACTCAAGATTTGGCTTATGGTTAAAACTGACTTAAAAGGACCCAAATGCTGACTTTGAGGGCTTAAAACGTGTTTATTCACTGCGGGAAGAGATATAAACAACATTTAGAGTAAATTATTGTTCATGCGAGAACGTTCAATTTTTCATGCAAAACGATCGATGACCCGCGACCTGATGAAATTACTCTGAGATGACCAAAATGGTCCGTTTTGAAAATTTTCATCTTTCAACTAATTTTGACTCTCAGAGGTTGATCATCACTTTTGGAGATAAAATGAGCATCGTTATCGTCATTTTCATGCTTCTAGGGAGCCAAAACTCAAGATTTGGCTTATGGTTAAAAGTGACTTAAAAGGACCCAAATGCTCACTTTGAGGGCTTAAAACGTGTTTATTCACTGCGGAAAGAGATATAAACAATATTTAGAGTGAATTAATGTTCATGCGAGAATGTTCAATTTTTCATGCAAAACGATCGATGACCTGCGACCTGATGAAATGACTCTGAGATGACCAAAATGTTCCGTTTTGAAAAAGTTCATCTTTCAACTAATTTTGACTCTCTGAGGTGGATCATCACTTTTGGAGATAAAATGAGCATCGTTATCGTCATTTTCATGCTTCTAGGGAGCCAAAACTCAAGATTTGGCTTTTGGTTAAAAGTGACTTAAAAGGACCCAAATGCTCACTTCGAGGGCTTAAAACGTGTTTATTCACTGCGGGAAGAGATATAAACAATAGTTAGAGTGAATTAATGTTCATGCGAGAACGTTCAATTTTTCATGCAAAACGATCGATGACCCGCGACCTGATGAAATGACTCTGAGATGACCAAAATGTTCCGTCTTGAAAATTTTCATCTTTCAACTAATTTTGACTCTCAGAGGTGGATCATCACTTTTGGAGATAAAATGAGCATCGTTATCGTCATTTTCATGCTTCTAGGGAGCCAAAACTCAAGATTTGGCTTATGGTTAAAAGTGACTTAAAAGGACACAAATGCTCACTTCGAGGGCTTAAAAGGTGTTTATTCACTGCAGGAAGAGATATAAACAACATTTAGAGTAAATTATTGTTCATGCGAGAACGTTCAATTTTTCATGCAAAACGATCGATGACCCGCGACCTGATGAAATTGCTCTGAGATGACCAAAATGGTCCGTTTTGAAATTTTTCATCTTTCAACTAATTTTGACTCTCAGAGGTTGATCATCACTTTTGGAGATAAAATGAGCATCGTTATCGTCATTTTCATGCTTCTAGGGAGCCAAAACTCAAGATTTGGCTTATGGTTAAAAGTGACTTAAAAGGACCCAAATGCTCACTTTGAGGGCTTAAAACGTGTTTATTCACTGCGGAAAGAGATATAAACAATATTTAGAGTGAATTAATGTTCATGCGAGAACGTTCAATTTTTCATGCAAAACGATCGATGACCTGCGACCTGATGAAATGACTCTGAGATGACCAAAATGTTCCGTTTTGAAAAAGTTCATCTTTCAACTAATTTTGACTCTCTGAGGTGGATCATCACTTTTGGAGATAAAATGAGCATCGTTATCGTCATTTTCATGCTTCTAGGGAGCCAAAACTCAAGATTTGGCTTATGGTTAAAAGTGACTTAAAAGGACCCAAATGCTCACTTCGAGGGCTTAAAACGTGTTTATTCACTGCGGGAAGAGATATAAACAATAGTTAGAGTGAATTAATGTTCATGCGAGAACGTTCAATTTTTCATGCAAAACGATCGATGACCCGCGACCTGATGAAATGACTCTGAGGTTACCAAAATGTTCCGTTTTGAAAATTTTCATCTTTCAACTAATTTTGACTCTCAGAGGTGGATCATCACTTTTGGAGATAAAATGAGCATCGTTATCGTCATTTTCATGCTTCTAGGGAGCCAAAACTCAAGATTTGGCTTATGGTTAAAAGTGACTTAAAAGGACCCAAATGCTCACTTCGAGGGCTTAAAACGTGTTTATTCACTGCGGGAAGAGATATAAACAATAGTTAGAGTGAATTAATGTTCATGCGAGAACGTTCAATTTTTCATGCAAAACGATCGATGACCCGCGACCTGATGAAATGACTCTGAGATGACCAAAATGTTCCGTTTTGAAAATTTTCATCTTTCAACTAATTTTGACTCTCAGAGGTGGATCATCACTTTTGGAGATAAAATGAGCATCGTTATAGTCATTTTCATGCTTCTAGGGAGCCAAAACTCAAGATTTGGCTTATGGTTAAAAGTGACTTAAAAGGACACAAATGCTCACTTCGAGGGCTTAAAACGTGTTTATTCACTGCAGGAAGAGATATAAACAACATTTAGAGTAAATTATTGTTCATGCGAGAACGTTCAATTTTTCATGCAAAACGATCGATGACCCGCGACCTGATGAAATTGCTCTGAGATGACCAAAATGGTCCGTTTTGAAATTTTTCATCTTTCAACTAATTTTGACTCTCAGAGGCTGATCATCACTTTTGGAGATAAAATGAGCATCGTTATCGTCATTTTCATGCTTCTAGGGAGCCAAAACTCAAGATTTGGCTTATGGTTAAAAGTGACTTAAAAGGACCCAAATGCTCACTTTGAGGGCTTAAAACGTGTTTATTCACTGCGGGAAGAGATATAAACAACATTTAGAGTAAATTATTGTTCATGCGAGAACGTTCAATTTTTCATGCAAAACGATCGATGACCCGCGACCTGATGAAATTACTCTGAGATGACCAAAATGGTCCGTTTTGAAAATTTTCATCTTTCAACTAATTTTGACTCTCAGAGGTTGATCATCACTTTTGGAGATAAAATGAGCATCGTTATCGTCATTTTCATGCTTCTAGGGAGCCAAAACTCAAGATTTGGCTTATGGTTAAAAGTGACTTAAAAGGACCCAAATGCTCACTTTGAGGTCTTAAAACGTGTTTATTCACTGCGGAAAGAGATATAAACAATATTTAGAGTGAATTAATGTTCATGCGAGAACGTTCAATTTTTCATGCAAAACGATCGATGACCCGCGACCTGATGAAATGACTCTGAGATGACCAAAATGTTCCGTCTTGAAAATTTTCATCTTTCAACTAATTTTGACTCTCAGAGGTGGATCATCACTTTTGGAGATAAAATGAGCATCGTTATAGTCATTTTCATGCTTCTAGGGAGCCAAAACTCAAGATTTGGCTTATGGTTAAAAGTGACTTAAAAGGACACAAATGCTCACTTCGAGGGCTTAAAACGTGTTTATTCACTGCAGGAAGAGATATAAACAACATTTAGAGTAAATTATTGTTCATGCAAGAACGTTCAATTTTTCATGCAAAACGATCGATGACCCGCGACCTGATGAAATTACTCTGAGATGACCAAAATGGTCCGTTTTGAAAATTTTCATCTTTCAACTAATTTTGACTCTCAGAGGTTGATCATCACTTTTGGAGATAAAATGAGCATCGTTATCGTCATTTTCATGCTTCTAGGGAGCCAAAACTCAAGATTTGGCTTATGGTTAAAAGTGACTTAAAAGGACCCAAATGCTCACTTCGAGGGCTTAAAACGTGTTAATTCACTGCGGGAAGAGATATAAACAATAGTTAGAGTGAATTAATGTTCATGCGAGAACGTTCAATTTTTCATGCAAAACGATCGATGACCCGCGACCTGATGAAATGACTCTGAGATGACCAAAATGTTCCGTTTTGAAAATTTTCATCTTTCAACTAATTTTGACTCTCAGAGGTGGATCATCACTTTTGGAGATAAAATGAGCATCGTTATAGTCATTTTCATGCTTCTAGGGAGCCAAAACTCAAGATTTGGCTTATGGTTAAAAGTGACTTAAAAGGACACAAATGCTCACTTCGAGGGCTTAAAACGTGTTTATTCACTGCAGGAAGAGATATAAACAACATTTAGAGTAAATTATTGTTCATGCGAGAACGTTCAATTTTTCATGCAAAACGATCGATGACCCGCGACCTGATAAAATTGCTCTGAGATGACCAAAATGGTCCGTTTTGAAATTTTTCATCTTTCAACTAATTTTGACTCTCAGAGGCTGATCATCACTTTTGGAGATAAAATGAGCATCGTTATCGTCATTTTCATGCTTCTAGGGAGCCAAAACTCAAGATTTGGCTTATGGTTAAAAGTGACTTAAAAGGACCCAAATGCTCACTTTGAGGGCTTAAAACGTGTTTATTCACTGCGGGAAGAGATATAAACAACATTTAGAGTAAATTATTGTTCATGCGAGAACGTTCAATTTTTCATGCAAAACGATCGATGACCCGCGACCTGATGAAATGAGTCTGAGATGACCAAAATGTTCCGTCTTGAAAATTTTCATCTTTCAACTAATTTTGACTCTCAGAGGTGGATCATCACTTTTGGAGATAAAATGAGCATCGTTATCGTCATTTTCATGCTTCTAGGGAGCCAAAACTCAAGATTTGGCTTATGGTTAAAAGTGACTTAAAAGGACACAAATGCTCACTTCGAGGGCTTAAAAGGTGTTTATTCACTGCAGGAAGAGATATAAACAACATTTAGAGTAAATTATTGTTCATGCGAGAACGTTCAATTTTTCATGCAAAACGATCGATGACCCGCGACCTGATGAAATTGCTCTGAGATGACCAAAATGGTCCGTTTTGAAATTTTTCATCTTTCAACTAATTTTGACTCTCAGAGGTTGATCATCACTTTTGGAGATAAAATGAGCATCGTTATCGTCATTTTCATGCTTCTAGGGAGCCAAAACTCAAGATTTGGCTTATGGTTAAAAGTGACTTAAAAGGACCCAAATGCTCACTTTGAGGGCTTAAAACGTGTTTATTCACTGCGGAAAGAGATATAAACAATATTTAGAGTGAATTAATGTTCATGCGAGAACGTTCAATTTTTCATGCAAAACGATCGATGACCTGCGACCTGATGAAATGACTCTGAGATGACCAAAATGTTCCGTTTTGAAAAAGTTCATCTTTCAACTAATTTTGACTCTCTGAGGTGGATCATCACTTTTGGAGATAAAATGAGCATCGTTATCGTCATTTTCATGCTTCTAGGGAGCCAAAACTCAAGATTTGGCTTATGGTTAAAAGTGACTTAAAAGGACCCAAATGCTCACTTCGAGGGCTTAAAACGTGTTTATTCACTGCGGGAAGAGATATAAACAATAGTTAGAGTGAATTAATGTTCATGCGAGAACGTTCAATTTTTCATGCAAAACGATCGATGACCCGCGACCTGATGAAATGACTCTGAGGTTACCAAAATGTTCCGTTTTGAAAATTTTCATCTTTCAACTAATTTTGACTCTCAGAGGTGGATCATCACTTTTGGAGATAAAATGAGCATCGTTATCGTCATTTTCATGCTTCTAGGGAGCCAAAACTCAAGATTTGGCTTATGGTTAAAAGTGACTTAAAAGGACCCAAATGCTCACTTCGAGGGCTTAAAACGTGTTTATTCACTGCGGGAAGAGATATAAACAATAGTTAGAGTGAATTAATGTTCATGCGAGAACGTTCAATTTTTCATGCAAAACGATCGATGACCCGCGACCTGATGAAATGACTCTGAGATGACCAAAATGTTCCGTTTTGAAAATTTTCATCTTTCAACTAATTTTGACTCTCAGAGGTGGATCATCACTTTTGGAGATAAAATGAGCATCGTTATAGTCATTTTCATGCTTCTAGGGAGCCAAAACTCAAGATTTGGCTTATGGTTAAAAGGGACTTAAAAGGACACAAATGCTCACTTCGAGGGCTTAAAACGTGTTTATTCACTGCAGGAAGAGATATAAACAACATTTAGAGTAAATTATTGTTCATGCGAGAACGTTCAATTTTTCATGCAAAACGATCGATGACCCGCGACCTGATGAAATTGCTCTGAGATGACCAAAATGGTCCGTTTTGAAATTTTTCATCTTTCAACTAATTTTGACTCTCAGAGGCTGATCATCACTTTTGGAGATAAAATGAGCATCGTTATCGTCATTTTCATGCTTCTAGGGAGCCAAAACTCAAGATTTGGCTTATGGTTAAAAGTGACTTAAAAGGACCCAAATGCTCACTTTGAGGGCTTAAAACGTGTTTATTCACTGCGGGAAGAGATATAAACAACATTTAGAGTAAATTATTGTTCATGCGAGAACGTTCAATTTTTCATGCAAAACGATCGATGACCCGCGACCTGATGAAATTACTCTGAGATGACCAAAATGGTCCGTTTTGAAAATTTTCATCTTTCAACTAATTTTGACTCTCAGAGGTTGATCATCACTTTTGGAGATAAAATGAGCATCGTTATCGTCATTTTCATGCTTCTAGGGAGCCAAAACTCAAGATTTGGCTTATGGTTAAAAGTGACTTAAAAGGACCCAAATGCTCACTTTGAGGTCTTAAAACGTGTTTATTCACTGCGGAAAGAGATATAAACAATATTTAGAGTGAATTAATGTTCATGCGAGAACGTTCAATTTTTCATGCAAAACGATCGATGACCCGCGACCTGATGAAATGACTCTGAGATGACCAAAATGTTCCGTCTTGAAAATTTTCATCTTTCAACTAATTTTGACTCTCAGAGGTGGATCATCACTTTTGGAGATAAAATGAGCATCGTTATCGTCATTTTCATGCTTCTAGGGAGCAAAAACTCAAGATTTGGCTTATGGTTAAAAGTGACTTAAAAGGACCCAAATGCTCACTTCGAGGGCTTAAAGCGTGTTTATTCACTGCGGGAAGAGGTATAAACAACATTTAGAGTAAATTATTGTTCATGCGAGAACGTTCAATTTTTCATTCAAAACGATCGATGACCCGCGACCTGATGAAATTGCTCTGAGATGACCAAAATGTTACGTTTTGAAAATGTTCATCTTTCAACTAATTTTGACTCTCAGAGGTGGATCATCACTTTTGGAGATAAAATGAGCATCGTTATCGTCATTTTCATGCTTCTAGGGAGCCAAAACTCAAGATTTGGCTCATGGTTAAAAGTGACTTAAAAGGCCCAAAATGCTCACTTCGAGGGCTTAAAACGTGTTTATTCACTGCCGGAAGAGATATAAACAATAGTTAGAGTGAATTAATGTTCATGCGAGAACGTTCAATTTTTCATGCAAAACAATCGATGACCCGCGACCTGATGAAATTGCGCTGAGATGACCAAAATGGTTCGTTTTGAAAATGTTCATCTTTCAACTAATTTTGACTCTCAGAGGTGGATCATCACTATTGGAGATAAAATGAGCATCGTTATCGTCATTTTCATGCTTCTAGGGAGCCAAAACTCAAGATTTGGCTTATGGTTAAAAGTGACTTAACAGGACCCAAATGCTCACTTCGAGGGCTTAAAACGTGTTTATTCACTGCAGGAAGAGATATGAACAACATTTAGAGTAAATTATTGTTCATGCGAGAACGTTCAATTTTTCATGCAAAACGATCGATGACCCGCGACCTGATGAAATTGCTCTGAGATGACCAAAATGGTCCGTTTTGAAAATTTTCATCTTTCAACTAATTTTGACTCTCAGAGGTGGATCATCACTTTTGGAGATAAAATGAGCATCGTTATCGCCATTTTCATGCTTCTAGGGAGCCAAAACTCAAGATTTGGCTCATGGTTAAAAGTGACTGAAAAGGCCCAAAATGCTCACTTCGAGGGCTTAAAACGTGTTTATTCACTGCGGGAAGAGATATAAACAATAGTTAGAGTGAATTAATGTTCATGCGAGAACGTTCAATTTTTCATGCAAAACGATCGATGACCCGCGACCTGATGAAATGACTCTGAGATGACCAAAATGTTCCGTTTTGAAAATTTTCATCTTTCAACTAATTTTGACTCTCAGAGGTGGATCATCACTTTTGGAGATAAAATGAGCATCGTTATAGTCATTTTCATGCTTCTAGGGAGCCAAAACTCAAGATTTGGCTTATGGTTAAAGTGACTTAAAAGGACACAAATGCTCACTTCGAGGGCTTAAAACGTGTTTATTCACTGCAGGAAGAGATATAAACAACATTTAGAGTAAATTATTGTTCATGCGAGAACGTTCAATTTTTCATGCAAAACGATCGATGACCCGCAACCTGATGAAATTACTCTGAGATGACCAAAATGGTCCGTTTTGAAAATTTTCATCTTTCAACTAATTTTGACTCTCAGAGGTTGATCATCACTTTTGGAGATAAAATGAGCATCGTTATCGTCATTTTCATGCTTCTAGGGAGCCAAAACTCAAGATTTGGCTTATGGTTAAAAGTGACTTAAAAGGACCCAAATGCTCACTTCGAGGGCTTAAAACGTGTTAATTCACTGCGGGAAGAGATATAAACAATAGTTAGAGTAAATTATTGTTCATGCGAGAACGTTCAATTTTTCATGCAAAACGATCGATGACCCGCGACCTGATGAAATTGCTCTGAGATGACCAAAATGGTCCGTTTTGAAAATTTTCATCTTTCAACTAATTTTGACTCTCAGAGGTGGATCATCACTTTTGGAGATAAAATGAGCATCGTTATCGCCATTTTCATGCTTCTAGGGAGCCAAAACTCAAGATTTGGCTCATGGTTAAAAGTGACTGAAAAGGCCCAAAATGCTCACTTCGAGGGCTTAAAACGTGTTTATTCACTGCGGGAAGAGATATAAACAATAGTTAGAGTGAATTAATGTTCATGCGAGAACGTTCAATTTTTCATGCAAAACGATCGATGACCCGCGACCTGATGAAATGACTCTGAGATGACCAAAATGTTCCGTTTTGAAAATTTTCATCTTTCAACTAATTTTGACTCTCAGAGGTGGATCATCACTTTTGGAGATAAAATGAGCATCGTTATAGTCATTTTCATGCTTCTAGGGAGCCAAAACTCAAGATTTGGCTTATGGTTAAAGTGACTTAAAAGGACACAAATGCTCACTTCGAGGGCTTAAAACGTGTTTATTCACTGCAGGAAGAGATATAAACAACATTTAGAGTAAATTATTGTTCATGCGAGAACGTTCAATTTTTCATGCAAAACGATCGATGACCCGCGACCTGATGAAATTACTCTGAGATGACCAAAATGGTCCGTTTTGAAAATTTTCATCTTTCAACTAATTTTGACTCTCAGAGGTTGATCATCACTTTTGGAGATAAAATGAGCATCGTTATCGTCATTTTCATGCTTCTAGGGAGCCAAAACTCAAGATTTGGCTTATGGTTAAAAGTGACTTAAAAGGACCCAAATGCTCACTTCGAGGGCTTAAAACGTGTTTATTCACTGCAGGAAGAGATATAAACAACATTTAGAGTAAATTATTGTTCATGCGAGAACGTTCAATTTTTCATGCAAAACGATCGATGACCCGCGACCTGATAAAATTGCTCTGAGATGACCAAAATGGTCCGTTTTGAAATTTTTCATCTTTCAACTAATTTTGACTCTCAGAGGCTGATCATCACTTTTGGAGATAAAATGAGCATCGTTATCGTCATTTTCATGCTTCTAGGGAGCCAAAACTCAAGATTTGGCTTATGGTTAAAAGTGACTTAAAAGGACCCAAATGCTCACTTTGAGGGCTTAAAACGTGTTTATTCACTGCGGGAAGAGATATAAACAACATTTAGAGTAAATTATTGTTCATGCGAGAACGTTCAATTTTTCATGCAAAACGATCGATGACCCGCGACCTGATGAAATTACTCTGAGATGACCAAAATGGTCCGTTTTGAAAATTTTTATCTTTCAACTAATTTTGACTCTCAGAGGTTGATCATCACTTTTGGAGATACAATGAGCATCGTTATCGTCATTTTCATGCTTCTAGGGAGCCAAAACTCAAGATTTGGCTTATGGTTAAAAGTGACTTAAAAGGACCCAAATGCCCACTTTGAGGGCTTAAAACGTGTTTATTCACTGCGGAAAGAGATATAAACAATATTTAGAGTGAATTAATGTTCATGCGAGAACGTTCAATTTTTCATGCAAAACGATCGATGACCCGCGACCTGATGAAATGACTCTGAGATGACCAAAATGTTCCGTCTTGAAAATTTTCATCTTTCAACTAATTTTGACTCTCAGAGGTGGATCATCACTTTTGGAGATAAAATGAGCATCGTTATCGTCATTTTCATGCTTCTAGGGAGCCAAAACTCAAGATTTGGCTTATGGTTAAAAGTGACTTAAAAGGACCCAAATGCTCACTTCGAGGGCTTAAAGCGTGTTTATTCACTGCGGGAAGAGATATAAACAACATTTAGAGTAAATTATTGTTCATGCGAGAACGTTCAATTTTTCATTCAAAACGATCGATGACCCGCGACCTGATGAAATTGCTCTGAGATGACCAAAATGTTACATTTTGAAAATGTTCATCTTTCAACTAATTTTGACTCTCAGAGGTGGATCATCACTTTTGGAGATAAAATGAGCATCGTTATCGTCATTTTCATGCTTCTAGGGAGCCAAAACTCAAGATTTGGCTCATGGTTAAAAGTGACTTAAAAGGCCCAAAATGCTCACTTCGAGGGCTTAAAACGTGTTTATTCACTGCAGGAAGAGATATGAACAACATTTAGAGTAAATTATTGTTCATGCGAGAACGTTCAATTTTTCATGCAAAACGATCGATGACCCGCGACCTGATGAAATTGCTCTGAGATGACCAAAATGGTCCGTTTTGAAAATTTTCATCTTTCAACTAATTTTGACTCTCAGAGGTGGATCATCACTTTTGGAGATAAAATGAGCATCGTTATCGCCATTTTCATGCTTCTAGGGAGCCAAAACTCAAGATTTGGCTCATGGTTAAAAGTGACTGAAAAGGCCCAAAATGCTCACTTCGAGGGCTTAAAACGTGTTTATTCACTGCGGGAAGAGATATAAACAATAGTTAGAGTGAATTAATGTTCATGCGAGAACGTTCAATTTTTCATGCAAAACGATCGATGACCCGCGACCTGATGAAATGACTCTGAGATGACCAAAATGTTCCGTTTTGAAAATTTTCATCTTTCAACTAATTTTGACTCTCAGAGGTGGATCATCACTTTTGGAGATAAAATGAGCATCGTTATCGTCATTTTCATGCTTCTAGGGAGCCAAAACTCAAGATTTGGCTTATGGTTAAAAGTGACTTAAAAGGACACAAATGCTCACTTCGAGGGCTTAAAAGGTGTTTATTCACTGCAGGAAGAGATATAAACAACATTTAGAGTAAATTATTGTTCATGCGAGAACGTTCAATTTTTCATGCAAAACGATCGATGACCCGCGACCTGATGAAATTGCTCTGAGATGACCAAAATGGTCCGTTTTGAAATTTTTCATCTTTCAACTAATTTTGACTCTCAGAGGTTGATCATCACTTTTGGAGATAAAATGAGCATCGTTATCGTAATTTTCATGCTTCTAGGGAGCCAAAACTCAAGATTTGGCTTATGGTTAAAAGTGACTTAAAAGGACCCAAATGCTCACTTCGAGGGCTTAAAACGTGTTAATTCACTGCGGGAAGAGATATAAACAATAGTTAGAGTGAATTAATGTTCATGCGAGAACGTTCAATTTTTCATGCAAAACGATCGATGACCCGCGACCTGATGAAATGACTCTGAGATGACCAAAATGTTCCGTTTTGAAAATTTTCATCTTTCAACTAATTTTGACTCTCAGAGGTGGATCATCACTTTTGGAGATAAAATGAGCATCGTTATAGTCATTTTCATGCTTCTAGGGAGCCAAAACTCAAGATTTGGCTTATGGTTAAAGTGACTTAAAAGGACACAAATGCTCACTTCGAGGGCTTAAAACGTGTTTATTCACTGCAGGAAGAGATATAAACAACATTTAGAGTAAATTATTGTTCATGCGAGAACGTTCAATTTTTCATGCAAAACGATCGATGACCCGCAACCTGATGAAATTACTCTGAGATGACCAAAATGGTCCGTTTTGAAAATTTTCATCTTTCAACTAATTTTGACTCTCAGAGGTTGATCATCACTTTTGGAGATAAAATGAGCATCGTTATCGTCATTTTCATGCTTCTAGGGAGCCAAAACTCAAGATTTGGCTTATGGTTAAAAGTGACTTAAAAGGACCCAAATGCTCACTTCGAGGGCTTAAAACGTGTTAATTCACTGCGGGAAGAGATATAAACAATAGTTAGAGTAAATTATTGTTCATGCGAGAACGTTCAATTTTTCATGCAAAACGATCGATGACCCGCGACCTGATGAAATTGCTCTGAGATGACCAAAATGGTCCGTTTTGAAAATTTTCATCTTTCAACTAATTTTGACTCTCAGAGGTGGATCATCACTTTTGGAGATAAAATGAGCATCGTTATCGCCATTTTCATGCTTCTAGGGAGCCAAAACTCAAGATTTGGCTCATGGTTAAAAGTGACTGAAAAGGCCCAAAATGCTCACTTCGAGGGCTTAAAACGTGTTTATTCACTGCGGGAAGAGATATAAACAATAGTTAGAGTGAATTAATGTTCATGCGAGAACGTTCAATTTTTCATGCAAAACGATCGATGACCCGCGACCTGATGAAATGACTCTGAGATGACCAAAATGTTCCGTTTTGAAAATTTTCATCTTTCAACTAATTTTGACTCTCAGAGGTGGATCATCACTTTTGAAGATAAAATGAGCATCGTTATAGTCATTTTCATGCTTCTAGGGAGCCAAAACTCAAGATTTGGCTTATGGTTAAAGTGACTTAAAAGGACACAAATGCTCACTTCGAGGGCTTAAAACGTGTTTATTCACTGCAGGAAGAGATATAAACAACATTTAGAGTAAATTATTGTTCATGCGAGAACGTTCAATTTTTCATGCAAAACGATCGATGACCCGCGACCTGATAAAATTGCTCTGAGATGACCAAAATGGTCCGTTTTGAAATTTTTCATCTTTCAACTAATTTTGACTCTCAGAGGCTGATCATCACTTTTGGAGATAAAATGAGCATCGTTATCGTCATTTTCATGCTTCTAGGGAGCCAAAACTCAAGATTTGGCTTATGGTTAAAAGTGACTTAAAAGGACCCAAATGCTCACTTTGAGGGCTTAAAACGTGTTTATTCACTGCGGGAAGAGATATAAACAACATTTAGAGTAAATTATTGTTCATGCGAGAACGTTCAATTTTTCATGCAAAACGATCGATGACCCGCGACCTGATGAAATTACTCTGAGATGACCAAAATGGTCCGTTTTGAAAATTTTCATCTTTCAACTAATTTTGACTCTCAGAGGTTGATCATCACTTTTGGAGATACAATGAGCATCGTTATCGTCATTTTCATGCTTCTAGGGAGCCAAAACTCAAGATTTGGCTTATGGTTAAAAGTGACTTAAAAGGACCCAAATGCCCACTTTGAGGGCTTAAAACGTGTTTATTCACTGCGGAAAGAGATATAAACAATATTTAGAGTGAATTAATGTTCATGCGAGAACGTTCAATTTTTCATGCAAAACGATCGATGACCCGCGACCTGATGAAATGACTCTGAGATGACCAAAATGTTCCGTCTTGAAAATTTTCATCTTTCAACTAATTTTGACTCTCAGAGGTGGATCATCACTTTTGGAGATAAAATGAGCATCGTTATCGTCATTTTCATGCTTCTAGGGAGCCAAAACTCAAGATTTGGCTTATGGTTAAAAGTGACTTAAAAGGACCCAAATGCTCACTTCGAGGGCTTAAAGCGTGTTTATTCACTGCGGGAAGAGATATAAACAACATTTAGAGTAAATTATTGTTCATGCGAGAACGTTCAATTTTTCATTCAAAACGATCGATGACCCGCGACCTGATGAAATTGCTCTGAGATGACCAAAATGTTACATTTTGAAAATGTTCATCTTTCAACTAATTTTGACTCTCAGAGGTGGATCATCACTTTTGGAGATAAAATGAGCATCGTTATCGTCATTTTCATGCTTCTAGGGAGCCAAAACTCAAGATTTGGCTCATGGTTAAAAGTGACTGAAAAGGCCCAAAATGCTCACTTCGAGGGCTTAAAACGTGTTTATTCACTGCGGGAAGAGATATAAACAATAGTTAGAGTGAATTAATGTTCATGCGAGAACGTTCAATTTTTCATGCAAAACGATCGATGACCCGCGACCTGATGAAATGACTCTGAGATGACCAAAATGTTCCGTTTTGAAAATTTTCATCTTTCAACTAATTTTGACTCTCAGAGGTGGATCATCACTTTTGGAGATAAAATGAGCATCGTTATCGTCATTTTCATGCTTCTAGGGAGCCAAAACTCAAGATTTGGCTTATGGTTAAAAGTGACTTAAAAGGACACAAATGCTCACTTCGAGGGCTTAAAAGGTGTTTATTCACTGCAGGAAGAGATATAAACAACATTTAGAGTAAATTATTGTTCATGCGAGAACGTTCAATTTTTCATGCAAAACGATCGATGACCCGCGACCTGATGAAATTGCTCTGAGATGACCAAAATGGTCCGTTTTGAAATTTTTCATCTTTCAACTAATTTTGACTCTCAGAGGTTGATCATCACTTTTGGAGATAAAATGAGCATCGTTATCGTAATTTTCATGCTTCTAGGGAGCCAAAACTCAAGATTTGGCTTATGGTTAAAAGTGACTTAAAAGGACCCAAATGCTCACTTCGAGGGCTTAAAACGTGTTAATTCACTGCGGGAAGAGATATAAACAATAGTTAGAGTGAATTAATGTTCATGCGAGAACGTTCAATTTTTCATGCAAAACGATCGATGACCCGCGACCTGATGAAATGACTCTGAGATGACCAAAATGTTCCGTTTTGAAAATTTTCATCTTTCAACTAATTTTGACTCTCAGAGGTGGATCATCACTTTTGGAGATAAAATGAGCATCGTTATAGTCATTTTCATGCTTCTAGGGAGCCAAAACTCAAGATTTGGCTTATGGTTAAAAGTGACTTAAAAGGACACAAATGCTCACTTCGAGGGCTTAAAACGTGTTTATTCACTGCAGGAAGAGATATAAACAACATTTAGAGTAAATTATTGTTCATGCGAGAACGTTCAATTTTTCATGCAAAACGATCGATGACCCGCGACCTGATAAAATTGCTCTGAGATGACCAAAATGGTCCGTTTTGAAATTTTTCATCTTTCAACTAATTTTGACTCTCAGAGGCTGATCATCACTTTTGGAGATAAAATGAGCATCGTTATCGTCATTTTCATGCTTCTAGGGAGCCAAAACTCAAGATTTGGCTTATGGTTAAAAGTGACTTAAAAGGACCCAAATGCTCACTTTGAGGGCTTAAAACGTGTTTATTCACTGCGGGAAGAGATATAAACAACATTTAGAGTAAATTATTGTTCATGCGAGAACGTTCAATTTTTCATGCAAAACGATCGATGACCCGCGACCTGATGAAATTACTCTGAGATGACCAAAATGGTCCGTTTTGAAAATTTTCATCTTTCAACTAATTTTGACTCTCAGAGGTTGATCATCACTTTTGGAGATAAAATGAGCATCGTTATCGTCATTTTCATGCTTCTAGGGAGCCAAAACTCAAGATTTGGCTTATGGTTAAAAGTGACTTAAAAGGACCCAAATGCCCACTTTGAGGGCTTAAAACGTGTTTATTCACTGCGGAAAGAGATATAAACAATATTTAGAGTGAATTAATGTTCATGCGAGAACGTTCAATTTTTCATGCAAAACGATCGATGACCCGCGACCTGATGAAATGACTCTGAGATGACCAAAATGTTCCGTCTTGAAAATTTTCATCTTTCAACTAATTTTGACTCTCAGAGGTGGATCATCACTTTTGGAGATAAAATGAGCATCGTTATCGTCATTTTCATGCTTCTAGGGAGCCAAAACTCAAGATTTGGCTTATGGTTAAAAGTGACTTAAAAGGACCCAAATGCTCACTTCGAGGGCTTAAAGCGTGTTTATTCACTGCGGGAAGAGATATAAACAACATTTAGAGTAAATTATTGTTCATGCGAGAACGTTCAATTTTTCATTCAAAACGATCGATGACCCGCGACCTGATGAAATTGCTCTGAGATGACCAAAATGTTACATTTTGAAAATGTTCATCTTTCAACTAATTTTGACTCTCAGAGGTGGATCATCACTTTTGGAGATAAAATGAGCATCGTTATCGTCATTTTCATGCTTCTAGGGAGCCAAAACTCAAGATTTGGCTCATGGTTAAAAGTGACTTAAAAGGCCCAAAATGCTCACTTCGAGGGCTTAAAACGTGTTTATTCACTGCAGGAAGAGATATGAACAACATTTAGAGTAAATTATTGTTCATGCGAGAACGTTCAATTTTTCATGCAAAACGATCGATGACCCGCGACCTGATGAAATTGCTCTGAGATGACCAAAATGGTCCGTTTTGAAAATTTTCATCTTTCAACTAATTTTGACTCTCAGAGGTGGATCATCACTTTTGGAGATAAAATGAGCATCGTTATCGCCATTTTCATGCTTCTAGGGAGCCAAAACTCAAGATTTGGCTCATGGTTAAAAGTGACTGAAAAGGCCCAAAATGCTCACTTCGAGGGCTTAAAACGTGTTTATTCACTGCGGGAAGAGATATAAACAATAGTTAGAGTGAATTAATGTTCATGCGAGAACGTTCAATTTTTCATGCAAAACGATCGATGACCCGCGACCTGATGAAATGACTCTGAGATGACCAAAATGTTCCGTTTTGAAAATTTTCATCTTTCAACTAATTTTGACTCTCAGAGGTGGATCATCACTTTTGGAGATAAAATGAGCATCGTTATCGTCATTTTCATGCTTCTAGGGAGCCAAAACTCAAGATTTGGCTTATGGTTAAAAGTGACTTAAAAGGACACAAATGCTCACTTCGAGGGCTTAAAAGGTGTTTATTCACTGCAGGAAGAGATATAAACAACATTTAGAGTAAATTATTGTTCATGCGAGAACGTTCAATTTTTCATGCAAAACGATCGATGACCCGCGACCTGATGAAATTGCTCTGAGATGACCAAAATGGTCCGTTTTGAAATTTTTCATCTTTCAACTAATTTTGACTCTCAGAGGTTGATCATCACTTTTGGAGATAAAATGAGCATCGTTATCGTCATTTTCATGCTTCTAGGGAGCCAAAACTCAAGATTTGGCTTATGGTTAAAAGTGACTTAAAAGGACCCAAATGCTCACTTCGAGGGCTTAAAACGTGTTTATTCACTGCGGGAAGAGATATAAACAATAGTTAGAGTGAATTAATGTTCATGCGAGAACGTTCAATTTTTCATGCAAAACGATCGATGACCCGCGACCTGATGAAATGACTCTGAGATGACCAAAATGTTCCGTTTTGAAAATTTTCATCTTTCAACTAATTTTGACTCTTAGAGGTGGATCATCACTTTTGGAGATAAAATGAGCATCGTTATAGTCATTTTCATGCTTCTAGGGAGCCAAAACTCAAGATTTGGCTTATGGTTAAAAGTGACTTAAAAGGACACAAATGCTCACTTCGAGGGCTTAAAACGTGTTTATTCACTGCAGGAAGAGATATAAACAACATTTAGAGTAAATTATTGTTCATGCGAGAACGTTCAATTTTTCATGCAAAACGATCGATGACCCGCGACCTGATGAAATTGCTCTGAGATGACCAAAATGGTCCGTTTTGAAATTTTTCATCTTTCAACTAATTTTGACTCTCAGAGGCTGATCATCACTTTTGGAGATAAAATGAGCATCGTTATCGTCATTTTCATGCTTCTAGGGAGCCAAAACTCAAGATTTGGCTTATGGTTAAAACTGACTTAAAAGGACCCAAATGCTCACTTTGAGGGCTTAAAACGTGTTTATTCACTGCGGGAAGAGATATAAACAACATTTAGAGTAAATTATTGTTCATGCGAGAACGTTCAATTTTTCATGCAAAACGATCGATGACCCGCGACCTGATGAAATTACTCTGAGATGACCAAAATGGTCCGTTTTGAAAATTTTCATCTTTCAACTAATTTTGACTCTCAGAGGTTGATCATCACTTTTGGAGATAAAATGAGCATCGTTATCGTCATTTTCATGCTTCTAGGGAGCCAAAACTCAAGATTTGGCTTATGGTTAAAAGTGACTTAAAAGGACCCAAATGCTCACTTTGAGGGCTTAAAACGTGTTTATTCACTGCGGAAAGAGATATAAACAATATTTAGAGTGAATTAATGTTCATGCGAGAATGTTCAATTTTTCATGCAAAACGATCGATGACCTGCGACCTGATGAAATGACTCTGAGATGACCAAAATGTTCCGTTTTGAAAAAGTTCATCTTTCAACTAATTTTGACTCTCTGAGGTGGATCATCACTTTTGGAGATAAAATGAGCATCGTTATCGTCATTTTCATGCTTCTAGGGAGCCAAAACTCAAGATTTGGCTTATGGTTAAAAGTGACTTAAAAGGACCCAAATGCTCACTTCGAGGGCTTAAAACGTGTTTATTCACTGCGGGAAGAGATATAAACAATAGTTAGAGTGAATTAATGTTCATGCGAGAACGTTCAATTTTTCATGCAAAACGATCGATGACCCGCGACCTGATGAAATGACTCTGAGGTTACCAAAATGTTCCGTTTTGAAAATTTTCATCTTTCAACTAATTTTGACTCTCAGAGGTGGATCATCACTTTTGGAGATAAAATGAGCATCGTTATCGTCATTTTCATGCTTCTAGGGAGCCAAAACTCAAGATTTGGCTTATGGTTAAAAGTGACTTAAAAGGACCCAAATGCTCACTTCGAGGGCTTAAAGCGTGTTTATTCACTGCGGAAAGAGATATAAACAATATTTAGAGTGAATTAATGTTCATGCGAGAACGTTCAATTTTTCATGCAAAACGATCGATGACCCGCGACCTGATGAAATGACTCTGAGATGACCAAAATGTTCCGTTTTGAAAAAGTTCATCTTTCAACAAATTTTGACTCTCAGAGGTGGATCATCACTTTTGGAGATAAAATGAGCATTGTTATCGTCATTTTCATGCTTCTAGGGAGCCAAAACTCAAGATTTGGCTTATGGTTAAAAGTGACTTAAAAGGACCCAAATGCTCACTTCGAGGGCTTAAAACGTGTTTATTCACTGCGGGAAGAGATATAAACAATAGTTAGAGTGAATTAATGTTCATGCGAGAACGTTCAATTTTTCATGCAAAACGATCGATGACCCGCGACCTGATGAAATGACTCTGAGATGACCAAAATGTTCCGTTTTGAAAATTTTCATCTTTCAACTAATTTTGACTCTCAGAGGTGGATCATCACTTTTGGAGATAAAATGAGCATCGTTATAGTCATTTTCATGCTTCTAGGGAGCCAAAACTCAAGATTTGGCTTATGGTTAAAAGTGACTTAAAAGGACACAAATGCTCACTTCGAGGGCTTAAAACGTGTTTATTCACTGCAGGAAGAGATATAAACAACATTTAGAGTAAATTATTGTTCATGCGAGAACGTTCAATTTTTCATGCAAAACGATCGATGACCCGCGACCTGATGAAATTGCTCTGAGATGACCAAAATGGTCCGTTTTGAAATTTTTCATCTTTCAACTAATTTTGACTCTCAGAGGCTGATCATCACTTTTGGAGATAAAATGAGCATCGTTATCGTCATTTTCATGCTTCTAGGGAGCCAAAACTCAAGATTTGGCTTATGGTTAAAAGTGACTTAAAAGGACCCAAATGCTCACTTTGAGGGCTTAAAACGTGTTTATTCACTGCGGGAAGAGATATAAACAACATTTAGAGTAAATTATTGTTCATGCGAGAACGTTCAATTTTTCATGCAAAACGATCGATGACCCGCGACCTGATGAAATTACTCTGAGATGACCAAAATGGTCCGTTTTGAAAATTTTCATCTTTCAACTAATTTTGACTCTCAGAGGTTGATCATCACTTTTGGAGATAAAATGAGCATCGTTATCGTCATTTTCATGCTTCTAGGGAGCCAAAACTCAAGATTTGGCTTATGGTTAAAAGTGACTTAAAAGGACCCAAATGCTCACTTTGAGGTCTTAAAACGTGTTTATTCACTGCGGAAAGAGATATAAACAATATTTGGAGTGAATTAATGTTCATGCGAGAACGTTCAATTTTTCATGCAAAACGATCGATGACCCGCGACCTGATGAAATGACTCTGAGATGACCAAAATGTTCCGTCTTGAAAATTTTCATCTTTCAACTAATTTTGACTCTCAGAGGTGGATCATCACTTTTGGAGATAAAATGAGCATCGTTATCGTCATTTTCATGCTTCTAGGGAGCAAAAACTCAAGATTTGGCTTATGGTTAAAAGTGACTTAAAAGGACCCAAATGCTCACTTCGAGGGCTTAAAGCGTGTTTATTCACTGCGGGAAGAGGTATAAACAACATTTAGAGTAAATTATTGTTCATGCGAGAACGTTCAATTTTTCATTCAAAACGATCGATGACCCGCGACCTGATGAAATTGCTCTGAGATGACCAAAATGTTACGTTTTGAAAATGTTCATCTTTCAACTAATTTTGACTCTCAGAGGTGGATCATCACTTTTGGAGATAAAATGAGCATCGTTATCGTCATTTTCATGCTTCTAGGGAGCCAAAACTCAAGATTTGGCTCATGGTTAAAAGTGACTTAAAAGGCCCAAAATGCTCACTTCGAGGGCTTAAAACATGTTTATTCACTGCCGGAAGAGATATAAACAATAGTTAGAGTGAATTAATGTTCATGCGAGAACGTTCAATTTTTCATGCAAAACAATCGATGACCCGCGACCTGATGAAATTGCGCTGAGATGACCAAAATGGTTCGTTTTGAAAATGTTCATCTTTCAACTAATTTTGACTCTCAGAGGTGGATCATCACTATTGGAGATAAAATGAGCATCGTTATCGTCATTTTCATGCTTCTAGGGAGCCAAAACTCAAGATTTGGCTTATGGTTAAAAGTGACTTAACAGGACCCAAATGCTCACTTCGAGGGCTTAAAACGTGTTTATTCACTGCAGGAAGAGATATGAACAACATTTAGAGTAAATTATTGTTCATGCGAGAACGTTCAATTTTTCATGCAAAACGATCGATGACCCGCGACCTGATGAAATTGCTCTGAGATGACCAAAATGGTCCGTTTTGAAAATTTTCATCTTTCAACTAATTTTGACTCTCAGAGGTGGATCATCACTTTTGGAGATAAAATGAGCATCGTTATCGCCATTTTCATGCTTCTAGGGAGCCAAAACTCAAGATTTGGCTCATGGTTAAAAGTGACTGAAAAGGCCCAAAATGCTCACTTCGAGGGCTTAAAACGTGTTTATTCACTGCGGGAAGAGATATAAACAATAGTTAGAGTGAATTAATGTTCATGCGAGAACGTTCAATTTTTCATGCAAAACGATCGATGACCCGCGACCTGATGAAATGACTCTGAGATGACCAAAATGTTCCGTTTTGAAAATTTTCATCTTTCAACTAATTTTGACTCTCAGAGGTGGATCATCACTTTTGGAGATAAAATGAGCATCGTTATAGTCATTTTCATGCTTCTAGGGAGCCAAAACTCAAGATTTGGCTTATGGTTAAAGTGACTTAAAAGGACACAAATGCTCACTTCGAGGGCTTAAAACGTGTTTATTCACTGCAGGAAGAGATATAAACAACATTTAGAGTAAATTATTGTTCATGCGAGAACGTTCAATTTTTCATGCAAAACGATCGATGACCCGCGACCTGATGAAATTACTCTGAGATGACCAAAATGGTCCGTTTTGAAAATTTTCATCTTTCAACTAATTTTGACTCTCAGAGGTTGATCATCACTTTTGGAGATAAAATGAGCATCGTTATCGTCATTTTCATGCTTCTAGGGAGCCAAAACTCAAGATTTGGCTTATGGTTAAAAGTGACTTAAAAGGACCCAAATGCTCACTTCGAGGGCTTAAAACGTGTTAATTCACTGCGGGAAGAGATATAAACAATAGTTAGAGTGAATTAATGTTCATGCGAGAACGTTCAATTTTTCATGCAAAACGATCGATGACCCGCGACCTGATGAAATGACTCTGAGATGACCAAAATGTTCCGTTTTGAAAATTTTCATCTTTCAACTAATTTTGACTCTCAGAGGTGGATCATCACTTTTGGAGATAAAATGAGCATCGTTATAGTCATTTTCATGCTTCTAGGGAGCCAAAACTCAAGATTTGGCTTATGGTTAAAAGTGACTTAAAAGGACACAAATGCTCACTTCGAGGGCTTAAAACGTGTTTATTCACTGCAGGAAGAGATATAAACAACATTTAGAGTAAATTATTGTTCATGCGAGAACGTTCAATTTTTCATGCAAAACGATCGATGACCCGCGACCTGATAAAATTGCTCTGAGATGACCAAAATGGTCCGTTTTGAAATTTTTCATCTTTCAACTAATTTTGACTCTCAGAGGTTGATCATCACTTTTGGAGATAAAATGAGCATCGTTATCGTCATTTTCATGCTTCTAGGGAGCCAAAACTCAAGATTTGGCTTATGGTTAAAAGTGACTTAAAAGGACCCAAATGCCCACTTTGAGGGCTTAAAACGTGTTTATTCACTGCGGAAAGAGATATAAACAATATTTAGAGTGAAATAATGTTCATGCGAGAACGTTCAATTTTTCATGCAAAACGATCGATGACCCGCGACCTGATGAAATGACTCTGAGATGACCAAAATGTTCCGTCTTGAAAATTTTCATCTTTCAACTAACTTTGACTCTCAGAGGTGGATCATCACTTTTGGAGATAAAATGAGCATCGTTATCGTCATTTTCATGCTTCTAGGGAGCCAAAACTCAAGATTTGGCTTATGGTTAAAAGTGACTTAAAAGGACCCAAATGCTCACTTCGAGGGCTTAAAGCGTGTTTATTCACTGCGGGAAGAGATATAAACAACATTTAGAGTAAATTATTGTTCATGCGAGAACGTTCAATTTTTCATTCAAAACGATCGATGACCCGCGACCTGATGAAATTGCTCTGAGATGACCAAAATGTTACATTTTGAAAATGTTCATCTTTCAACTAATTTTGACTCTCAGAGGTGGATCATCACTTTTGGAGATAAAATGAGCATCGTTATCGTCATTTTCATGCTTCTAGGGAGCCAAAACTCAAGATTTGGCTCATGGTTAAAAGTGACTTAAAAGGCCCAAAATGCTCACTTCGAGGGCTTAAAACGTGTTTATTCACTGCAGGAAGAGATATGAACAACATTTAGAGTAAATTATTGTTCATGCGAGAACGTTCAATTTTTCATGCAAAACGATCGATGACCCGCGACCTGATGAAATTGCTCTGAGATGACCAAAATGGTCCGTTTTGAAAATTTTCATCTTTCAACTAATTTTGACTCTCAGAGGTGGATCATCACTTTTGGAGATAAAATGAGCATCGTTATCGCCATTTTCATGCTTCTAGGGAGCCAAAACTCAAGATTTGGCTTATGGTTAAAAGTGACTTAAAAGGACACAAATGCTCACTTCGAGGGCTTAAAACGTGTTTATTCACTGCAGGAAGAGATATAAACAACATTTAGAGTAAATTATTGTTCATGCGAGAACGTTCAATTTTTCATGCAAAACGATCGATGACCCGCGACCTGATGAAATTGCTCTGAGATGACCAAAATGGTCCGTTTTGAAATTTTTCATCTTTTAAATAATTTTGACTCTCAGAGGTTGATCATCACTTTTGGAGATAAAATGAGCATCGTTATCGTCATTTTCATGCTTCTAGGGAGCCAAAACTCAAGATTTGGCTTATGGTTAAAAGTGACTTAAAAGGACCCAAATGCTCACTTTGAGGGCTTAAAACGTGTTTATTCACTGCGGAAAGAGATATAAACAATATTTAGAGTGAATTAATGTTCATGCGAGAACGTTCAATTTTTCATGCAAAACGATCGATGACCCGCGACCTGATGAAATGACTCTGAGATGACCAAAATGTTCCGTTTTGAAAAAGTTCATCTTTCAACTAATTTTGACTCTCAGAGGTGGATCATCACTTTTGGAGATAAAATGAGCATCGTTATCGTAATTTTCATGCTTCTAGGGAGCCAAAACTCAAGATTTGGCTTATGGTTAAAAGTGACTTAAAAGGACCCAAATGCTCACTTGGAGGGCTTAAAACGTGTTTATTCACTGCGGGAAGAGATATAAACAACATTTAGAGTAAATTATTGTTCATGCGAGAACGTTCAATTTTTCATGCAAAACGATCGATGACCCGCGACCTGATGAAATTACTCTGAGATGACCAAAATGGTCCGTTTTGAAAATTTTCATCTTTCAACTAATTTTGACTCTCAGAGGTTGATCATCACTTTTGGAGATAAAATGAGCATCGTTATCGTCATTTTCATGCTTCTAGGGAGCCAAAACTCAAGATTTGGCTTATGGTTAAAAGTGACTTAAAAGGACCCAAATGCTCACTTCGAGGGCTTAAAACGTGTTAATTCACTGCGGGAAGAGATATAAACAATAGTTAGAGTGAATTAATGTTCATGCGAGAACGTTCAATTTTTCATGCAAAACGATCGATGACCCGCGACCTGATGAAATGACTCTGAGATGACCAAAATGTTCCGTTTTGAAAATTTTCATCTTTCAACTAATTTTGACTCTCAGAGGTGGATCATCACTTTTGGAGATAAAATGAGCATCGTTATAGTCATTTTCATGCTTCTAGGGAGCCAAAACTCAAGATTTGGCTTATGGTTAAAAGTGACTTAAAAGGACACAAATGCTCACTTCGAGGGCTTAAAACGTGTTTATTCACTGCAGGAAGAGATATAAACAACATTTAGAGTAAATTATTGTTCATGCGAGAACGTTCAATTTTTCATGCAAAACGATCGATGACCCGCGACCTGATAAAATTGCTCTGAGATGACCAAAATGGTCCGTTTTGAAATTTTTCATCTTTCAACTAATTTTGACTCTCAGAGGCTGATCATCACTTTTGGAGATAAAATGAGCATCGTTATCGTCATTTTCATGCTTCTAGGGAGCCAAAACTCAAGATTTGGCTTATGGTTAAAAGTGACTTAAAAGGACCCAAATGCTCCCTTTGAGGGCTTAAAACGTGTTTATTCACTGCGGGAAGAGATATAAACAACATTTAGAGTAAATTATTGTTCATGCGAGAACGTTCAATTTTTCATGCAAAACGATCGATGACCCGCGACCTGATGAAATTACTCTGAGATGACCAAAATGGTCCGTTTTGAAAATTTTCATCTTTCAACTAATTTTGACTCTCAGAGGTTGATCATCACTTTTGGAGATAAAATGAGCATCGTTATCGTCATTTTCATGCTTCTAGGGAGCCAAAACTCAAGATTTGGCTTATGGTTAAAAGTGACTTAAAAGGACCCAAATGCCCACTTTGAGGGCTTAAAACGTGTTTATTCACTGCGGAAAGAGATATAAACAATATTTAGAGTGAATTAATGTTCATGCGAGAACGTTCAATTTTTCATGCAAAACGATCGATGACCCGCGACCTGATGAAATGACTCTGAGATGACCAAAATGTTCCGTCTTGAAAATTTTCATCTTTCAACTAATTTTGACTCTCAGAGGTGGATCATCACTTTTGGAGATAAAATGAGCATCGTTATCGTCATTTTCATGCTTCTAGGGAGCCAAAACTCAAGATTTGGCTTATGGTTAAAAGTGACTTAAAAGGACCCAAATGCTCACTTCGAGGGCTTAAAGCGTGTTTATTCACTGCGGGAAGAGATATAAACAACATTTAGAGTAAATTATTGTTCATGCGAGAACGTTCAATTTTTCATTCAAAACGATCGATGACCCGCGACCTGATGAAATTGCTCTGAGATGACCAAAATGTTACGTTTTGAAAATGTTCATCTTTCAACTAATTTTGACTCTCAGAGGTGGATCATCACTTTTGGAGATAAAATGAGCATCGTTATCGTCATTTTCATGCTTCTAGGGAGCCAAAACTCAAGATTTGGCTCATGGTTAAAAGTGACTTAAAAGGCCCAAAATGCTCACTTCGAGGGCTTAAAACGTGTTTATTCACTGCCGGAAGAGATATAAACAATAGTTAGAGTGAATTAATGTTCATGCGAGAACGTTCAATTTTTCATGCAAAACAATCGATGACCCGCGACCTGATGAAATTGCTCTGAGATGACCAAAATGGTCCGTTTTGAAAATTTTCATCTTTCAACTAATTTTGACTCTCAGAGGTGGATCATCACTTTTGGAGATAAAATGAGCATCGTTATCGCCATTTTCATGCTTCTAGGGAGCCAAAACTCAAGATTTGGCTCATGGTTAAAAGTGACTGAAAAGGCCCAAAATGCTCACTTCGAGGGCTTAAAACGTGTTTATTCACTGCGGGAAGAGATATAAACAATAGTTAGAGTGAATTAATGTTCATGCGAGAAAGTTCAATTTTTCATGCAAAACGATCGATGACCCGCGACCTGATGAAATGACTCTGAGATGACCAAAATGTTCCGTTTTGAAAATTTTCATCTTTCAACTAATTTTGACTCTCAGAGGTGGATCATCACTTTTGGAGATAAAATGAGCATCGTTATAGTCATTTTCATGCTTCTAGGGAGCCAAAACTCAAGATTTGGCTTATGGTTAAAAGTGACTTAAAAGGACACAAATGCTCACTTCGAGGGCTTAAAACGTGTTTATTCACTGCAGGAAGAGATATAAACAACATTTAGAGTAAATTATTGTTCATGCGAGAACGTTCAATTTTTCATGCAAAACGATCGATGACCCGCGACCTGATGAAATTGCTCTGAGATGACCAAAATGGTCCGTTTTGAAATTTTTCATCTTTCAAATAATTTTGACTCTCAGAGGTTGATCATCACTTTTGGAGATAAAATGAGCATCGTTATCGTCATTTTCATGCTTCTAGGGAGCCAAAACTCAAGATTTGGCTTATGGTTAAAAGTGACTTAAAAGGACCCAAATGCTCACTTTGAGGGCTTAAAACGTGTTTATTCACTGCGGAAAGAGATATAAACAATATTTAGAGTGAATTAATGTTCATGCGAGAACGTTCAATTTTTCAAGCAAAACGATCGATGACCCGCGACCTGATGAAATGACTCTGAGATGACCAAAATGTTCCGTTTTGAAAAAGTTCATCTTTCAACTAATTTTGACTCTCAGAGGTGGATCATCACTTTTGGAGATAAAATGAGCATCGTTATCGCCATTTTCATGCTTCTAGGGAGCCAAAACTCAAGATTTGGCTTATGGTTAAAAGTGACTTAAAAGGACCCAAATGCTCACTTGGAGGGCTTAAAACGTGTTTATTCACTGCAGGAAGAGATATAAACAACATTTAGAGTAAATTATTGTTCATGCGAGAACGTTCAATTTTTCATGCAAAACGATCGATGACCCGCGACCTGATGAAATTACTCTGAGATGACCAAAATGGTCCGTTTTGAAAATTTTCATCTTTCAACTAATTTTGACTCTCAGAGGTTGATCATCACTTTTGGAGATAAAATGAGCATCGTTATCGTCATTTTCATGCTTCTAGGGAGCCAAAACTCAAGATTTGGCTTATGGTTAAAAGTGACTTAACAGGACCCAAATGCTCACTTCGAGGGCTTAAAACGTGTTTATTCACTGCAGGAAGAGATATAAACAACATTTAGAGTAAATTATTGTTCATGCGAGAACGTTCAATTTTTCATGCAAAACGATCGATGACCCGCGACCTGATGAAATTGCTCTGAGATGACCAAAATGGTCCGTTTTGAAAATTTTCATCTTTCAACTAATTTTGACTCTCAGAGGTGGATCATCACTTTTGGAGATAAAATGAGCATCGTTATCTCCATTTTCATGCTTCTAGGGAGCCAAAACTCAAGATTTGGCTCATGGTTAAAAGTGACTGAAAAGGCCCAAAATGCTCACTTCGAGGGCTTAAAACATGTTTATTCACTGTGGGAAGAGATATAAACAATAGTTAGAGTGAATTAATGTTCATGCGAGAACGTTCAATTTTTCATGCAAAACGATCGATGACCCGCGACCTGATGAAATGACTCTGAGATGACCAAAATGTTCCGTTTTGAAAATTTTCATCTTTCAACTAATTTTGACTCTCAGAGGTGGATCATCACTTTTGGAGATAAAATGAGCATCGTTATCATCATTTTCATGCTTCTAGGGAGCCAAAACTCAAGATTTGGCTCATGGTTAAAAGTGACTTAAAAGGCCCAAAATGCTCACTTCGAGGGCTTAAAACGTGTTTATTCACTGCCGGAAGAGATATAAACAATAGTTAGAGTGAATTAATGTTCATGCGAGAACGTTCAATTTTTCATGCAAAACAATCGATGACCCGCGACCTGATGAAATTGCTCTGAGATTACCAAAATGATCCGTTTTGAAAATGTTCATCTTTCAACTAATTTTGACTCTCAGAGGTGGATCATCACTATTGGAGATAAAATGAGCATCGTTATCGTCATTTTCATGCTTCTAGGGAGCCAAAACTCAAGATTTGGCTTATGGTTAAAAGTGACTTAACAGGACCCAAATGCTCACTTCGAGGGCTTAAAACGTGTTTATTCACTGCAGGAAGAGATATAAACAACATTTAGAGTAAATTATTGTTCATGCGAGAACGTTCACTTTTTCATGCAAAACGATCGATGACCCGCGACCTGATGAAATTGCTCTGAGATGACCAAAATGGTCCGTTTTGAAAATTTTCATCTTTCAACTAATTTTGACTCTCAGAGGTGGATCATCACTTTTGGAGATAAAATGAGCATCGTTATCGCCATTTTCATGCTTCTAGGGAGCCAAAACTCAAGATTTGGCTCATGGTTAAAAGTGACTGAAAAGGCCCAAAATGCTCACTTCGAGGGCTTAAAACGTGTTTTTTTACTGCGGGAAGAGATATAAACAATAGTTAGAGTGAATTAATGTTCATGCGAGAACGTTCAATTTTTCATGCAAAACGATCGATGACCCGCGACCTGATGAAATGACTCTGAGATGACCAAAATGTTCCGTTTTGAAAATGTTCATCTTTCAACTAATTTTGACTCTCAGAGGTGGATCATCACTTTTGGAGATAAAATGAGCATCGTTATAGTCATTTTCATGCTTCTAGGGAGCCAAAACTCAAGATTTGGCTTATGGTTAAAAGTGACTTAAAAGGACACAAATGCTCACTTCGAGGGCTTAAAACGTGTTTATTCACTGCAGGAAGAGATATAAACAACATTTAGAGCAAATTATTGTTCATGCGAGAACGTTCAATTTTTCATGCAAAACGATCGATGACCCGCGACCTGATGAAATTGCTCTGAGATGACCAAAATGGTCCGTTTTTAAATTTTTCATCTTTCAACTAATTTTGACTCTCAGAGGTTGATCATCACTTTTGGAGATAAAATGAGCATAGTTATCGTCATTTTCATGCTTCTAGGGAGCCAAAACTCAAGATTTGGCTTATGGTTAAAAGTGACTTAAAAGGACCCAAATGCTCACTTTGAGGGTTTAAAACGTGTTTATTCACTGCGGAAAGAGATATAAACAATATTTAGAGTGAATTAATGTTCATGCGAGAACGTTCAATTTTTCATGCAAAACGATCGATGACCCGCGACCTGATGAAATGACTCTGAGATGACCAAAATGTTCCGTTTTGAAAAAGTTAATCTTTCAACTAATTTTGACTCTCAGAGGTGGATCATCACTTTTGGAGATAAAATGAGCATCATTATCGTAATTTTCATGCTTCTAGGGAGCCAAAACTCAAGATTTGGCTTATGGTTAAAAGTGACTATAAAGGACCCAAATGCTCACTTCGAGGGCTTAAAACGTGTTTATTCACTGCGGGAAGAGATATAAACAATAGTTAGAGTGAATTAATGTTCATGCGAGAACGTTCAATTTTTCATGCAAAACGATCGATGACCCGCGACCTGATGAAATGACTCTGAGATTACCAAAATGTTCCGTTTTGAAAATTTTCATCTTTCAACTAATTTTGACTCTCAGAGGTGGATCATCACTTTTGGAGATAAAATGAGCATCGTTATCGTCATTTTCATGCTTCTAGGGAGCCAAAACTCAAGATTTGGCTTATGGTTAAAAGTGACTTAAAAGGACCCAAATGCTCACTTGGAGGGCTTAAAACGTGTTTATTCACTGCGGAAAGAGATATAAACAACATTTAGAGTAAATTATTGTTCATGCGAGAACGTTCAATTTTTCATGCAAAACGATCGATGACCCGCGACCTGATGAAATTACTCTGAGATGACCAAAATGGTCCGTTTTGAAAATTTTCATCTTTCAACTAATTTTGACTCTCAGAGGTTGATCATCACTTTTGGAGATAAAATGAGCATCGTTATCGTCATTTTCATGCTTCTAGGGAGCCAAAACTCAAGATTTGGCTTATGGTTAAAAGTGACTTAAAAGGACCCAAATGCTCACTTTGAGGGCTTAAAACGTGTTTATTCACTGCGGAAAGAGATATAAACAATATTTAGAGTGAATTAATGTTCATGCGAGAACGTTCAATTTTTCATGCAAAACGATCGATGACCCGCGACCTGATGAAATGACTCTGAGATGACCAAAATGTTCCGTTTTGAAAAAGTTCATCTTTCAACAAATTTTGACTCTCAGAGGTGGATCATCACTTTTGGAGATAAAATGAGCATCGTTATCGTCATTTTCATGCTTCTAGGGAGCCAAAACTCAAGATTTGGCTTATGGTTAAAAGTGACTTAAAAGGACCCAAATGCTCACTTCGAGGGCTTAAAACGTGTTTATTCACTGCGGGAAGAGATATAAACAATAGTTAGAGTGAATTAATGTTCATGCGAGAACGTTCAATTTTTCATGCAAAACGATCGATGACCCGCGACCTGATGAAATGACTCTGAGATGACCAAAATGTTCCGTTTTGAAAATTTTCATCTTTCAACTAATTTTGACTCTCAGAGGTGGATCATCACTTTTGGAGATAAAATGAGCATCGTTATAGTCATTTTCATGCTTCTAGGGAGCCAAAACTCAAGATTTGGCTTATGGTTAAAAGTGACTTAAAAGGACACAAATGCTCACTTCGAGGGCTTAAAACGTGTTTATTCACTGCAGGAAGAGATATAAACAACATTTAGAGTAAATTATTGTTCATGCGAGAACGTTCAATTTTTCATGCAAAACGATCGATGACCCGCGACCTGATGAAATTGCTCTGAGATGACCAAAATGGTCCGTTTTGAAATTTTTCATCTTTCAACTAATTTTGACTCTCAGAGGCTGATCATCACTTTTGGAGATAAAATGAGCATCGTTATCGTCATTTTCATGCTTCTAGGGAGCCAAAACTCAAGATTTGGCTTATGGTTAAAAGTGACTTAAAAGGACCCAAATGCTCACTTTGAGGGCTTAAAACGTGTTTATTCACTGCGGGAAGAGATATAAACAACATTTAGAGTAAATTATTGTTCATGCGAGAACATTCAATTTTTCATGCAAAACGATCGATGACCCGCGACCTGATGAAATTACTCTGAGATGACCAAAATGGTCCGTTTTGAAAATTTTCATCTTTCAACTAATTTTGACTCTCAGAGGTTGATCATCACTTTTGGAGATAAAATGAGCATCGTTATCGTCATTTTCATGCTTCTAGGGAGCCAAAACTCAAGATTTGGCTTATGGTTAAAAGTGACTTAAAAGGACCCAAATGCTCACTTTGAGGTCTTAAAACGTGTTTATTCACTGCGGAAAGAGATATAAACAATATTTAGAGTGAATTAATGTTCATGCGAGAACGTTCAATTTTTCATGCAAAACGATCGATGACCCGCGACCTGATGAAATGACTCTGAGATGACCAAAATGTTCCGTCTTGAAAATTTTCATCTTTCAACTAATTTTGACTCTCAGAGGTGGATCATCACTTTTGGAGATAAAATGAGCATCGTTATCGTCATTTTCATGCTTCTAGGGAGCAAAAACTCAAGATTTGGCTTATGGTTAAAAGTGACTTAAAAGGACCCAAATGCTCACTTCGAGGGCTTAAAGCGTGTTTATTCACTGCGGGAAGAGGTATAAACAACATTTAGAGTAAATTATTGTTCATGCGAGAACGTTCAATTTTTCATTCAAAACGATCGATGACCCGCGACCTGATGAAATTGCTCTGAGATGACCAAAATGTTACGTTTTGAAAATGTTCATCTTTCAACTAATTTTGACTCTCAGAGGTGGATCATCACTTTTGGAGATAAAATGAGCATCGTTATCGTCATTTTCATGCTTCTAGGGAGCCAAAACTCAAGATTTGGCTCATGGTTAAAAGTGACTTAAAAGGCCCAAAATGCTCACTTCGAGGGCTTAAAACATGTTTATTCACTGCCGGAAGAGATATAAACAATAGTTAGAGTGAATTAATGTTCATGCGAGAACGTTCAATTTTTCATGCAAAACAATCGATGACCCGCGACCTGATGAAATTGCGCTGAGATGACCAAAATGGTTCGTTTTGAAAATGTTCATCTTTCAACTAATTTTGACTCTCAGAGGTGGATCATCACTATTGGAGATAAAATGAGCATCGTTATCGTCATTTTCATGCTTCTAGGGAGCCAAAACTCAAGATTTGGCTTATGGTTAAAAGTGACTTAACAGGACCCAAATGCTCACTTCGAGGGCTTAAAACGTGTTTATTCACTGCAGGAAGAGATATGAACAACATTTAGAGTAAATTATTGTTCATGCGAGAACGTTCAATTTTTCATGCAAAACGATCGATGACCCGCGACCTGATGAAATTGCTCTGAGATGACCAAAATGGTCCGTTTTGAAAATTTTCATCTTTCAACTAATTTTGACTCTCAGAGGTGGATCATCACTTTTGGAGATAAAATGAGCATCGTTATCGCCATTTTCATGCTTCTAGGGAGCCAAAACTCAAGATTTGGCTCATGGTTAAAAGTGACTGAAAAGGCCCAAAATGCTCACTTCGAGGGCTTAAAACGTGTTTATTCACTGCGGGAAGAGATATAAACAATAGTTAGAGTGAATTAATGTTCATGCGAGAACGTTCAATTTTTCATGCAAAACGATCGATGACCCGCGACCTGATGAAATGACTCTGAGATGACCAAAATGTTCCGTTTTGAAAATTTTCATCTTTCAACTAATTTTGACTCTCAGAGGTGGATCATCACTTTTGGAGATAAAATGAGCATCGTTATAGTCATTTTCATGCTTCTAGGGAGCCAAAACTCAAGATTTGGCTTATGGTTAAAGTGACTTAAAAGGACACAAATGCTCACTTCGAGGGCTTAAAACGTGTTTATTCACTGCAGGAAGAGATATAAACAACATTTAGAGTAAATTATTGTTCATGCGAGAACGTTCAATTTTTCATGCAAAACGATCGATGACCCGCGACCTGATGAAATTACTCTGAGATGACCAAAATGGTCCGTTTTGAAAATTTTCATCTTTCAACTAATTTTGACTCTCAGAGGTTGATCATCACTTTTGGAGATAAAATGAGCATCGTTATCGTCATTTTGATGCTTCTAGGGAGCCAAAACTCAAGATTTGGCTTATGGTTAAAAGTGACTTAAAAGGACCCAAATGCTCACTTCGAGGGCTTAAAACGTGTTAATTCACTGCGGGAAGAGATATAAACAATAGTTAGAGTGAATTAATGTTCATGCGAGAACGTTCAATTTTTCATGCAAAACGATCGATGACCCGCGACCTGATGAAATGACTCTGAGATGACCAAAATGTTCCGTTTTGAAAATTTTCATCTTTCAACTAATTTTGACTCTCAGAGGTGGATCATCACTTTTGGAGATAAAATGAGCATCGTTATAGTCATTTTCATGCTTCTAGGGAGCCAAAACTCAAGATTTGGCTTATGGTTAAAAGTGACTTAAAAGGACACAAATGCTCACTTCGAGGGCTTAAAACGTGTTTATTCACTGCAGGAAGAGATATAAACAACATTTAGAGTAAATTATTGTTCATGCGAGAACGTTCAATTTTTCATGCAAAACGATCGATGACCCGCGACCTGATAAAATTGCTCTGAGATGACCAAAATGGTCCGTTTTGAAATTTTTCATCTTTCAACTAATTTTGACTCTCAGAGGTTGATCATCACTTTTGGAGATAAAATGAGCATCGTTATCGTCATTTTCATGCTTCTAGGGAGCCAAAACTCAAGATTTGGCTTATGGTTAAAAGTGACTTAAAAGGACCCAAATGCCCACTTTGAGGGCTTAAAACGTGTTTATTCACTGCGGAAAGAGATATAAACAATATTTAGAGTGAATTAATGTTCATGCGAGAACGTTCAATTTTTCATGCAAAACGATCGATGACCCGCGACCTGATGAAATGACTCTGAGATGACCAAAATGTTCCGTCTTGAAAATTTTCATCTTTCAACTAACTTTGACTCTCAGATGTGGATCATCACTTTTGGAGATAAAATGAGCATCGTTATCGTCATTTTCATGCTTCTAGGGAGCCAAAACTCAAGATTTGGCTTATGGTTAAAAGTGACTTAAAAGGACCCAAATGCTCACTTCGAGGGCTTAAAGCGTGTTTATTCACTGCGGGAAGAGATATAAACAACATTTAGAGTAAATTATTGTTCATGCGAGAACGTTCAATTTTTCATTCAAAACGATCGATGACCCGCGACCTGATGAAATTGCTCTGAGATGACCAAAATGTTACATTTTGAAAATGTTCATCTTTCAACTAATTTTGACTCTCAGAGGTGGATCATCACTTTTGGAGATAAAATGAGCATCGTTATCGTCATTTTCATGCTTCTAGGGAGCCAAAACTCAAGATTTGGCTCATGGTTAAAAGTGACTTAAAAGGCCCAAAATGCTCACTTCGAGGGCTTAAAACGTGTTTATTCACTGCAGGAAGAGATATGAACAACATTTAGAGTAAATTATTGTTCATGCGAGAACGTTCAATTTTTCATGCAAAACGATCGATGACCCGCGACCTGATGAAATTGCTCTGAGATGACCAAAATGGTCCGTTTTGAAAATTTTCATCTTTCAACTAATTTTGACTCTCAGAGGTGGATCATCACTTTTGGAGATAAAATGAGCATCGTTATCGCCATTTTCATGCTTCTAGGGAGCCAAAACTCAAGATTTGGCTCATGGTTAAAAGTGACTGAAAAGGCCCAAAATGCTCACTTCGAGGGCTTAAAACGTGTTTATTCACTGCGGGAAGAGATATAAACAATAGTTAGAGTGAATTAATGTTCATGCGAGAACGTTCAATTTTTCATGCAAAACGATCGATGACCCGCGACCTGATGAAATGACTCTGAGATGACCAAAATGTTCCGTTTTGAAAATTTTCATCTTTCAACTAATTTTGACTCTCAGAGGTGGATCATCACTTTTGGAGATAAAATGAGCATCGTTATAGTCATTTTCATGCTTCTAGGGAGCCAAAACTCAAGATTTGGCTTATGGTTAAAAGTGACTTAAAAGGACACAAATGCTCACTTCGAGGGCTTAAAACGTGTTTATTCACTGCAGGAAGAGATATAAACAACATTTAGAGTAAATTATTGTTCATGCGAGAACGTTCAATTTTTCATGCAAAACGATCGATGACCCGCGACCTGATGAAATTGCTCTGAGATGACCAAAATGGTCCGTTTTGAAATTTTTCATCTTTTAAATAATTTTGACTCTCAGAGGTTGATCATCACTTTTGGAGATAAAATGAGCATCGTTATCGTCATTTTCATGCTTCTAGGGAGCCAAAACTCAAGATTTGGCTTATGGTTAAAAGTGACTTAAAAGGACCCAAATGCTCACTTTGAGGGCTTAAAACGTGTTTATTCACTGCGGAAAGAGATATAAACAATATTTAGAGTGAATTAATGTTCATGCGAGAACGTTCAATTTTTCATGCAAAACGATCGATGACCCGCGACCTGATGAAATGACTCTGAGATGACCAAAATGTTCCGTTTTGAAAAAGTTCATCTTTCAACTAATTTTGACTCTCAGAGGTGGATCATCACTTTTGGAGATAAAATGAGCATCGTTATCGTAATTTTCATGCTTCTAGGGAGCCAAAACTCAAGATTTGGCTTATGGTTAAAAGTGACTTAAAAGGACCCAAATGCTCACTTGGAGGGCTTAAAACGTGTTTATTCACTGCGGGAAGAGATATAAACAACATTTAGAGTAAATTATTGTTCATGCGAGAACGTTCAATTTTTCATGCAAAACGATCGATGACCCGCGACCTGATGAAATTACTCTGAGATGACCAAAATGGTCCGTTTTGAAAATTTTCATCTTTCAACTAATTTTGACTCTCAGAGGTTGATCATCACTTTTGGAGATAAAATGAGCATCGTTATCGTCATTTTCATGCTTCTAGGGAGCCAAAACTCAAGATTTGGCTTATGGTTAAAAGTGACTTAAAAGGACCCAAATGCTCACTTCGAGGGCTTAAAACGTGTTAATTCACTGCGGGAAGAGATATAAACAATAGTTAGAGTGAATTAATGTTCATGCGAGAACGTTCAATTTTTCATGCAAAACGATCGATGACCCGCGACCTGATGAAATGACTCTGAGATGACCAAAATGTTCCGTTTTGAAAATTTTCATCTTTCAACTAATTTTGACTCTCAGAGGTGGATCATCACTTTTGGAGATAAAATGAGCATCGTTATAGTCATTTTCATGCTTCTAGGGAGCCAAAACTCAAGATTTGGCTTATGGTTAAAAGTGACTTAAAAGGACACAAATGCTCACTTCGAGGGCTTAAAACGTGTTTATTCACTGCAGGAAGAGATATAAACAACATTTAGAGTAAATTATTGTTCATGCGAGAACGTTCAATTTTTCATGCAAAACGATCGATGACCCGCGACCTGATAAAATTGCTCTGAGATGACCAAAATGGTCCGTTTTGAAATTTTTCATCTTTCAACTAATTTTGACTCTCAGAGGCTGATCATCACTTTTGGAGATAAAATGAGCATCGTTATCGTCATTTTCATGCTTCTAGGGAGCCAAAACTCAAGATTTGGCTTATGGTTAAAAGTGACTTAAAAGGACCCAAATGCTCCCTTTGAGGGCTTAAAACGTGTTTATTCACTGCGGGAAGAGATATAAACAACATTTAGAGTAAATTATTGTTCATGCGAGAACGTTCAATTTTTCATGCAAAACGATCGATGACCCGCGACCTGATGAAATTACTCTGAGATGACCAAAATGGTCCGTTTTGAAAATTTTCATCTTTCAACTAATTTTGACTCTCAGAGGTTGATCATCACTTTTGGAGATAAAATGAGCATCGTTATCGTCATTTTCATGCTTCTAGGGAGCCAAAACTCAAGATTTGGCTTATGGTTAAAAGTGACTTAAAAGGACCCAAATGCCCACTTTGAGGGCTTAAAACGTGTTTATTCACTGCGGAAAGAGATATAAACAATATTTAGAGTGAATTAATGTTCATGCGAGAACGTTCAATTTTTCATGCAAAACGATCGATGACCCGCGACCTGATGAAATGACTCTGAGATGACCAAAATGTTCCGTCTTGAAAATTTTCATCTTTCAACTAATTTTGACTCTCAGAGGTGGATCATCACTTTTGGAGATAAAATGAGCATCGTTATCGTCATTTTCATGCTTCTAGGGAGCCAAAACTCAAGATTTGGCTTATGGTTAAAAGTGACTTAAAAGGACCCAAATGCTCACTTCGAGGGCTTAAAGCGTGTTTATTCACTGCGGGAAGAGATATAAACAACATTTAGAGTAAATTATTGTTCATGCGAGAACGTTCAATTTTTCATTCAAAACGATCGATGACCCGCGACCTGATGAAATTGCTCTGAGATGACCAAAATGTTACGTTTTGAAAATGTTCATCTTTCAACTAATTTTGACTCTCAGAGGTGGATCATCACTTTTGGAGATAAAATGAGCATCGTTATCGCCATTTTCATGCTTCTAGGGAGCCAAAACTCAAGATTTGGCTCATGGTTAAAAGTGACTGAAAAGGCCCAAAATGCTCACTTCGAGGGCTTAAAACGTGTTTATTCACTGCGGGAAGAGATATAAACAATAGTTAGAGTGAATTAATGTTCATGCGAGAAAGTTCAATTTTTCATGCAAAACGATCGATGACCCGCGACCTGATGAAATGACTCTGAGATGACCAAAATGTTCCGTTTTGAAAATTTTCATCTTTCAACTAATTTTGACTCTCAGAGGTGGATCATCACTTTTGGAGATAAAATGAGCATCGTTATAGTCATTTTCATGCTTCTAGGGAGCCAAAACTCAAGATTTGGCTTATGGTTAAAAGTGACTTAAAAGGACACAAATGCTCACTTCGAGGGCTTAAAACGTGTTTATTCACTGCAGGAAGAGATATAAACAACATTTAGAGTAAATTATTGTTCATGCGAGAACGTTCAATTTTTCATGCAAAACGATCGATGACCCGCGACCTGATGAAATTGCTCTGAGATGACCAAAATGGTCCGTTTTGAAATTTTTCATCTTTCAAATAATTTTGACTCTCAGAGGTTGATCATCACTTTTGGAGATAAAATGAGCATCGTTATCGTCATTTTCATGCTTCTAGGGAGCCAAAACTCAAGATTTGGCTTATGGTTAAAAGTGACTTAAAAGGACCCAAATGCTCACTTTGAGGGCTTAAAACGTGTTTATTCACTGCGGAAAGAGATATAAACAATATTTAGAGTGAATTAATGTTCATGCGAGAACGTTCAATTTTTCAAGCAAAACGATCGATGACCCGCGACCTGATGAAATGACTCTGAGATGACCAAAATGTTCCGTTTTGAAAAAGTTCATCTTTCAACTAATTTTGACTCTCAGAGGTGGATCATCACTTTTGGAGATAAAATGAGCATCGTTATCGCCATTTTCATGCTTCTAGGGAGCCAAAACTCAAGATTTGGCTTATGGTTAAAAGTGACTTAAAAGGACCCAAATGCTCACTTGGAGGGCTTAAAACGTGTTTATTCACTGCAGGAAGAGATATAAACAACATTTAGAGTAAATTATTGTTCATGCGAGAACGTTCAATTTTTCATGCAAAACGATCGATGACCCGCGACCTGATGAAATTACTCTGAGATGACCAAAATGGTCCGTTTTGAAAATTTTCATCTTTCAACTAATTTTGACTCTCAGAGGTTGATCATCACTTTTGGAGATAAAATGAGCATCGTTATCGTCATTTTCATGCTTCTAGGGAGCCAAAACTCAAGATTTGGCTTATGGTTAAAAGTGACTTAACAGGACCCAAATGCTCACTTCGAGGGCTTAAAACGTGTTTATTCACTGCAGGAAGAGATATAAACAACATTTAGAGTAAATTATTGTTCATGCGAGAACGTTCAATTTTTCATGCAAAACGATCGATGACCCGCGACCTGATGAAATTGCTCTGAGATGACCAAAATGGTCCGTTTTGAAAATTTTCATCTTTCAACTAATTTTGACTCTCAGAGGTGGATCATCACTTTTGGAGATAAAATGAGCATCGTTATCTCCATTTTCATGCTTCTAGGGAGCCAAAACTCAAGATTTGGCTCATGGTTAAAAGTGACTGAAAAGGCCCAAAATGCTCACTTCGAGGGCTTAAAACATGTTTATTCACTGTGGGAAGAGATATAAACAATAGTTAGAGTGAATTAATGTTCATGCGAGAACGTTCAATTTTTCATGCAAAACGATCGATGACCCGCGACCTGATGAAATGACTCTGAGATGACCAAAATGTTCCGTTTTGAAAATTTTCATCTTTCAACTAATTTTGACTCTCAGAGGTGGATCATCACTTTTGGAGATAAAATGAGCATCGTTATCATCATTTTCATGCTTCTAGGGAGCCAAAACTCAAGATTTGGCTCATGGTTAAAAGTGACTTAAAAGGCCCAAAATGCTCACTTCGAGGGCTTAAAACGTGTTTATTCACTGCCGGAAGAGATATAAACAATAGTTAGAGTGAATTAATGTTCATGCGAGAACGTTCAATTTTTCATGCAAAACAATCGATGACCCGCGACCTGATGAAATTGCTCTGAGATTACCAAAATGATCCGTTTTGAAAATGTTCATCTTTCAACTAATTTTGACTCTCAGAGGTGGATCATCACTATTGGAGATAAAATGAGCATCGTTATCGTCATTTTCATGCTTCTAGGGAGCCAAAACTCAAGATTTGGCTTATGGTTAAAAGCGACTTAACAGGACCCAAATGCTCACTTCGAGGGCTTAAAACGTGTTTATTCACTGCAGGAAGAGATATAAACAACATTTAGAGTAAATTATTGTTCATGCGAGAACGTTCACTTTTTCATGCAAAACGATCGATGACCCGCGACCTGATGAAATTGCTCTGAGATGACCAAAATGGTCCGTTTTGAAAATTTTCATCTTTCAACTAATTTTGACTCTCAGAGGTGGATCATCACTTTTGGAGATAAAATGAGCATCGTTATCGCCATTTTCATGCTTCTAGGGAGCCAAAACTCAAGATTTGGCTCATGGTTAAAAGTGACTGAAAAGGCCCAAAATGCTCACTTCGAGGGCTTAAAACGTGTTTTTTTACTGCGGGAAGAGATATAAACAATAGTTAGAGTGAATTAATGTTCATGCGAGAACGTTCAATTTTTCATGCAAAACGATCGATGACCCGCGACCTGATGAAATGACTCTGAGATGACCAAAATGTTCCGTTTTGAAAATGTTCATCTTTCAACTAATTTTGACTCTCAGAGGTGGATCATCACTTTTGGAGATAAAATGAGCATCGTTATAGTCATTTTCATGCTTCTAGGGAGCCAAAACTCAAGATTTGGCTTATGGTTAAAAGTGACTTAAAAGGACACAAATGCTCACTTCGAGGGCTTAAAACGTGTTTATTCACTGCAGGAAGAGATATAAACAACATTTAGAGCAAATTAATGTTCATGCGAGAACGTTCAATTTTTCATGCAAAACGATCGATGACCCGCGACCTGATGAAATTGCTCTGAGATGACCAAAATGGTCCGTTTTTAAATTTTTCATCTTTCAACTAATTTTGACTCTCAGAGGTTGATCATCACTTTTGGAGATAAAATGAGCATAGTTATCGTCATTTTCATGCTTCTAGGGAGCCAAAACTCAAGATTTGGCTTATGGTTAAAAGTGACTTAAAAGGACCCAAATGCTCACTTTGAGGGTTTAAAACGTGTTTATTCACTGCGGAAAGAGATATAAACAATATTTAGAGTGAATTAATGTTCATGCGAGAACGTTCAATTTTTCATGCAAAACGATCGATGACCCGCGACCTGATGAAATGACTCTGAGATGACCAAAATTTTTCGTCTTGAAAATGTTCATCTTTCAACTAATTTTGACTCTCAGAGGTGGATCATCACTTTTGGAGATAAAATGAGCATCGTTATCGTCATTTTCATGCTTCTAGGGAGCCAAAACTCAAGATTTGGCTTATGGTTAAAAGTGACTTAACAGGACCCAAATGCTCACTTCGAGGGCTTAAAACGTGTTTATTCACTGCAGGAAGAGATATAAACAACATTTAGAGTAAATTATTGTTCATGCGAGAACGTTCAATTTTTCATGCAAAACGATCGATGACCCGCGACCTGATGAAATTGCTCTGAGATGACCAAAATGGTCCGTTTTGAAAATTTTCATCTTTCAACTAATTTTGACTCTCAGAGGTGGATCATCACTTTTGGAGATAAAATGAGCATCATTATCGCCATTTTCATGCTTCTAGGGAGCCAAAACTCAAGATTTGGCTCATGGTTAAAAGTGACTGAAAAGGCCAAAAAATGCTCACTTCGAGGGCTTAAAACGTGTTTATTCACTGCGGGAAGAGATATAAACAATAGTTAGAGTGAATTAATGTTCATGCGAGAACGTTCAATTTTTCATGCAAAACGATCGATGACCCGCGACCTGATGAAATGACTCTGAGATGACCAAAATGTTCCGTTTTGAAAATTTTCATCTTTCAACTAATTTTGACTCTCAGAGGTGGATCATCACTTTTGGAGATAAAATGAGCATCGTTATAGTCATTTTCATGCTTCTAGGGAGCCAAAACTCAAGATTTGGCTTATGGTTAAAAGTGACTTAAAAGGACACAAATGCTCACTTCGAGGGCTTAAAACGTGTTTATTCACTGCAGGAAGAGATATAAACAACATTTAGAGCAAATTATTGTTCATGCGAGAACGTTCAATTTTTCATGCAAAACGATCGATGACCCGCGACCTGATGAAATTGCTCTGAGATGACCAAAATGGTCCGTTTTTAAATTTTTCATCTTTCAACTAATTTTGACTCTCAGAGGTTGATCATCACTTTTGGAGATAAAATGAGCATAGTTATCGTCATTTTCATGCTTCTAGGGAGCCAAAACTCAAGATTTGGCTTATGGTTAAAAGTGACTTAAAAGGACCCAAATGCTCACTTTGAGGGTTTAAAACGTGTTTATTCACTGCGGAAAGAGATATAAACAATATTTAGAGTGAATTAATGTTCATGCGAGAACGTTCAATTTTTCATGCAAAACGATCGATGACCCGCGACCTGATGAAATGACTCTGAGATGACCAAAATGTTCCGTTTTGAAAAAGTTAATCTTTCAACTAATTTTGACTCTCAGAGGTGGATCATCACTTTTGGAGATAAAATGAGCATCGTTATCGTAATTTTCATGCTTCTAGGGAGCCAAAACTCAAGATTTGGCTTATGGTTAAAAGTGACTATAAAGGACCCAAATGCTCACTTCGAGGGCTTAAAACGTGTTTATTCACTGCGGGAAGAGATATAAACAATAGTTAGAGTGAATTAATGTTCATGCGAGAACGTTCAATTTTTCATGCAAAACGATCGATGACCCGCGACCTGATGAAATGACTCTGAGATGACCAAAATGTTCCGTTTTGAAAATTTTCATCTTTCAACTAATTTTGACTCTCAGAGGTGGATCATCACTTTTGGAGATAAAATGAGCATCGTTATCGTCATTTTCATGCTTCTAGGGAGCCAAAACTCAAGATTTGGCTTATGGTTAAAAGTGACTTAAAAGGACCCAAATGCTCACTTTGAGGGCTTAAAACGTGTTTATTCACTGCGGAAAGAGATATAAACAATATTTAGAGTGAATTAATGTTCATGCGAGAACGTTCAATTTTTCATGCAAAACGATCGATGACCCGCGACCTGATGAAATGACTCTGAGATGACCAAAATGTTCCGTTTTGAAAAAGTTCATCTTTCAACAAATTTTGACTCTCAGAGGTGGATCATCACTTTTGGAGATAAAATGAGCATCATTATCGCCATTTTCATGCTTCTAGGGAGCCAAAACTCAAGATTTGGCTCATGGTTAAAAGTGACTGAAAAGGCCCAAAATGCTCACTTCGAGGGCTTAAAACGTGTTTATTCACTGCGGGAAGAGATATAAACAATAGTTAGAGTGAATTAATGTTCATGCGAGAACGTTCAATTTTTCATGCAAAACGATCGATGACCCGCGACCTGATGAAATGACTCTGAGATGACCAAAATTTTTCGTCTTGAAAATGTTCATCTTTCAACTAATTTTGACTCTCAGAGGTGGATCATCACTTTTGGAGATAAAATGAGCATCGTTATCGTCATTTTCATGCTTCTAGGGAGCCAAAACTCAAGATTTGGCTTATGGTTAAAAGTGACTTAACAGGACCCAAATGCTCACTTCGAGGGCTTAAAACGTGTTTATTCACTGCAGGAAGAGATATAAACAACATTTAGAGTAAATTATTGTTCATGCGAGAACGTTCAATTTTTCATGCAAAACGATCGATGACCCGCGACCTGATGAAATTGCTCTGAGATGACCAAAATGGTCCGTTTTGAAAATTTTCATCTTTCAACTAATTTTGACTCTCAGAGGTGGATCATCACTTTTGGAGATAAAATGAGCATCATTATCGCCATTTTCATGCTTCTAGGGAGCCAAAACTCAAGATTTGGCTCATGGTTAAAAGTGACTGAAAAGGCCCAAAATGCTCACTTCGAGGGCTTAAAACGTGTTTATTCACTGTGGAAAGAGATATAAACAATAGTTAGAGTGAATTAATGTTCATGCGAGAACGTTCAATTTTTCATGCAAAACGATCGATGACCCGCGACCTGATGAAATGACTCTGAGATGACCAAAATGTTCCGTTTTGAAAATTTTCATCTTTCAACTAATTTTGACTCTCAGAGGTGGATCATCACTTTTGGAGATAAAATGAGCATCGTTATAGTCATTTTCATGCTTCTAGGGAGCCAAAACTCAAGATTTGGCTTATGGTTAAAAGTGACTTAAAAGGACCCAAATGCTCACTTCGAGGGCTTAAAACGTGTTTATTCACTGCAGGAAGAGATATAAACAACATTTAGAGTAAATTATGGTTCATGCGAGAACGTTCAATTTTTCATGCAAAACGATCGATGACCCGCGACCTGATGAAATTGCTCTGAGATGACCAAAATGGTCCGTTTTGAAATTTTTCATCTTTCAACTAATTTTGACTCTCAGAGGTTGATCATCACTTTTGGAGATAAAATGAGCATCGTTATCGTAATTTTCATGCTTCTAGGGAGCCAAAACTCAAGATTTGGCTTATGGTTAAAAGTGACTTAAAAGGACCCAAATGCTTACTTGGAGGGCTTAAAACGTGTTTATTCACTGCGGGAAGAGATATAAACAACATTTAGAGTAAATTATTGTTCATGCGAGAACGTTCAATTTTTCATGCAAAACGATCGATGACCCGCGACCTGATGAAATTACTCTGAGATGACCAAAATGGTCCGTTTTGAAAATTTTCATCTTTCAACTAATTTTGACTCTCAGAGGTTGATCATCACTTTTGGAGATAAAATGAGCATCGTTATCGTCATTTTCATGCTTCTAGGGAGCCAAAACTCAAGATTTGGCTTATGGTTAAAAGTGACTTAAAAGGACCCAAATGCTCACTTTGAGGGCTTAAAACGTGTTTATTCACTGCGGAAAGAGATATAAACAATATTTAGAGTGAATTAATGTTCATGCGAGAACGTTCAATTTTTCATGCAAAACGATCGATGACCCGCGACCTGATGAAATGACTCTGAGATGACCAAAATGTTCCGTCTTGAAAATGTTCATCTTTCAACTAATTTTGACTCTCAGAGGTGGATCATCACTTTTGGAGATAAAATGAGCATCGTTATCGTCATTTTCATGCTTCTAGGGAGCCAAAACTCAAGATTTGGCTTATGGTTAAAAGTGACTTAAAAGGACCCAAATGCTCACTTCGAGGGCTTAAAGCGTGTTTATTCACTGCGGAAAGAGATATAAACAATATTTAGAGTGAATTAATGTTCATGCGAGAACGTTCAATTTTTCATGCAAAACGATCGATGACCCGCGACCTGATGAAATGACTCTGAGATGACCAAAATGTTCCGTTTTGAAAAAGTTCATCTTTCAACAAATTTTGACTCTCAGAGGTGGATCATCACTTTTGGAGATAAAATGAGCATCATTATCGCCATTTTCATGCTTCTAGGGAGCCAAAACTCAAGATTTGGCTCATGGTTAAAAGTGACTGAAAAGGCCCAAAATGCTCACTTCGAGGGCTTAAAACGTGTTTATTCACTGCGGGAAGAGATATAAACAATAGTTAGAGTGAATTAATGTTCATGCGAGAACGTTCAATTTTTCATGCAAAACGATCCGCGACCTGATGAAATGACTCTGAGATGACCAAAATGTTCCGTCTTGAAAATGTTCATCTTTCAACTAATTTTGACTCTCAGAGGTGGATCATCACTTTTGGAGATAAAATGAGCATCGTTATCGTAATTTTCATGCTTCTAGGGAGCCAAAACTCAAGATTTGGCTTATGGTTAAAAGTGACTTAAAAGGACCCAAATGCTTACTTGGAGGGCTTAAAACGTGTTTATTCACTGCGGGAAGAGATATAAACAACATTTAGAGTAAATTATTGTTCATGCGAGAACGTTCAATTTTTCATGCAAAACGATCGATGACCCGCGACCTGATGAAATTACTCTGAGATGACCAAAATGTTCCGTTTTGAAAAAGTTCATCTTTCAACTAATTTTGACTCTCAGAGGTTGATCATCACTTTTGGAGATAAAATGAGCATCGTTATCGTCATTTTCATGCTTCTAGGGAGCCAAAACTCAAGATTTGGCTTATGGTTAAAAGTGACTGAAAAGGCCCAAAATGCTCACTTCGAGGGCTTAAAACGTGTTTATTCACTGCGGAAAGAGATATAAACAATATTTAGAGTGAATTAATGTTCATGCGAGAACGTTCAATTTTTCATGCAAAACGATCGATGACCCGCGACCTGATGAAATGACTCTGAGATGACCAAAATGTTCCGTCTTGAAAATGTTCATCTTTCAACTAATTTTGACTCTCAGAGGTGGATCATCACTTTTGGAGATAAAATGAGCATCGTTATCGTAATTTTCATGCTTCTAGGGAGCCAAAACTCAAGATTTGGCTTATGGTTAAAAGTGACTTAAAAGGACCCAAATGCTCACTTTGAGGGCTTAAAACGTGTTTATTCACTGCGGAAAGAGATATAAACAATATTTAGAGTGAATTAATGTTCATGCGAGAACGTTCAATTTTTCATGCAAAACGATCGATGACCCCGCGACCTGATGAAATGACTCTGAGATGACCAAAATGTTCCGTTTTGAAAAAGTTCATCTTTCAACTAATTTTGACTCTCAGAGGTGGATCATCACTTTTGGAGATAAAATGAGCATCGTTATCGTAATTTTCATGCTTCTAGGGAGCCAAAACTCAAGATTTGGCTTATGGTTAAAAGTGACTATAAGGGACCCAAATGCTCACTTCGAGGGCTTAAAACGTGTTTATTCACTGCGGGAAGAGATATAAACAATAGTTAGAGTGAATTAATGTTCATGCGAGAACGTTCAATTTTTCATGCAAAACGATCGATGACCCGCGACCTGATGAAATGACTCTGAGGTTACCAAAATGTTCCGTTTTGAAAATTTTCATCTTTCAACTAATTTTGACTCTCAGAGGTTGATCATCACTTTTGGAGATAAAATGAGCATCGTTATCGTCATTTTCATGCTTCTAGGGAGCCAAAACTCAAGATTTGGCTTATGGTTAAAAGTGACTTAAAAGGACCCAAATGCTCACTTTGAGGGCTTAAAACGTGTTTATTCACTGCGGAAAGAGATATAAACAATATTTAGAGTGAATTAATGTTCATGCGAGAACGTTCAATTTTTCATGCAAAACGATCGATGACCCGCGACCTGATGAAATGACTCTGAGATGACCAAAATGTTCCGTCTTGAAAATTTTCATCTTTCAACTAATTTTGACTCTCAGAGGTGGATCATCACTTTTGGAGATAAAATGAGCATCGTTATCGTCATTTTCATGCTTCTAGGGAGCCAAAACTCAAGATTTGGCTTATGGTTAAAAGTGACTTAAAAGGACCCAAATGCTCACTTCGAGGGCTTAAAGCGTGTTTATTCACTGCGGAAAGAGATATAAACAATATTTAGAGTGAATTAATGTTCATGCGAGAACGTTCAATTTTTCATGCAAAACGATCGATGACCCGCGACCTGATGAAATTACTCTGAGATGACCAAAATGTTCCGTTTTGAAAAAGTTCATCTTTCAACAAATTTTGACTCTCAGAGGTGGATCATCACTTTTGGAGATAAAATGAGCATCATTATCGCCATTTTCATGCTTCTAGGGAGCCAAAACTCAAGATTTGGCTCATGGTTAAAAGTGACTGAAAAGGCCCAAAATGCTCACTTCGAGGGCTTAAAACGTGTTTATTCACTGCGGGAAGAGATATAAACAACATTTAGAGTAAATTATTGTTCATGCGAGAACGTTCAATTTTTCATGAAAAACGATCGATGACCCGCGACCTGATGAAATTACTCTGAGATGACCAAAATGGTCCGTTTTGAAAATTTTCATCTTTCAACTAATTTTGACTCTCAGAGGTTGATCATCACTTTTGGAGATAAAATGAGCATCGTTATCGTCATTTTCATGCTTCTAGGGAGCCAAAACTCAAGATTTGGCTTATGGTTAAAAGTGACTTAAAAGGACCCAAATGCTCACTTTGAGGGCTTAAAACGTGTTTATTCACTGCGGAAAGAGATATAAACAATATTTAGAGTGAATTAATGTTCATGCGAGAACGTTCAATTTTTCATGCAAAACGATCGATGACCCGCGACCTGATGAAATGACTCTGAGATGACCAAAATGTTCCGTCTTGAAAATTTTCATCTTTCAACTAATTTTGACTCTCAGAGGTGGATCATCACTTTTGGAGATAAAATGAGCATCGTTATCGTCATTTTCATGCTTCTAGGGAGCCAAAACTCAAGATTTGGCTTATGGTTAAAAGTGACTTAAAAGGACCCACATGCTCACTTCGAGGGCTTAAAGCGTGTTTATTCACTGCGGAAAGAGATATAAACAATATTTAGAGTGAATTAATGTTCATGCGAGAACGTTCAATTTTTCATGCAAAACGATCGATGACCCGCGACCTGATGAAATGACTCTGAGATGACCAAAATGTTCCGTTTTGAAAAAGTTCATCTTTCAACAAATTTTGACTCTCAGAGGTGGATCATCACTTTTGGAGATAAAATGAGCATCATTATCGTCATTTTCATGCTTCTAGGGAGCCAAAACTCAAGATTTGGCTTATGGTTAAAAGTGACTTAAAAGGACCCAAATGCTCACTTCGAGGGCTTAAAACGTGTTTATTCACTGCGGGAAGAGATATAAACAATAGTTAGAGTGAATTAATGTTCATGCGAGAACGTTCAATTTTTCATGCAAAACGATCGATGACCCGCGACCTGATGAAATGACTCTGAGATGACCAAAATGTTCCGTTTTGAAAATTTTCATCTTTCAACTAATTTTGACTCTCAGAGGTGGATCATCACTTTTGGAGATAAAATGAGCATCGTTATAGTCATTTTCATGCTTCTAGGGAGCCAAAACTCAAGATTTGGCTTATGGTTAAAAGTGACTTAAAAGGACACAAATGCTCACTTCGAGGGCTTAAAACGTGTTTATTCACTGCAGGAAGAGATATAAACAACATTTAGAGTAAATTATTGTTCATGCGAGAACGTTCAATTTTTCATGCACAACGATCGATGACCCGCGACCTGATGAAATTGCTCTGAGATGACCAAAATGGTCCGTTTTGAAATTTTTCATCTTTCAACTAATTTTGACTCTCAGAGGCTGATCATCACTTTTGGAGATAAAATGAGCATCGTTATCGTCATTTTCATGCTTCTAGGGAGCCAAAACTCAAGATTTGGCTTATGGTTAAAAGTGACTGAAAAGGACCCAAATGCTCACTTTGAGGGCTTAAAACGTGTTTATTCACTGCGGGAAGAGATATAAACAACATTTAGAGTAAATTATTGTTCATGCGAGAACGTTCAATTTTTCATGCAAAACGATCGATGACCCGCGACCTGATGACATTACTCTGAGATGACCAAAATGGTCCGTTTTGAAAATTTTCATCTTTCAACTAATTTTGACTCTCAGAGGTTGATCATCACTTTTGGAGATAAAATGAGCATCGTTATCGTCATTTTCATGCTTCTAGGGAGCCAAAACTCAAGATTTGGCTTATGGTTAAAAGTGACTTAAAAGGACCCAAATGCTCACTTTGAGGGCTTAAAACGTGTTTATTCACTGCGGAAAGAGATATAAACAATATTTAGAGTGAATTAATGTTCATGCGAGAACGTTCAATTTTTCATGCAAAACGATCGATGACCCGCGACCTGATGAAATGACTCTGAGATGACCAAAATTTTTCGTCTTGAAAATTTTCATCTTTCAACTAATTTTGACTCTCAGAGGTGGATCATCACTTTTGGAGATAAAATGAGCATCGTTATCGTCATTTTCATGCTTCTAGGGAGCCAAAACTCAAGATTTGGCTTATGGTTAAAAGTGACTTAACAGGACCCAAATGCTCACTTCGAGGGCTTAAAACATGTTTATTCACTGCAGGAAGAGATATAAACAACATTTAGAGTAAATTATTGTTCATGCGAGAACGTTCAATTTTTCATGCAAAACGATCGATGACCCGCGACCTGATGAAATTGCTCTGAGATGACCAAAATGGTCCGTTTTGAAAATTTTCATCTTTCAACTAATTTTGACTCTCAGAGGTGGATCATCACTTTTGGAGATAAAATGAGCATCATTATCGCCATTTTCATGCTTCTAGGGAGCCAAAACTCAAGATTTGGCTTATGGTTAAAAGTGACTTAAAAGGAACCAAATGCTCACTTTGAGGGCTTAAAACGTGTTTATTCACTGCGGAAAGAGATATAAACAATATTTAGAGTGAATTAATGTTCATGCGAGAACGTTCAATTTTTCATGCAAAACGATCGATGACCCCGCGACCTGATGAAATGACTCTGAGATGACCAAAATGTTCCGTTTTGAAAAAGTTCATCTTTCAACTAATTTTGACTCTCAGAGGTGGATCATCACTTTTGGAGATAAAATGAGCATCGTTATCGTAATTTTCATGCTTCTAGGGAGCCAAAACTCAAGATTTGGCTTATGGTTAAAAGTGACTATAAAGGACCAAAATGCTCACTTCGAGGGCTTAAAACGTGTTTATTCACTGCGGGAAGAGATATAAACAATAGTTAGAGTGAATTATTGTTCATGCGAGAACGTTCAATTTTTCATGCAAAACGATCGATGACCCGCGACCTGATGAAATGACTCTGAGGTTACCAAAATGTTCCGTTTTGAAAATTTTCATCTTTCAACTAATTTTGACTCTCAGAGGTGGATCATCACTTTTGGAGATAAAATGAGCATCGTTATCGTCATTTTCATGCTTCTAGGGAGCCAAAACTCAAGATTTGGCTTATGGTTAAAAGTGACTTAAAAGGACCCAAATGCTCACTTGGAGGGCTTAAAACGTGTTTATTCACTGCGGGAAGAGATATAAACAACATTTAGAGTAAATTATTGTTCATGCGAGAACGTTCAATTTTTCATGCAAAACGATCGATGACCCGCGACCTGATGAAATTACTCTGAGATGACCAAAATGGTCCGTTTTGAAAATTTTCATCTTTCAACTAATTTTGACTCTCAGAGGTTGATCATCACTTTTGGAGATAAAATGAGCATCGTTATCGTCATTTTCATGCTTCTAGGGAGCCAAAACTCAAGATTTGGCTTATGGTTAAAAGTGACTTAAAAGGACCCAAATGCTCACTTTGAGGGCTTAAAACGTGTTTATTCACTGCGGAAAGAGATATAAACAATATTTAGAGTGAATTAATGTTCATGCGAGAACGTTCAATTTTTCATGCAAAACGATCGATGACCCCGCGACCTGATGAAATGACTCTGAGATGACCAAAATGTTCCGTTTTGAAAAAGTTCATCTTTCAACTAATTTTGACTCTCAGAGGTGGATCATCACTTTTGGAGATAAAATGAGCATCGTTATCGTAATTTTCATGCTTCTAGGGAGCCAAAACTCAAGATTTGGCTTATGGTTAAAAGTGACTATAAAGGACCCAAATGCTCACTTCGAGGGCTTAAAACGTGTTTATTCACTGCGGGAAGAGATATAAACAATAGTTAGAGTGAATTAATGTTCATGCGAGAACGTTCAATTTTTCATGCAAAACGATCGATGACCCGCGACCTGATGAAATGACTCTGAGGTTACCAAAATGTTCCGTTTTGAAAATTTTCATCTTTCAACTAATTTTGACTCTCAGAGGTGGATCATCACTTTTGGAGATAAAATGAGCATCGTTATCGTCATTTTCATGCTTCTAGGGAGCCAAAACTCAAGATTTGGCTCATGGTTAAAAGTGACTTAAAAGGACCCAAATGCTCACTTGGAGGGCTTAAAACGTGTTTATTCACTGCGGGAAGAGATATAAACAACATTTAGAGTAAATTATTGTTCATGCGAGAACGTTCAATTTTTCATGCAAAACGATCGATGACCCGCGACCTGATGAAATTACTCTGAGATGACCAAAATGGTCTGTTTTGAAAATTTTCATCTTTCAACTAATTTTGACTCTCAGAGGTTGATCATCACTTTTGGAGATAAAATGAGCATTGTTATCGTCATTTTCATGCTTCTAGGGAGCCAAAACTCAAGATTTGGCTTATGGTTAAAAGTGACTTAAAAGGACCCAAATGCTCACTTTGAGGGCTTAAAACGTGTTTATTCACTGCGGAAAGAGATATAAACAATATTTAGAGTGAATTAATGTTCATGCGAGAACGTTCAATTTTTCATGCAAAACGATCGATGACCCGTGACCTGATGAAATGACTCTGAGATGACCAAAATGTTCCGTCTTGAAAATTTTCATCTTTCAACTAATTTTGACTCTCAGAGGTGGATCATCACTTTTGGAGATAAAATGAGCATCGTTATCGTCATTTTCATGCTTCTAGGGAGCCAAAACTCAAGATTTGGCTTATGGTTAAAAGTGACTTAAAAGGACCCAAATGCTCACTCCGAGGGCTTAAAACGTGTTTATTCACTGCGGGAAGAGATATAAACAATAGTTAGAGTGAATTAATGTTCATGCGAGAACGTTCAATTTTTCATGCAAAACGATCGATGACCCGCGACCTGATGAAATGACTCTGAGATGACCAAAATGTTCCGTTTTGAAAATTTTCATCTTTCAACTAATTTTGACTCTCAGAGGTGGATCATCACTTTTGGAGATAAAATGAGCATCGTTATCGTCATTTTCATGCTTCTAGGGAGCCAAAACTCAAGATTTGGCTTATGGTTAAAAGTGACTTAACAGGACCCAGATGCTCACTTCGAGGGCTTAAAACGTGTTTATTCACTGCAGGAAGAGATATAAACAACATTTAGAGTAAATTATTGTTCATGCGAGAACGTTCAATTTTTCATGCAAAACGATCGATGACCCGCGACCTGATGAAATTGCTCTGAGATGACCAAAATGGTCCGTTTTGAAAATTTTCATCTTTCAACTAATTTTGACTCTCAGAGGTGGATCATCACTTTTGGAGATAAAATGAGCATCATTATCGCCATTTTCATGCTTCTAGGGAGCCAAAACTCAAGATTTGGCTCATGGTTAAAAGTGACTGAAAAGGCCCAAAATGCTCACTTCGAGGGCTTAAAACGTGTTTATTCACTGCGGGAAGAGATATAAACAATAGTTAGAGTGAATTAATGTTCATGCGAGAACGTTCAATTTTTCATGCAAAACGATCGATGACCCGCGACCTGATGAAATTGCTCTGAGATGACCAAAATGGTCCGTTTTGAAATTTTTCATCTTTCAAATAATTTTGACTCTCAGAGGTTGATCATCACTTTTGGAGATAAAATGAGCATCGTTATCGTCATTTTCATGCTTCTAGGGAGCCAAAACTCAAGATTTGGCTTATGGTTAAAAGTGACTTAAAAGGACCCAAATGCTCACTTTGAGGGCTTAAAACGTGTTTATTCACTGCGGAAAGAGATATAAACAATATTTAGAGTGAATTAATGTTCATGCGAGAACGTTCAATTTTTCATGCAAAACGATCGATGACCCGCGACCTGATGAAATGACTCTGAGATGACCAAAATGTTCCGTTTTGAAAAAGTTCATCTTTCAACTAATTTTGACTCTCAGAGGTGGATCATCATTTTTGGAGATAAAATGAGCATCGTTATCGTAATTTTCATGCTTCTAGGGAGCCAAAACTCAAGATTTGGCTTATGGTTAAAAGTGACTTAAAAGGACCCAAATGCTCACTTGGAGGGCTTAAAACGTGTTTATTCACTGCGGGAAGAGATATAAACAACATTTAGAGTAAATTATTGTTCATGCGAGAACGTTCAATTTTTCATGCAAAACGATCGATGACCCGCGACCTGATGAAATTACTCTGAGATGACCAAAATGGTCCGTTTTGAAAATTTTCATCTTTCAACTAATTTTGACTCTCAGAGGTTGATCATCACTTTTGGAGATAAAATGAGCATCGTTATCGTCATTATCATGCTTCTAGGGAGCCAAAACTCAAGATTTGGCTTATGGTTAAAAGTGACTTAAAAGGACCCAAATGCTCACTTTGAGGGCTTAAAACGTGTTTATTCACTGCGGAAAGAGATATAAACAATATTTAGAGTGAATTAATGTTCATGCGAGAACGTTCAATTTTTCATGCAAAACGATCGATGACCCGCGACCTGATGAAATGACTCTGAGATGACCAAAATGTTTCGTCTTGAAAATTTTCATCTTTCAACTAATTTTGACTCTCAGAGGTGGATCATCACTTTTGGAGATAAAATGAGCATCGTTATCGTCATTTTCATGCTTCTAGGGAGCCAAAACTCAAGATTTGGCTTATGGTTAAAAGTGACTTAACAGGACCCAAATGCTCACTTCGAGGGCTTAAAACGTGTTTATTCACTGCAGGAAGAGATATAAACAACATTTAGAGTAAATTATTGTTCATGCGAGAACGTTCAATTTTTCATGCAAAACGATCGATGACCCGCGACCTGATGAAATTGCTCTGAGATGACCAAAATGGTCCGTTTTGAAAATTTTCATCTTTCAACTAATTTTGACTCTCAGAGGTGGATCATCACTTTTGGAGATAAAATGAGCATCGTTATCTCCATTTTCATGCTTCTAGGGAGCCAAAACTCAAGATTTGGCTCATGGTTAAAAGTGACTGAAAAGGCCCAAAATGCTCACTTCGAGGGCTTAAAACATGTTTATTCACTGCGGGAAGAGATATAAACAATAGTTAGAGTGAATTAATGTTCATGCGAGAACGTTCAATTTTTCATGCAAAACGATCGATGACCCGCGACCTGATGAAATGACTCTGAGATGACCAAAATGTTCCGTTTTGAAAATTTTCATCTTTCAACTAATTTTGACTCTCAGAGGTGGATCATCACTTTTGGAGATAAAATGAGCATCGTTATAGTCATTTTCATGCTTCTAGGGAGCCAAAACTCAAGATTTGGCTTATGGTTAAAAGTGACTTAAAAGGACCCAAATGCTCACTTGGAGGGCTTAAAACGTGTTTATTCACTGCGGGAAGAGATATAAACAACATTTAGAGTAAATTATTGTTCATGCGAGAACGTTCAATTTTTCATGCAAAACGATCGATGACCCGCGACCTGATGAAATTACTCTGAGATGACCAAAATGGTCCGTTTTGAAAATTTTCATCTTTCAACTAATTTTGACTCTCAGAGGTTGATCATCACTTTTGGAGATAAAATGAGCATCGTTATCGTCATTTTCATGCTTCTAGGGAGCCAAAACTCAAGATTTGGCTTATGGTTAAAAGTGACTTAAAAAGACCCAAATGCTCACTTTGAGGGCTTAAAACGTGTTTATTCACTGTGGAAAGAGATATAAACAATATTTAGAGTGAATTAATGTTCATGCGAGAACGTTCAATTTTTCATGCAAAACGATCGATGACCCGCGACCTGATGAAATGACTCTGAGATTACCAAAATGTTTCGTCTTGAAAATTTTCATCTTTCAACTAATTTTGACTCTCAGAGGTGGATCATCACTTTTGGAGATAAAATGAGCATCGTTATCGTCATTTTCATGCTTCTAGGGAGCCAAAACTCAAGATTTGGCTTATGGTTAAAAGTGACTTAACAGGACCCAAATGCTCACTTCGAGGGCTTAAAACGTGTTTATTCACTGCAGGAAGAGATATAAACAACATTTAGAGTAAATTATTGTTCATGCGAGAACTTTCAATTTTTCATGCAAAACGATCGATGACCCGCGACCTGATGAAATTGCTCTGAGATGACCAAAATGGTCCGTTTTGAAAATTTTCATCTTTCAACTAATTTTGACTCTCAGAGGTGGATCATCACTTTTGGAGATAAAATGAGCATCGTTATCTCCATTTTCATGCTTCTAGGGAGCCAAAACTCAAGATTTGGCTCATGGTTAAAAGTGACTGAAAAGGCCCAAAATGCTCACTTCGAGGGATTAAAACATGTTTATTCACTGCGGGAAGAGATATAAACAATAGTTAGAGTGAATTAATGTTCATGCGAGAACGTTCAATTTTTCATGCAAAACGATCGATGACCCGCGACCTGATGAAATGACTCTGAGATGACCAAAATGTTCCGTTTTGAAAATTTTCATCTTTCAACTAATTTTGACTCTCAGAGGTGGATCATCACTTTTGGAGATAAAATGAGCATCGTTATAGTCATTTTCATGCTTCTAGGGAGCCAAAACTCAAGATTTGGCTTATGGTTAAAAGTGACTTAAAAGGACACAAATGCTCACTTCGAGGGCTTAAAACTTGTTTATTCACTGCAGGAAGAGATATAAACAACATTTAGAGTAAATTATTGTTCATGCGAGAACGTTCAATTTTTCATGCAAAACGATCGATGACCCGCGACCTGATGAAATTACTCTGAGATGACCAAAATGGTCCGTTTTGAAAATTTTCATCTTTCAACTAATTTTGACTCTCAGAGGTTGATCATCACTTTTGGAGATAAAATGAGCATCGTTATCGTCATTTTCATGCTTCTAGGGAGCCAAAACTCAAGATTTGGCTTATGGTTAAAAGTGACTTAAAAGGACCCAAATGCTCACTTTGAGGGCTTAAAACGTGTTTATTCACTGCGGAAAGAGATATAAACAATATTTAGAGTGAATTAATGTTCATGCGAGAACGTTCAATTTTTCATGCAAAACGATCGATGACCCGCGACCTGATGAAATGACTCTGAGATGACCAAAATGTTCCGTCTTGAAAATTTTCATCTTTCAACTAATTTTGACTCTCAGAGGTGGATCATCACTTTTGGAGATAAAATGAGCATCGTTATCGTCATTTTCATGCTTCTAGGGAGCCAAAACTCAAGATTTGGCTTATGGTTAAAAGTGACTTAAAAGGACCCAAATGCTCACTTCGAGGGCTTAAAGCGTGTTTATTCACTGCGGGAAGAGATATAAACAACATTTAGAGTAAATTATTGTTCATGCGAGAACGTTCAATTTTTCATGCAAAACGATCGATGACCCGCAACCTGATGAAATTGCTCTGAGATGACCAAAATGGTCCGTTTTGAAAATGTTCATCTTTCAACTAATTTTGACTCTCAGAGGTGGATCATCACTTTTGGAGATAAAATGAGCATCGTTATCTTCATTTTCATGCTTCTAGGGAGCCAAAACTCAAGATTTGGCTCATGGTTAAAAGTGACTTAAAAGGCCCAAAATGCTCACTTCGAGGGCTTAAAACGTGTTTATTCACTGCCGGAAGAGATATAAACAATAGTTAGAGTGAATTAATGTTCATGCGAGAACGTTCAATTTTTCATGCAAAACAATCGATGACCCGCGACCTGATGAAATTGCTCTGAGATGACCAAAATGGTCCGTTTTGAAAATGTTCATCTTTCAACTAATTTTGACTCTCAGAGGTGGATCATCACTATTGGAGATAAAATGAGCATCGTTATCGTCATTTTCATGCTTCTAGGGAGCCAAAACTCAAGATTTGGCTTATGGTTAAAAGTGACTTAACAGGACCCAAATGCTCACTTCGAGGGCTTAAAACGTGTTTATTCACTGTAGGAAGAGATATAAACAACATTTAGAGTAAATTATTGTTCATGCGAGAACGTTCAATTTTTCATGCAAAACGATCGATGACCCGCGACCTGATGAAATTGCTCTGAGATGACCAAAATGGTCCGTTTTGAAAATTTTCATCTTTCAACTAATTTTGACTCTCAGAGGTGGATCATCACTTTTGGAGATAAAATGAGCATCGTTATCGCCATTTTCTTGCTTCTAGGGAGCCAAAACTCAAGATTTGGCTCATGGTTAAAAGTGACTGAAAAGGCCCAAAATGCTCACTTCGAGGGCTTAAAACGTGTTTATTCACTGCGGGAAGAGATATAAACAATAGTTAGAGTGAATTAATGTTCATGCGAGAACGTTCAATTTTTCATGCAAAACGATCGATGACCCGCGACCTGATGAAATGACTCTGAGATGACCAAAATGTTCCGTTTTGAAAATTATCATCTTTCAACTAATTTTGACTCTCAGAGGTGGATCATCACTTTTGGAGATAAAATGAGCATCGTTATCGTCATTTTCATGCTTCTAGGGAGCCAAAACTCAAGATTTGGCTTATGGTTAAAAGTGATTTAAAAGGACCCAAATGCTCACTTGGAGGGCTTAAAACGTGTTTATTCACTGCGGGAAGAGATATAAACAACATTTAGAGTAAATTATTGTTCATGCGAGAACGTTCAATTTTTCATGCAAAACGATCGATGACCCGCGACCTGATGAAATTACTCTGAGATGACCAAAATGGTCCGTTTTGAAAATTTTCATCTTTCAACTAATTTTGACTCTCAGAGGTTGATCATCACTTTTGGAGATAAAATGAGCATCGTTATCGTCATTTTCATGCTTCTAGGGAGCCAAAACTCAAGATTTGGCTTATGGTTAAAAGTGACTTAAAAGGACCCAAATGCTCACTTTGAGGGCTTAAAACGTGTTTATTCACTGCGGAAAGAGATATAAACAATATTTAGAGTGAATTAATGTTCATGCGAGAACGTTCTATTTTTCATGCAAAACGATCGATGACCCGCGACCTGATGAAATGACTCTGAGATGACCAAAATTTTTCGTCTTGAAAATTTTCATCTTTCAACTAATTTTGACTCTCAGAGGTGGATCATCACTTTTGGAGATAAAATGAGCATCGTTATCGTCATTTTCATGCTTCTAGGGAGCCAAAACTCAAGATTTGGCTTATGGTTAAAAGTGACTTAACAGGACCCAAATGCTCACTTCGAGGGCTTAAAACGTGTTTATTCACTGCAGGAAGAGATATAAACAACATTTAGAGTAAATTATTGTTCATGCGAGAACGTTCAATTTTTCATGCAAAACGATCGATGACCCGCGACCTGATGAAATTGCTCTGAGATGACCAAAATGGTCCGTTTTGAAAATTTTCATCTTTCAACTAATTTTGACTCTCAGAGGTGGATCATCACTTTTGGAGATAAAATGAGCATCGTTATCGCCATTTTCATGCTTCTAGGGAGCCAAAACTCAAGATTTGGCTCATGGTTAAAAGTGACTGAAAAGGCCCAAAATGCTCACTTCGAGGGCTTAAAACGTGTTTATTCACTGCGGGAAGAGATATAAACAATAGTTAGAGTGAATTAATGTTCATGCGAGAACGTTCAATTTTTCATGCAAAACGATCGATGACCCGCGACCTGATGAAATGACTCTGAGATGACCAAAATGTTCCGTTTTGAAAATTTTCATCTTTCAACTAATTTTGACTCTCAGAGGTGGATCATCACTTTTGGAGATAAAATGAGCATCGTTATAGTCATTTTCATGCTTCTAGGGAGCCAAAACTCAAGATTTGGCTTATGGTTAAAAGTGACTTAAAAGGACCCAAATGCTCACTTCGAGGGCTTAAAACGTGTTTATTCACTGCAGGAAGAGATATAAACAACATTTAGAGTAAATTATTGTTCATGCGAGAACGTTCAATTTTTCATGCAAAACGATCGATGACCCGCGACCTGATGAAATTGCTCTGAGATGACCAAAATGGTCCGTTTTGAAATTTTTCATCTTTCAACTAATTTTGACTCTCAGAGGTTGATCATCACTTTTGGAGATAAAATGAGCATCGTTATCGTAATTTTCATGCTTCTAGGGAGCCAAAACTCAAGATTTGGCTGATGGTTAAAAGTGACTATAAAGGACCCAAATGCTCACTTCGAGGGCTTAAAACGTGTTTATTTACTGCGGGAAGAGATATAAACAATAGTTAGAGTGAATTAATGTTCATGCGAGAACGTTCAATTTTTCATGCAAAACGATCGATGACCCGCGACCTGATGAAATGACTCTGAGATTACCAAAATGTTCCGTTTTGAAAATTTTCATCTTTCAACTAATTTTGACTCTCAGAGGTGGATCATCACTTTTGGAGATAAAATGAGCATCGTTATCGTCATTTTCATGCTTCTAGGGAGCCAAAACTCAAGATTTGGCTTATGGTTAAAAGTGACTTAAAAGGACCCAAATGCTCACTTGGAGGGCTTAAAACGTGTTTATTCACTGCGGAAAGAGATATAAACAACATTTAGAGTAAATTATTGTTCATGCGAGAACGTTCAATTTTTCATGCAAAACGATCGATGACCCGCGACCTGATGAAATTACTCTGAGATGACCAAAATGGTCCGTTTTGAAAATTTTCATCTTTCAACTAATTTTGACTCTCAGAGGTTGATCATCACTTTTGGAGATAAAATGAGCATCGTTATCGTCATTTTCATGCTTCTAGGGAGCCAAAACTCAAGATTTGGCTTATGGTTAAAAGTGACTTAAAAGGACCCAAATGCTCACTTCGAGGGCTTAAAGCGTGTTTATTCACTGCGGGAAGAGATATAAACAACATTTAGAGTAAATTATTGTTCATGCGAGAACGTTCAATTTTTCATGCAAAATGATCGATGACCCGCGACCTGATGAAATTGCTCTGAGATGACCAAAATGGTCCGTTTTGAAAATGTTCATCTTTCAACTAATTTTAACTCTCAGAGGTGGATCATCACTATTGGAGATAAAATGAGCATCGTTATCGTCATTTTCATGCTTCTAGGGAGCCAAAACTCAAGATTTGGCTCATGGTTAAAAGTGACTTAAAAGGCCCAAAATGCTCACTTCGAGGGCTTAAAACGTGTTTATTCACTGCCGGAAGAGATATAAACAATAGTTAGAGTGAATTAATGTTCATGCGAGAACGTTCAATTTTTCATGCAAAACAATCGATGACCCGCGACCTGATGAAATTGCTCTGAGATTACCAAAATGGTCCGTTTTGAAAATGTTCATCTTTCAACTAATTTTGACTCTCAGAGGTGGATCATCACTATTGGAGATAAAATGAGCATCGTTATCGTCATTTTCATGCTTCTAGGGAGCCAAAACTCAAGATTTGGCTTATGGTTAAAAGTGACTTAAAAGGACCCAAATGCTCACTTTGAGGGCTTAAAACGTGTTTATTCACTGCGGAAAGAGATATAAACAATATTTAGAGTGAATTAATGTTCATGCGAGAACGTTCAATTTTTCATGCAAAACGATCGATGACCCGCGACCTGATGAAATTGCTCTGAGATGACCAAAATGGTCCGTTTTGAAAAAGTTCATCTTTCAACTAATTTTGACTCTCAGAGGTGGATCATCACTTTTGGAGATAAAATGAGCATCGTTATCGCCATTTTCATGCTTCAAGGGAGCCAAAACTCAAGATTTGGCTTATGGTTAAAAGTGACTGAAAAGGCCCAAAATGCTCACTTCGAGGGATTAAAACGTGTTTATTCACTGCGGGAAGAGATATAAACAATAGTTAGAGTGAAATAATGTTCATGCGAGAACGTTCAATTTTGCATGCAAAACGATCGATGACCCACGACCTGACGAAATGACTCTGAGATGACCAAAATGTTCCGTTTTGAAAATTTTCATCTTTCAACTAATTTTGACTCTCAGAGGTGGATCATCACTTTTGGAGATAAAATAAGCATCGTTATAGTCATTTTCATGCTTCTAGGGAGCCAAAACTCAAGATTTGGCTTATGGTTAAAAGTGACCTAAAAGGACCTAAATGCTCACTTCGAGGGCTTAAAACGTGTTTATTCACTGCAGGAAGAGATATAAACAACATTTAGAGTAAATTATTGTTCATGCGAGAACGTTCAATTTTTCATGCAAACCGATCGATGACCCGCGACCTGATGAAATTGCTCTGAGATGACCAAAATGGTCCGTTTTGAAAATTTTCATCTTTCAACTAATTTTGACTCTCAGAGGTTGATCATCACTTTTGGATATAAAATGAGCATCGTTATCGCCATTTTCATGCTTCTAGGGAGCCAAAACTCAAGATTTGGCTCATGGTTAAAAGTGACTGAAAAGGCCCAAAATGCTCACTTCGAGGGCTTAAAACGTGTTTATTCACTGCGGGAAGAGATATAAACAATAGTTAGAGTGAATTAATGTTCATGCGAGAACGTTCAATTTTTCATGCAAAACGATCGATGACCCGCGACCTGATGAAATGACTCTGAGATGACCAAAATGGTCCGTTTTGAAATTTTTCATCTTTCAACTAATTTTGACTCTCAGAGGTTGATCATCACTTTTGGAGATAAAATGAGCATCCTTATCGTCATTTTCATGCTTCTAGGGAGCCAAAACTCAAGATTTGGCTTATGGTTAAAAGTGACTTAAAAGGACCCAAATGCTCACTTTGAGGGCTTAAAACGTGTTTATTCACTGCGGAAAGAGATATAAACAATATTTAGAGTGAATTAATGTTCATGCGAGAACGTTCAATTTTTCATGCAAAACGATCGATGACCCGCGACCTGATGAAATGACTCTGAGATGACCAAAATGTTCCGTTTTGAAAAAGTTCATCTTTCAACTAATTTTGACTCTCAGAGGTGGATCATCACTTTTGGAGATAAAATGAGCATCGTTATCGTCATTTTCATGCTTCTAGGGAGCCAAAACTCAAGATTTGGCTTATGGTTAAAAGTGACTATAAAGGACCCAAATGCTCACTTCGAGGGCTTAAAACGTGTTTATTCACTGCGGGAAGAGATATAAACAATAGTTAGAGTGAATTAATGTTCATGCGAGAACGTTCAATTTTTCATGCAAAACGATCGATGACCCGCGACCTGATGAAATGACTCTGAGATTACCAAAATGTTCCGTTTTGAAAATTTTCATCTTTCAACTAATTTTGACTCTCAGAGGTGGATCATCACTTTTGGAGATAAAATGAGCATCGTTATCGTCATTTTCATGCTTCTAGGGAGCCAAAACTCAAGATTTGGCTTATGGTTAAAAGTGACTTAAAAGGACCCAAATGCTCACTTGGAGGGCTTAAAACGTGTTTATTCACTGCGGGAAGAGATATAAACAACATTTAGAGTAAATTATTGTTCATGCGAGAACGTTCAATTTTTCATGCAAAACGATCGATGACCCGCGACCTGATGAAATTACTCTGAGATGACCAAAATGGTCCGTTTTGAAAATTTTCATCTTTCAACTAATTTTGACTCTCAGAGGTTGATCATCACTTTTGGAGATAAAATGAGCATCGTTATCGTCATTTTCATGCTTCTAGGGAGCCAAAACTCAAGATTTGGCTTATGGTTAAAAGTGACTTAAAAGGACCCAAATGCTCACTTTGAGGGCTTAAAACGTGTTTATTCACTGCGGAAAGAGATATAAACAATATTTAGAGTGAATTAATGTTCATGCGAGAACGTTCAATTTTTCATGCAAAACGATCGATGACCCGCGACCTGATGAAATGACTCTGAGATGACCAAAATTTTTCGTCTTGAAAATTTTCATCTTTCAACTAATTTTGACTCTCAGAGGTGGATCATCACTTTTGGAGATAAAATGAGCATCGTTATCGCCATTTTCATGCTTCTAGGGAGCCAAAACTCAAGATTTGGCTCATGGTTAAAAGTGACTGAAAAGGCCCAAAATGCTCACTTCGAGGGCTTAAAACGTGTTTATTCACTGCGGGAAGAGATATAAACAATAGTTAGAGTGAATTAATGTTCATGCGAGAACGTTCAATTTTTCATGCAAAACGATCGATGACCCGCGACCTGATGAAATGACTCTGAGATGACCAAAATGTTCCGTTTTGAAAATTTTCATCTTTCAACTAATTTTGACTCTCAGAGGTGGATCATCACTTTTGGAGATAAAATGAGCATCGTTATAGTCATTTTCATGCTTCTAGGGAGCCAAAACTCAAGATTTGGCTTATGGTTAAAAGTGACTTAAAAGGACACAAATGCTCACTTCAAGGGCTTAAAACGTGTTTATTCACTGCAGGAAGAGATATAAACAACATTTAGAGTAAATTATTGTTCATGCGAGAACGTTCAATTTTTCATGCAAAACGATCGATGACCCGCGACCTGATGAAATTGCTCTGAGATGACCAAAATGGTCCGTTTTTAAATTTTTCATCTTTCAACTAATTTTGACTCTCAGAGGTTGATCATCACTTTTGGAGATAAAATGAGCATAGTTATCGTCATTTTCATGCTTCTAGGGAGCCAAAACTCAAGATTTGGCTTATGGTTAAAAGTGACTTAAAAGGACCCAAATGCTCACTTTGAGGGTTTAAAACGTGTTTATTCACTGCGGAAAGAGATATAAACAATATTTAGAGTGAATTAATGTTCATGCGAGAACGTTCAATTTTTCATGCAAAACGATCGATGACCCGCGACCTGATGAAATGACTCTGAGATGACCAAAATGTTCCGTTTTGAAAAAGTTAATCTTTCAACTAATTTTGACTCTCAGAGGTGGATCATCACTTTTGGAGATAAAATGAGCATCGTTATCGTAATGTTCATGCTTCTAGGGAGCCAAAACTCAAGATTTGGCTTATGGTTAAAAGTGACTATAAAGGACCCAAATGCTCACTTCGAGGGCTTAAAACGTGTTTATTCACTGCGGGAAGAGATATAAACAATAGTTAGAGTGAATTAATGTTCATGCGAGAACGTTCAATTTTTCATGCAAAACGATCGATGACCCGCGACCTGATGAAATGACTCTGAGATTACCAAAATGTTCCGTTTTGAAAATTTTCATCTTTCAACTAATTTTGACTCTCAGAGGTGGATCATCACTTTTGGAGATAAAATGAGCATCGTTATCGTCATTTTCATGCTTCTAGGGAGCCAAAACTCAAGATTTGGCTTATGGTTAAAAGTGACTTAAAAGGACCCAAATGCTCACTTGGAGGGCTTAAAACGTGTTTATTCACTGCGGGAAGAGATATAAACAACATTTAGAGTAAATTATTGTTCATGCGAGAACGTTCAATTTTTCATGCAAAACGATCGATGACCCGCGACCTGATGAAATTACTCTGAGATGACCAAAATGGTCCGTTTTGAAAATTTTCATCTTTCAACTAATTTTGACTCTCAGAGGTTGATCATCACTTTTGGAGATAAAATGAGCATCGTTATCGTCATTTTCATGCTTCTAGGGAGCCAAAACTCAAGATTTGGCTTATGGTTAAAAGTGACTTAAAAGGACCCAAATGCTCACTTTGAGGGCTTAAAACGTGTTTATTCACTGCGGAAAGAGATATAAACAATATTTAGAGTGAATTAATGTTCATGCGAGAACGTTCAATTTTTCATGCAAAACGATCGATGACCCGCGACCTGATGAAATGACTCTGAGATGACCAACATTTTTCGTCTTGAAAATTTTCATCTTTCAACTAATTTTGACTCTCAGAGGTGGATCATCACTTTTGGAGATAAAATGAGCATCGTTATCGTCATTTTCATGCTTCTAGGGAGCCAAAACTCAAGATTTGGCTTATGGTTAAAAGTGACTTAACAGGACCCAAATGCTCACTTCGAGGGCTTAAAACGTGTTTATTCACTGCAGGAAGAGATATAAACAACATTTAGAGTAAATTATTGTTCATGCGAGAACGTTCAATTTTTCATGCAAAGCGATCGATGACCCGCGACCTGATGAAATTGCTCTGAGATGACCAAAATGGTCCGTTTTGAAAATTTTCATCTTTCAACTAATTTTGACTCTCAGAGGTGGATCATCACTTTTGGAGATAAAATGAGCATCGTTATCGCCATTTTCATGCTTCTAGGGAGCCAAAACTCAAGATTTGGCTCATGGTTAAAAGTGACTGAAAAGGCCCAAAATGCTCACTTTGAGGGCTTAAAACGTGTTTATTCACTGCGGAAAGAGATATAAACAATATTTAGAGTGAATTAATGTTCATGCGAGAACGTTCAATTTTTCATGCAAAACGATCGATGACCCGCGACCTGATGAAATGACTCTGAGATGACCAACATTTTTCGTCTTGAAAATTTTCATCTTTCAACTAATTTTGACTCTCAGAGGTGGATCATCACTTTTGGAGATAAAATGAGCATCGTTATCGTCATTTTCATGCTTCTAGGGAGCCAAAACTCAAGATTTGGCTTATGGTTAAAAGTGACTTAAAAGGACCCAAATGCTCACTTCGAGGGCTTAAAACGTGTTTATTCACTGCAGGAAGAGATATAAACAACATTTAGAGTAAATTATTGTTCATGCGAGAACGTTCAATTTTTCATGCAAAACGATCGATGACCCGCGACCTGATGAAATTGCTCTGAGATGACCAAAATGGTCCGTTTTGAAATTTTTCATCTTTCAACTAATTTTGACTCTCAGAGGTTGATCATCACTTTTGGAGATAAAATGAGCATCGTTATCGTAATTTTCATGCTTCTAGGGAGCCAAAACTCGAGATTTGGCTTATGGTTAAAAGTGACTATAAAGGACCCAAATGCTCACTTCGAGGGCTTAAAACGTGTTGATTTACTGCGGGAAGAGATATAAACAATAGTTAGAGTGAATTAATGTTCATGCGAGAACGTTCAATTTTTCATGCAAAACGATCGATGACCCGCGACTTGATGAAATGACTCTGAGATTACCAAAATGTTCCGTTTTGAAAATTTTCATCTTTCAACTAATTTTGACTCTCAGAGGTGGATCATCACTTTTGGAGATAAAATGAGCATCGTTATCGTCATTTTCATGCTTCTAGGGAGCCAAAACTCAAGATTTGGCTCATGGTTAAAAGTGACTGAAAAGGCCCAAAATGCTCACTTCGAGGGCTTAAAACATGTTTATTCACTGCGGGAAGAGATATAAACAATAGTTAGAGTGAATTAATGTTCATGCGAGAACGTTCAATTTTTCATGCAAAACGATCGATGACCCGCGACCTGATGAAATTACTCTGAGATGACCAAAATGGTCCGTTTTGAAAATTTTCATCTTTCAACTAATTTTGACTCTCAGAGGTTGATCATCACTTTTGGAGATAAAATGAGCATCGTTATCATCATTTTCATGCTTCTAGGGAGCCAAAACTCAAGATTTGGCTTATGGTTAAAAGTGACTTAAAAGGACCCAAATGCTCACTTTGAGGGCTTAAAACGTGTTTATTCACTGCGGGAAGAGATATAAACAACATTTAGAGTAAATTATTGTTCATGCGAGAACGTTCAATTTTTCATGCAAAACGATCGATGACCCGCGACCTGATGAAATTGCTCTGAGATGACCAAAATGGTCCGTTTTGAAAATGTTCATCTTTCAACTAATTTTGACTCTCAGAGGTGGATCATCACTTTTGGAGATAAAATGAGCATCGTTATCGTCATTTTCATGCTTCTAGGGAGCCAAAACTCAAGATTTGGCTCATGGTTAAAAGTGACTTAAAAGGCCCAAAATGCTCACTTCGAGGGCTTAAAACGTGTTTATTCACTGCCGGAAGAGATATAAACAATAGTTAGAGTGAATTAATGTTCATGCGAGAACGTTCAATTTTTCATGCAAAACAATCGATGACCCGCGACCTGATGAAATTGCTCTGAGATGACCAAAATGGTCAGTTTTGAAAATGTTCATCTTTCAACTAATTTTGACTCTCAGAGGTGGATCATCACTATTGGAGATAAAATGAGCATCGTTATCGTCATTTTCATGCTTCTAGGGAGCCAAAACTCAAGATTTGGCTTATGGTTAAAAGTGACTTAACAGGACCCAAATGCTCACTTCGAGGGCTTAAAACGTGTTTATTCACTGCAGGAAGAGATATAAACAACATTTAGAGTAAATTATTGTTCATGCGAGAACGTTCAATTTTTCATGCAAAACGATCGATGACCGGCGACCTGATGAAATTGCTCTGAGATGACCAAAATGGTCCGTTTTGAAAATTTTCATCTTTCAACTAATTTTGACTCTCAGAGGTGGATCATCACTTTTGGAGATAAAATGAGCATCGTTATCGCCATTTTCATGCTTCTAGGGAGCCAAAACTCAAGATTTGGCTCATGGTTAAAAGTGACTGAAAAGGCCCAAAATGCTCACTTCGATGGCTTAAAACGTGTTTATTCACTGCGGGAAGAGATATAAACAATAGTTAGAGTGAATTAATGTTCATGCGAGAACGTTCAATTTTTCATGCAAAACGATCGATGACCCGCGACCTGATAAAATTGCTCTGAGATGACCAAAATGGTCCGTTTTGAAAATTTTCATCTTTCAACTAATTTTGACTCTCAGAGGTGGATCATCACTTTTGGAGATAAAATGAGCATCGTTATCGCCATTTTCATGCTTCTAGGGAGCCAAAACTCAAGATTTGGCTCATGGTTAAAAGTGACTGAAAAGGCCCAAAATGCTCACTTCGAGGGCTTAAAACGTGTTTATTCACTGCGGGAAGAGATATAAACAACATTTAGAGTAAATTATTGTTCATGCGAGAACGTTCAATTTTTCATGCAAAACGATCGATGACCCGCGACCTGATGAAATTGCTCTGAGATGACCAAAATGGTCCGTTTTTAAATTTTTCATCTTTCAACTAATTTTGACTCTCAGAGGTTGATCATCACTTTTGGAGATAAAATGAGCATAGTTATCGTCATTTTCATGCTTCTAGGGAGCCAAAACTCAAGATTTGGCTTATGGTTAAAAGTGACTTAAAAGGACCCAAATGCTCACTTTGAGGGTTTAAAACGTGTTTATTCACTGCGGAAAGAGATATAAACAATATTTAGAGTGAATTAATGTTCATGCGAGAACGTTCAATTTTTCATGCAAAACGATCGATGACCCGCGACCTGATGAAATGACTCTGAGATGACCAAAATGTTCCATTTTGAAAAAGTTAATCTTTCAACTAATTTTGACTCTCAGAGGTGGATCATCACTTTTGGAGATAAAATGAGCATCGTTATCGTAATTTTCATGCTTCTAGGGAGCCAAAACTCAAGATTTGGCTTATGGTTAAAAGTGACTTAAAAGGACACAAATGCTCACTTCGAGGGCTTAAAACTTGTTTATTCACTGCAGGAAGAGATATAAACAACATTTAGAGTAAATTATTGTTCATGCGAGAACGTTCAATTTTTCATGCAAAACGATCGATGACCCGCGACCTGATGAAATTACTCTGAGATGACCAAAATGGTCCGTTTTGAAAATTTTCATCTTTCAACTAATTTTGACTCTCAGAGGTTGATCATCACTTTTGGAGATAAAATGAGCATCGTTATCATCATTTTCATGCTTCTAGGGAGCCAAAACTCAAGATTTGGCTTATGGTTAAAAGTGACTTAAAAGGACCCAAATGCTCACTTTGAGGGCTTAAAACGTGTTTATTCACTGCGGAAAGAGATATAAACAATATTTAGAGTGAATTAATGTTCATGCGAGAACGTTCAATTTTTCATGCAAAACGATCGATGACCCGCGCTGATGAAATGACTCTGAGATGACCAAAATGTTCCGTCTTGAAAATTTTCATCTTTCAACTAATTTTGACTCTCAGAGGTGGATCATCACTTTTGGAGATAAAATGAGCATCGTTATCGTCATTTTCATGCTTCTAGGGAGCCAAAACTCAAGATTTGGCTCATGGTTAAAAGTGACTTAAAAGGCCCAAAATGCTCACTTCGAGGGCTTAAAACGTGTTTATTCACTGCCGGAAGAGATATAAACAATAGTTAGAGTGAATTAATGTTCATGCGAGAACGTTCAATTTTTCATGCAAAACAATCGATGACCTGATGAAATTGCTCTGAGATGACCAAAATGGTCCGTTTTGAAAATGTTCATCTTTCAACTAATTTTGACTCTCAGAGGTGGATCATCACTATTGGAGATAAAATGAGCATCGTTATCGTCATTTTCATGCTTCTAGGGAGCCAAAACTCAAGATTTGGCTTATGGTTAAAAGTGACTTAACAGGACCCAAATGCTCACTTCGAGGGCTTAAAACGTGTTTATTCACTGCAGGAAGAGATATAAACAACATTTAGAGTAAATTATTGTTCATGCGAGAACGTTCAATTTTTCATGCAAAACGATCGATGACCCGCGACCTGATGAAATTGCTCTGAGATGACCAAAATGGTCCGTTTTGAAATTTTTCATCTTTCAACTAATTTTGACTCTCAGAGGTTGATCATCACTTTTGGAGATAAAATGAGCATCGTTATCGTAATTTTCATGCTTCTAGGGAGCCAAAACTCAAGATTTGGCTTATGGTTAAAAGTGACTATAAAGGACCCAAATGCTCACTTCGAGGGCTTAAAACGTGTTTATTTACTGCGGGAAGAGATATAAACAATAGTTAGAGTGAATTAATGTTCATGCGAGAACGTTCAATTTTTCATGCAAAACGATCGATGACCCGCGACTTGATGAAATGACTCTGAGATTACCAAAATGTTCCGTTTTGAAAATTTTCATCTTTCAACTAATTTTGACTCTCAGAGGTGGATCATCACTTTTGGAGATAAAATGAGCATCGTTATCGTCATTTTCATGCTTCTAGGGAGCCAAAACTCAAGATTTGGCTCATGGTTAAAAGTGACTGAAAAGGCCCAAAATGCTCACTTCGAGGGCTTAAAACATGTTTATTCACTGCGGGAAGAGATATAAACAATAGTTAGAGTGAATTAATGTTCATGCGAGAACGTTCAATTTTTCATGCAAAACGATCGATGACCCGCAACCTGATGAAATGACTCTGAGATGACCAAAATGTTCCGTTTTGAAAATTTTCATCTTTCAACTAATTTTGACTCTCAGAGGTGGATCATCACTTTTGGAGATAAAATGAGCATCGTTATAGTCATTTTCATGCTTCTAGGGAGCCAAAACTCAAGATTTGGCTTATGGTTAAAAGTGACTTAAAAGGACACAAATGCTCACTTCGAGGGCTTAAAACTTGTTTATTCACTGCAGGAAGAGATATAAACAACATTTAGAGTAAATTATTGTTCATGCGAGAACGTTCAATTTTTCATGCAAAACGATGGATGACCCGCGACCTGATGAAATTACTCTGAGATGACCAAAATGGTCCGTTTTGAAAATTTTCATCTTTCAACTAATTTTGACTCTCAGAGGTTGATCATCACTTTTGGAGATAAAATGAGCATCGTTATCATCATTTTCATGCTTCTAGGGAGCCAAAACTCAAGATTTGGCTTATGGTTAAAAGTGACTTAAAAGGATCCAAATGCTCACTTTGAGGGCTTAAAACGTGTTTATTCACTGCGGAAAGAGATATAAACAATATTTAGAGTGAATTAATGTTCATGCGAGAACGTTCAATTTTTCATGCAAAACGATCGATGACCCGCGACCTGATGAAATGACTCTGAGATGACCAAAATGTTCCGTCTTGAAAATTTTCATCTTTCAACTAATTTTGACTCTCAGAGGTGGATCATCACTTTTGGAGATAAAATGAGCATCGTTATCGTCATTTTCATGCTTCTAGGGAGCCAAAACTCAAGATTTGGCTTATGGTTAAAAGTGACTTAAAAGGACCCAAATGCTCACTTCGAGGGCTTAAAGCGTGTTTATTCACTGCGGGAAGAGATATAAACAACATTTAGAGTAAATTATTGTTCATGCGAGAACGTTCAATTTTTCATGCAAAACGATCGATGACCCGCGACCTGATGAAATTGCTCTGAGATGACCAAAATGGTCCGTTTTGAAAATGTTCATCTTTCAACTAATTTTGACTCTCAGAGGTGGATCATCACTTTTGGAGATAAAATGAGCATCGTTATCGTCATTTTCATGCTTCTAGGGAGCCAAAACTCAAGATTTGGCTCATGGTTAAAAGTGACTTAAAAGGCCCAAAATGCTCACTTCGAGGGCTTAAAACGTGTTTATTCACTGCCGGAAGAGATATAAACAATAGTTAGAGTGAATTAATGTTCATGCGAGAACGTTCAATTTTTCATGCAAAACAATCGATGACCCGCGACCTGATGAAATTGCTCTGAGATGACCAAAATGGTCAGTTTTGAAAATGTTCATCTTTCAACTAATTTTGACTCTCAGAGGTGGATCATCACTATTGGAGATAAAATGAGCATCGTTATCGTCATTTTCATGCTTCTAGGGAGCCAAAACTCAAGATTTGGCTTATGGTTAAAAGTGACTTAACAGGACCCAAATGCTCACTTCGAGGGCTTAAAACGTGTTTATTCACTGCAGGAAGAGATATAAACAACATTTAGAGTAAATTATTGTTCATGCGAGAACGTTCAATTTTTCATGCAAAACGATCGATGACCGGCGACCTGATGAAATTGCTCTGAGATGACCAAAATGGTCCGTTTTGAAAATTTTCATCTTTCAACTAATTTTGACTCTCAGAGGTGGATCATCACTTTTGGAGATAAAATGAGCATCGTTATCGCCATTTTCATGCTTCTAGGGAGCCAAAACTCAAGATTTGGCTCATGGTTAAAAGTGACTGAAAAGGCCCAAAATGCTCACTTCGAGGGCTTAAAACGTGTTTATTCACTGCGGGAAGAGATATAAACAATAGTTAGATTGAATTAATGTTCATGCGAGAACGTTCAATTTTTCATGCAAAACGATCGATGACCCGCGACCTGATGAAATTGCTCTGAGATGACCAAAATGGTCCGTTTTGAAAATTTTCATCTTTCAACTAATTTTGACTCTCAGAGGTGGATCATCACTTTTGGAGATAAAATGAGCATCGTTATCGCCATTTTCATGCTTCTAGGGAGCCAAAACTCAAGATTTGGCTCATGGTTAAAAGTGACTGAAAAGGCCCAAAATGCTCACTTCGAGGGCTTAAAACGTGTTTATTCACTGCGGGAAGAGATATAAACAACATTTAGAGTAAATTATTGTTCATGCGAGAACGTTCAATTTTTCATGCAAAACGATCGATGACCCGCGACCTGATGAAATTGCTCTGAGATGACCAAAATGGTCCGTTTTTAAATTTTTCATCTTTCAACTAATTTTGACTCTCAGAGGTTGATCATCACTTTTGGAGATAAAATGAGCATAGTTATCGTCATTTCCATGCTTCTAGGGAGCCAAAACTCAAGATTTGGCTTATGGTTAAAAGTGACTTAAAAGGACCCAAATGCTCACTTTGAGGGTTTAAAACGTGTTTATTCACTGCGGAAAGAGATATAAACAATATTTAGAGTGAATTAATGTTCATGCGAGAACGTTCAATTTTTCATGCAAAACGATCGATGACCCGCGACCTGATGAAATGACTCTGAGATGACCAAAATGTTCCGTTTTGAAAAAGTTAATCTTTCAACTAATTTTGACTCTCAGAGGTGGATCATCACTTTTGGAGATAAAATGAGCATCGTTATCGTAATTTTCATGCTTCTAGGGAGCCAAAACTCAAGATTTGGCTTATGGTTAAAAGTGACTTAAAAGGACACAAATGCTCACTTCGAGGGCTTAAAACTTGTTTATTCACTGCAGGAAGAGATATAAACAACATTTAGAGTAAATTATTGTTCATGCGAGAACGTTCAATTTTTCATGCAAAACGATCGATGACCCGCGACCTGATGAAATTACTCTGAGATGACCAAAATGGTCCGTTTTGAAAATTTTCATCTTTCAACTAATTTTGACTCTCAGAGGTTGATCATCACTTTTGGAGATAAAATGAGCATCGTTATCATCATTTTCATGCTTCTAGGGAGCCAAAACTCAAGATTTGGCTTATGGTTAAAAGTGACTTAAAAGGACCCAAATGCTCACTTTGAGGGCTTAAAACGTGTTTATTCACTGCGGAAAGAGATATAAACAATATTTAGAGTGAATTAATGTTCATGCGAGAACGTTCAATTTTTCATGCAAAACGATCGATGACCCGCGCTGATGAAATGACTCTGAGATGACCAAAATGTTCCGTCTTGAAAATTTTCATCTTTCAACTAATTTTGACTCTCAGAGGTGGATCATCACTTTTGGAGATAAAATGAGCATCGTTATCGTCATTTTCATGCTTCTAGGGAGCCAAAACTCAAGATTTGGCTTATGGTTAAAAGTGACTTAAAAGGACCCAAATGCTCACTTCGAGGGCTTAAAGCGTGTTTATTCACTGCGGGAAGAGATATAAACAACATTTAGAGTAAATTATTGTTAATGCGAGAACGTTCAATTTTTCATGCAAAACGATCGATGACCCGCGACCTGATGAAATTGCTCTGAGATGACCAAAATGGTCCGTTTTGAAAATGTTCATCTTTCAACTAATTTTGACTCTCAGAGGTGGATCATCACTTTTGGAGATAAAATGAGCATCGTTATCGTCATTTTCATGCTTCTAGGGAGCCAAAACTCAAGATTTGGCTCATGGTTAAAAGTGACTTAAAAGGCCCAAAATGCTCACTTCGAGGGCTTAAAACGTGTTTATTCACTGCCGGAAGAGATATAAACAATAGTTAGAGTGAATTAATGTTCATGCGAGAACGTTCAATTTTTCATGCAAAACAATCGATGACCTGATGAAATTGCTCTGAGATGACCAAAATGGTCCGTTTTGAAAATGTTCATCTTTCAACTAATTTTGACTCTCAGAGGTGGATCATCACTATTGGAGATAAAATGAGCATCGTTATCGTCATTTTCATGCTTCTAGGGAGCCAAAACTCAAGATTTGGCTTATGGTTAAAAGTGACTTAACAGGACCCAAATGCTCACTTCGAGGGCTTAAAACGTGTTTATTCACTGCAGGAAGAGATATAAACAACATTTAGAGTAAATTATTGTTCATGCGAGAACGTTCAATTTTTCATGCAAAACGATCGATGACCCGCGACCTGATGAAATTGCTCTGAGATGACCAAAATGGTCCGTTTTGAAAATTTTCATCTTTCAACTAATTTTGAATCTCAGAGGTGGATCATCACTTTTGGAGATAAAATGAGCATCGTTATCGCCATTTTCATGCTTCTAGGGAGCCAAAACTCAAGATTTGGCTTATGGTTAAAAGTGACTTAAAAGGACCCAAATGCTCACTTTGAGGGTTTAAAACGTGTTTATTCACTGCGGAAAGAGATATAAACAATATTTAGAGTGAATTAATGTTCATGCGAGAACGTTCAATTTTTCATGCAAAACGATCGATGACCCGCGACCTGATGAAATGACTCTGAGATGACCAAAATGTTCCGTTTTGAAAAAGTTAATCTTTCAACTAATTTTGACTCTCAGAGGTGGATCATCACTTTTGGAGATAAAATGAGCATCGTTATCGTAATTTTCATGCTTCTAGGGAGCCAAAACTCAAGATTTGGCTTATGGTTAAAAGTGACTTAAAAGGACACAAATGCTCACTTCGAGGGCTTAAAACTTGTTTATTCACTGCAGGAAGAGATATAAACAACATTTAGAGTAAATTATTGTTCATGCGAGAACGTTCAATTTTTCATGCAAAACGATCGATGACCCGCGACCTGATGAAATTACTCTGAGATGACCAAAATGGTCCGTTTTGAAAATTTTCATCTTTCAACTAATTTTGACTCTCAGAGGTTGATCATCACTTTTGGAGATAAAATGAGCATCGTTATCATCATTTTCATGCTTCTAGGGAGCCAAAACTCAAGATTTGGCTTATGGTTAAAAGTGACTTAAAAGGACCCAAATGCTCACTTTGAGGGCTTAAAACGTGTTTATTCACTGCGGAAAGAGATATAAACAATATTTAGAGTGAATTAATGTTCATGCGAGAACGTTCAATTTTTCATGCAAAACGATCGATGACCCGCGCTGATGAAATGACTCTGAGATGACCAAAATGTTCCGTCTTGAAAATTTTCATCTTTCAACTAATTTTGACTCTCAGAGGTGGATCATCACTTTTGGAGATAAAATGAGCATCGTTATCGTCATTTTCATGCTTCTAGGGAGCCAAAACTCAAGATTTGGCTTATGGTTAAAAGTGACTTAAAAGGACCCAAATGCTCACTTCGAGGGCTTAAAGCGTGTTTATTCACTGCGGGAAGAGATATAAACAACATTTAGAGTAAATTATTGTTAATGCGAGAACGTTCAATTTTTCATGCAAAACGATCGATGACCCGCGACCTGATGAAATTGCTCTGAGATGACCAAAATGGTCCGTTTTGAAAATGTTCATCTTTCAACTAATTTTGACTCTCAGAGGTGGATCATCACTTTTGGAGATAAAATGAGCATCGTTATCGTCATTTTCATGCTTCTAGGGAGCCAAAACTCAAGATTTGGCTCATGGTTAAAAGTGACTTAAAAGGCCCAAAATGCTCACTTCGAGGGCTTAAAACGTGTTTATTCACTGCCGGAAGAGATATAAACAATAGTTAGAGTGAATTAATGTTCATGCGAGAACGTTCAATTTTTCATGCAAAACAATCGATGACCTGATGAAATTGCTCTGAGATGACCAAAATGGTCCGTTTTGAAAATGTTCATCTTTCAACTAATTTTGACTCTCAGAGGTGGATCATCACTATTGGAGATAAAATGAGCATCGTTATCGTCATTTTCATGCTTCTAGGGAGCCAAAACTCAAGATTTGGCTTATGGTTAAAAGTGACTTAACAGGACCCAAATGCTCACTTCGAGGGCTTAAAACGTGTTTATTCACTGCAGGAAGAGATATAAACAACATTTAGAGTAAATTATTGTTCATGCGAGAACGTTCAATTTTTCATGCAAAACGATCGATGACCCGCGACCTGATGAAATTGCTCTGAGATGACCAAAATGGTCCGTTTTGAAAATTTTCATCTTTCAACTAATTTTGAATCTCAGAGGTGGATCATCACTTTTGGAGATAAAATGAGCATCGTTATCGCCATTTTCATGCTTCTAGGGAGCCAAAACTCAAGATTTGGCTCATGGTTAAAAGTGACTGAAAAGGCCCAAAATGCTCACTTCGATGGCTTAAAACGTGTTTATTCACTGCGGGAAGAGATATAAACAATAGTTAGAGTGAATTAATGTTCATGCGAGAACGTTCAATTTTTCATGCAAAACGATCGATGAACCGCGACCTGATGAAATTGCTCTGAGATGACCAAAATGGTCCGTTTTGAAAATTTTCATCTTTCAACTAATTTTGACTCTCAGAGGTGGATCATCACTTTTGGAGATAAAATGAGCATAGTTATCGTCATTTTCATGCTTCTAGGGAGCCAAAACTCAAGATTTGGCTTATGGTTAAAAGTGACTTAAAAGGACCCAAATGCTCACTTCGAGGGCTTAAAACGTGTTTATTCACTGCGGGAAGAGATATAAACAATAGTTAGAGTGAATTAATGTTCATGCGAGAACGTTCAATTTTTCATGCAAAACGATCGATGACCCGCGACCTGATGAAATGACTCTGAGATTACCAAAATGTTCCGTTTTGAAAATTTTCATCTTTCAACTAATTTTGACTCTCAGAGGTGGATCATCACTTTTGGAGATAAAATGAGCATCGTTATCGTCATTTTCATGCTTCTAGGGAGCCAAAACTCAAGATTTGGCTTATGGTTAAAAGTGACTTAAAAGGACCCAAATGCTCACTTGGAGGGCTTAAAACGTGTTTATTCACTGCGGGAAGAGATATAAACAACATTTAGAGTAAATTATTGTTCATGCGAGAACGTTCAATTTTTCATGCAAAACGATCGATGACCCGCGACCTGATGAAATTACTCTGAGATGACCAAAATGGTCCGTTTTGAAAATTTTCATCTTTCAACTAATTTTGACTCTCAGAGGTTGATCATCACTTTTGGAGATAAAATGAGCATCGTTATCGTCATTTTCATGCTTCTAGGGAGCCAAAACTCAAGATTTGGCTTATGGTTAAAAGTGACTTAAAAGGACCCAAATGCTCACTTTGAGGGCTTAAAACGTGTTTATTCACTGCGGAAAGAGATATAAACAATATTTAGAGTGAATTAATGTTCATGCGAGAACGTTCATATTTTCATGCAAAACGATCAATGACCCGCGACCTGATGAAATAACTCTGAGATTACCAAAATGTTCCGTTTTGAAAATGTTCATCTTTCAACTAATTTTGACTCTCAGAGGTGGATCATCACTTTTGGAGATAAAATGAGCATCGTTATCGTCATTTTCATGCTTCTAGGGAGCAAAAACTCAAGATTTGGCTTATGGTTAAAAGTGACTTAAAAGGACCCAAATGCTCACTTGGAGGGCTTAAAACGTGTTTATTCACTGCGGGAAGACATATAAACAACATTTAGAGTAAATTATTGTTCATGCGAGAACGTTCAATTTTTCATGCAAAACGATCGATGACCCGCGACCTGATGAAATGACTCTGAGATTACCAAAATGTTCCGTTTTGAAAATTTTCATCTTTCAACTAATTTTGACTCTCAGAGGTGGATCATCACTTTTGGAGATAAAATGAGCATCGTTATCGTAATTTTCATGCTTCTAGGGAGCAAAAACTCAAGATTTGGCTTATGGTTAAAAGTGACTTAAAAGGACCCAAATGCTCACTTGGAGGGCTTAAAACGTGTTTATTCACTGCGGGAAGAGATATAAACAACATTTAGAGTAAATTATTGTTCATGCGAGAACGTTCAATTTTTCATGCAAAACGATCGATGACCCGCGACCTGATGAAATGACTCTGAGATTACCAAAATGTTCCGTTTTGAAAATTTTCATCTTTCAACTAATTTTGACTCTCAGAGGTGGATCATCACTTTTGGAGATAAAATGAGCATCGTTATCGTAATTTTCATGCTTCTAGGGAGCAAAAACTCAAGATTTGGCTTATGGTTAAAAGTGACTTAAAAGGACCCAAATGCTCACTTGGAGGGCTTAAAACGTGTTTATTCACTGCAGGAAGAGATATAAACAACATTTAGAGTGAATTAATGTTGATGCGAGAACGTTCAATTTTTCATGCAAAACGATCGATGACCCGCGACCTGATGAAATGACTCTGAGATGACCAAAATGTTCCGTTTTGAAAAAGTTCATCTTTCAACTAATTTTGAATCTCAGAGGTGGATCATCACTTTTGGAGATAAAATGAGCATCTTTATCGTCATTTTCATGCTTCTAGGGAGCCAAAACTCAAGATTTGGCTTATGGTTAAAAGTGACTTAAAAGGACCCAAATGCTCACTTGGAGGGCTTAAAACGTGTTTATTCACTGCGGGAAGAGATATAAACAACATTTAGAGTAAATTATTGTTCATGCGAGAACGTTCAATTTTTCATGCAAAACGATCGATGACCCGCGACCTGATGAAATGACTCTGAGATTACCAAAATGTTCCGTTTTGAAAATTTTCATCTTTCAACTAATTTTGACTCTCAGAGGTGGATCATCACTTTTGGAGATAAAATGAGCATCGTTATCGTAATTTTCATGCTTCTAGGGAGCAAAAACTCAAGATTTGGCTTATGGTTAAAAGTGACTTAAAAGGACCCAAATGCTCACTTGGAGGGCTTAAAACGTGTTTATTCACTGCAGGAAGAGATATAAACAACATTTAGAGTGAATTAATGTTGATGCGAGAACGTTCAATTTTTCATGCAAAACGATCGATGACCCGCGACCTGATGAAATGACTCTGAGATGACCAAAATGTTCCGTTTTGAAAAAGTTCATCTTTCAACTAATTTTGAATCTCAGAGGTGGATCATCACTTTTGGAGATAAAATGAGCATCTTTATCGTCATTTTCATGCTTCTAGGGAGCCAAAACTCAAGATTTGGCTTATGGTTAAAAGTGACTTAAAAGGACCCAAATGCTCACTTCGAGGGCCTAAAACGTGTTTATGCACTGCGGGAAGAGATATAAACAATAGTTAGAGTAAATTAATGTTCATGCGAGAACGTTCATATTTTCATGCAAAACGATCAATGACCCGCGACCTGATGAAATTACTCTGAGATGACCAAAATGGTCCGTTTTGAAAATTTTCATCTTTCAACTAATTTTGACTCTCAGAGGTTGATCATCACTTTTGGAGATAAAATGAGCATCTTTATCGTCATTTTCATGCTTCTAGGGAGCCAAAACTCAAGATTTGGCTTATGGTTAAAAGTGACTTAAAAGGACCCAAATGCTCACTTCGAGGGCTTAAAACGTGTTTATTCACTGCGGGAAGAGATATAAACAATAGTTACAGTGAATTAATGTTCATGCGAGAACGTTCATATTTTCATGCAAAACGATCAATGACCCGCGACCTGATGAAATAACTCTGAGATTACCAAAATGTTCCGTTTTGAAAATTTTCATCTTTCAACTAATTTTGACTCTCAGAGGTGGATTATCACTTTTGGAGATAAAATGAGCATCGTTATCGTCATTTTCATGCTTCTAGGGAGCAAAAACTCAAGATTTGGCTTATGGTTAAAAGTGACTTAAAAGGACCCAAATGCTCACTTGGAGGGCTTAAAACGTGTTTATTCACTGCGGGAAGAGATATAAACAACATTTAGAGTAAATTATTGTTCATGCGAGAACGTTCAATTTTTCATGCAAAACGATCGATGACCCGCGACCTGATGAAATGACTCTGAGATTACCAAAATGTTCCGTTTTGAAAATTTTCATCTTTCAACTAATTTTGACTCTCAGAGGTGGATCATCACTTTTGGAGATAAAATGAGCATCGTTATCGTAATTTTCATGCTTCTAGGGAGCAAAAACTCAAGATTTGGCTTATGGTTAAAAGTGACTTAAAAGGACCCAAATGCTCACTTGGAGGGCTTAAAACGTGTTTATTCACTGCGGGAAGAGATATAAACAACATTTAGAGTAAATTATTGTTCATGCGAGAACGTTCAATTTTTCATGCAAAACGATCGATGACCCGCGACCTGATGAAATGACTCTGAGATTACCAAAATGTTCCGTTTTGAAAATTTTCATCTTTCAACTAATTTTGACTCTCAGAGGTGGATCATCACTTTTGGAGATAAAATGAGCATCGTTATCGTAATTTTCATGCTTCTAGGGAGCAAAAACTCAAGATTTGGCTTATGGTTAAAAGTGACTTAAAAGGACCCAAATGCTCACTTGGAGGGCTTAAAACGTGTTTATTCACTGCAGGAAGAGATATAAACAACATTTAGAGTGAATTAATGTTGATGCGAGAACGTTCAATTTTTCATGCAAAACGATCGATGACCCGCGACCTGATGAAATGACTCTGAGATGACCAAAATGTTCCGTTTTGAAAAAGTTCATCTTTCAACTAATTTTGAATCTCAGAGGTGGATCATCACTTTTGGAGATAAAATGAGCATCTTTATCGTCATTTTCATGCTTCTAGGGAGCCAAAACTCAAGATTTGGCTTATGGTTAAAAGTGACTTAAAAGGACCCAAATGCTCACTTCGAGGGCCTAAAACGTGTTTATGCACTGCGGGAAGAGATATAAACAATAGTTAGAGTGAATTAATGTTCATGCGAGAACGTTCATATTTTCATGCAAAACGATCAATGACCCGCGACCTGATGAAATTACTCTGAGATGACCAAAATGGTCCGTTTTGAAAATTTTCATCTTTCAACTAATTTTGACTCTCAGAGGTTGATCATCACTTTTGGAGATAAAATGAGCATCTTTATCGTCATTTTCATGCTTCTAGGGAGCCAAAACTCAAGATTTGGCTTATGGTTAAAAGTGACTTAAAAGGACCCAAATGCTCACTTCGAGGGCTTAAAACGTGTTTATTCACTGCGGGAAGAGATATAAACAATAGTTACAGTGAATTAATGTTCATGCGAGAACGTTCAATTTTTCATGCAAAACGATCGATGACCCGCGACCTGATGAAATGACTCTGAGATTACCAAAATGTTCCGTTTTGAAAATTTTCATCTTTCAACTAATTTTGACTCTCAGAGGTGGATCATCACTTTTGGAGATAAAATGAGCATCGTTATAGTAATTTTCATGCTTCTAGGGAGCAAAAACTCAAGATTTGGCTTATGGTTAAAAGTGACTTAAAAGGACCCAAATGCTCACTTGGAGGGCTTAAAACGTGTTTATTCACTGCGGGAAGAGATATAAACAACATTTAGAGTAAATTATTGTTCATGCGAGAACGTTCAATTTTTCATGCAAAACGATCGATGACCCGCGACCTGATGAAATTACTCTGAGATGACCAAAATGGTCCGTTTTGAAAATTTTCATCTTTCAACTAATTTTGACTCTCAGAGGTTGATCATCACTTTTGGAGATAAAATGAGCATCTTTATCGTCATTTTCATGCTTCTAGGGAGCCAAAACTCAAGATTTGGCTTATGGTTAAAAGTGACTTAAAAGGACCCAAATGCTCACTTCGAGGGCTTAAAACGTGTTTATTCACTGCGGGAAGAGATATAAACAATAGTTAGAGTGAATTAATGTTCATGCGAGAACGTTCAATTTTTCATGCAAAACGATCGATGACCCGCGACCTGATGAAATGACTCTGAGATTACCAAAATGTTCCGTTTTGAAAATTTTCATCTTTCAACTAATTTTGACTCTCAGAGGTGGATCATCACTTTTGGAGATAAAATGAGCATCGTTATCGTCATTTTCATCCTTCTAGGGAGCCAAAACTCAAGATTTGGCTTATGGTTAAAAGTGACTTAAAAGGACCCAAATGCTCACTTCGAGGGCTTAAAACGTGTTTATTCACTGCAGGAAGAGATATAAACAACATTTAGAGTAAATTATTGTTCATGCGAGAACGTTCAATTTTTCATGCAAAACGATCGATGACCCGCGACCTGATGAAATTGCTCTGAGATGACCAAAATGGTCCGTTTTGAAATTTTTCATCTTTCAACTAATTTTGACTCTCAGAGGTTGATCATCACTTTTGGAGATAAAATGAGCATCGTTATCGTAATTTTCATGCTTCTAGGGAGCCAAAACTCAAGATTTGGCTTATGGTTAAAAGTGACTATAAAGGACCCAAATGCTCACTTCGAGGGCTTAAAACGTGTTTATTTACTGCGGGAAGAGATATAAACAATAGTTAGAGTGAATTAATGTTCATGCGAGAACGTTCAATTTTTCATGCAAAACGATCGATGACCCGCGACTTGATGAAATGACTCTGAGATTACCAAAATGTTCCGTTTTGAAAATTTTCATCTTTCAACTAATTTTGACTCTCAGAGGTGGATCATCACTTTTGGAGATAAAATGAGCATCGTTATCGTCATTTTCATGCTTCTAGGGAGCCAAAACTCAAGATTTGGCTCATGGTTAAAAGTGACTGAAAAGGCCCAAAATGCTCACTTCGAGGGCTTAAAACATGTTTATTCACTGCGGGAAGAGATATAAACAATAGTTAGAGTGAATTAATGTTCATGCGAGAACGTTCAATTTTTCATGCAAAACGATCGATGACCCGCGACCTGATGAAATGACTCTGAGATGACCAAAATGTTCCGTTTTGAAAATTTTCATCTTTCAACTAATTTTGACTCTCAGAGGTGGATCATCACTTTTGGAGATAAAATGAGCATCGTTATAGTCATTTTCATGCTTCTAGGGAGCCAAAACTCAAGATTTGGCTTATGGTTACAAGTGACTTAAAAGGACACAAATGCTCACTTCGAGGGCTTAAAACTTGTTTATTCACTGCAGGAAGAGATATAAACAACATTTAGAGTAAATTATTGTTAATGCGAGAACGTTCAATTTTTCATGCAAAACGATCGATGACCCGCGACCTGATGAAATTACTCTGAGATGACCAAAATGGTCCGTTTTGAAAATTTTCATCTTTCAACTAATTTTGACTCTCAGAGGTTGATCATCACTTTTGGAGATAAAATGAGCATCGTTATCATCATTTTCATGCTTCTAGGGAGCCAAAACTCAAGATTTGGCTTATGGTTAAAAGTGACTTAAAAGGACCCAAATGCTCACTTTAAGGGCTTAAAACGTGTTTATTCACTGCGGAAAGAGATATAAACAATATTTAGAGTGAATTAATGTTCATGCGAGAACGTTCAATTTTCATGCAAAACGATCGATGACCCGCGACCTGATGAAATGACTCTGAGATGACCAAAATGTTCCGTCTTGAAAATTTTCATCTTTCAACTAATTTTGACTCTCAGAGGTGGATCATCACTTTTGGAGATAAAATGAGCATCGTTATCGTCATTTTCATGCTTCTAGGGAGCCAAAACTCAAGATTTGGCTTATGGTTAAAAGTGACTTAAAAGGACCCAAATGCTCACTTCGAGGGCTTAAAGCGTGTTTATTCACTGCGGGAAGAGATATAAACAACATTTAGAGTAAATTATTGTTCATGCGAGAACGTTCAATTTTTCATGCAAAACGATCGATGACCCGCGACCTGATGAAATTGCTCTGAGATGACCAAAATGGTCCGTTTTGAAAATGTTCATCTTTCAACTAATTTTGACTCTCAGAGGTGGATCATCACTTTTGGAGATAAAATGAGCATCGTTATCGTCATTTTCATGCTTCTAGGGAGCCAAAACTCAAGATTTGGCTCATGGTTAAAAGTGACTTAAAAGGCCCAAAATGCTCACTTCGAGGGCTTAAAACGTGTTTATTCACTGCGGGAAGAGATATAAACAATAGTTAGAGTGAATTAATGTTCATGCGAGAACGTTCAATTTTTCATGCAAAACGATCGATGACCCGCGACCTGATGAAATTGCTCTGAGATGACCAAAATGGTCCGTTTTGAAAATTTTCATCTTTCAACTAATTTTGACTCTCAGAGGTGGATCATCACTTTTGGAGATAAAATGAGCATCGTTATCGCCATTTTCATGCTTCTAGGGAGCCAAAACTCAAGATTTGGCTCATGGTTAAAAGTGACTGAAAAGGCCCAAAATGCTCACTTCGAGGGCTTAAAACGTGTTTATTCACTGCGGGAAGAGATATAAACAACATTTAGAGTAAATTATTGTTCATGCGAGAACGTTCAATTTTTCATGCAAAACGATCGATGACCCGCGACCTGATGAAATTGCTCTGAGATGACCAAAATGGTCCGTTTTTAAATTTTTCATCTTTCAACTCATTTTGACTCTCAGAGGTTGATCATCACTTTTGGAGATAAAATGAGCATAGTTATCGTCATTTTCATGCTTCTAGGGAGCCAAAACTCAAGATTTGGCTTATGGTTAAAAGTGACTTAAAAGGACCCAAATGCTCACTTTGAGGGTTTAAAACGTGTTTATTCACTGCGGAAAGAGATATAAACAATATTTAGAGTGAATTAATGTTCATGCGAGAACGTTCAATTTTTCATGCAAAACGATCGATGACCCGCGACCTGATGAAATGACTCTGAGATGACCAAAATGTTCCGTTTTGAAAAAGTTAATCTTTCAACTAATTTTGACTCTCAGAGGTGGATCATCACTTTTGGAGATAAAATGAGCATCGTTATCGTAATTTTCATGCTTCTAGGGAGCCAAAACTCAAGATTTGGCTTATGGTTAAAAGTGACTATAAAGGACCCAAATGCTCACTTCGAGGGCTTAAAACGTGTTTATTCACTGCGGGAAGAGATATAAACAATAGTTAGAGTGAATTAATGTTCATGCGAGAACGTTCAATTTTTCATGCAAAACGATCGATGACCCGCGACCTGATGAAATGACTCTGAGATTACCAAAATGTTCCGTTTTGAAAATTTTCATCTTTCAACTAATTTTGACTCTCAGAGGTGGATCATCACTTTTGGAGATAAAATGAGCATCGTTATCGTCATTTTCATGCTTCTAGGGAGCCAAAACTCAAGATTTGGCTTATGGTTAAAAGTGACTTAAAAGGACCCAAATGCTCACTTTGAGGGCTTAAAACGTGTTTATTCACTGCGGGAAGAGATATAAACAACATTTAGAGTAAATTATTGTTCATGCGAGAACGTTCAATTTTTCATGCAAAACGATCGATGACCCGCGACCTGATGAAATTACTCTGAGATGACCAAAATGGTCCGTTTTGAAAATTTTCATCTTTCAACTAATTTTGACTCTCAGAGGTTGATCATCACTTTTGGAGATAAAATGAGCATCGTTATCGTCATTTTCATGCTTCTAGGGAGCCAAAACTCAAGATTTGGCTTATGGTTAAAAGTGACTTAAAAGGACCCAAATGCTCACTTTGAGGGCTTAAAACGTGTTTATTCACTGCGGAAAGAGATATAAACAATATTTAGAGTGAATTAATGTTCATGCGAGAACGTTCAATTTTTCATGCAAAACGATCGATGACCCGCGACCTGATGAAATGACTCTGAGATGACCAAAATTTTTCGTCTTGAAAATTTTCATCTTTCAACTAATTTTGACTCTCAGAGGTGGATCATCACTTTTGGAGATAAAATGAGCATCGTTATCGTCATTTTCATGCTTCTAGGGAGCCAAAACTCAAGATTTGGCTTATGGTTAAAAGTGACTTAACAGGACCCAAATGCTCACTTCGAGGGCTTAAAACGTGTTTATTCACTGCAGGAAGAGATATAAACAACATTTAGAGTAAATTATTGTTCATGCGAGAACGTTCAAATTTTTCATGCAAAACGATCGATGACCCGCGACCTGATGAAATTGCTCTGAGATGACCAAAATGGTCCGTTTTGAAAATTTTCATCTTTCAACTAATTTTGACTCTCAGAGGTGGATCATCACTTTTGGAGATAAAATGAGCATCGTTATCGCCATTTTCATGCTTCTAGGGAGCCAAAACTCAAGATTTGGCTCATGGTTAAAAGTGACTGAAAAGGCCCAAAATGCTCACTTCGAGGGCTTAAAACGTGTTTATTCACTGCGGGAAGAGATATAAACAATAGTTAGAGTGAATTAATGTTGATGCGAGAACGTTTAATTTTTCATGCAAAACGATCGATGACCCGCGACCTGATGAAATGACTCTGAGATGACCAAAATGTTCCGTTTTGAAAATTTTCATCTTTCAACTAATTTTGAATCTCAGAGGTGGATCATCACTTTTGGAGATAAAATGAGCATCTTTATCGTCATTTTCATGCTTCTAGGGAGCCAAAACTCAAGATTTGGCTTATGGTTAAAAGTGACTTAAAAGGACCCAAATGCTCACTTCGAGGGCTTAAAACGTGTTTATGCACTGCGGGAAGAGATATAAACAATAGTTAGAGTGAATTAATGTTCATGCGAGAACGTTCATATTTTCATGCAAAACGATCAATGACCCGCGACCTGATGAAATAACTCTGAGATTACCAAAATGTTCCGTTTTGAAAATGTTCATCTTTCAACTAATTTTGACTCTCAGAGGTGGATCATCACTTTTGGAGATAAAATGAGCATCGTTATCGTCATTTTCATGCTTCTAGGGAGCAAAAACTCAAGATTTGGCTTATGGTTAAAAGTGACTTAAAAGGACCCAAATGCTCACTTGGAGGGCTTAAAACGTGTTTATTCACTGCGGGAAGAGATATAAACAACATTTAGAGTAAATTATTGTTCATGCGAGAACGTTCAATTTTTCATGCAAAACGATCGATGACCCGCGACCTGATGAAATGACTCTGAGATTACCAAAATGTTCAGTTTTGAAAATTTTCATCTTTCAACTAATTTTGACTCTCAGAGGTGGATCATCACTTTTGGAGATAAAATGAGCATCGTTATCGTAATTTTCATGCTTCTAGGGAGCAAAAACTCAAGATTTGGCTTATGGTTAAAAGTGACTTAAAAGGACCCAAATGCTCACTTGGAGGGCTTAAAACGTGTTTATTCACTGCGGGAAGAGATATAAACAACATTTAGAGTAAATTATTGTTCATGCGAGAACGTTCAATTTTTCATGCAAAACGATCGATGACCCGCGACCTGATGAAATGACTCTGAGATTACCAAAATGTTCCGTTTTGAAAATTTTCATCTTTCAACTAATTTTGACTCTCAGAGGTGGATCATCACTTTTGGAGATAAAATGAGCATCGTTATCGTAATTTTCATGCTTCTAGGGAGCAAAAACTCAAGATTTGGCTTATGGTTAAAAGTGACTTAAAAGGACCCAAATGCTCACTTGGAGGGCTTAAAACGTGTTTATTCACTGCAGGAAGAGATATAAACAACATTTAGAGTGAATTAATGTTGATGCGAGAACGTTCAATTTTTCATGCAAAACGATCGATGACCCGCGACCTGATGAAATGACTCTGAGATGACCAAAATGTTCCGTTTTGAAAAAGTTCATCTTTCAACTAATTTTGAATCTCAGAGGTGGATCATCACTTTTGGAGATAAAATGAGCATCTTTATCGTCATTTTCATGCTTCTAGGGAGCCAAAACTCAAGATTTGGCTTATGGTTAAAAGTGACTTAAAAGGACCCAAATGCTCACTTCGAGGGCCTAAAACGTGTTTATGCACTGCGGGAAGAGATATAAACAATAGTTAGAGTGAATTAATGTTCATGCGAGAACGTTCATATTTTCATGCAAAACGATCAATGACCCGCGACCTGATGAAATGACTCTGAGATTACCAAAATGTTCTGTTTTGAAAATGTTCATCTTTCAACTAATTTTGACTCTCAGAGGTGGATCATCACTTTTGGAGATAAAATGAGCATCGTTATCGTCATTTTCATGCTTCTAGGGAGCAAAAACTCAAGATTTGGCTTATGGTTAAAAGTGACTTAAAAGGACCCAAATGCTCACTTGGAGGGCTTAAAACGTGTTTATTCACTGCGGGAAGAGATATAAACAACATTTAGAGTAAATTATTGTTCATGCGAGAACGTTCAATTTTTCATGCAAAACGATCGATGACCCGCGACCTGATGAAATGACTCTGAGATTACCAAAATGTTCCGTTTTGAAAATTTTCATCTTTCAACTAATTTTGACTCTCAGAGGTGGATCATCACTTTTGGAGATAAAATGAGCATCGTTATCGTAATTTTCATGCTTCTAGGGAGCAAAAACTCAAGATTTGGCTTATGGTTAAAAGTGACTTAAAAGGACCCAAATGCTCACTTCGAGGGCTTAAAACGTGTTTATTCACTGCGGGAAGAGATATAAACAATAGTTACAGTGAATTAATGTTCATGCGAGAACGTTCAATTTTTCATGCAATACGATCGATGACCCGCGACCTGATGAAATGACTCTGAGATTACCAAAATGTTCCGTTTTGAAAATTTTCATCTTTCAACTAATTTTGACTCTCAGAGGTGGATCATCACTATTGGAGATAAAATGAGCATCGTTATCGTCATTTTCATGCTTCTAGGGAGCAAAAACTCAAGATTTGGCTTATGGTTAAAAGTGACTTAAAAGGACCCAAATGCTCACTTGGAGGGCTTAAAACGTGTTTATTCACTGCGGGAAGAGATATAAACAACATTTAGAGTAAATTATTGTTCATGCGAGAACGTTCAATTTTTCATGCAAAACGATCGATGACCCGCGACCTGATGAAATTACTCTGAGATGACCAAAATGGTCCGTTTTGAAAATTTTCATCTTTCAACTAATTTTGACTCTCAGAGGTGGATCATCACTTTTGGAGATAAAATGAGCATCGTTATCGCCATTTTCATGCTTCTAGGGAGCCAAAACTCAAGATTTGGCTCATGGTTAAAAGTGACTGAAAAGGCCCAAAATGCTCACTTCGAGGGCTTAAAACGTGTTTATTCACTGCGGGAAGAGATATAAACAATAGTTAGAGTGAATTAATGTTGATGCGAGAACGTTCAATTTTTCATGCAAAACGATCGATGACCCGCGACCTGATGAAATGACTCTGAGATGACCAAAATGTTCCGTTTTGAAAATGTTCATCTTTCAACTAATTTTGAATCTCAGAGGTGGATCATCACTTTTGGAGATAAAATGAGCATCTTTATCGTCATTTTCATGCTTCTAGGGAGCCAAAACTCAAGATTTGGCTTATGGTTAAAAGTGACTTAAAAGGACCCAAATGCTCACTTCGAGGGCTTCAAACGTGTTTATGCACTTCGGGAAGAGATATAAACAATAGTTAGAGTGAATTAATGTTCATGCGAGAACGTTCATATTTTCATGCAAAACGATCAATGACCCGCGACCTGATGAAATAACTCTGAGATTACCAAAATGTTCCGTTTTGAAAATGTTCATCTTTCAACTAATTTTGACTCTCAGAGGTGGATCATCACTTTTGGAGATAAAATGAGCATCGTTATCGTCATTTTCATGCTTCTAGGGAGCAAAAACTCAAGATTTGGCTTATGGTTAAAAGTGACTTAAAAGGACCCAAATGCTCACTTGGAGGGCTTAAAACGTGTTTATTCACTGCGGGAAGAGATATAAACAACATTTAGAGTAAATTATTGTTCATGCGAGAACGTTCAATTTTTCATGCAAAACGATCGATGACCCGCGACCTGATGAAATGACTCTGAGATTACCAAAATGTTCCGTTTTGAAAATTTTCATCTTTCAACTAATTTTGACTCTCAGAGGTGGATCATCACTTTTGGAGATAAAATGAGCATCGTTATCGTAATTTTCATGCTTCTAGGGAGCAAAAACTCAAGATTTGGCTTATGGTTAAAAGTGACTTAAAAGGACCCAAATGCTCACTTGGAGGGCTTAAAACGTGTTTATTCACTGCGGGAAGAGATATAAACAACATTTAGAGTAAATTATTGTTCATGCGAGAACGTTCAATTGTTCATGCAAAACGATCGATGACCCGCGACCTGATGAAATGACTCTGAGATGACCAAAATGTTCCGTTTTGAAAAAGTTCACCTTTCAACTAATTTTGACTCTCAGAGGTGGATCATCACTTTTGGAGATAAAATGAGCATCTTTATCGTCATTTTCATGCTTCTAGGGAGCCAAAACTCAAGATTTGGCTTATGGTTAAAAGTGACTTAAAAGGACCCAAATGCTCACTTCGAGGGCTTAAAACGTGTTTATTCACTGCGGGAAGAGATATAAACAATAGTTAGAGTGAATTAATGTTCATGCGAGAACGTTCAATTTTTCATGCAAAACGATCGATGACCCGCGACCTGATGAAATGACTCTGAGATTACCAAAATGTTCCGTTTTGAAAATTTTCATCTTTCAACTAATTTTGACTCTCAGAGGTGGATCATCACTTTTGGAGATAAAATGAGCATCTTTATCGTCATTTTCATGCTTCTAGGGAGCCAAAACTCAAGATTTGGCTTATGGTTAAAAGTGACTTAAAAGGACCCAAATGCTCACTTCGAGGGCTTAAAACGTGTTTATTCACTGCGGGAAGAGATATAAACAATAGTTAGAGTGAATTAATGTTCATGCGAGAACGTTCAATTTTTCATGCAAAACGATCGATGACCCGCGACCTGATGAAATGACTCTGAGATTACCAAAATGTTCCGTTTTGAAAATTTTCATCTTTCAACTAATTTTGACTCTCAGAGGTGGATCATCACTTTTGGAGATAAAATGAGCATCGTTATCGTCATTTTCATGCTTCTAGGGAGCAAAAACTCAAGATTTGGCTTATGGTTAAAAGTGACTTAAAAGGACCCAAATGCTCACTCGGAGGGCTTAAAACGTGTTTATTCACTGCGGGAAGAGATATAAACAACATTTAGAGTAAATTATTGTTCATGCGAGAACGTTCAATTTTTCATGCAAAACGATCGATGACCCGCGACCTGATGAAATGACTCTGAGATTACCAAAATGTTCCGTTTTGAAAATTTTCATCTTTCAACTAATTTTGACTCTCAGAGGTGGATCATCACTTTTGGAGATAAAATGAGCATCGTTATCGTAATTTTCATGCTTCTAGGGAGCAAAAACTCAAGATTTGGCTTATGGTTAAAAGTGAATTAAAAGGACCCAAATGCTCACTTGGAGTGCTTAAAACGTGTTTATTCACTGCGGGAAGAGATATAAACAACATTTAGAGTAAATTATTGTTCATGCGAGAACGTTCAATTTTTAATGCAAAACGATCGATGACCCGCGACCTGATGAAATTGCTCTGAGATGACCAAAATGGTCCGTTTTGAAAATTTTCATCTTTCAACTAATTTTGACTCTCAGAGGTGGATCATCACTTTTGGAGATAAAATGAGCATCGTTATCTCCATTTTCATGCTTCTAGGGAGCCAAAACTCAAGATTTGGCTCATGGTTAAAAGTGACTGAAAAGGCCCAAAATGCTCACTTCGAGGGCTTAAAACGTGTTTATTCACTGTGGGAAGAGATATAAACAATAGTTAGAGTGAATTAATGTTCATGCGAGAACGTTCAATTTTTCATGCAAAACGATCGATGACCCGCGACCTGATGAAATGACTCTGAGATGACCAAAATGTTCCGTTTTGAAAAAGTTCATCTTTCAACTAATTTTGACTCTCAGAGGTGGATCATCACTTTTGGAGATAAAATGAGCATCGTTATCGTCATTTTCATGCTTCTAGGGAGCCAAAACTCAAGATTTGGCTTATGGTTAAAAGTGACTTAAAAGGACCCAAATGCTCACTTCGAGGGCTTAAAACGTGTTTATTCACTGCGGGAAGAGATATAAACAATAGTTAGAGTGAATTAATGTTCATGCGAGAACGTTCAATTTTTCATGCAAAACGATCGATGACCCGCGACCTGATGAAATGACTCTGAGATGACCAAAATGTTCCGTTTTGAAAATTTTCATCTTTCAACTAATTTTGACTCTCAGAGGTGGATCATCACTTTTGGAGATAAAATGAGCATCGTTATAGTCATTTTCATGCTTCTAGGGAGCCAAAACTCAAGATTTGGCTTATGGTTAAAAGTGACTTAAAAGGACACAAATGCTCACTTCGAGGGCTTAAAACGTGTTTATTCACTGCAGGAAGAGATATAAACAACATTTAGAGTAAATTATTGTTCATGCGAGAACGTTCAATTTTTCATGCAAAACGATCGATGACCCGCGACCTGATGAAATTGCTCTGAGATGACAAAAATGGTACGTTTTGAAATTTTTCATCTTTCAACTAATTTTGACTCTCAGAGGTTGATCATCACTTTTGGAGATAAAATGAGCATCGTTATCGTCATTTTCATGCTTCTAGGGAGCCAACACTCAAGATTTGGCTTATGGTTAAAAGTGACTTAAAAGGACCCAAATGCTCACTTTGAGGGCTTAAACGTGTTTATTCACTCCGGAAAGAGATATAAACAATATTTAGAGTGAATTAATGTTCATGCGAGAACGTTCAATTTTTCATGCAAAACGATCGATGACCCGCGACCTGATGAAATGACTCTGAGATGACCAAAATGTTCCGTTTTGAAAAAGTTCATCTTTCAACTAATTTTGACTCTCTGAGGTGGATCATCACTTTTGGAGATAAAATGAGCATCGTTATCGTCATTTTCATGCTTCTAGGGAGCCAAAACTCAAGATTTGGCTTATGATTAAAAGTGACTTAAAAGGACCCAAATGCTCACTTCGAGGGCTTAAAACGTGTTTATTCACTGCGGGAAGAGATATAAACAATAGTTAGAGTGAATTAATGTTCATGCGAGAACGTTCAATTTTTCATGCAAAACGATCGATGACCCGCGACCTGATGAAATGACTCTGAGGTTACCAAAATGTTCCGTTTTGAAAATTTTCATCTTTCAACTAATTTTGACTCTCAGAGGTGGATCATCACTTTTGGAGATAAAATGAGCATCGTTATCGTCATTTTCATGCTTCTAGGGAGCCAAAACTCAAGATTTGGCTTATGGTTAAAAGTGACTTAAAAGGACCCAAATGCTCACTTTGAGGGCTTAAAACGTGTTTATTCACTGCGGAAAGAGATATAAACAATATTTAGAGTGAATTACTGTTCATGCGAGAACGTTCAATTTTTCATGCAAAACGATCGATGACCCGCGACCTGATGAAATGACTCTGAGATGACCAAAATGTTCCGTCTTGAAAATTTTCATCTTTCAACTAATTTTGACTCTCAGAGGTGGATCATCACTTTTGGAGATAAAATGAGCATCGTTATCGTCATTTTCATGCTTCTAGGGAGCCAAAACTCAAGATTTGGCTCATGGTTAAAAGTGACTTAAAAGGCCCAAAATGCTCACTTCGAGGGCTTAAAACGTGTTTATTCACTGCCGGAAGAGATATAAACAATAGTTAGAGTGAATTAATGTTCATCCGAGAACGTTCAAATTTTTCATGCAAAACAATCGATGACCCGCGACCTGATGAAATTGCTCTGAGATGACCAAAATGGTCCGTTTTTAAAATGTTCATCTTTCAACTAATTTTGACTCTCAGAGGTGGATCATCACTATTGGAGATAAAATGAGCATCGTTATCGTCATTTTCATGCTTCTAGGGAGCCAAAACTCAAGATTTGGCTTATGGTTAAAAGTGACTTAACAGGACCCAAATGCTCACTTCGAGGGCTTAAAACGTGTTTATTCACTGCAGGAAGAGATATAAACAACATTTAGAGTAAATTATTGTTCATGCGAGAACGTTCAATTTTTCATGCAAAACGATCGATGACCCGCGACCTGATGAAATTGCTCTGAGATGACCAAAATGGTCCGTTTTGAAAATTTTCATCTTTCAACTAATTTTGACTCTCAGAGGTGGATCATCACTTTTGGAGATAAAATGAGCATCGTTATCGCCATTTTCATGCTTCTAGGGAGCCAAAACTCAAGATTTGGCTCATGGTTAAAAGTGACTGAAAAGGCCCAAAATGCTCACTTCGAGGGCTTAAAACGTGTTTATTCACTGCGGGAAGAGATATAAACAATAGTTAGAGTGAATTAATGTTCATGCGAGAACGTTCAATTTTTCATGCAAAACGATTGATGACCCGCGACCTGATGAAATGACTCTGAGATGACCAAAATGTTCCGTTTTGAAAATTTTCATCTTTCAACTAATTTTGACTCTCAGAGGTTGATCATCACTTTTGGAGATAAAATGAGCATCGTTATCGTCATTTTCATGCTTCTAGGGAGCCAAAACTCAAGATTTGGCTTATGGTTAAAAGTGACTTAAAAGGACCCAAATGCTCACTTTGAGGGCTTAAACGTGTTTATTCACTGCGGAAAGAGATATAAACAATATTTAGAGTGAATTAATGTTCATGCGAGAACGTTCAATTTTTCATGCAAAACGATCGATGACCCGCGACCTGATGAAATGACTCTGAGATGACCAAAATGTTTCGTCTTGAAAATGTTCATCTTTCAACTAATTTTGACTCTCAGAGGTGGATCATCACTTTTGGAGATAAAATGAGCATCGTTATCGTCATTTTCATGCTTCTAGGGAGCCAAAACTCAAGATTTGGCTTATGGTTAAAAGTGACTTAACAGGACCCAAATGCTCACTTCGAGGGCTTAAAACGTGTTTATTCATTGCAGGAAGAGATATAAACAACATTTAGAGTAAATTATTGTTCATGCGAGAACGTTCAATTTTTCATGCAAAACGATCGATGACCCGCGACCTGATGAAATTGCTCTGAGATGACCAAAATGGTCCGTTTTGAAAATTTTCATCTTTCAACTAATTTTGACTCTCAGAGGTGGATCATCACTTTTGGAGATAAAATGAGCATCGTTATCGCCATTTTCATGCTTCTAGGGAGCCAAAACTCAAGATTTGGCTCATGGTTAAAAGTGACTGAAAAGGCCCAAAATGCTCACTTCGAGGGCTTAAAACGTGTTTATTCACTGCGGGAAGAGATATAAACAATAGTTAGAGTGAATTAATGTTCATGCGAGAACGTTCAATTTTTCATGCAAAACGATCGATGACCCGCGACCTGATGAAATGACTCTGAGATGACCAAAATGTTCCGTTTTGAAAATTTTCATCTTTCAACTAATTTTGACTCTCAGAGGTGGATCATCACTTTTGGAGATAAAATGAGCATCGTTATAGTCATTTTCATGCTTCTAGGGAGCCAAAACTCAAGATTTGGCTTATGGTTAAAAGTGACTTAAAAGGACACAAATGCTCACTTCGAGGGCTTAAAACGTGTTTATTCACTGCAGGAAGAGATATAAACAACATTTAGAGTAAATTATTGTTCATGCGAGAACGTTCAATTTTTCATGCAAAACGATCGATGACCCGCGACCTGATGAAATTGCTCTGAGATGACCAAAATGGTCCGTTTTGAATTTTTTTATCTTTCAACTAATTTTGACTCTCAGAGGTTGATCATCACTTTTGGAGATAAAATGAGCATCGTTATCGTCATTTTCATGCTTCTAGGGAGCCAAAACTCAAGATTTGGCTTATGGTTAAAAGTGACTTAAAAGGACCCAAATGCTCACTTTGAGGGCTTAAAACGTGTTTATTCACTGCGGAAAGAGATATAAACAATATTTAGAGTGAATTAATGTTCATGCGAGAACGTTCAATTTTTCATGCAAAACGATCGATGACCCGCGACCTGATGAAATGACTCTGAGATGACCAAAATGTTCAGTTTTGAAAAAGTTCATCTTTCAACTAATTTTGACTCTCAGAGGTGGATCATCACTTTTGGAGATAAAATGAGCATCTTTATCGTCATTTTCATGCTTCTAGGGAGCCAAAACTCAAGATTTGGCTTATGGTTAAAAGTGACTTAAAAGGACCCAAATGCTCACTTCGAGGGCTTAAAACGTGTTTATTCACTGCGGGAAGAGATATAAACAATAGTTAGAGTGAATTAATGTTCATGCGAGAACGTTCAATTTTTCATGCAAAACGATCGATGACCCGCGACCTGATGAAATGACTCTGAGATGACCAAAATGTTCAGTTTTGAAAATTTTCATCTTTCAACTAATTTTGACTCTCAGAGGTGGATCATCACTTTTGGAGATAAAATGAGCATCGTTATAGTCATTTTCATGCTTCTAGGGAGCCAAAACTCAAGATTTGGCTTATGGTTAAAAGTGACTTAAAAGGACACAAATGCTCACTTCGAGGGCTTAAAACGTGTTTATTCACTGCAGGAAGAGATATAAACAACATTTAGAGTAAATTATTGTTCATGCGAGAACGTTCAATTTTTCATGCAAAACGATCGATGACCCGCGACCTGATGAAATTGCTCTGAGATGACCAAAATGGTACGTTTTGAAATTTTTCATCTTTCAACTAATTTTGACTCTCAGAGGTTGATCATCACTTTTGGAGATAAAATGAGCATCGTTATCGTCATTTTCATGCTTCTAGGGAGCCAAAACTCAAGATTTGGCTTATGGTTAAAAGTGACTTAAAAGGACCCAAATGCTCACTTCGAGGGCTTAAAACGTGTTTATTCACTGCGGGAAGAGATATAAACAATAGTTAGAGTGAATTAATGTTCATGCGAGAACGTTCAATTTTTCATGCAAAACAATCGATGACCCGCGACCTGATGAAATTGCTCTGAGATGACCAAAATGGTCCGTTTTGAAAATGTTCATCTTTCAACTAATTTTGACTCTCAGAAGTGGATCATCACTATTGGAGATAAAATGAGCATCGTTATCGTCATTTTCATGCTTCTAGGGAGCCAAAACTCAAGATTTGGCTTATGGTTAAAAGTGACTTAACAGGACCCAAATGCTCACTTCGAGGGCTTAAAACGTGTTTATTCACTGCAGGAAGAGATATAAACAACATTTACAGTAAATTATTGTTCATGCGAGAACGTTCAATTTTTCATGCAAAACGATCGATGACCCGCGACCTGATGAAATTGCTCTGAGATGACCAAAATGGTCCGTTTTGAAATTTTTCATCTTTCAACTAATTTTGACTCTCAGAGGTTGATCATCACTTTTGGAGATAAAATGAGCATCGTTATCGTCATTTTCATGCTTCTAGGGAGCCAAAACTCAAGATTTGGCTTATGGTTAAAAGTGACTTAAAAGGACCCAAATGCTCACTTTGAGGGCTTAAAACGTGTTTATTCACTGCGGAAAGAGATATAAACAATATTTAGAGTGAATTAATGTTCATGCGAGAACGTTCAATTTTTCATGCAAAACGATCGATGACCCGCGACCTGATGAAATGACTCTGAGATGACCAAAATGTTCCGTTTTGAAAAAGTTCATCTTTCAACTAATTTTGACTCTCAGAGGTGGATCATCACTTTTGGAGATAAAATGAGCATCGTTATCATAATTTTCATGCTTCTAGGGAGCCAAAACTCAAGATTTGGCTTATGGTTAAAAGTGACTATAAAGGACCCAAATGCTCACTTCGAGGGCTTAAAACGTGTTTATTCACTGCGGGAAGAGATATAAACAATAGTTAGAGTGAATTAATGTTCATGCGAGAACGTTCAATTTTTCATGCAAAACGATCGATGACCCGCGACCTGATGAAATGACTCTGAGATTACCAAAATGTTCCGTTTTGAAAATTTTCATCTTTCAACTAATTTTGACTCTCAGAGGTGGATCATCACTTTTGGAGATAAAATGAGCATCGTTATCGTCATTTTCATGCTTCTAGGGAGCCAAAACTCAAGATTTGGCTTATGGTTAAAAGTGACTTTAAAGGACCCAAATGCTCACTTGGAGGGCTTAAAACGTGTTTATTCACTGCGGGAAGAGATATAAACAACATTTAGAGTAAATTATTGTTCATGCGAGAACGTTCAATTTTTCATGCAAAACGATCGATGACCCGCGACCTGATGAAATGACTCTGAGATTACCAAAATGTTCCGTTTTGAAAATTTTCATCTTTCAACTAATTTTGACTCTCAGAGGTTGATCATCACTTTTGGAGATAAAATGAGCATCGTTATCGTCATTTTCATGCTTCTAGGGAGCCAAAACTCAAGATTTGGCTTATGGTTAAAAGTGACTTAAAAGGACCCAAATGCTCACTTTGAGGGCTTAAAACGTGTTTATTCACTGCGGAAAGAGATATAAACAATATTTAGAGTGAATTAATGTTCATGCGAGAACGTTCAATTTTTCATGCAAAACGATCGATGACCTGCGACCTGATGAAATGACTCTGAGATGACCAAAATGTTCCGTTTTGAAAAAGTTCATCTTTCAACTAATTTTGACTCTCAGAGGTGGATCATCACTTTTGGAGATAAAATGAGCATCGTTATCGTCATTTTCATGCTTCCAGGGAGCCAAAACTCAAGATTTGGCTTATGGTTAAAAGTGACTTAAAAGGACCCAAATGCTCACTTCGAGGGCTTAAAACGTGTTTATTCACTGCGGGAAGAGATATAAACAATAGTTAGAGTGAATTAATGTTCATGCGAGAACGTTCAATTTTTCATGCAAAACGATCGATGACCCGCGACCTGATGAAATGACTCTGAGATGACCAAAATGTTCCGTTTTGAAAATTTTCATCTTTCAACTAATTTTGACTCTCAGAGGTGGATCATCACTTTTGGAGATAAAATGAGCATCGTTATAGTCATTTTCATGCTTCTAGGGAGCCAAAACTCAAGATTTGGCTTATGGTTAAAAGTGACTTAAAAGGACACAAATGCTCACTTCGAGGGCTTAAAACGTGTTTATTCACTGCAGGAAGAGATATAAACAACATTTAGAGTAAATTATTGTTCATGCGAGAACGTTCAATTTTTCATGCAAAACGATCGATGACCCGCGACCTGATGAAATTGCTCTGAGATGACCAAAATGGTCCGTTTTGAAATTTTTCATCTTTCAACTAATTTTGACTCTCAGAGGTTGATCATCACTTTTGGAGATAAAATGAGCATCGTTATCGTCATTTTCATGCTTCTAGGGAGCCAAAACTCAAGATTTGGCTTATGGTTAAAAGTGACTTAAAAGGACCCAAATGCTCACTTTGAGGGCTTAAAACGTGTTTATTCACTGCGGAAAGAGATATAAACAATATTTAGAGTGAATTAATGTTCATGCGAGAACGTTCAATTTTTCATGCAAAACGATCGATGACCCGCGACCTGATGAAATGACTCTGAGATGACCAAAATGTTCCGTTTTGAAAAAGTTCATCTTTCAACTAATTTTGACTCTCAGAGGTGGATCATCACTTTTGGAGATAAAATGAGCATCGTTATCATAATTTTCATGCTTCTAGGGAGCCAAAACTCAAGATTTGGCTTCTGGTTAAAAGTGACTATAAAGGACCCAAATGCTCACTTCGAGGGCTTAAAACGTGTTTATTCACTGCGGGAAGAGATATAAACAATAGTTAGAGTGAATTAATGTTCATGCGAGAACGTTCAATTTTTCATGCAAAACGATCGATGACCCGCGACCTGATGAAATGACTCTGAGATTACCAAAATGTTCCGTTTTGAAAATTTTCATCTTTCAACTAATTTTGACTCTCAGAGGTGGATCATCACTTTTGGAGATAAAATGAGCATCGTTATCGTCATTTTCATGCTTCTAGGGAGCCAAAACTCAAGATTTGGCTTATGGTTAAAAGTGACTTAAAAGGACCCAAATGCTCACTTGGAGGGCTTAAAACGTGTTTATTCACTGCGGGAAGAGATATAAACAACATTTAGAGTAAATTATTGTTCATGCGAGAACGTTCAATTTTTCATGCAAAACGATCGATGACCCGCGACCTGATGAAATTACTCTGAGATTACCAAAATGGTCCGTTTTGAAAATTTTCATCTTTCAACTAATTTTGACTCTCAGAGGTTGATCATCACTTTTGGAGATAAAATGAGCATCGTTATCGTCATTTTCATGCTTCTAGTGAGCCAAAACTCAAGATTTGGCTTATGGTTAAAAGTGACTTAAAAGGACCCAAATGCTCACTTTGAGGGCTTAAAACGTGTTTATTCACTGCGGAAAGAGATATAAACAATATTTAGAGTGAATTAATGTTCATGCGAGAACGTTCAATTTTTCATGCAAAACGATCGATGACCCGCGACCTGATGAAATGACTCTGAGATGACCAAAATGTTCCGTTTTGAAAAAGTTCATCTTTCAACTAATTTTGACTCTCAGAGGTGGATCATCACTTTTGGAGATAAAATGAGCATCGTTATCATCATTTTCATGCTTCTAGGGAGCCAAAACTCAAGATTTGGCTTATGGTTAAAAGTGACTTAAAAGGACCCAAATGCTCACTTCGAGGGCTTAAAACGTGTTTATTCACTGCGGGAAGAGATATAAACAATAGTTAGAGTGAATTAATGTTCATGCGAGAACGTTCAATTTTTCATGCAAAACGATCGATGACCCGCGACCTGATGAAATGACTCTGAGATGACCAAAATGTTCCATTTTGAAAATTTTCATCTTTCAACTAATTTTGACTCTCAGAGGTGGATCATCACTTTTGGAGATAAAATGAGCATCGTTATAGTCATTTTCATGCTTCTAGGGAGCCAAAACTCAAGATTTGGCTTATGGTTAAAAGTGACTTAAAAGGACACAAATGCTCACTTCGAGGGCTTAAAACGTGTTTATTCACTGCAGAAAGAGATATAAACAACATTTAGAGTAAATTATTGTTCATGCGAGAACGTTCAATTTTTCATGCAAAACGATCGATGACCCGCGACCTGATGAAATTGCTCTGAGATGACCAAAATGGTACGTTTTGAAATTTTTCATCTTTCAACTAATTTTGACTCTCAGAGGTTGATCATCACTTTTGGAGATAAAATGAGCATCGTTATCGTCATTTTCATGCTTCTAGGGAGCCAACACTCAAGATTTGGCTTATGGTTAAAAGTGACTTAAAAGGACCCAAATGCTCACTTTGAGGGCTTAAACGTGTTTATTCACTCCGGAAAGAGATATAAACAATATTTAGAGTGAATTAATGTTCATGCGAGAACGTTCAATTTTTCATGCAAAACGATCGATGACCCGCGACCTGATGAAATGAATCTGAGATGACCAAAATGTTCCGTTTTGAAAAAGTTCATCTTTCAACTAATTTTGACTCTCTGAGGTGGATCATCACTTTTGGAGATAAAATGAGCATCGTTATCGTCATTTTCATGCTTCTAGGGAGCCAAAACTCAAGATTTGGCTTATGGTTAAAAGTGACTTAAAAGGACCCAAATGCTCACTTTGAGGGCTGAAAACGTGTTTATTCACTGCGGGAAGAGATATAAACAATAGTTAGAGTGAATTAATGTTCATGGGAGAACGTTCAATTTTTCATGCAAAACGATCGATGACCCGCGACCTGATGAAATGACTCTGAGGTTACCAAAATGTTCCGTTTTGAAAATTTTCATCTTTCAACTAATTTTGACTCTCAGAGGTGGATCATCACTTTTGGAGATAAAATGAGCATCGTTATCGTCATTTTCATGCTTCTAGGGAGCCAAAACTCAAGATTTGGCTCATGGTTAAAAGTGACTGAAAAGGCCCAAAATGCTCACTTCGAGGGCTTAAAACGTGTTTATTCACTGCGGGAAGAGATATAAACAATAGTTAGAGTGAATTAATGTTCATGCGAGAACGTTCAATTTTTCATGCAAAACGATTGATGACCCGCGACCTGATGAAATGACTCTGAGATGACCAAAATGTTCCGTTTTGAAAATTTTCATCTTTCAACTAATTTTGACTCTCAGAGGTGGATCATCACTTTTGGAGATAAAATGAGCATCGTTATAGTCATTTTCATGCTTCTAGGGAGCCAAAACTCAAGATTTGGCTTATGGTTAAAAGTGACTTAAAAGGACACAAATGCTCACTTCGAGGGCTTAAAACGTGTTTATTCACTGCAGGAAGAGATATAAACAAAATTTAGAGTAAATTATTGTTCATGCGAGAACGTTCAATTTTTCATGCAAAACGATCGATGACCCGCGACCTGATGAAATTGCTCTGAGATGACCAAAATGGTCCGTTTTGAAATTTTTCATCTTTCAACTAATTTTGACTCTCACAGGTTGATCATCACTTTTGGAGATAAAATGAGCATCTTTATCGTCATTTTCATGCTTCTAGGGAGCCAAAACTCAAGATTTGGCTTATGGTTAAAAGTGACTTAAAAGGACCCAAATGCTCACTTCGAGGGCGTAAAACGTGTTTATTCACTGCGGGAAGAGATATAAACAACATTTAGAGTAAATTATTGTTCATGCGAGAACGTTCAATTTTTCATGCAAAACGATCGATGACCCGCGACCTGATGAAATTGCTCTGAGATGACCAAAATGGTCCGTTTTGAAATTTTTTATCTTTCAACTAATTTTGACTCTCAGAGGTTGATCATCACTTTTGGAGATAAAATGAGCATCGTTATCGTCATTTTCATGCTTCTAGGGAGCCAAAACTCAAGATTTGGCTTATGGTTAAAAGTGACTTAAAAGGACCCAAATGCTCACTTTGAGGGCTTAAAACGTGTTTATTCACTGCGGAAAGAGATATAAACAATATTTAGAGTGAATTAATGTTCATGCGAGAACGTTCAATTTTTCATGCAAAACGATCGATGACCCGCGACCTGATGAAATGACTCTGAGATGACCAAAATGTTCCGTTTTGAAAAAGTTCATCTTTCAACTAATTTTGACTCTCAGAGGTGGATCATCACTTTTGGAGATAAAATGAGCATCGTTATCGTAATTTTCATGCTTCTAGGGAGCCAAAACTCAAGATTTGGCTTATGGTTAAAAGTGACTTAAAAGTACCCAAATGCTCACTTTGAGGGCTTAAAACGTGTTTATTCACTGCGGAAAGAGATATAAACAATATTTAGAGTGAATTAATGTTCATGCGAGAACGTTCAATTTTTCATGCAAAACGATCGATGACCCGCGACCTGATGAAATGACTCTGAGATGACCAAAATGTTCCGTTTTGAAAAAGTTCATCTTTCAACTAATTTTGACTCTCAGAGGTGGATCATCACTTTTGGAGATAAAATGAGCATCGTTATCGTAATTTTCATGCTTCTAGGGAGCCAAAACTCAAGATTTGGCTTATGGTTAAAAGTGACTTAAAAGGACCCAAATGCTCACTTTGAGGGCTTAAAACGTGTTTATTCACTGCGGAAAGAGATATAAACAATATTTAGAGTGAATTAATGTTCATGCGAGAACGTTCAATTTTTCATGCAAAACGATCGATGACCCGCGACCTGATGAAATGACTCTGAGATGACCAAAATGTTCCGTTTTGAAAAAGTTCATCTTTCAACTAATTTTGACTCTCAGAGGTGGATCATCACTTTTGGAGATAAAATGAGCATCGTTATCATCATTTTCATGCTTCTAGGGAGCCAAAACTCAAGATTTGGCTTATGGTTAAAAGTGACTTAAAAGGACCCAAATGCTCACTTCGAGGGCTTAAAACGTGTTTATTCACTGCGGGAAGAGATATAAACAATAGTTAGAGTGAATTAATGTTCATGCGAGAACGTTCAATTTTTCATGCAAAACGATCGATGACCCGCGACCTGATGAAATGACTCTGAGATGACCAAAATGTTCCATTTTGAAAATTTTCATCTTTCAACTAATTTTGACTCTCAGAGGTGGATCATCACTTTTGGAGATAAAATGAGCATCGTTATAGTCATTTTCATGCTTCTAGGGAGCCAAAACTCAAGATTTGGCTTATGGTTAAAAGTGACTTAAAAGGACACAAATGCTCACTTCGAGGGCTTAAAACGTGTTTATTCACTGCAGAAAGAGATATAAACAACATTTAGAGTAAATTATTGTTCATGCGAGAACGTTCAATTTTTCATGCAAAACGATCGATGACCCGCGACCTGATGAAATTGCTCTGAGATGACCAAAATGGTACGTTTTGAAATTTTTCATCTTTCAACTAATTTTGACTCTCAGAGGTTGATCATCACTTTTGGAGATAAAATGAGCATCGTTATCGTCATTTTCATGCTTCTAGGGAGCCAACACTCAAGATTTGGCTTATGGTTAAAAGTGACTTAAAAGGACCCAAATGCTCACTTTGAGGGCTTAAACGTGTTTATTCACTCCGGAAAGAGATATAAACAATATTTAGAGTGAATTAATGTTCATGCGAGAACGTTCAATTTTTCATGCAAAACGATCGATGACCCGCGACCTGATGAAATGAATCTGAGATGACCAAAATGTTCCGTTTTGAAAAAGTTCATCTTTCAACTAATTTTGACTCTCTGAGGTGGATCATCACTTTTGGAGATAAAATGAGCATCGTTATCGTCATTTTCATGCTTCTAGGGAGCCAAAACTCAAGATTTGGCTTATGGTTAAAAGTGACTTAAAAGGACCCAAATGCTCACTTTGAGGGCTGAAAACGTGTTTATTCACTGCGGGAAGAGATATAAACAATAGTTAGAGTGAATTAATGTTCATGGGAGAACGTTCAATTTTTCATGCAAAACGATCGATGACCCGCGACCTGATGAAATGACTCTGAGGTTACCAAAATGTTCCGTTTTGAAAATTTTCATCTTTCAACTAATTTTGACTCTCAGAGGTGGATCATCACTTTTGGAGATAAAATGAGCATCGTTATCGTCATTTTCATGCTTCTAGGGAGCCAAAACTCAAGATTTGGCTCATGGTTAAAAGTGACTGAAAAGGCCCAAAATGCTCACTTCGAGGGCTTAAAACGTGTTTATTCACTGCGGGAAGAGATATAAACAATAGTTAGAGTGAATTAATGTTCATGCGAGAACGTTCAATTTTTCATGCAAAACGATTGATGACCCGCGACCTGATGAAATGACTCTGAGATGACCAAAATGTTCCGTTTTGAAAATTTTCATCTTTCAACTAATTTTGACTCTCAGAGGTGGATCATCACTTTTGGAGATAAAATGAGCATCGTTATAGTCATTTTCATGCTTCTAGGGAGCCAAAACTCAAGATTTGGCTTATGGTTAAAAGTGACTTAAAAGGACACAAATGCTCACTTCGAGGGCTTAAAACGTGTTTATTCACTGCAGGAAGAGATATAAACAAAATTTAGAGTAAATTATTGTTCATGCGAGAACGTTCAATTTTTCATGCAAAACGATCGATGACCCGCGACCTGATGAAATTGCTCTGAGATGACCAAAATGGTCCGTTTTGAAATTTTTCATCTTTCAACTAATTTTGACTCTCACAGGTTGATCATCACTTTTGGAGATAAAATGAGCATCTTTATCGTCATTTTCATGCTTCTAGGGAGCCAAAACTCAAGATTTGGCTTATGGTTAAAAGTGACTTAAAAGGACCCAAATGATCACTTCGAGGGCGTAAAACGTGTTTATTCACTGCGGGAAGAGATATAAACAACATTTAGAGTAAATTATTGTTCATGCGAGAACGTTCAATTTTTCATGCAAAACGATCGATGACCCGCGACCTGATGAAATTGCTCTGAGATGACCAAAATGGTCCGTTTTGAAATTTTTTATCTTTCAACTAATTTTGACTCTCAGAGGTTGATCATCACTTTTGGAGATAAAATGAGCATCGTTATCGTCATTTTCATGCTTCTAGGGAGCCAAAACTCAAGATTTGGCTTATGGTTAAAAGTGACTTAAAAGGACCCAAATGCTCACTTTGAGGGCTTAAAACGTGTTTATTCACTGCGGAAAGAGATATAAACAATATTTAGAGTGAATTAATGTTCATGCGAGAACGTTCAATTTTTCATGCAAAACGATCGATGACCCGCGACCTGATGAAATGACTCTGAGATGACCAAAATGTTCCGTTTTGAAAAAGTTCATCTTTCAACTAATTTTGACTCTCAGAGGTGGATCATCACTTTTGGAGATAAAATGAGCATCGTTATCGTAATTTTCATGCTTCTAGGGAGCCAAAACTCAAGATTTGGCTTATGGTTAAAAGTTACTTAAAAGTACCCAAATGCTCACTTTGAGGGCTTAAAACGTGTTTATTCACTGCGGAAAGAGATATAAACAATATTTAGAGTGAATTAATGTTCATGCGAGAACGTTCAATTTTTCATGCAAAACGATCGATGACCCGCGACCTGATGAAATGACTCTGAGATGACCAAAATGTTCCGTTTTGAAAAAGTTCATCTTTCAACTAATTTTGACTCTCAGAGGTGGATCATCACTTTTGGAGATAAAATGAGCATCGTTATCGTAATTTTCATGCTTCTAGGGAGCCAAAACTCAAGATTTGGCTTATGGTTAAAAGTGACTTAAAAGGACCCAAATGCTCACTTCGAGGGCTTAAAACGTGTTTATTCACTGCGGGAAGAGATATAAACAAAAGTTAGAGTGAATTAATGTTCATGCGAGAACGTTCAATTTTTCATGCAAAACGATCGATGACCCGCGACCTGATGAAATGACTCTGAGATGACCAAAATGTTCCGTTTTGAAAATGTTCATCTTTCAACTAATTTTGACTCTCAGAGGTGGATCATCACTTTTGGAGATAAAATGAGCATCGTTATCGTCATTTTCATGCTTCTAGGGAGCCAAAACTCAAGATTTGGCTTATGGTTAAAAGTGACTTAAAAGGACCCAAATGCTCACTTCGAGGGCTTAAAACGTGTTTATTCACTGCGGGAAGAGATATAAACAAAAGTTAGAGTGAATTAATGTTCATGCGAGAACGTTCAATTTTTCATGCAAAACGATCGATGACCCGCGACCTGATGAAATGACTCTGAGATGACCAAAATGTTCCGTTTTGAAAATTTTCATCTTTCAACTAATTTTGACTCTCAGAGGTGGATCATCACTTTTGGAGATAAAATGAGCATCGTTATAGTCATTTTCATGCTTCTAGGGAGCCAAAACTCAAGATTTGGCTTATGGTTAAAAGTGACTTAAAAGGACACAAATGCTCACTTCGAGGGCTTAAAACGTGTTTATTCACTGCAGGAAGAGATATAAACAACATTTAGAGTAAATTATTGTTCATGCGAGAACGTTCAATTTTTCATGCAAAACGATCGATGACCCGCGACCTGATGAAATTGCTCTGAGATGACCAAAATGGTACGTTTTGAAATTTTTCATCTTTCAACTAATTTTGACTCTCAGAGGTTGATCATCACTTTTGGAGATAAAATGAGCATCGTTATCGTCATTTTCATGCTTCTAGGGAGCCAAAACTCAAGATTTGGCTTATGGTTAAAAGTGACTTAAAAGGACCCAAATGCTCACTTTGAGGGCTTAAAACGTGTTTATTCACTCCGGAAAGAGATATAAACAATATTTAGAGTGAATTAATGTTCATGCGAGAACGTTCAATTTTTCATGCAAAACGATCGATGACCCGCGACCTGATGAAATGACTCTGAGATGACCAAAATGTTCCGTTTTGAAAAAGTTCATCTTTCAACTAATTTTGACTCTCTGAGGTGGATCATCACTTTTGGAGATAAAATGAGCATCGTTATCGTCATTTTCATGCTTCTAGGGAGCCAAAACTCAAGATTTGGCTTATGGTTAAAAGTGACTTAAAAGGACCCAAATGCTCACTTCGAGGGCTTAAAACGTGTTTATTCACTGCGGGAAGAGATATAAACAATAGTTAGAGTGAATTATTGTTCATGCGAGAACGTTCAATTTTTCATGCAAAACGATCGATGACCCGCGACCTGATGAAATGACTCTGAGGTTACCAAAATGTTCCGTTTTGAAAATTTTCATCTTTCAACTAATTTTGACTCTCAGAGGTGGATCATCACTTTTGGAGATAAAATGAGCATCGTTATCGTCATTTTCATGCTTCTAGGGAGCCAAAACTCAAGATTTGGCTTATGGTTAAAAGTGACTTAAAAGGACCCAAATGCTCACTTGGAGGGCTTAAAACGTGTTTATTCACTGCGGGAAGAGATATAAACAACATTTAGAGTAAATTATTGTTCATGCGAGAACGTTCAATTTTTCATGCAAAACGATCGATGACCCGCGACCTGATGAAATTACTCTGAGATTACCAAAATGGTCCGTTTTGAAAATTTTCATCTTTCAACTAATTTTGACTCTCAGAGGTTGATCATCACTTTTGGAGATAAAATGAGCATCGTTATCGTCATTTTCATGCTTCTAGGGAGCCAAAACTCAAGATTTGGCTTATGGTTAAAAGTGACTTAAAAGGACCCAAATGCTCACTTTGAGGGCTTAAAACGTGTTTATTCACTGGGGAAAGAGATATAAACAATATTTAGAGTGAATTAATGTTCATGCGAGAACGTTCAATTTTTCATGCAAAACGATCGATGACCCGCGACCTGATGAAATGACTCTGAGATGACCAAAATGTTCAGTTTTGAAAAAGTTCATCTTTCAACTAATTTTGACTCTCAGAGGTGGATCATCACTTTTGGAGATAAAATGAGCATCGTTATCGTCATTTTCATGCTTCTAGGGAGCCAAAACTCAAGATTTGGCTTATGGTTAAAAGTGACTTAAAAGGACCCAAATGCTCACTTCGAGGGCTTAAAACGTGTTTATTCACTGCGGGAAGAGATATAAACAATAGTTAGAGTGAATTAATGTTCATGCGAGAACGTTCAATTTTTCATGCAAAACGATCGATGACCCGCGACCTGATGAAATGACTCTGAGATGACCAAAATGTTCCGTTTTGAAAATTTTCATCTTTCAACTAATTTTGACTCTCAGAGGTGGATCATCACTTTTGGAGATAAAATGAGCATCGTTATAGTCATTTTCATGCTTCTAGGGAGCCAAAACTCAAGATTTGGCTTATGGTTAAAAGTGACTTAAAAGGACACAAATGCTCACTTCGAGGGCTTAAAACGTGTTTATTCACTGCAGGAAGAGATATAAACAACATTTAGAGTAAATTATTGTTCATGCGAGAACGTTCAATTTTTCATGCAAAACGATCGATGACCCGCGACCTGATGAAATTGCTCTGAGATGACCAAAATGGTACGTTTTGAAATTTTTCATCTTTCAACTAATTTTGACTCTCAGAGGTTGATCATCACTTTTGGAGATAAAATGAGCATCGTTATCGTCATTTTCATGCTTCTAGGGAGCCAAAACTCAAGATTTGGCTTATGGTTAAAAGTGACTTAAAAGGACCCAAATGCTCACTTTGAGGGCTTAAAACGTGTTTATTCACTCCGGAAAGAGATATAAACAATATTTAGAGTGAATTAATGTTCATGCGAGAACGTTCAATTTTTCATGCAAAACGATCGATGACCCGCGACCTGATGAAATGACTCTGAGATGACCAAAATGTTCCGTTTTGAAAAAGTTCATCTTTCAACTAATTTTGACTCTCTGAGGTGGATCATCACTTTTGGATATAAAATGAGCATCGTTATCGTCATTTTCATGCTTCTAGGGAGCCAAAACTCAAGATTTGGCTTATGGTTAAAAGTGACTTAAAAGGACCCAAATGCTCACTTCGAGGGCTTAAAACGTGTTTATTCACTGCGGGAAGAGATATAAACAATAGTTAGAGTGAATTAATGTTCATGCGAGAACGTTCAATTTTTCATGCAAAACGATCGATGACCCGCGACCTGATGAAATGACTCTGAGGTTACCAAAATGTTCCGTTTTGAAAATTTTCATCTTTCAACTAATTTTGACTCTCAGAGGTGGATCATCACTTTTGGAGATAAAATGAGCATCGTTATCGTCATTTTCATGCTTCTAGGGAGCCAAAACTCAAGATTTGGCTTATGGTTAAAAGTGACTTAAAAGGACCCAAATGCTCACTTGGAGGGCTTAAAACGTGTTTATTCACTGCGGGAAGAGATATAAACAACATTTAGAGTAAATTATTGTTCATGCGAGAACGTTCAATTTTTCATGCAAAACGATCGATGACCCGCGACATGATGAAATTACTCTGAGATTACCAAAATGGTCCGTTTTGAAAATTTTCATCTTTCAACTAATTTTGACTCTCAGAGGTTGATCATCACTTTTGGAGATAAAATGAGCATCGTTATCGTCATTTTCATGCTTCTAGGGAGCCAAAACTCAAGATTTGGCTTATGGTTAAAAGTGACTTAAAAGGACCCAAATGCTCACTTTGAGGGCTTAAAACGTGTTTATTCACTGCGGAAAGAGATATAAACAATATTTAGAGTGAATTACTGTTCATGCGAGAACGTTCAATTTTTCATGCAAAACGATCGATGACCCGCGACCTGATGAAATTACTCTGAGATGACCAAAATGTTCCGTCTTGAAAATTTTCATCTTTCAACTAATTTTGACTCTCAGAGGTGGATCATCACTTTTGGAGATAAAATGAGCATCGTTATCGTCATTTTCATGCTTCTAGGGAGCCAAAACTCAAGATTTGGCTTATGGTTAAAAGTGACTTAAAAGGACCCAAATGCTCACTTTGAGGGCTTAAAACGTGTTTATTCACTCCGGAAAGAGATATAAACAATATTTAGAGTGAATTAATGTTCATGCGAGAACGTTCAATTTTTCATGCAAAACGATCGATGACCCGCGACCTGATGAAATGACTCTGAGATTACCAAAATGTTCCGTTTTGAAAAAGTTCATCTTTCAACTAATTTTGACTCTCTGAGGTGGATCATCACTTTTGGAGATAAAATGAGCATCGTTATCGTCATTTTCATGCTTCTAGGGAGCCAAAACTCAAGATTTGGCTTATGGTTAAAAGTGACTTAAAAGGACCCAAATGCTCACTTCGAGGGCTTAAAACGTGTTTATTCACTGCGGGAAGAGATATAAACAATAGTTAGAGTGAATTAATGTTCATGCGAGAACGTTCAATTTTTCATGCAAAACGATCGATGACCCGCGACCTGATGAAATGACTCTGAGGTTACCAAAATGTTCCGTTTTGAAAATTTTCATCTTTCAACTAATTTTGACTCTCAGAGGTGGATCATCACTTTTGGAGATAAAATGAGCATCGTTATCGTCATTTTCATGCTTCTAGGGAGCCAAAACTCAAGATTTGGCTTATGGTTAAAAGTGACTTAAAAGGACCCAAATGCTCACTTGGAGGGCTTAAAACGTGTTTATTCACTGCGGGAAGAGATATAAACAACATTTAGAGTAAATTATTGTTCATGCGAGAACGTTCAATTTTTCATGCAAAACGATCGATGACCCGCGACATGATGAAATTACTCTGAGATTACCAAAATGGTCCGTTTTGAAAATTTTCATCTTTCAACTAATTTTGACTCTCAGAGGTTGATCATCACTTTTGGAGATAAAATGAGCATCGTTATCGTCATTTTCATGCTTCTAGGGAGCCAAAACTCAAGATTTGGCTTATGGTTAAAAGTGACTTAAAAGGACCCAAATGCTCACTTTGAGGGCTTAAAACGTGTTTATTCACTGCGGAAAGAGATATAAACAATATTTAGAGTGAATTACTGTTCATGCGAGAACGTTCAATTTTTCATGCAAAACGATCGATGACCCGCGACCTGATGAAATGACTCTGAGATGACCAAAATGTTCCGTCTTGAAAATTTTCATCTTTCAACTAATTTTGACTCTCAGAGGTGGATCATCACTTTTGGAGATAAAATGAGCATCGTTATCGTCATTTTCATGCTTCTAGGGAGCCAAAACTCAAGATTTGGCTCATGGTTAAAAGTGACTTAAAAGGCCCAAAATGCTCACTTCGAGGGCTTAAAACGTGTTTATTCACTGCCGGAAGAGATATAAACAATAGTTAGAGTGAATTAATGTTCATGCGAGAACGTTCAATTTTTCATGCAAAACAATCGATGACCCGCGACCTGATGAAATTGCTCTGAGATGACCAAAATGGTCCGTTTTGAAAATGTTCATCTTTCAACTAATTTTGACTCTCAGAGGTGGATCATCACTATTGGAGATAAAATGAGCATCGTTATCGTCATTTTCATGCTTCTAGGGAGACAAAACTCAAGATTTGGCTTATGGTTAAAAGTGACTTAACAGGACCCAAATGCTCACTTCGAGGGCTTAAAACGTGTTTATTCACTGCAGGAAGAGATATAAACAACATTTAGAGTAAATTATTGTTCATGCGAGAACGTTCAATTTTTCATGCAAAACGATCGATGACCCGCGACCTGATGAAATGACTCTGAGATGACCAAAATGTTCCGTTTTGAAAAAGTTCATCTTTCAACTAATTTTGACTCTCAGAGGTGGATCATCACTTTTGGAGATAAAATGAGCATCGTTATCGTCATTTTCATGCTTCTAGGGAGCCAAAACTCAAGATTTGGCTCATGGTTAAAAGTGACGGAAAAGGCCCAAAATGCTCACTTCGAGGGCTTAAAACGTGTTTATTCACTGCGGGAAGAGATATAAACAATAGTTAGAGTGAATTAATGTTCATGCGAGAACGTTCAATTTTTCATGCAAAACGATCGATGACCCGCGACCTGATGAAATGACTCTGAGATGACCAAAATGTTCCGTTTTGAAAATTTTCATCTTTCAACTAATTTTGACTCTCAGAGGTGGATCATCACTTTTGGAGATAAAATGAGCATCGTTATAGTCATTTTCATGCTTCTAGGGAGCCAAAACTCAAGATTTGGCTTATGGTTAAAAGTGACTTAAAAGGACCCAAATGCTCACTTTGAGGGCTTAAAACGTGTTTATTCACTGCGGAAAGAGATATAAACAATATTTAGAGTGAATTAATGTTCATGCGAGAACGTTGAATTTTTCATGCAAAACGATCGATGACCCCGTGACCTGATGAAATTGCTCTGAGATGACCAAAATGGTCCGTTTTGAAAATGTTCATCTTTCAACTAATTTTGACTCTCAGAGGTGGATCATCACTATTGGAGATAAAATGAGCATCGTTATCGTCATTTTCATGCTTCTAGGGAGCCAAAACTCAAGATTTGGCTTATGGTTAAAAGTGACTTAAAAGGACCCAAATGCTCACTTTGAGGGCTTAAAACGTGTTTATTCACTGCGGAAAGAGATATAAACAATATTTAGAGTGAATTAATGTTCATGCGAGAACGTTCAATTTTTCATGCAAAACGATCGATGACCCGCGACCTAATGAAATTGCTCTGAGATGACAAAAATGGTCCGTTTTGAAAAAGTTCATCTTTCAACTAATTTTGACTCTCAGAGATGGATCATCACTTTTGGAGATAAAATGAGCATCGTTATCGCCATTTTCCTGCTTCTAGGGAGCCAAAACTCAAGATTTGGCTCATGGTTAAAAGTGACGGAAAAGGCCCAAAATGCTCACTTCGAGGGCTTAAAACGTGTTTATTCACTGCGGGAAGAGATATAAACAACATTTAAAGTAAATTATTGTTCATGCGGGAAGGTTCAATTTTTCATGCAAAACGATCGATGACCCCGCGACCTGATGAAATTGCTCTGAGATGACCAAAATGGTCCGTTTTGAAAATTTTCATCTTTCAACTAATTTTGACTCTCAGAGGTTGATAATCACTTTTGGAGATAAAATGAGCATCGTTATCGTCATTTTCATGCTTCTAGGGAGCCAAAACTCAAGATTTGGCTCATGGTTAAAAGTGACTTAAAAGGCCCAAAATGCTCACTTCGAGGGCTTAAAACGTGTTTATTCACTGCCGGAAGAGATAAAAACAATAGTTAGAGTGAATTAATGTTCATGCGAGAACGTTCAATTTTTCATGCAAAACAATCGATGACCCGCGACCTGATGAAATTGCTCTGAGATGACCAAAATGGTCCGTTTTGAAAATTTTCATCTTTCAACTAATTTTGACTCTCAGAGGTTGATCATCACTTTTGGAGATAAAATGAGCATCGGTATCGTCATTTTCATGCTTCTAGGGAGCCAAAACTCAAGATTTGGCTTATGGTTAAAAGTGACTTAAAAGGACCCAAATGCTCACTTTGAGGGCTTAAAACGTGTTTATTCACTGCGGAAAGAGATATAAACAATATTTAGAGTGAATTAATGTTCATGCGAGAACGTTCAATTTTTCATGCAAAACGATCGATGACCCGCGACCTGATGAAATGACTCTGAGATGACCAAAATGTTCCGTTTTGAAAAAGTTCATCTTTCAACTAATTTTGACTCTCAGAGGTGGATCATCACTTTTGGAGATAAAATTAGCATCGTTATCGTCATTTTCATGCTTCTAGGGAGCCAAAACTCAAGATTTGGCTTATGGTTAAAAGTGACTTAAAAGGACCCAAATGCTCACTTCGAGGGCTTAAAACGTGTTTATTCACTGCGGGAAGAGATATAAACAATAGTTAGAGTGAATTAATGTTCATGCGAGAACGTTCAATTTTTCATGCAAAACGATCGATGACCCGCGACCTGATGAAATGACTCTGAGATGACCAAAATGTTCCGTTTTGAAAATTTTCATCTTTCAACTAATTTTGACTCTCAGAGGTGGATCATCACTTTTGGAGATAAAATGAGCATCGTTATCGTCATTTTCATGCTTCTAGGGAGCCAAAACTCAAGATTTGGCTTATGGTTAAAAGTGACTTAAAAGGACCCAAATGCTCACTTGGAGGGCTTAAAACGTGTTTATTCACTGCGGGAAGAGATATAAACAACATTTAGAGTAAATTATTGTTCATGCGAGAACGTTCAATTTTTCATGCAAAACGATCGATGACCCGCGACATGATGAAATTACTCTGAGATTACCAAAATGGTCCGTTTTGAAAATTTTCATCTTTCAACTAATTTTGACTCTCAGAGGTTGATCATCACTTTTGGAGATAAAATGAGCATCGTTATCGTCATTTTCATGCTTCTAGGGAGCCAAAACTCAAGATTTGGCTTATGGTTAAAAGTGACTTAAAAGGACCCAAATGCTCACTTTGAGGGCTTAAAACGTGTTTATTCACTGCGGAAAGAGATATAAACAATATTTAGAGTGAATTACTGTTCATGCGAGAACGTTCAATTTTTCATGCAAAACGATCGATGACCCGCGACCTGATGAAATGACTCTGAGATGACCAAAATGTTCCGTCTTGAAAATTTTCATCTTTCAACTAATTTTGACTCTCAGAGGTGGATCATCACTTTTGGAGATAAAATGAGCATCGTTATCGTCATTTTCATGCTTCTAGGGAGCCAAAACTCAAGATTTGGCTCATGGTTAAAAGTGACTTAAAAGGCCCAAAATGCTCACTTCGAGGGCTTAAAACGTGTTTATTCACTGCCGGAAGAGATATAAACAATAGTTAGAGTGAATTAATGTTCATGCGAGAACGTTCAATTTTTCATGCAAAACAATCGATGACCCGCGACCTGATGAAATTGCTCTGAGATGACCAAAATGGTCCGTTTTGAAAATGTTCATCTTTCAACTAATTTTGACTCTCAGAGGTGGATCATCACTATTGGAGATAAAATGAGCATCGTTATCGTCATTTTCATGCTTCTAGGGAGACAAAACTCAAGATTTGGCTTATGGTTAAAAGTGACTTAACAGGACCCAAATGCTCACTTCGAGGGCTTAAAACGTGTTTATTCACTGCAGGAAGAGATATAAACAACATTTAGAGTAAATTATTGTTCATGCGAGAACGTTCAATTTTTCATGCAAAACGATCGATGACCCGCGACCTGATGAAATGACTCTGAGATGACCAAAATGTTCCGTTTTGAAAAAGTTCATCTTTCAACTAATTTTGACTCTCAGAGGTGGATCATCACTTTTGGAGATAAAATGAGCATCGTTATCGTCATTTTCATGCTTCTAGGGAGCCAAAACTCAAGATTTGGCTCATGGTTAAAAGTGACGGAAAAGGCCCAAAATGCTCACTTCGAGGGCTTAAAACGTGTTTATTCACTGCGGGAAGAGATATAAACAATAGTTAGAGTGAATTAATGTTCATGCGAGAACGTTCAATTTTTCATGCAAAACGATCGATGACCCGCGACCTGATGAAATGACTCTGAGATGACCAAAATGTTCCGTTTTGAAAATTTTCATCTTTCAACTAATTTTGACTCTCAGAGGTGGATCATCACTTTTGGAGATAAAATGAGCATCGTTATAGTCATTTTCATGCTTCTAGGGAGCCAAAACTCAAGATTTGGCTTATGGTTAAAAGTGACTTAAAAGGACCCAAATGCTCACTTTGAGGGCTTAAAACGTGTTTATTCACTGCGGAAAGAGATATAAACAATATTTAGAGTGAATTAATGTTCATGCGAGAACGTTGAATTTTTCATGCAAAACGATCGATGACCCCGTGACCTGATGAAATTGCTCTGAGATGACCAAAATGGTCCGTTTTGAAAATGTTCATCTTTCAACTAATTTTGACTCTCAGAGGTGGATCATCACTATTGGAGATAAAATGAGCATCGTTATCGTCATTTTCATGCTTCTAGGGAGCCAAAACTCAAGATTTGGCTTATGGTTAAAAGTGACTTAAAAGGACCCAAATGCTCACTTTGAGGGCTTAAAACGTGTTTATTCACTGCGGAAAGAGATATAAACAATATTTAGAGTGAATTAATGTTCATGCGAGAACGTTCAATTTTTCATGCAAAACGATCGATGACCCGCGACCTAATGAAATTGCTCTGAGATGACAAAAATGGTCCGTTTTGAAAAAGTTCATCTTTCAACTAATTTTGACTCTCAGAGATGGATCATCACTTTTGGAGATAAAATGAGCATCGTTATCGCCATTTTCCTGCTTCTAGGGAGCCAAAACTCAAGATTTGGCTCATGGTTAAAAGTGACGGAAAAGGCCCAAAATGCTCACTTCGAGGGCTTAAAACGTGTTTATTCACTGCGGGAAGAGATATAAACAACATTTAAAGTAAATTATTGTTCATGCGGGAAGGTTCAATTTTTCATGCAAAACGATCGATGACCCCGCGACCTGATGAAATTGCTCTGAGATGACCAAAATGGTCCGTTTTGAAAATTTTCATCTTTCAACTAATTTTGACTCTCAGAGGTTGATAATCACTTTTGGAGATAAAATGAGCATCGTTATCGTCATTTTCATGCTTCTAGGGAGCCAAAACTCAAGATTTGGCTCATGGTTAAAAGTGACTTAAAAGGCCCAAAATGCTCACTTCGAGGGCTTAAAACGTGTTTATTCACTGCCGGAAGAGATAAAAACAATAGTTAGAGTGAATTAATGTTCATGCGAGAACGTTCAATTTTTCATGCAAAACAATCGATGACCCGCGACCTGATGAAATTGCTCTGAGATGACCAAAATGGTCCGTTTTGAAAATTTTCATCTTTCAACTAATTTTGACTCTCAGAGGTTGATCATCACTTTTGGAGATAAAATGAGCATCGGTATCGTCATTTTCATGCTTCTAGGGAGCCAAAACTCAAGATTTGGCTTATGGTTAAAAGTGACTTAAAAGGACCCAAATGCTCACTTTGAGGGCTTAAAACGTGTTTATTCACTGCGGAAAGAGATATAAACAATATTTAGAGTGAATTAATGTTCATGCGAGAACGTTCAATTTTTCATGCAAAACGATCGATGACCCGCGACCTGATGAAATGACTCTGAGATGACCAAAATGTTCCGTTTTGAAAAAGTTCATCTTTCAACTAATTTTGACTCTCAGAGGTGGATCATCACTTTTGGAGATAAAATTAGCATCGTTATCGTCATTTTCATGCTTCTAGGGAGCCAAAACTCAAGATTTGGCTTATGGTTAAAAGTGACTTAAAAGGACCCAAATGCTCACTTCGAGGGCTTAAAACGTGTTTATTCACTGCGGGAAGAGATATAAACAATAGTTAGAGTGAATTAATGTTCATGCGAGAACGTTCAATTTTTCATGCAAAACGATCGATGACCCGCGACCTGATGAAATGACTCTGAGATGACCAAAATGTTCCGTTTTGAAAATTTTCATCTTTCAACTAATTTTGACTCTCAGAGGTGGATCATCACTTTTGGAGATAAAATGAGCATCGTTATCGTCATTTTCATGCTTCTAGGGAGCCAAAACTCAAGATTTGGCTTATGGTTAAAAGTGACTTAAAAGGACCCAAATGCTCACTTGGAGGGCTTAAAACGTGTTTATTCACTGCGGGAAGAGATATAAACAACATTTAGAGTAAATTATTGTTCATGCGAGAACGCTCAATTTTTCATGCAAAACGATCGATGACCCGCGACCTGATGAAATTACTCTGAGATGACCAAAATGGTCTGTTTTGAAAATTTTCATCTTTCAACTAATTTTGACTCTCAGAGGTTGATCATCACTTTTGGAGATAAAATGAGCATCGTTATCGTCATTTTCATGCTTCTAGGGAGCCAAAACTCAAGATTTGGCTTATGGTTAAAAGTGACTTAAAAGGACCCAAATGCTCACTTTGAGGGCTTAAAACGTGTTTATTCACTGCGGAAAGAGATATAAACAATATTTAGAGTGAATTAATGTTCATGCGAGAACGTTCAATTTTTCATGCAAAACGATCGATGACCCGCGACCTGATGAAATTGCTCTGAGATGACCAAAATGTTACGTTTTGAAAATGTTCATCTTTCAACTAATTTTGACTCTCAGAGGTGGATCATCACTTTTGGAGATAAAATGAGCATCGTTATCGTCATTTTCATGCTTCTAGAGAGCCAAAACTCAAGATTTGGCTCATGGTTAAAAGTGACTTAAAAGGCCCAAAATGCTCACTTCGAGGGCTTAAAACATGTTTATTCACTGCAGGAAGAGATATAAACAATAGTTAGAGTGAATTAATGTTCATGCGAGAACGTTCAATTTTTCATGCAAAACGATCGATGACCCGCGACCTGATGAAATGACTCTGAGATGACCAAAATGTTCCGTTTTGAAAATTTTCATCTTTCAACTAATTTTGACTCTCAGAGGTGGATCATCACTTTTGGAGATAAAATGAGCATCGTTATCGTCATTTTCATGCTTCTAGGGAGCCAAAACTCAAGATTTGGCTTATGGTTAAAAGTGACTTAAAAGGACCCAAATGCTCACTTCGAGGGCTTAAAGCGTGTTTATTCACTGCGGGAAGAGATATAAACAACATTTAGAGTAAATTATTGTTCATGCGAGAACGTTCAATTTTTCATTCAAAACGATCGATGACCCGCGACCTGATGAAATTGCTCTGAGATGACCAAAATGGTCCGTTTTGAAAATGTTCATCTTTCAACTAATTTTGACTCTCAGAGGTGGATCATCACTATTGGAGATATAATGAGCATCGTTATCGTCATTTTCATGCTTCTAGGGAGCCAAAACTCAAGATTTGGCTTATGGTTAAAAGTGACTTAAAAGGACCCAAATGCTCACTTTGAGGGCTTAAAACGTGTTTATTCACTGCGGAAAGAGATATAAACAATATTTAGAGTGAATTAATGTTCATGCGAGAACGTTCAATTTTTCATGCAAAACGATCGATGACCCGCGACCTGATGAAATTGCTCTGAGATGACCAAAATGGTCCGTTTTGAAAAAGTTCATCTTTCAACTAATTTTGACTCTCAGAGGTGGATCATCACTTTTGGAGATAAAATGAGCATCGTTATCGCCTTTTTCATGCTTCTAGGGAGCCAAAACTCAAGATTTGGCTCATGGTTAAAAGTGACTGAAAAGGCCCAAAATGCTCACTTCGAGGGCTTAAAACGTGTTTATTCACTGCGGGAAGAGATATAAACAATAGTTAGAGTGAATTAATGTTCATGCGAGAACGTTCAATTTTTCATGCAAAACAATCGATGACCTGCGACCTGATGAAATTGCTCTGAGATGACCAAAATGGTCCGTTTTGAAAATGTGCATCTTTCAACTAATTTTGACTCTCAGAAGTGGATCATCACTATTGGAGATAAAATGAGCATCGTTATCGTCATTTTCATGCTTCTAGCGAGCCAAAACTCAAGATTTGGCTTATGGTTAAAAGTGACTTAACAGGACCCAAATGCTCACTTCGAGGGCTTAAAACGTGTTTATTCACTGCAGGAAGAGATATAAACAACATTTAGAGTAAATTATTGTTCATGCGAGAACGTTCAATTTTTCATGCAAAACGATCGATGACCCGCGACCTGATGAAATGACTCTGAGATGACCAAAATGTTCCGTTTTGAAAATTTTCATCTTTCAACTAATTTTGACTCTCAGAGGTGGATCATCACTTTTGGAGATAAAATGAGCATCGTTATAGTCATTTTCATGCTTCTAGGGAGCCAAAACTCAAGATTTGGCTTATGGTTAAAAGTGACTTAAAAGGACACAAATGCTCACTTCGAGGGCTTAAAACGTGTTTATTCACTGCAGGAAGAGATATAAACAACATTTAGAGTAAATTATTGTTCATGCGAGAACGTTCAATTTTTCATGCAAAACGATCGATGACCCGCGACCTGATGAAATTGCTCTGAGATGACCAAAATGGTACGTTTTGAAATTTTTCATCTTTCAACTAATTTTGACTCTCAGAGGTTGATCATCACTTTTGGAGATAAAATGAGCATCGTTATCGTCATTTTCATGCTTCTAGGGAGCCAAAACTCAAGATTTGGCTTATGGTTAAAAGTGACTTAAAAGGACCCAAATGCTCACTTTGAGGGCTTAAAACGGGTTTATTCACTCCGGAAAGAGATATAAACAATATTTAGAGTGAATTAATGTTCATGCGAGAACGTTCAATTTTTCATGCAAAACGATCGATGACCCGCGACCTGATGAAATGACTCTGAGATGACCAAAATGTTCCGTTTTGAAAAAGTTCATCTTTCAACTAATTTTGACTCTCTGAGGTGGATCATCACTTTTGGAGATAAAATGAGCATCGTTATCGTCATTTTCATGCTTCTAGGGAGCCAAAACTCAAGATTTGGCTTATGGTTAAAAGTGACTTAAAAGGACCCAAATGCTCACTTCGAGGGCTTAAAACGTGTTTATTCACTGCGGGAAGAGATATAAACAATAGTTAGAGTGAATTAATGTTCATGCGAGAACGTTCAATTTTTCATGCAAAACGATCGATGACCCGCGACCTGATGAAATGACTCTGAGGTTACCAAAATGTTCCGTTTTGAAAATTTTCATCTTTCAACTAATTTTGACTCTCAGAGGTGGATCATCACTTTTGGAGATAAAATGAGCATCGTTATCGTCATTTTCATGCTTCTAGGGAGCCAAAACTCAAGATTTGGCTTATGGTTAAAAGTGACTTAAAAGGACCCAAATGCTCACTTGGAGGGCTTAAAACGTGTTTATTCACTGCGGGAAGAGATATAAACAACATTTAGAGTAAATTATTGTTCATGCGAGAACGTTCAATTTTTCATGCAAAACGATCGATGACCCGCGACCTGATGAAATTACTCTGAGATTACCAAAATGGTCCGTTTTGAAAATTTTCATCTTTCAACTAATTTTGACTCTCAGAGGTTGATCATCACTTTTGGAGATAAAATGAGCATCGTTATCGTCATTTTCATGCTTCTAGGGAGCCAAAACTCAAGATTTGGCTTATGGTTAAAAGTGACTTAAAAGGACCCAAATGCTCACTTTGAGGGCTTAAAACGTGTTTATTCACTGCGGAAAGAGATATAAACAATATTTAGAGTGAATTACTGTTCATGCGAGAACGTTCAATTTTTCATGCAAAACGATCGATGACCCGCGACCTGATGAAATGACTCTGAGATGACCAAAATGTTCCGTCTTGAAAATTTTCATCTTTCAACTAATTTTGACTCTCAGAGGTGGATCATCACTTTTGGAGATAAAATGAGCATCGTTATCGTCATTTTCATGCTTCTAGGGAGCCAAAACTCAAGATTTGGCTCATGGTTAAAAGTGACTTAAAAGGCCCAAAATGCTCACTTCGAGGGCTTAAAACGTGTTTATTCACTGCCGGAAGAGATATAAACAATAGTTAGAGTGAATTAATGTTCATGCGAGAACGTTCAATTTTTCATGCAAAACAATCGATGACCCGCGACCTGATGAAATTGCTCTGAGATGACCAAAATGGTCCGTTTTGAAAATGTTCATCTTTCAACTAATTTTGACTCTCAGAGGTGGATCATCACTATTGGAGATAAAATGAGCATCGTTATCGTCATTTTCATGCTTCTAGGGAGACAAAACTCAAGATTTGGCTTATGGTTAAAAGTGACTTAACAGGACCCAAATGCTCACTTCGAGGGCTTAAAACGTGTTTATTCACTGCAGGAAGAGATATAAACAACATTTAGAGTAAATTATTGTTCATGCGAGAACGTTCAATTTTTCATGCAAAACGATCGATGACCCGCGACCTGATGAAATGACTCTGAGATGACCAAAATGTTCCGTTTTGAAAAAGTTCATCTTTCAACTAATTTTGACTCTCAGAGGTGGATCATCACTTTTGGAGATAAAATGAGCATCGTTATCGTCATTTTCATGCTTCTAGGGAGCCAAAACTCAAGATTTGGCTCATGGTTAAAAGTGACGGAAAAGGCCCAAAATGCTCACTTCGAGGGCTTAAAACGTGTTTATTCACTGCGGGAAGAGATATAAACAATAGTTAGAGTGAATTAATGTTCATGCGAGAACGTTCAATTTTTCATGCAAAACGATCGATGACCCGCGACCTGATGAAATGACTCTGAGATGACCAAAATGTTCCGTTTTGAAAATTTTCATCTTTCAACTAATTTTGACTCTCAGAGGTGGATCATCACTTTTGGAGATAAAATGAGCATCGTTATAGTCATTTTCATGCTTCTAGGGAGCCAAAACTCAAGATTTGGCTTATGGTTAAAAGTGACTTAAAAGGACCCAAATGCTCACTTTGAGGGCTTAAAACGTGTTTATTCACTGCGGCAAGAGATATAAACAATATTTAGAGTGAATTAATGTTCATGCGAGAACGTTGAATTTTTCATGCAAAACGATCGATGACCCCGTGACCTGATGAAATTGCTCTGAGATGACCAAAATGGTCCGTTTTGAAAATGTTCATCTTTCAACTAATTTTGACTCTCAGAGGTGGATCATCACTATTGGAGATAAAATGAGCATCGTTATCGTCATTTTCATGCTTCTAGGGAGCCAAAACTCAAGATTTGGCTCATGGTTAAAAGTGACGGAAAAGGCCCAAAATGCTCACTTCGAGGGCTTAAAACGTGTTTATTCACTGCGGGAAGAGATATAAACAACATTTAAAGTAAATTATTGTTCATGCGAGAACGTTCAATTTTTCATGCAAAACGATCGATGACCCGCGACCTGATGAAATTGCTCTGAGATGACCAAAATGGTCCGTTTTGAAAATTTTCATCTTTCAACTAATTTTGACTCTCAGAGGTTGATAATCACTTTTGGAGATAAAATGAGCATCGTTATCGTCATTTTCATGCTTCTAGGGAGCCAAAACTCAAGATTTGGCTCATGGTTAAAAGTGACTTAAAAGGCCCAAAATGCTCACTTCGAGGGCTTAAAACGTGTTTATTCACTGCCGGAAGAGATAAAAACAATAGTTAGAGTGAATTAATGTTCATGCGAGAACGTTCAATTTTTCATGCAAAACAATCGATGACCCGCGACCTGATGAAATTGCTCTGAGATGACCAAAATGGTCCGTTTTGAAAATTTTCATCTTTCAACTAATTTTGACTCTCAGAGGTGGATCATCACTATTGGAGATAAAATGAGCATCGTTATCGTCATTTTCATGCTTCTAGGGAGCCAAAACTCAAGATTTGGCTTATGGTTAAAAGTGACTTAAAAGGACCCAAATGCTCACTTTGAGGGCTTAAAACGTGTTTATTCACTGCGGAAAGAGATATAAACAATATTTAGAGTGAATTAATGTTCATGCGAGAACGTTCAATTTTTCATGCAAAACGATCGATGACCCGCGACCTAATGAAATTGCTCTGAGATGACAAAAATGGTCCGTTTTGAAAAAGTTCATCTTTCAACTAATTTTGACTCTCAGAGGTGGATCGTCACTTTTGGAGATAAAATGAGCATCGTTATCGCCATTTTCCTGCTTCTAGGGAGCCAAAACTCAAGATTTGGCTCATGGTTAAAAGTGACGGAAAAGGCCCAAAATGCTCACTTCGAGGGCTTAAAACGTGTTTATTCACTGCGGGAAGAGATATAAACAACATTTAAAGTAAATTATTGTTCATGCGAGAACGTTCAATTTTTCATGCAAAACGATCGATGACCCGCGACCTGATGAAATTGCTCTGAGATGACCAAAATGGTCCGTTTTGAAAATTTTCATCTTTCAACTAATTTTGACTCTCAGAGGTTGATAATCACTTTTGGAGATAAAATGAGCATCGTTATCGTCATTTTCATGCTTCTAGGGAGCCAAAACTCAAGATTTGGCTCATGGTTAAAAGTGACTTAAAAGGCCCAAAATGCTCACTTCGAGGGCTTAAAACGTGTTTATTCACTGCCGGAAGAGATAAAAACAATAGTTAGAGTGAATTAATGTTCATGCGAGAACGTTCAATTTTTCATGCAAAACAATCGATGACCCGCGACCTGATGAAATTGCTCTGAGATGACCAAAATGGTCCGTTTTGAAAATTTTCATCTTTCAACTAATTTTGACTCTCAGAGGTGGATCATCACTATTGGAGATAAAATGAGCATCGTTATCGTCATTTTCATGCTTCTAGGGAGCCAAAACTCAAGATTTGGCTTATGGTTAAAAGTGACTTAAAAGGACCCAAATGCTCACTTTGAGGGCTTAAAACGTGTTTATTCACTGCGGAAAGAGATATAAACAATATTTAGAGTGAATTAATGTTCATGCGAGAACGTTCAATTTTTCATGCAAAACGATCGATGACCCGCGACCTGATGAAATTGCTTTGAGATGACAAAAATGGTCCGTTTTGAAAAAGTTCATCTTTCAACTAATTTTGACTCTCAGAGGTGGATCGTCACTTTTGGAGATAAAATGAGCATCGTTATCGCCATTTTCCTGCTTCTAGGGAGCCAAAACTCAAGATTTGGCTCATGGTTAAAAGTGACGGAAAAGGCCCAAAATGCTCACTTCGAGGGCTTAAAACGTGTTTATTCACTGCGGGAAGAGATATAAACAACATTTAGAGTAAATTATTGTTCATGCGAGAACGTTCAATTTTTCATGCAAAACGATCGATGACCCGCGACCTGATGAAATTGCTCTGAGATGACCAAAATGGTCCGTTTTGAAAATTTTCATCTTTCAACTAATTTTGACTCTCAGAGGTTGATCATCACTTTTGGAGATAAAATGAGCATCGTTATCGTCATTTTCATGCTTCTAGGGAGCCAAAACTCAAGATTTGGCTTATGGTTAAAAGTGACTTAAAAGGACCCAAATGCTCACTTTGAGGGCTTAAAACGTGTTTATTCACTGCGGAAAGAGATATAAACAATATTTAGAGTGAATTAATGTTCATGCGAGAACGTTCAATTTTTCATGCAAAACGATCGATGACCCGCGACCTGATGAAATGACTCTGAGATGACCAAAATGTTCCGTTTTGAAAAAGTTCATCTTTCAACTAATTTTGACTCTCAGAGGTGGATCATCACTTTTGGAGATAAAATTAGCATCGTTATCGTCATTTTCATGCTTCTAGGGAGCCAAAACTCAAGATTTGGCTTATGGTTAAAAGTGACTTAAAAGGACCCAAATGCTCACTTCGAGGGCTTAAAACGTGTTTATTCACTGCGGGAAGAGATATAAACAATAGTTAGAGTGAATTAATGTTCATGCGAGAACGTTCAATTTTTCATGCAAAACGATCGATGACCCGCGACCTGATGAAATGACTCTGAGATGACCAAAATGTTCCGTTTTGAAAATTTTCATCTTTCAACTAATTTTGACTCTCAGAGGTGGATCATCACTTTTGGAGATAAAATGAGCATCGTTATCGTCATTTTCATGCTTCTAGGGAGCCAAATCTCAAGATTTGGCTTATGGTTAAAAGTGACTTAAAAGGACCCAAATGCTCACTTGGAGGGCTTAAAACGTGTTTATTCACTGCGGGAAGAGATATAAACAACATTTAGAGTAAATTATTGTTCATGCGAGAACGTTCAATTTTTCATGCAAAACGATCGATGACCCGCGACCTGATGAAATTACTCTGAGATTACCAAAATGGTCCGTTTTGAAAATTTTCATCTTTCAACTAATTTTGACTCTCAGAGGTTGATCATCACTTTTGGAGATAAAATGAGCATCGTTATCGTTATTTTCATGCTTCTAGGGAGCCAAAACTCAAGATTTGGCTTATGGTTAAAAGTGACTTAAAAGGATCCAAATGCTCACTTTGAGGGCTTAAAACATGTTTATTCACTGCGGAAAGAGATATAAACAATATTTAGAGTGAATTAATGTTCATGCGAGAACGTTCAATTTTTCATGCAAAACGATCGATGACCCGCGACCTGATGAAATGACTCTGAGATGACCAAAATGTTCCGTTTTGAAAAAGTTCATCTTTTAACTAATTTTGACTCTCAGAGGTGGATCATCACTTTTGGAGATAAAATGAGCATCGTTATCGTCATTTTCATGCTTCTAGGGAGCCAAAACTCAAGATTTGGCTTATGGTTAAAAGTGACTTAAAAGGACCCAAATGCTCACTTCGAGGGCTTAAAACGTGTTTATTCACTGCGGGAAGAGATATAAACAATAGTTAGAGTGAATTAATGTTCATGCGAGAACGTTCAATTTTTCATGCAAAACAATCGATGACCCGCGACCTGATGAAATGACTCTGAGATGACCAAAATGTTCCGTTTTGAAAATTTTCATCTTTCAACTAATTTTGACTCTCAGAGGTGGATCATCACTTTTGGAGATAAAATGAGCATCGTTATAGTCATTTTCATGCTTCTAGGGAGCCAAAACTCAAGATTTGGCTTATGGTTAAAAGTGACTTAAAAGGACACAAATGCTCACTTCGAGGGCTTAAAACGTGTTTATTCACTGCAGGAAGAGATATAAACAACATTTAGAGTAAATTAATGTTCATGCGAGAACGTTCAATTTTTCATGCAAAACGATCGATGACCCGCGACCTGATGAAATTGCTCTGAGATGACCAAAATGGTACGTTTTGAAATTTTTCATCTTTCAACTAATTTTGACTCTCAGAGGTTGATCATCACTTTTGGAGATAAAATGAGCATCGTTATCGTCATTTTCATGCTTCTAGGGAGCCAACACTCAAGATTTGGCTTATGGTTAAAAGTGACTTAAAAGGACCCAAATGCTCACTTTGAGGGCTTAAACGTGTTTATTCACTCCGGAAAGAGATATAAACAATATTTAGAGTGAATTAATGTTCATGCGAGAACGTTCAATTTTTCATGCAAAACGATCGATGACCCGCGCCCTGATGAAATGACTCTGAGATGACCAAAATGTTCCGTTTTGAAAAAGTTCATCTTTCAACTAATTTTGACTCTCTGAGGTGGATCATCACTTTTGGAGATAAAATGAGCATCGTTATCGTCATTTTCATGCTTCTAGGGAGCCAAAACTCAAGATTTGGCTTATGGTTAAAAGTGACTTAAAAGGACCCAAATGCTCACTTTGAGGGCTTAAAACGTGTTTATTCACTGCGGAAAGAGATATAAACAATATTTAGAGTGAATTACTGTTCATGCGAGAACGTTCAATTTTTCATGCAAAACGATCGATGACCCGCGACCTGATGAAATGACTCTGAGATGACCAAAATGTTCCGTCTTGAAAATTTTCATCTTTCAACTAATTTTGACTCTCAGAGGTGGATCATCACTTTTGGAGATAAAATGAGCATCGTTATCGTCATTTTCATGCTTCTAGGGAGCCAAAACTCAAGATTTGGCTCATGGTTAAAAGTGACTTAAAAGGCCCAAAATGCTCACTTCGAGGGCTTAAAACGTGTTTATTCACTGCCGGAAGAGATATAAACAATAGTTAGAGTGAATTAATGTTCATGTGAGAACGTTCAATTTTTCATGCAAAACAATCGATGACCCGCGACCTGATGAAATTGCTCTGAGATGACCAAAATGGTCCGTTTTGAAAATGTTCATCTTTCAACTAATTTTGACTCTCAGAGGTGGATCATCACTATTGGAGATAAAATGAGCATCGTTATCGTCATTTTCATGCTTCTAGGGAGCCAAAACTCAAGATTTGGCTTATGGTTAAAAGTGACTTAACAGGACCCAAATGCTCACTTCGAGGGCTTAAAACGTGTTTATTCACTGCAGGAAGAGATATAAACAACATTTAGAGTAAATTATTGTTCATGCGAGAACGTTCAATTTTTCATGCAAAACGATCGATGACCCGCGACCTGATGAAATGACTCTGAGATGACCAAAATGTTCAGTTTTGAAAAAGTTCATCTTTCAACTAATTTTGACTCTCAGAGGTGGATCATCACTTTTGGAGATAAAATGAGCATCGTTATCGTCATTTTCATGCTTCTAGGGAGCCAAAACTCAAGATTTGGCTCATGGTTAAAAGTGACGGAAAAGGCCCAAAATGCTCACTTCGAGGGCTTAAAACGTGTTTATTCACTGCGGGAAGAGATATAAACAATAGTTAGAGTGAATTAATGTTCATGCGAGAACGTTCAATTTTTCATGCAAAACGATCGATGACCCGCGACCTGATGAAATGACTCTGAGATGACCAAAATGTTCCGTTTTGAAAATTTTCATCTTTCAACTAATTTTGACTCTCAGAGGTGGATCATCACTTTTGGAGATAAAATGAGCATCGTTATAGTCATTTTCATGCTTCTAGGGAGCCAAAACTCAAGATTTGGCTTATGGTTAAAAGTGACTTAAAAGGACCCAAATGCTCACTTTGAGGGCTTAAAACGTGTTTATTCACTGCGGCAAGAGATATAAACAATATTTAGAGTGAATTAATGTTCATGCGAGAACGTTGAATTTTTCATGCAAAACGATCGATGACCCCGTGACCTGATGAAATTGCTCTGAGATGACCAAAATGGTCCGTTTTGAAAATGTTCATCTTTCAACTAATTTTGACTCTCAGAGGTGGATCATCACTATTGGAGATAAAATGAGCATCGTTATCGTCATTTTCATGCTTCTAGGGAGCCAAAACTCAAGATTTGGCTTATGGTTAAAAGTGACTTAAAAGGACCCAAATGCTCACTTTGAGGGCTTAAAACGTGTTTATTCACTGCGGAAAGAGATATAAACAATATTTAGAGTGAATTAATGTTCATGCGAGAACGTTCAATTTTTCATGCAAAACGATCGATGACCCGCGACCTAATGAAATTGCTCTGAGATGACAAAAATGGTCCGTTTTGAAAAAGTTCATCTTTCAACTAATTTTGACTCTCAGAGGTTGATAATCACTTTTGGAGATAAAATGAGCATCGTTATCGTCATTTTCATGCTTCTAGGGAGCCAAAACTCAAGATTTGGCTCATGGTTAAAAGTGACTTAAAAGGCCCAAAATGCTCACTTCGAGGGCTTAAAACGTGTTTATTCACTGCCGGAAGAGATAAAAACAATAGTTAGAGTGAATTAATGTTCATGCGAGAACGTTCAATTTTTCATGCAAAACAATCGATGACCCGCGACCTGATGAAATTGCTCTGAGATGACCAAAATGGTCCGTTTTGAAAATTTTCATCTTTCAACTAATTTTGACTCTCAGAGGTGGATCATCACTATTGGAGATAAAATGAGCATCGTTATCGTCATTTTCATGCTTCTAGGGAGCCAAAACTCAAGATTTGGCTTATGGTTAAAAGTGACTTAAAAGGACCCAAATGCTCACTTTGAGGGCTTAAAACGTGTTTATTCACTGCGGAAAGAGATATAAACAATATTTAGAGTGAATTAATGTTCATGCGAGAACGTTCAATTTTTCATGCAAAACGATCGATGACCCGCGACCTGATGAAATTGCTTTGAGATGACAAAAATGGTCCGTTTTGAAAAAGTTCATCTTTCAACTAATTTTGACTCTCAGAGGTGGATCGTCACTTTTGGAGATAAAATGAGCATCGTTATCGCCATTTTCCTGCTTCTAGGGAGCCAAAACTCAAGATTTGGCTCATGGTTAAAAGTGACGGAAAAGGCCCAAAATGCTCACTTCGAGGGCTTAAAACGTGTTTATTCACTGCGGGAAGAGATATAAACAACATTTAGAGTAAATTATTGTTCATGCGAGAACGTTCAATTTTTCATGCAAAACGATCGATGACCCGCGACCTGATGAAATTGCTCTGAGATGACCAAAATGGTCCGTTTTGAAAATTTTCATCTTTCAACTAATTTTGACTCTCAGAGGTTGATCATCACTTTTGGAGATAAAATGAGCATCGTTATCGTCATTTTCATGCTTCTAGGGAGCCAAAACTCAAGATTTGGCTTATGGTTAAAAGTGACTTAAAAGGACCCAAATGCTCACTTTGAGGGCTTAAAACGTGTTTATTCACTGCGGAAAGAGATATAAACAATATTTAGAGTGAATTAATGTTCATGCGAGAACGTTCAATTTTTCATGCAAAACGATCGATGACCCGCGACCTGATGAAATGACTCTGAGATGACCAAAATGTTCAGTTTTGAAAAAGTTCATCTTTCAACTAATTTTGACTCTCAGAGGTGGATCATCACTTTTGGAGATAAAATGAGCATCGTTATCGTCATTTTCATGCTTCTAGGGAGCCAAAACTCAAGATTTGGCTTATGGTTAAAAGTGACTTAAAAGGACCCAAATGCTCACTTCGAGGGCTTAAAACGTGTTTATTCACTGCGGGAAGAGATATAAACAATAGTTAGAGTGAATTAATGTTCATGCGAGAACGTTCAATTTTTCATGCAAAACGATCGATGACCCGCGACCTGATGAAATGACTCTGAGATGACCAAAATGTTCCGTTTTGAAAATTTTCATCTTTCAACTAATTTTGACTCTCAGAGGTGGATCATCACTTTTGGAGATAAAATGAGCATCGTTATCGTCATTTTCATGCTTCTAGGGAGCCAAATCTCAAGATTTGGCTTATGGTTAAAAGTGACTTAAAAGGACCCAAATGCTCACTTGGAGGGCTTAAAACGTGTTTATTCACTGCGGGAAGAGATATAAACAACATTTAGAGTAAATTATTGTTCATGCGAGAACGCTCAATTTTTCATGCAAAACGATCGATGACCCGCGACCTGATGAAATTACTCTGAGATGACCAAAATGGTCCGTTTTGAAAATTTTCATCTTTCAACTAATTTTGACTCTCAGAGGTTGATCATCACTTTTGGAGATAAAATGAGCATCGTTATCGTCATTTTCATGCTTCTAGGGAGCCAAAACTCAAGATTTGGCTTATGGTTAAAAGTGACTTAAAAGGACCCAAATGCTCACTTTGAGGGCTTAAAACGTGTTTATTCACTGCGGAAAGAGATATAAACAATATTTAGAGTGAATTAATGTTCATGCGAGAACGTTCAATTTTTCATGCAAAACGATCGATGACCCGCGACCTGATGAAATTGCTCTGAGATGACCAAAATGTTACGTTTTGAAAATGTTCATCTTTCAACTAATTTTGACTCTCAGAGGTTGATAATCACTTTTGGAGATAAAATGAGCATCGTTATCGTCATTTTCATGCTTCTAGGGAGCCAAAACTCAAGATTTGGCTCATGGTTAAAAGTGACTTAAAAGGCCCAAAATGCTCACTTCGAGGGCTTAAAACGTGTTTATTCACTGCCGGAAGAGATAAAAACAATAGTTAGAGTGAATTAATGTTCATGCGAGAACGTTCAATTTTTCATGCAAAACAATCGATGACCCGCGACCTGATGAAATTGCTCTGAGATGACCAAAATGGTCCGTTTTGAAAATTTTCATCTTTCAACTAATTTTGACTCTCAGAGGTGGATCATCACTATTGGAGATAAAATGAGCATCGTTATCGTCATTTTCATGCTTCTAGGGAGCCAAAACTCAAGATTTGGCTTATGGTTAAAAGTGACTTAAAAGGACCCAAATGCTCACTTTGAGGGCTTAAAACGTGTTTATTCACTGCGGAAAGAGATATAAACAATATTTAGAGTGAATTAATGTTCATGCGAGAACGTTCAATTTTTCATGCAAAACGATCGATGACCCGCGACCTGATGAAATTGCTTTGAGATGACAAAAATGGTCCGTTTTGAAAAAGTTCATCTTTCAACTAATTTTGACTCTCAGAGGTGGATCGTCACTTTTGGAGATAAAATGAGCATCGTTATCGCCATTTTCCTGCTTCTAGGGAGCCAAAACTCAAGATTTGGCTCATGGTTAAAAGTGACGGAAAAGGCCCAAAATGCTCACTTCGAGGGCTTAAAACGTGTTTATTCACTGCGGGAAGAGATATAAACAACATTTAGAGTAAATTATTGTTCATGCGAGAACGTTCAATTTTTCATGCAAAACGATCGATGACCCGCGACCTGATGAAATTGCTCTGAGATGACCAAAATGGTCCGTTTTGAAAATTTTCATCTTTCAACTAATTTTGACTCTCAGAGGTTGATCATCACTTTTGGAGATAAAATGAGCATCGTTATCGTCATTTTCATGCTTCTAGGGAGCCAAAACTCAAGATTTGGCTTATGGTTAAAAGTGACTTAAAAGGACCCAAATGCTCACTTTGAGGGCTTAAAACGTGTTTATTCACTGCGGAAAGAGATATAAACAATATTTAGAGTGAATTAATGTTCATGCGAGAACGTTCAATTTTTCATGCAAAACGATCGATGACCCGCGACCTGATGAAATGACTCTGAGATGACCAAAATGTTCCGTTTTGAAAAAGTTCATCTTTCAACTAATTTTGACTCTCAGAGGTGGATCATCACTTTTGGAGATAAAATTAGCATCGTTATCGTCATTTTCATGCTTCTAGGGAGCCAAAACTCAAGATTTGGCTTATGGTTAAAAGTGACTTAAAAGGACCCAAATGCTCACTTCGAGGGCTTAAAACGTGTTTATTCACTGCGGGAAGAGATATAAACAATAGTTAGAGTGAATTAATGTTCATGCGAGAACGTTCAATTTTTCATGCAAAACGATCGATGACCCGCGACCTGATGAAATGACTCTGAGATGACCAAAATGTTCCGTTTTGAAAATTTTCATCTTTCAACTAATTTTGACTCTCAGAGGTGGATCATCACTTTTGGAGATAAAATGAGCATCGTTATCGTCATTTTCATGCTTCTAGGGAGCCAAATCTCAAGATTTGGCTTATGGTTAAAAGTGACTTAAAAGGACCCAAATGCTCACTTGGAGGGCTTAAAACGTGTTTATTCACTGCGGGAAGAGATATAAACAACATTTAGAGTAAATTATTGTTCATGCGAGAACGCTCAATTTTTCATGCAAAACGATCGATGACCCGCGACCTGATGAAATTACTCTGAGATGACCAAAATGGTCCGTTTTGAAAATTTTCATCTTTCAACTAATTTTGACTCTCAGAGGTTGATCATCACTTTTGGAGATAAAATGAGCATCGTTATCGTCATTTTCATGCTTCTAGGGAGCCAAAACTCAAGATTTGGCTTATGGTTAAAAGTGACTTAAAAGGACCCAAATGCTCACTTTGAGGGCTTAAAACGTGTTTATTCACTGCGGAAAGAGATATAAACAATATTTAGAGTGAATTAATGTTCATGCGAGAACGTTCAATTTTTCATGCAAAACGATCGATGACCCGCGACCTGATGAAATTGCTCTGAGATGACCAAAATGTTACGTTTTGAAAATGTTCATCTTTCAACTAATTTTGACTCTCAGAGGTGGATCATCACTTTTGGAGATAAAATGAGCATCGTTATCGTCATTTTCATGCTTCTAGAGAGCCAAAACTCAAGATTTGGCTCATGGTTAAAAGTGACTATAAAGGACCCAAATGCTCACTTCGAGGGCTTAAAACGTGTTTATTCACTGCAGGAAGAGATATAAACAATAGTTAGAGTGAATTAATGTTCATGCGAGAACGTTCAATTTTTCATGCAAAACGATCGATGACCCGCGACCTGATGAAATGACTCTGAGATTACCAAAATGTTCCGTTTTGAAAATTTTCATCTTTCAACTAATTTTGACTCTCAGAGGTGGATCATCACTTTTGGAGATAAAATGAGCATCGTTATCGTCATTTTCATGCTTCTAGGGAGCCAAAACTCAAGATTTGGCTTATGGTTAAAAGTGACTTAAAAGGACCCAAATGCTCACTTGGAGGGCTTAAAACGTGTTTATTCACTGCGGGAAGAGATATAAACAACATTTAGAGTAAATTATTGTTCATGCGAGAACGTTCAATTTTTCATGCAAAACGATCGATGACCCGCGACCTGATGAAATTACTCTGAGATTACCAAAATGGTCCGTTTTGAAAATTTTCATCTTTCAACTAATTTTGACTCTCAGAGGTTGATCATCACTTTTGGAGATAAAATGAGCATCGTTATCGTTATTTTCATGCTTCTAGGGAGCCAAAACTCAAGATTTGGCTTATGGTTAAAAGTGACTTAAAAGGACCCAAATGCTCACTTTGAGGGCTTAAAACGTGTTTATTCACTGCGGAAAGAGATATAAACAATATTTAGAGTGAATTAATGTTCATGCGAGAACGTTCAATTTTTCATGCAAAACGATCGATGACCCGCGACCTGATGAAATGACTCTGAGATGACCAAAATGTTCCGTTTTGAAAAAGTTCATCTTTTAACTAATTTTGACTCTCAGAGGTGGATCATCACTTTTGGAGATAAAATGAGCATCGTTATCGTCATTTTCATGCTTCTAGGGAGCCAAAACTCAAGATTTGGCTTATGGTTAAAAGTGACTTAAAAGGACCCAAATGCTCACTTCGAGGGCTTAAAACGTGTTTATTCACTGCGGGAAGAGATATAAACAATAGTTAGAGTGAATTAATGTTCATGCGAGAACGTTCAATTTTTCATGCAAAACGATCGATGACCCGCGACCTGATGAAATGACTCTGAGATGACCAAAATGTTCCGTTTTGAAAATTTTCATCTTTCAACTAATTTTGACTCTCAGAGGTGGATCATCACTTTTGGAGATAAAATGAGCATCGTTATAGTCATTTTCATGCTTCTAGGGAGCCAAAACTCAAGATTTGGCTTATGGTTAAAAGTGACTTAAAAGGACACAAATGCTCACTTCGAGGGCTTAAAACGTGTTTATTCACTGCAGGAAGAGATATAAACAACATTTAGAGTAAATTAATGTTCATGCGAGAACGTTCAATTTTTCATGCAAAACGATCGATGACCCGCGACCTGATGAAATTGCTCTGAGATGACCAAAATGGTACGTTTTGAAATTTTTCATCTTTCAACTAATTTTGACTCTCAGAGGTTGATCATCACTTTTGGAGATAAAATGAGCATCGTTATCGTCATTTTCATGCTTCTAGGGAGCCAACACTCAAGATTTGGCTTATGGTTAAAAGTGACTTAAAAGGACCCACATTTTCACTTTGAGGGCTTAAACGTGTTTATTCACTCCGGAAAGAGATATAAACAATATTTAGAGTGAATTAATGTTCATGCGAGAACGTTCAATTTTTCATGCAAAACGATCGATGACCCGCGCCCTGATGAAATGACTCTGAGATGACCAAAATGTTCCGTTTTGAAAAAGTTCATCTTTCAACTAATTTTGACTCTCTGAGGTGGATCATCACTTTTGGAGATAAAATGAGCATCGTTATCGTCATTTTCATGCTTCTAGGGAGCCAAAACTCAAGATTTGGCTTATGGTTAAAAGTGACTTAAAAGGACCCAAATGCTCACTTCGAGGGCTTAAAACGTGTTTATTCACTGCGGGAAGAGATATAAACAATAGTTAGAGTGAATTAATGTTCATGCGAGAACGTTCAATTTTTCATGCAAAACGATCGATGACCCGCGACCTGATGAAATTGCTTTGAGATGACAAAAATGGTCCGTTTTGAAAAAGTTCATCTTTCAACTAATTTTGACTCTCAGAGGTGGATCGTCACTTTTGGAGATAAAATGAGCATCGTTATCGCCATTTTCCTGCTTCTAGGGAGCCAAAACTCAAGATTTGGCTCATGGTTAAAAGTGACGGAAAAGGCCCAAAATGCTCACTTCGAGGGCTTAAAACGTGTTTATTCACTGCGGGAAGAGATATAAACAACATTTAGAGTAAATTATTGTTCATGCGAGAACGTTCAATTTTTCATGCAAAACGATCGATGACCCGCGACCTGATGAAATTGCTCTGAGATGACCAAAATGGTCCGTTTTGAAAATTTTCATCTTTCAACTAATTTTGACTCTCAGAGGTTGATCATCACTTTTGGAGATAAAATGAGCATCGTTATCGTCATTTTCATGCTTCTAGGGAGCCAAAACTCAAGATTTGGCTTATGGTTAAAAGTGACTTAAAAGGACCCAAATGCTCACTTTGAGGGCTTAAAACGTGTTTATTCACTGCGGAAAGAGATATAAACAATATTTAGAGTGAATTAATGTTCATGCGAGAACGTTCAATTTTTCATGCAAAACGATCGATGACCCGCGACCTGATGAAATGACTCTGAGATGACCAAAATGTTCCGTTTTGAAAAAGTTCATCTTTCAACTAATTTTGACTCTCAGAGGTGGATCATCACTTTTGGAGATAAAATTAGCATCGTTATCGTCATTTTCATGCTTCTAGGGAGCCAAAACTCAAGATTTGGCTTATGGTTAAAAGTGACTTAAAAGGACCCAAATGCTCACTTCGAGGGCTTAAAACGTGTTTATTCACTGCGGGAAGAGATATAAACAATAGTTAGAGTGAATTAATGTTCATGCGAGAACGTTCAATTTTTCATGCAAAACGATCGATGACCCGCGACCTGATGAAATGACTCTGAGATGACCAAAATGTTCCGTTTTGAAAATTTTCATCTTTCAACTAATTTTGACTCTCAGAGGTGGATCATCACTTTTGGAGATAAAATGAGCATCGTTATCGTCATTTTCATGCTTCTAGGGAGCCAAATCTCAAGATTTGGCTTATGGTTAAAAGTGACTTAAAAGGACCCAAATGCTCACTTGGAGGGCTTAAAACGTGTTTATTCACTGCGGGAAGAGATATAAACAACATTTAGAGTAAATTATTGTTCATGCGAGAACGCTCAATTTTTCATGCAAAACGATCGATGACCCGCGACCTGATGAAATTACTCTGAGATGACCAAAATGGTCCGTTTTGAAAATTTTCATCTTTCAACTAATTTTGACTCTCAGAGGTTGATCATCACTTTTGGAGATAAAATGAGCATCGTTATCGTCATTTTCATGCTTCTAGGGAGCCAAAACTCAAGATTTGGCTTATGGTTAAAAGTGACTTAAAAGGACCCAAATGCTCACTTTGAGGGCTTAAAACGTGTTTATTCACTGCGGAAAGAGATATAAACAATATTTAGAGTGAATTAATGTTCATGCGAGAACGTTCAATTTTTCATGCAAAACGATCGATGACCCGCGACCTGATGAAATTGCTCTGAGATGACCAAAATGTTACGTTTTGAAAATGTTCATCTTTCAACTAATTTTGACTCTCAGAGGTGGATCATCACTTTTGGAGATAAAATGAGCATCGTTATCGTCATTTTCATGCTTCTAGAGAGCCAAAACTCAAGATTTGGCTCATGGTTAAAAGTGACTATAAAGGACCCAAATGCTCACTTCGAGGGCTTAAAACGTGTTTATTCACTGCAGGAAGAGATATAAACAATAGTTAGAGTGAATTAATGTTCATGCGAGAACGTTCAATTTTTCATGCAAAACGATCGATGACCCGCGACCTGATGAAATGACTCTGAGATTACCAAAATGTTCCGTTTTGAAAATTTTCATCTTTCAACTAATTTTGACTCTCAGAGGTGGATCATCACTTTTGGAGATAAAATGAGCATCGTTATCGTCATTTTCATGCTTCTAGGGAGCCAAAACTCAAGATTTGGCTTATGGTTAAAAGTGACTTAAAAGGACCCAAATGCTCACTTGGAGGGCTTAAAACGTGTTTATTCACTGCGGGAAGAGATATAAACAACATTTAGAGTAAATTATTGTTCATGCGAGAACGTTCAATTTTTCATGCAAAACGATCGATGACCCGCGACCTGATGAAATTACTCTGAGATTACCAAAATGGTCCGTTTTGAAAATTTTCATCTTTCAACTAATTTTGACTCTCAGAGGTTGATCATCACTTTTGGAGATAAAATGAGCATCGTTATCGTTATTTTCATGCTTCTAGGGAGCCAAAACTCAAGATTTGGCTTATGGTTAAAAGTGACTTAAAAGGACCCAAATGCTCACTTTGAGGGCTTAAAACGTGTTTATTCACTGCGGAAAGAGATATAAACAATATTTAGAGTGAATTAATGTTCATGCGAGAACGTTCAATTTTTCATGCAAAACGATCGATGACCCGCGACCTGATGAAATGACTCTGAGATGACCAAAATGTTCCGTTTTGAAAAAGTTCATCTTTTAACTAATTTTGACTCTCAGAGGTGGATCATCACTTTTGGAGATAAAATGAGCATCGTTATCGTCATTTTCATGCTTCTAGGGAGCCAAAACTCAAGATTTGGCTTATGGTTAAAAGTGACTTAAAAGGACCCAAATGCTCACTTCGAGGGCTTAAAACGTGTTTATTCACTGCGGGAAGAGATATAAACAATAGTTAGAGTGAATTAATGTTCATGCGAGAACGTTCAATTTTTCATGCAAAACGATCGATGACCCGCGACCTGATGAAATGACTCTGAGATGACCAAAATGTTCCGTTTTGAAAATTTTCATCTTTCAACTAATTTTGACTCTCAGAGGTGGATCATCACTTTTGGAGATAAAATGAGCATCGTTATAGTCATTTTCATGCTTCTAGGGAGCCAAAACTCAAGATTTGGCTTATGGTTAAAAGTGACTTAAAAGGACACAAATGCTCACTTCGAGGGCTTAAAACGTGTTTATTCACTGCAGGAAGAGATATAAACAACATTTAGAGTAAATTAATGTTCATGCGAGAACGTTCAATTTTTCATGCAAAACGATCGATGACCCGCGACCTGATGAAATTGCTCTGAGATGACCAAAATGGTACGTTTTGAAATTTTTCATCTTTCAACTAATTTTGACTCTCAGAGGTTGATCATCACTTTTGGAGATAAAATGAGCATCGTTATCGTCATTTTCATGCTTCTAGGGAGCCAACACTCAAGATTTGGCTTATGGTTAAAAGTGACTTAAAAGGACCCAAATTTTCACTTTGAGGGCTTAAACGTGTTTATTCACTCCGGAAAGAGATATAAACAATATTTAGAGTGAATTAATGTTCATGCGAGAACGTTCAATTTTTCATGCAAAACGATCGATGACCCGCGCCCTGATGAAATGACTCTGAGATGACCAAAATGTTCCGTTTTGAAAAAGTTCATCTTTCAACTAATTTTGACTCTCTGAGGTGGATCATCACTTTTGGAGATAAAATGAGCATCGTTATCGTCATTTTCATGCTTCTAGGGAGCCAAAACTCAAGATTTGGCTTATGGTTAAAAGTGACTTAAAAGGACCCAAATGCTCACTTCGAGGGCTTAAAACGTGTTTATTCACTGCGGGAAGAGATATAAACAATAGTTAGAGTGAATTAATGTTCATGCGAGAACGTTCAATTTTTCATGCAAAACGATCGATGACCCGCGACCTGATGAAATGACTCTGAGGTTACCAAAATGTTCCGTTTTGAAAATTTTCATCTTTCAACTAATTTTGACTCTCAGAGGTGGATCATCACTTTTGGAGATAAAATGAGCATCGTTATCGTCATTTTCATGCTTCTAGGGAGCCAAAACTCAAGATTTGGCTTATGGTTAAAAGTGACTTAAAAGGACCCAAATGCTCACTTTGAGGGCTTAAAACGTGTTTATTCACTGCGGAAAGAGATATAAACAATATTTAGAGTGAATTACTGTTCATGCGAGAACGTTCAATTTTTCATGCAAAACGATCGATGACCCGCGACCTGATGAAATGACTCTGAGATGACCAAAATGTTCCGTCTTGAAAATTTTCATCTTTCAACTAATTTTGACTCTCAGAGGTGGATCATCACTTTTGGAGATAAAATGAGCATCGTTATCGTCATTTTCATGCTTCTAGGGAGCCAAAACTCAAGATTTGGCTCATGGTTAAAAGTGACTTAAAAGGCCCAAAATGCTCACTTCGAGGGCTTAAAACGTGTTTATTCACTGCCGGAAGAGATATAAACAATAGTTAGAGTGAATTAATGTTCATGTGAGAACGTTCAATTTTTCATGCAAAACAATCGATGACCCGCGACCTGATGAAATTGCTCTGAGATGACCAAAATGGTCCGTTTTGAAAATGTTCATCTTTCAACTAATTTTGACTCTCAGAGGTGGATCATCACTATTGGAGATAAAATGAGCATCGTTATCGTCATTTTCATGCTTCTAGGGAGCCAAAACTCAAGATTTGGCTTATGGTTAAAAGTGACTTAACAGGACCCAAATGCTCACTTCGAGGGCTTAAAACGTGTTTATTCACTGCAGGAAGAGATATAAACAACATTTAGAGTAAATTATTGTTCATGCGAGAACGTTCAATTTTTCATGCAAAACGATCGATGACCCGCGACCTGATGAAATTGCTCTGAGATGACCAAAATGGTCCGTTTTGAAAATTTTCATCTTTCAACTAATTTTGACTCTCAGAGGTGGATCATCACTTTTGGAGATAAAATGAGCATCATTATCGCCATTTTCATGCTTCTAGGGAGCCAAAACTCAAGATTTGGCTCATGGTTAAAAGTGACTGAAAAGGCCCAAAATGCTCACTTCGAGGGCTTAAAACGTGTTTATTCACTGCGGGAAGAGATATAAACAATAGTTAGAGTGAATTAATGTTCATGCGAGAACGTTCAATTTTTCATGCAAAACGATCGATGACCCGCGACCTGATGAAATGACTCTGAGATGACCAAAATGTTCCGTTTTGAAAATTTTCATCTTTCAACTAATTTTGACTCTCAGAGGTGGATCATCACTTTTGGAGATAAAATGAGCATCGTTATAGTCATTTTCATGCTTCTAGGGAGCCAAAACTCAAGATTTGGCTTATGGTTAAAAGTGACTTAAAAGGACACAAATGCTCACTTCGAGGGCTTAAAACGTGTTTATTCACTGCAGGAAGAGATATAAACAAAATTTAGAGTAAATTATTGTTCATGCGAGAACGTTCAATTTTTCATGCAAAACGATCGATGACCCGCGACCTGATGAAATTGCTCTGAGATGACCAAAATGGTCCGTTTTAAAATTTTTCATCTTTCAACTAATTTTGACTCTCAGGGGTTGATCATCACTTTTGGAGATAAAATGAGCATCGTTATCGTCATTTTCATGCTTCTAGGGAGCCAAAACTCAAGATTTGGCTTATGGTTAAAAGTGACTTAAAAGGACCCAAATGCTCACTTGGAGGGCTTAAAACGTGTTTATTTACTGCGGGAAGAGATATAAACAACATTTAGAGTAAATTATTGTTCATGCAAGAACGTTCAATTTTTCATGCAAAACGATCGATGACCCGCGACCTGATGAAATTACTCTGAGATGACCAAAATGGTCCGTTTTGAAAATTTTCATCTTTCAACTAATTTTGACTCTCAGAGGTTGATCATCACTTTTGGAGATAAAATGAGCATCGTTATCGTCATTTTCATGCTTCTAGGGAGCCAAAACTCAAGATTTGGCTTATGGTTAAAAGTGACTTAAAAGGACCCAAATGCTCACTTTGAGGGCTTAAAACGTGTTTATTCACTGCGGAAAGAGATATAAACAATATTTAGAGTGAATTAATGTTCATGCGAGAACGTTCAATTTTTCATGCAAAACGATCGATGACCCGCGACCTGATGAAATGACTCTGAGATGACCAAAATGTTTCGTCTTGAAAATGTTCATCTTTCAACTAATTTTGACTCTCAGAGGTGGATCATCACTTTTGGAGATAAAATGAGCATCGTTATCGTCATTTTCATGCTTCTAGGGAGCCAAAACTCAAGATTTGGCTTATGGTTAAAAGTGACTTAAAAGGACCCAAATGCTCACTTCGAGGGCTTAAAACGTGTTTATTCACTGCGGGAAGAGATATAAACAATAGTTAGAGTTAATTAATGTTCATGCGAGAACGTTCAATTTTTCATGCAAAACGATCGATGACCCGCGACCTGATGAAATGACTCTGAGGTTACCAAAATGTTCCGTTTTGAAAATTTTCATCTTTCAACTAATTTTGACTCTCAGAGGTGGATCATCACTTTTGGAGATAAAATGAGCATCGTTATCGTCATTTTCATGCTTCTAGGGAGCCAAAACTCAAGATTTGGCTTATGGTTAAAAGTGACTTAAAAGGACCCAAATGCTCACTTTGAGGGCTTAAAACGTGTTTATTCACTGCGGAAAGAGATATAAACAATATTTAGAGTGAATTACTGTTCATGCGAGAACGTTCAATTTTTCATGCAAAACAATCGATGACCCGCGACCTGATGAAATGACTCTGAGATGACCAAAATGTTCCGTCTTAAAAATTTTCATCTTTCAACTAATTTTGACTCTCAGAGGTGGATCATCATTTTTGGAGATAAAATGAGCATCGTTATCGTCATTTTCATGCTTCTAGGGAGCCAAAACTCAAGATTTGGCTCATGGTTAAAAGTGACTTAAAAGGCCCAAAATGCTCACTTCGATGGCTTAAAACGTGTTTATTCACTGCCGGAAGAGATATAAACAATAGTTAGAGTGAATTAATGTTCATGCGAGAACGTTCAATTTTTCATGCAAAACAATCGATGACCCGCGACCTGATGAAATTGCTCTGAGATGACCAAAATGGTCCGTTTTGAAAATGTTCATCTTTCAACTAATTTTGACTCTCAGAGGTGGATCATCACTATTGGAGATAAAATGAGCATCGTTATCGTCATTTTCATGCTTCTAGGGAGCCAAAACTCAAGATTTGGCTTATGGTTAAAAGTGACTTAAAAGGACACAAATGCTCACTTCGAGGGCTTAAAACGTGTTTATTCACTGCAGGAAGCGATATAAACAAAATTTAGAGTAAATTATTGTTCATGCGAGAACGTTCAATTTTTCATGCAAAACGATCGATGACCCGCGACCTGATGAAATTGCTCTGAGATGACCAAAATGGTCCGTTTTGAAATTTTTCATCTTTCAACTAATTTTGACTCTCAGAGGTTGATCATCACTTTTGGAGATAAAATGAGCATCGTTATCGTCATTTTCATGCTTCTAGGGAGCCAAAACTCAAGATTTGGCTTATGGTTAAAAGTGACTTAAAAGGACCCAAATGCTCACTTGGAGGGCTTAAAACGTGTTTATTCACTGCGGGAAGATATATAAACAACATTTAGAGTAAATTATTGTTCATGCGAGAACGTTCAATTTTTCATGCAAAACGATCGATGACCCGCGACCTGATGAAATTACTCTGAGATGACCAAAATGGTCCGTTTTGAAAATTTTCATCTTTCAACTAATTTTGACTCTCAGAGGTTGATCATCACTTTTGGAGATAAAATGAGCATCGTTATCGTCATTTTCATGCTTCTAGGGAGCCAAAACTCAAGATTTGGCTTATGGTTAAAAGTGACTTAAAAGGACCCAAATGCTCACTTTGAGGGCTTAAAACGTGTTTATTCACTGCGGAAAGAGATATAAACAATATTTAGAGTGAATTAATGTTCATGCGAGAACGTTCAATTTTTCATGCAAAACGATCGATGACCCGCGACCTGATGAAATGACTCTGAGATGACCAAAATGTTTCGTCTTGAAAATTTTCATCTTTCAACTAATTTTGACTCTCAGAGGTGGATCATCACTTTTGGAGATAAAATGAGCATCGTTATCGTCATTTTCATGCTTCTAGGGAGCCAAAACTCAAGATTTGGCTTATGGTTAAAAGTGACTTAACAGGACCCAAATGCTCACTTTGAGGGCTTAAAACGTGTCTATTCATTGCAGGAAGAGATATAAACAACATTTAGAGTAAATTATTGTTCATGCGAGAACGTTCAATTTTTCATGCAAAACGATCGATGACCCGCGACCTGATGAAATTGCTCTGAGATGACCAAAATGGTCCGTTTTGAAAATTTTCATCTTTCAACTAATTTTGACTCTCAGAGGTTGATCATCACTTTTGGAGATAAAATGAGCATCGTTATCGTCATTTTCATGCTTCTAGGGAGCCAAAACTCAAGATTTGGCTTATGGTTAAAAGTGACTTAACAGGACCCAAATGCTCACTTCGAGGGCTTAAAACGTGCTTATTCACTGCGGGAAGAGATATAAACAATATTTAGAGTGAATTAATGTTCATGCGAGAACGTTCAATTTTTCATGCAAAACGATCGATGACCCGCGACCTGATGAAATGACTCTGAGATGACCAAAATGTTCCGTTTTGAAAAAGTTCATCTTTCAACTAATTTTGACTCTCAGAGGTGGATCATCACTTTTGGAGATAAAATGAGCATCGTTATCGTAATTTTCATGCTTCTAGGGAGCCAACACTCAAGATTTGGCTTATGGTTAAAAGTGACTTAAAAGGACCCAAATGCTCACTTTGAGGGCTTAAACGTGTTTATTCACTCCGGAAAGAGATATAAACAATATTTAGAGTGAATTAATGTTCATGCGAGAACGTTCAATTTTTCATGCAAAACGATCGATGACCCGTGCCCTGATGAAATGACTCTGAGATGACCAAAATGTTCCGTTTTGAAAAAGTTCATCTTTCAACTAATTTTGACTCTCTGAGGTGGATCATCACTTTTGGAGATAAAATGAGCATCGTTATCGTCATTTTCATGCTTCTAGGGAGCCAAAACTCAAGATTTGGCTTATGGTTAAAAGTGACTTAAAAGGACCCAAATGCTCACTTCGAGGGCTTAAAACGTGTTTATTCACTGCGGGAAGAGATATAAACAATAGTTAGAGTGAATTAATGTTCATGCGAGAACGTTCAATTTTTCATGCAAAACGATCGATGACCCGCGACCTGATGAAATGACTCTGAGGTTACCAAAATGTTCCGTTTTGAAAATTTTCATCTTTCAACTAATTTTGACTCTCAGAGGTGGATCATCACTTTTGGAGATAAAATGAGCATCGTTATCGTCATTTTCATGCTTCTAGGGAGCCAAAACTCAAGATTTGGCTTATGGTTAAAAGTGACTTAAAAGGACCCAAATGCTCACTTGGAGGGCTTAAAACGTGTTTATTCACTGCGGGAAGATATATAAACAACATTTAGAGTAAATTATTGTTCATGCGAGAACGTTCAATTTTTCATGCAAAACGATCGATGACCCGCGACCTGATGAAATTACTCTGAGATGACCAAAATGGTCCGTTTTGAAAATTTTCATCTTTCAACTAATTTTGACTCTCAGAGGTTGATCATCACTTTTGGAGATAAAATGAGCATCGTTATCGTCATTTTCATGCTTCTAGGGAGCCAAAACTCAAGATTTGGCTTATGGTTAAAAGTGACTTAAAAGGACCCAAATGCTCACTTTGAGGGCTTAAAACGTGTTTATTCACTGCGGAAAGAGATATAAACAATATTTAGAGTGAATTAATGTTCATGCGAGAACGTTCAATTTTTCATGCAAAACGATCGATGACCCGCGACCTGATGAAATGACTCTGAGATGACCAAAATGTTTCGTCTTGAAAATTTTCATCTTTCAACTAATTTTGACTCTCAGAGGTGGATCATCACTTTTGGAGATAAAATGAGCATCGTTATCGTCATTTTCATGCTTCTAGGGAGCCAAAACTCAAGATTTGGCTTATGGTTAAAAGTGACTTAACAGGACCCAAATGCTCACTTTGAGGGCTTAAAACGTGTCTATTCATTGCAGGAAGAGATATAAACAACATTTAGAGTAAATTATTGTTCATGCGAGAACGTTCAATTTTTCATGCAAAACGATCGATGACCCGCGACCTGATGAAATTGCTCTGAGATGACCAAAATGGTCCGTTTTGAAAATTTTCATCTTTCAACTAATTTTGACTCTCAGAGGTTGATCATCACTTTTGGAGATAAAATGAGCATCGTTATCGTCATTTTCATGCTTCTAGGGAGCCAAAACTCAAGATTTGGCTTATGGTTAAAAGTGACTTAACAGGACCCAAATGCTCACTTCGAGGGCTTAAAACGTGCTTATTCACTGCGGGAAGAGATATAAACAATATTTAGAGTGAATTAATGTTCATGCGAGAACGTTCAATTTTTCATGCAAAACGATCGATGACCCGCGACCTGATGAAATGACTCTGAGATGACCAAAATGTTCCGTTTTGAAAAAGTTCATCTTTCAACTAATTTTGACTCTCAGAGGTGGATCATCACTTTTGGAGATAAAATGAGCATCGTTATCGTAATTTTCATGCTTCTAGGGAGCCAACACTCAAGATTTGGCTTATGGTTAAAAGTGACTTAAAAGGACCCAAATGCTCACTTTGAGGGCTTAAACGTGTTTATTCACTCCGGAAAGAGATATAAACAATATTTAGAGTGAATTAATGTTCATGCGAGAACGTTCAATTTTTCATGCAAAACGATCGATGACCCGTGCCCTGATGAAATGACTCTGAGATGACCAAAATGTTCCGTTTTGAAAAAGTTCATCTTTCAACTAATTTTGACTCTCTGAGGTGGATCATCACTTTTGGAGATAAAATGAGCATCGTTATCGTCATTTTCATGCTTCTAGGGAGCCAAAACTCAAGATTTGGCTTATGGTTAAAAGTGACTTAAAAGGACCCAAATGCTCACTTCGAGGGCTTAAAACGTGTTTATTCACTGCGGGAAGAGATATAAACAATAGTTAGAGTGAATTAATGTTCATGCGAGAACGTTCAATTTTTCATGCAAAACGATCGATGACCCGCGACCTGATGAAATGACTCTGAGGTTACCAAAATGTTCCGTTTTGAAAATTTTCATCTTTCAACTAATTTTGACTCTCAGAGGTGGATCATCACTTTTGGAGATAAAATGAGCATCGTTATCGTCATTTTCATGCTTCTAGGGAGCCAAAACTCAAGATTTGGCTTATGGTTAAAAGTGACTTAAAAGGACCCAAATGCTCACTTTGAGGGCTTAAAACGTGTTTATTCACTGCGGAAAGAGATATAAACAATATTTAGAGTGAATTACTGTTCATGCGAGAACGTTCAATTTTTCATGCAAAACGATCGATGACCCGCGACCTGATGAAATGACTCTGAGATGACCAAAATGTTCCGTCTTGAAAATTTTCATCTTTCAACTAATTTTGACTCTCAGAGGTGGATCATCACTTTTGGAGATAAAATGAGCATCGTTATCGTCATTTTCATGCTTCTAGGGAGCCAAAACTCAAGATTTGGCTCATGGTTAAAAGTGACTTAAAAGGCCCAAAATGCTCACTTCGAGGGCTTAAAACGTGTTTATTCACTGCCGAAAGAGATATAAACAATAGTTAGAGTGAATTAATGTTCATGTGAGAACGTTCAATTTTTCATGCAAAACAATCGATGACCCGCGACCTGATGAAATTGCTCTGAGATGACCAAAATGGTCCGTTTTGAAAATGTTCATCTTTCAACTAATTTTGACTCTCAGAGGTGGATCATCACTATTGGAGATAAAATGAGCATCGTTATCGTCATTTTCATGCTTCTAGGGAGCCAAAACTCAAGATTTGGCTTATGGTTAAAAGTGACTTAACAGGACCCAAATGCTCACTTCGAGGGCTTAAAACGTGTTTATTCACTGCAGGAAGAGATATAAACAAAATTTAGAGTAAATTATTGTTCATGCGAGAACGTTCAATTTTTCATGCAAAACGATCGATGACCCGCGACCTGATGAAATTGCTCTGAGATGACCAAAATGGTCCGTTTTGAAATTTTTCATCTTTCAACTAATTTTGACTCTCAGAGGTGGATCATCACTTTTGGAGATAAAATGAGCATCATTATCGCCATTTTCATGCTTCTAGGGAGCCAAAACTCAAGATTTGGCTCATGGTTAAAAGTGACTGAAAAGGCCCAAAATGCTCACTTCGAGGGCTTAAAACGTGTTTATTCACTGCGGGAAGAGATATAAACAATAGTTAGAGTGAATTAATGTTCATGCGAGAACGTTCAATTTTTCATGCAAAACGATCGATGACCCGCGACCTGATGAAATGACTCTGAGATGACCAAAATGTTCCGTTTTGAAAATTTTCATCTTTCAACTAATTTTGACTCTCAGAGGTGGATCATCACTTTTGGAGATAAAATGAGCATCGTTATCGTCATTTTCATGCTTCTAGGGAGCCAAATCTCAAGATTTGGCTTATGGTTAAAAGTGACTTAAAAGGACCCAAATGCTCACTTGGAGGGCTTAAAACGTGTTTATTCACTGCGGGAAGAGATATAAACAACATTTAGAGTAAATTATTGTTCATGCGAGAACGCTCAATTTTTCATGCAAAACGATCGATGACCCGCGACCTGATGAAATTACTCTGAGATGACCAAAATGGTCCGTTTTGAAAATTTTCATCTTTCAACTAATTTTGACTCTCAGAGGTTGATCATCACTTTTGGAGATAAAATGAGCATCGTTATCGTCATTTTCATGCTTCTAGGGAGCCAAAACTCAAGATTTGGCTTATGGTTAAAAGTGACTTAAAAGGACCCAAATGCTCACTTTGAGGGCTTAAAACGTGTTTATTCACTGCGGAAAGAGATATAAACAATATTTAGAGTGAATTAATGTTCATGCGAGAACGTTCAATTTTTCATGCAAAACGATCGATGACCCGCGACCTGATGAAATTGCTCTGAGATGACCAAAATGTTACGTTTTGAAAATGTTCATCTTTCAACTAATTTTGACTCTCAGAGGTGGATCATCACTTTTGGAGATAAAATGAGCATCGTTATCGTCATTTTCATGCTTCTAGAGAGCCAAAACTCAAGATTTGGCTCATGGTTAAAAGTGACTATAAAGGACCCAAATGCTCACTTCGAGGGCTTAAAACGTGTTTATTCACTGCAGGAAGAGATATAAACAATAGTTAGAGTGAATTAATGTTCATGCGAGAACGTTCAATTTTTCATGCAAAACGATCGATGACCCGCGACCTGATGAAATGACTCTGAGATTACCAAAATGTTCCGTTTTGAAATTTTTCATCTTTCAACTAATTTTGACTCTCAGAGGTGGATCATCACTTTTGGAGATAAAATGAGCATCGTTATCGTCATTTTCATGCTTCTAGGGAGCCAAAACTCAAGATTTGGCTTATGGTTAAAAGTGACTTAAAAGGACCCAAATGCTCACTTGGAGGGCTTAAAACGTGTTTATTCACTGCGGGAAGAGATATAAACAACATTTAGAGTAAATTATTGTTCATGCGAGAACGTTCAATTTTTCATGCAAAACGATCGATGACCCGCGACCTGATGAAATTACTCTGAGATTACCAAAATGGTCCGTTTTGAAAATTTTCATCTTTCAACTAATTTTGACTCTCAGAGGTTGATCATCACTTTTGGAGATAAAATGAGCATCGTTATCGTTATTTTCATGCTTCTAGGGAGCCAAAACTCAAGATTTGGCTTATGGTTAAAAGTGACTTAAAAGGACCCAAATGCTCACTTTGAGGGCTTAAAACGTGTTTATTCACTGCGGAAAGAGATATAAACAATATTTAGAGTGAATTAATGTTCATGCGAGAACGTTCAATTTTTCATGCAAAACGATCGATGACCCGCGACCTGATGAAATGACTCTGAGATGACCAAAATGTTCCGTTTTGAAAAAGTTCATCTTTTAACTAATTTTGACTCTCAGAGGTGGATCATCACTTTTGGAGATAAAATGAGCATCGTTATCGTCATTTTCATGCTTCTAGGGAGCCAAAACTCAAGATTTGGCTTATGGTTAAAAGTGACTTAAAAGGACCCAAATGCTCACTTCGAGGGCTTAAAACGTGTTTATTCACTGCGGGAAGAGATATAAACAATAGTTAGAGTGAATTAATGTTCATGCGAGAACGTTCAATTTTTCATGCAAAACGATCGATGACCCGCGACCTGATGAAATGACTCTGAGATGACCAAAATGTTCCGTTTTGAAAATTTTCATCTTTCAACTAATTTTGACTCTCAGAGGTGGATCATCACTTTTGGAGATAAAATGAGCATCGTTATAGTCATTTTCATGCTTCTAGGGAGCCAAAACTCAAGATTTGGCTTATGGTTAAAAGTGACTTAAAAGGACACAAATGCTCACTTCGAGGGCTTAAAACGTGTTTATTCACTGCAGGAAGAGATATAAACAACATTTAGAGTAAATTAATGTTCATGCGAGAACGTTCAATTTTTCATGCAAAACGATCGATGACCCGCGACCTGATGAAATTGCTCTGAGATGACCAAAATGGTACGTTTTGAAATTTTTCATCTTTCAACTAATTTTGACTCTCAGAGGTTGATCATCACTTTTGGAGATAAAATGAGCATCGTTATCGTCATTTTCATGCTTCTAGGGAGCCAACACTCAAGATTTGGCTTATGGTTAAAAGTGACTTAAAAGGACCCAAATTTTCACTTTGAGGGCTTAAACGTGTTTATTCACTCCGGAAAGAGATATAAACAATATTTAGAGTGAATTAATGTTCATGCGAGAACGTTCAATTTTTCATGCAAAACGATCGATGACCCGCGCCCTGATGAAATGACTCTGAGATGACCAAAATGTTCCGTTTTGAAAAAGTTCATCTTTCAACTAATTTTGACTCTCTGAGGTGGATCATCACTTTTGGAGATAAAATGAGCATCGTTATCGTCATTTTCATGCTTCTAGGGAGCCAAAACTCAAGATTTGGCTTATGGTTAAAAGTGACTTAAAAGGACCCAAATGCTCACTTCGAGGGCTTAAAACGTGTTTATTCACTGCGGGAAGAGATATAAACAATAGTTAGAGTGAATTAATGTTCATGCGAGAACGTTCAATTTTTCATGCAAAACGATCGATGACCCGCGACCTGATGAAATGACTCTGAGGTTACCAAAATGTTCCGTTTTGAAAATTTTCATCTTTCAACTAATTTTGACTCTCAGAGGTGGATCATCACTTTTGGAGATAAAATGAGCATCGTTATCGTCATTTTCATGCTTCTAGGGAGCCAAAACTCAAGATTTGGCTTATGGTTAAAAGTGACTTAAAAGGACCCAAATGCTCACTTTGAGGGCTTAAAACGTGTTTATTCACTGCGGAAAGAGATATAAACAATATTTAGAGTGAATTACTGTTCATGCGAGAACGTTCAATTTTTCATGCAAAACGATCGATGACCCGCGACCTGATGAAATGACTCTGAGATGACCAAAATGTTCCGTCTTGAAAATTTTCATCTTTCAACTAATTTTGACTCTCAGAGGTGGATCATCACTTTTGGAGATAAAATGAGCATCGTTATCGTCATTTTCATGCTTCTAGGGAGCCAAAACTCAAGATTTGGCTCATGGTTAAAAGTGACTTAAAAGGCCCAAAATGCTCACTTCGAGGGCTTAAAACGTGTTTATTCACTGCCGGAAGAGATATAAACAATAGTTAGAGTGAATTAATGTTCATGTGAGAACGTTCAATTTTTCATGCAAAACAATCGATGACCCGCGACCTGATGAAATTGCTCTGAGATGACCAAAATGGTCCGTTTTGAAAATGTTCATCTTTCAACTAATTTTGACTCTCAGAGGTGGATCATCACTATTGGAGATAAAATGAGCATCGTTATCGTCATTTTCATGCTTCTAGGGAGCCAAAACTCAAGATTTGGCTTATGGTTAAAAGTGACTTAACAGGACCCAAATGCTCACTTCGAGGGCTTAAAACGTGTTTATTCACTGCAGGAAGAGATATAAACAACATTTAGAGTAAATTATTGTTCATGCGAGAACGTTCAATTTTTCATGCAAAACGATCGATGACCCGCGACCTGATGAAATTGCTCTGAGATGACCAAAATGGTCCGTTTTGAAAATTTTCATCTTTCAACTAATTTTGACTCTCAGAGGTGGATCATCACTTTTGGAGATAAAATGAGCATCATTATCGCCATTTTCATGCTTCTAGGGAGCCAAAACTCAAGATTTGGCTCATGGTTAAAAGTGACTGAAAAGGCCCAAAATGCTCACTTCGAGGGCTTAAAACGTGTTTATTCACTGCGGGAAGAGATATAAACAATAGTTAGAGTGAATTAATGTTCATGCGAGAACGTTCAATTTTTCATGCAAAACGATCGATGACCCGCGACCTGATGAAATGACTCTGAGATGACCAAAATGTTCCGTTTTGAAAATTTTCATCTTTCAACTAATTTTGACTCTCAGAGGTGGATCATCACTTTTGGAGATAAAATGAGCATCGTTATAGTCATTTTCATGCTTCTAGGGAGCCAAAACTCAAGATTTGGCTTATGGTTAAAAGTGACTTAAAAGGACACAAATGCTCACTTCGAGGGCTTAAAACGTGTTTATTCACTGCAGGAAGAGATATAAACAAAATTTAGAGTAAATTATTGTTCATGCGAGAACGTTCAATTTTTCATGCAAAACGATCGATGACCCGCGACCTGATGAAATTGCTCTGAGATGACCAAAATGGTCCGTTTTAAAATTTTTCATCTTTCAACTAATTTTGACTCTCAGGGGTTGATCATCACTTTTGGAGATAAAATGAGCATCGTTATCGTCATTTTCATGCTTCTAGGGAGCCAAAACTCAAGATTTGGCTTATGGTTAAAAGTGACTTAAAAGGACCCAAATGCTCACTTGGAGGGCTTAAAACGTGTTTATTTACTGCGGGAAGAGATATAAACAACATTTAGAGTAAATTATTGTTCATGCAAGAACGTTCAATTTTTCATGCAAAACGATCGATGACCCGCGACCTGATGAAATTACTCTGAGATGACCAAAATGGTCCGTTTTGAAAATTTTCATCTTTCAACTAATTTTGACTCTCAGAGGTTGATCATCACTTTTGGAGATAAAATGAGCATCGTTATCGTCATTTTCATGCTTCTAGGGAGCCAAAACTCAAGATTTGGCTTATGGTTAAAAGTGACTTAAAAGGACCCAAATGCTCACTTTGAGGGCTTAAAACGTGTTTATTCACTGCGGAAAGAGATATAAACAATATTTAGAGTGAATTAATGTTCATGCGAGAACGTTCAATTTTTCATGCAAAACGATCGATGACCCGCGACCTGATGAAATGACTCTGAGATGACCAAAATGTTTCGTCTTGAAAATGTTCATCTTTCAACTAATTTTGACTCTCAGAGGTGGATCATCACTTTTGGAGATAAAATGAGCATCGTTATCGTCATTTTCATGCTTCTAGGGAGCCAAAACTCAAGATTTGGCTTATGGTTAAAAGTGACTTAAAAGGACCCAAATGCTCACGTCGAGGGCTTAAAACGTGTTTATTCACTGCGGGAAGAGATATAAACAATAGTTAGAGTTAATTAATGTTCATGCGAGAACGTTCAATTTTTCATGCAAAACGATCGATGACCCGCGACCTGATGAAATGACTCTGAGGTTACCAAAATGTTCCGTTTTGAAAATTTTCATCTTTCAACTAATTTTGACTCTCAGAGGTGGATCATCACTTTTGGAGATAAAATGAGCATCGTTATCGTCATTTTCATGCTTCTAGGGAGCCAAAACTCAAGATTTGGCTTATGGTTAAAAGTGACTTAAAAGGACCCAAATGCTCACTTTGAGGGCTTAAAACGTGTTTATTCACTGCGGAAAGAGATATAAACAATATTTAGAGTGAATTACTGTTCATGCGAGAACGTTCAATTTTTCATGCAAAACAATCGATGACCCGCGACCTGATGAAATGACTCTGAGATGACCAAAATGTTCCGTCTTAAAAATTTTCATCTTTCAACTAATTTTGACTCTCAGAGGTGGATCATCATTTTTGGAGATAAAATGAGCATCGTTATCGTCATTTTCATGCTTCTAGGGAGCCAAAACTCAAGATTTGGCTCATGGTTAAAAGTGACTTAAAAGGCCCAAAATGCTCACTTCGATGGCTTAAAACGTGTTTATTCACTGCCGGAAGAGATATAAACAATAGTTAGAGTGAATTAATGTTCATGCGAGAACGTTCAATTTTTCATGCAAAACAATCGATGACCCGCGACCTGATGAAATTGCTCTGAGATGACCAAAATGGTCCGTTTTGAAAATGTTCATCTTTCAACTAATTTTGACTCTCAGAGGTGGATCATCACTATTGGAGATAAAATGAGCATCGTTATCGTCATTTTCATGCTTCTAGGGAGCCAAAACTCAAGATTTGGCTTATGGTTAAAAGTGACTTAAAAGGACACAAATGCTCACTTCGAGGGCTTAAAACGTGTTTATTCACTGCAGGAAGCGATATAAACAAAATTTAGAGTAAATTATTGTTCATGCGAGAACGTTCAATTTTTCATGCAAAACGATCGATGACCCGCGACCTGATGAAATTGCTCTGAGATGACCAAAATGGTCCGTTTTGAAATTTTTCATCTTTCAACTAATTTTGACTCTCAGAGGTTGATCATCACTTTTGGAGATAAAATGAGCATCGTTATCGTCATTTTCATGCTTCTAGGGAGCCAAAACTCAAGATTTGGCTTATGGTTAAAAGTGACTTAAAAGGACCCAAATGCTCACTTGGAGGGCTTAAAACGTGTTTATTCACTGCGGGAAGATATATAAACAACATTTAGAGTAAATTATTGTTCATGCGAGAACGTTCAATTTTTCATGCAAAACGATCGATGACCCGCGACCTGATGAAATTACTCTGAGATGACCAAAATGGTCCGTTTTGAAAATTTTCATCTTTCAACTAATTTTGACTCTCAGAGGTTGATCATCACTTTTGGAGATAAAATGAGCATCGTTATCGTCATTTTCATGCTTCTAGGGAGCCAAAACTCAAGATTTGGCTTATGGTTAAAAGTGACTTAAAAGGACCCAAATGCTCACTTTGAGGGCTTAAAACGTGTTTATTCACTGCGGAAAGAGATATAAACAATATTTAGAGTGAATTAATGTTCATGCGAGAACGTTCAATTTTTCATGCAAAACGATCGATGACCCGCGACCTGATGAAATGACTCTGAGATGACCAAAATGTTTCGTCTTGAAAATTTTCATCTTTCAACTAATTTTGACTCTCAGAGGTGGATCATCACTTTTGGAGATAAAATGAGCATCGTTATCGTCATTTTCATGCTTCTAGGGAGCCAAAACTCAAGATTTGGCTTATGGTTAAAAGTGACTTAACAGGACCCAAATGCTCACTTTGAGGGCTTAAAACGTGTCTATTCATTGCAGGAAGAGATATAAACAACATTTAGAGTAAATTATTGTTCATGCGAGAACGTTCAATTTTTCATGCAAAACGATCGATGACCCGCGACCTGATGAAATTGCTCTGAGATGACCAAAATGGTCCGTTTTGAAAATTTTCATCTTTCAACTAATTTTGACTCTCAGAGGTTGATCATCACTTTTGGAGATAAAATGAGCATCGTTATCGTCATTTTCATGCTTCTAGGGAGCCAAAACTCAAGATTTGGCTTATGGTTAAAAGTGACTTAACAGGACCCAAATGCTCACTTCGAGGGCTTAAAACGTGCTTATTCACTGCGGGAAGAGATATAAACAATATTTAGAGTGAATTAATGTTCATGCGAGAACGTTCAATTTTTCATGCAAAACGATCGATGACCCGCGACCTGATGAAATGACTCTGAGATGACCAAAATGTTCCGTTTTGAAAAAGTTCATCTTTCAACTAATTTTGACTCTCAGAGGTGGATCATCACTTTTGGAGATAAAATGAGCATCGTTATCGTAATTTTCATGCTTCTAGGGAGCCAACACTCAAGATTTGGCTTATGGTTAAAAGTGACTTAAAAGGACCCAAATGCTCACTTTGAGGGCTTAAACGTGTTTATTCACTCCGGAAAGAGATATAAACAATATTTAGAGTGAATTAATGTTCATGCGAGAACGTTCAATTTTTCATGCAAAACGATCGATGACCCGTGCCCTGATGAAATGACTCTGAGATGACCAAAATGTTCCGTTTTGAAAAAGTTCATCTTTCAACTAATTTTGACTCTCTGAGGTGGATCATCACTTTTGGAGATAAAATGAGCATCGTTATCGTCATTTTCATGCTTCTAGGGAGCCAAAACTCAAGATTTGGCTTATGGTTAAAAGTGACTTAAAAGGACCCAAATGCTCACTTCGAGGGCTTAAAACGTGTTTATTCACTGCGGGAAGAGATATAAACAATAGTTAGAGTGAATTAATGTTCATGCGAGAACGTTCAATTTTTCATGCAAAACGATCGATGACCCGCGACCTGATGAAATGACTCTGAGGTTACCAAAATGTTCCGTTTTGAAAATTTTCATCTTTCAACTAATTTTGACTCTCAGAGGTGGATCATCACTTTTGGAGATAAAATGAGCATCGTTATCGTCATTTTCATGCTTCTAGGGAGCCAAAACTCAAGATTTGGCTTATGGTTAAAAGTGACTTAAAAGGACCCAAATGCTCACTTTGAGGGCTTAAAACGTGTTTATTCACTGCGGAAAGAGATATAAACAATATTTAGAGTGAATTACTGTTCATGCGAGAACGTTCAATTTTTCATGCAAAACGATCGATGACCCGCGACCTGATGAAATGACTCTGAGATGACCAAAATGTTCCGTCTTGAAAATTTTCATCTTTCAACTAATTTTGACTCTCAGAGGTGGATCATCACTTTTGGAGATAAAATGAGCATCGTTATCGTCATTTTCATGCTTCTAGGGAGCCAAAACTCAAGATTTGGCTCATGGTTAAAAGTGACTTAAAAGGCCCAAAATGCTCACTTCGAGGGCTTAAAACGTGTTTATTCACTGCCGAAAGAGATATAAACAATAGTTAGAGTGAATTAATGTTCATGTGAGAACGTTCAATTTTTCATGCAAAACAATCGATGACCCGCGACCTGATGAAATTGCTCTGAGATGACCAAAATGGTCCGTTTTGAAAATGTTCATCTTTCAACTAATTTTGACTCTCAGAGGTGGATCATCACTATTGGAGATAAAATGAGCATCGTTATCGTCATTTTCATGCTTCTAGGGAGCCAAAACTCAAGATTTGGCTTATGGTTAAAAGTGACTTAACAGGACCCAAATGCTCACTTCGAGGGCTTAAAACGTGTTTATTCACTGCAGGAAGAGATATAAACAAAATTTAGAGTAAATTATTGTTCATGCGAGAACGTTCAATTTTTCATGCAAAACGATCGATGACCCGCGACCTGATGAAATTGCTCTGAGATGACCAAAATGGTCCGTTTTGAAATTTTTCATCTTTCAACTAATTTTGACTCTCAGAGGTGGATCATCACTTTTGGAGATAAAATGAGCATCATTATCGCCATTTTCATGCTTCTAGGGAGCCAAAACTCAAGATTTGGCTCATGGTTAAAAGTGACTGAAAAGGCCCAAAATGCTCACTTCGAGGGCTTAAAACGTGTTTATTCACTGCGGGAAGAGATATAAACAATAGTTAGAGTGAATTAATGTTCATGCGAGAACGTTCAATTTTTCATGCAAAACGATCGATGACCCGCGACCTGATGAAATGACTCTGAGATGACCAAAATGTTCCGTTTTGAAAATTTTCATCTTTCAACTAATTTTGACTCTCAGAGGTGGATCATCACTTTTGGAGATAAAATGAGCATCGTTATAGTCATTTTCATGCTTCTAGGGAGCCAAAACTCAAGATTTGGCTTATGGTTAAAAGTGACTTAAAAGGACACAAATGCTCACTTCGAGGGCTTAAAACGTGTTTATTCACTGCAGGAAGAGATATAAACAAAATTTAGAGTAAATTATTGTTCATGCGAGAACGTTCAATTTTTCATGCAAAACGATCGATGACCCGCGACCTGATGAAATTGCTCTGAGATGACCAAAATGGTCCGTTTTGAAATTTTTCATCTTTCAACTAATTTTGACTCTCAGGGGTTGATCATCACTTTTGGAGATAAAATGAGCATCGTTATCGTCATTTTCATGCTTCTAGGGAGCCAAAACTCAAGATTTGGCTTATGGTTAAAAGTGACTTAAAAGGACCCAAATGCTCACTTGGAGGGCTTAAAACGTGTTTATTTACTGCGGGAAGAGATATAAACAACATTTAGAGTAAATTATTGTTCATGCGAGAACGTTCAATTTTTCATGCAAAACGATCGATGACCCGCGACCTGATGAAATTACTCTGAGATGACCAAAATGGTCCGTTTTGAAAATTTTCATCTTTCAACTAATTTTGACTCTCAGAGGTTGATCATCACTTTTGGAGATAAAATGAGCATCGTTATCGTCATTTTCATGCTTCTAGGGAGCCAAAACTCAAGATTTGGCTTATGGTTAAAAGTGACTTAAAAGGACCCAAATGCTCACTTTGAGGGCTTAAAACGTGTTTATTCACTGCGGAAAGAGATATAAACAATATTTAGAGTGAATTAATGTTCATGCGAGAACGTTCAATTTTTCATGCAAAACGATCGATGACCCGCGACCTGATGAAATGACTCTGAGATGACCAAAATGTTTCGTCTTGAAAATGTTCATCTTTCAACTAATTTTGACTCTCAGAGGTGGATCATCACTTTTGGAGATAAAATGAGCATCGTTATCGTCATTTTCATGCTTCTAGGGAGCCAAAACTCAAGATTTGGCTTATGGTTAAAAGTGACTTAAAAGGACCCAAATGCTCACTTCGAGGGCTTAAAACGTGTTTATTCACTGCGGGAAGAGATATAAACAATAGTTAGAGTGAATTAATGTTCATGCGAGAACGTTCAATTTTTCATGCAAAACGATCGATGACCCGCGACCTGATGAAATGACTCTGAGGTTACCAAAATGTTCCGTTTTGAAAATTTTCATCTTTCAACTAATTTTGACTCTCAGAGGTGGATCATCACTTTTGGAGATAAAATGAGCATCGTTATCGTCATTTTCATGCTTCTAGGGAGCCAAAACTCAAGATTTGGCTTATGGTTAAAAGTGACTTAAAAGGACCCAAATGCTCACTTTGAGGGCTTAAAACGTGTTTATTCACTGCGGAAAGAGATATAAACAATATTTAGAGTGAATTACTGTTCATGCGAGAACGTTCAATTTTTCATGCAAAACAATCGATGACCCGCGACCTGATGAAATGACTCTGAGATGACCAAAATGTTCCGTCTTGAAAATTTTCATCTTTCAACTAATTTTGACTCTCAGAGGTGGATCATCACTTTTGGAGATAAAATGAGCATCGTTATCGTCATTTTCATGCTTCTAGGGAGCCAAAACTCAAGATTTGGCTCATGGTTAAAAGTGACTTAAAAGGCCCAAAATGCTCACTTCGAGGGCTTAAAACGTGTTTATTCACTGCCGGAAGAGATATAAACAATAGTTAGAGTGAATTAATGTTCATGCGAGAACGTTCAATTTTTCATGCAAAACAATCGATGACCCGCGACCTGATGAAATTGCTCTGAGATGACCAAAATGGTCCGTTTTGAAAAAGTTCATCTTTCAACTAATTTTGACTCTCAGAGGTGGATCATCACTTTTGGAGATAAAATGAGCATCGTTATCGTCATTTTCATGCTTCTAGGGAGCCAAAACTCAAGATTTGGCTTATGGTTAAAAGTGACTTAAAAGGACACAAATGCTCACTTCGAGGGCTTAAAACGTGTTTATTCACTGCAGGAAGAGATATAAACAAAATTTAGAGTAAATTATTGTTCATGCGAGAACGTTCAATTTTTCATGCAAAACGATCGATGACCCGCGACCTGATGAAATTACTCTGAGATGACCAAAATGGTCCGTTTTGAAAATTTTCATCTTTCAACTAATTTTGACTCTCAGAGGTTGATCATCACTTTTGGAGATAAAATGAGCATCGTTATCGTCATTTTCATGCTTCTAGGGAGCCAAAACTCAAGATTTGGCTTATGGTTAAAAGTGACTTAAAAGGACCCAAATGCTCACTTTGAGGGCTTAAAACGTGTTTATTCACTGCGGAAAGAGATATAAACAATATTTAGAGTGAATTAATGTTCATGCGAGAACGTTCAATTTTTCATGCAAAACGATCGATGACCCGCGACCTGATGAAATGACTCTGAGATGACCAAAATGTTTCGTCTTGAAAATGTTCATCTTTCAACTAATTTTGACTCTCAGAGGTGGATCATCACTTTTGGAGATAAAATGAGCATCGTTATCGTCATTTTCATGCTTCTAGGGAGCCAAAACTCAAGATTTGGCTTATGGTTAAAAGTGACTTAAAAGGACCCAAATGCTCACTTCGAGGGCTTAAAACGTGTTTATTCACTGCGGGAAGAGATATAAACAATAGTTAGAGTGAATTAATGTTCATGCGAGAACGTTCAATTTTTCATGCAAAACGATCGATGACCCGCGACCTGATGAAATGACTCTGAGGTTACCAAAATGTTCCGTTTTGAAAATTTTCATCTTTCAACTAATTTTGACTCTCAGAGGTGGATCATCACTTTTGGAGATAAAATGAGCATCGTTATCGTCATTTTCATGCTTCTAGGGAGCCAAAACTCAAGATTTGGCTTATGGTTAAAAGTGACTTAAAAGGACCCAAATGCTCACTTTGAGGGCTTAAAACGTGTTTATTCACTGCGGAAAGAGATATAAACAATATTTAGAGTGAATTACTGTTCATGCGAGAACGTTCAATTTTTCATGCAAAACAATCGATGACCCGCGACCTGATGAAATGACTCTGAGATGACCAAAATGTTCCGTCTTGAAAATTTTCATCTTTCAACTAATTTTGACTCTCAGAGGTGGATCATCACTTTTGGAGATAAAATGAGCATCGTTATCGTCATTTTCATGCTTCTAGGGAGCCAAAACTCAAGATTTGGCTCATGGTTAAAAGTGACTTAAAAGGCCCAAAATGCTCACTTCGAGGGCTTAAAACGTGTTTATTCACTGCCGGAAGAGATATAAACAATAGTTAGAGTGAATTAATGTTCATGCGAGAACGTTCAATTTTTCATGCAAAACAATCGATGACCCGCGACCTGATGAAATTGCTCTGAGATGACCAAAATGGTCCGTTTTGAAAAAGTTCATCTTTCAACTAATTTTGACTCTCAGAGGTGGATCATCACTTTTGGAGATAAAATGAGCATCGTTATCGTCATTTTCATGCTTCTAGGGAGCCAAAACTCAAGATTTGGCTTATGGTTAAAAGTGACTTAAAAGGACACAAATGCTCACTTCGAGGGCTTAAAACGTGTTTATTCACTGCAGGAAGAGATATAAACAAAATTTAGAGTAAATTATTGTTCATGCGAGAACGTTCAATTTTTCATGCAAAACGATCGATGACCCGCGACCTGATGAAATTACTCTGAGATGACCAAAATGGTCCGTTTTGAAAATTTTCATCTTTCAACTAATTTTGACTCTCAGAGGTTGATCATCACTTTTGGAGATAAAATGAGCATCGTTATCGTCATTTTCATGCTTCTAGGGAGCCAAAACTCAAGATTTGGCTTATGGTTAAAAGTGACTTAAAAGGACCCAAATGCTCACTTTGAGGGCTTAAAACGTGTTTATTCACTGCGGAAAGAGATATAAACAATATTTAGAGTGAATTAATGTTCATGCGAGAACGTTCAATTTTTCATGCAAAACGATCGATGACCCGCGACCTGATGAAATGACTCTGAGATGACCAAAATGTTTCGTCTTGAAAATGTTCATCTTTCAACTAATTTTGACTCTCAGAGGTGGATCATCACTTTTGGAGATAAAATGAGCATCGTTATCGTCATTTTCATGCTTCTAGGGAGCCAAAACTCAAGATTTGGCTTATGGTTAAAAGTGACTTAAAAGGACCCAAATGCTCACTTCGAGGGCTTAAAACGTGTTTATTCACTGCGGGAAGAGATATAAACAATAGTTAGAGTGAATTAATGTTCATGCGAGAACGTTCAATTTTTCATGCAAAACGATCGATGACCCGCGACCTGATGAAATGACTCTGAGGTTACCAAAATGTTCCGTTTTGAAAATTTTCATCTTTCAACTAATTTTGACTCTCAGAGGTGGATCATCACTTTTGGAGATAAAATGAGCATCGTTATCGTCATTTTCATGCTTCTAGGGAGCCAAAACTCAAGATTTGGCTTATGGTTAAAAGTGACTTAAAAGGACCCAAATGCTCACTTTGAGGGCTTAAAACGTGTTTATTCACTGCGGAAAGAGATATAAACAATATTTAGAGTGAATTACTGTTCATGCGAGAACGTTCAATTTTTCATGCAAAACAATCGATGACCCGCGACCTGATGAAATGACTCTGAGATGACCAAAATGTTCCGTCTTGAAAATTTTCATCTTTCAACTAATTTTGACTCTCAGAGGTGGATCATCACTTTTGGAGATAAAATGAGCATCGTTATCGTCATTTTCATGCTTCTAGGGAGCCAAAACTCAAGATTTGGCTCATGGTTAAAAGTGACTTAAAAGGCCCAAAATGCTCACTTCGAGGGCTTAAAACGTGTTTATTCACTGCCGTAAGAGATATAAACAATAGTTAGAGTGAATTAATGTTCATGCGAGAACGTTCAATTTTTCATGCAAAACAATCGATGACCCGCGACCTGATGAAATTGCTCTGAGATGACCAAAATGGTCCGTTTTGAAAAAGTTCATCTTTCAACTAATTTTGACTCTCAGAGGTGGATCATCACTTTTGGAGATAAAATGAGCATCGTTATCGTCATTTTCATGCTTCTAGGGAGCCAAAACTCAAGATTTGGCTTATGGTTAAAAGTGACTTAAAAGGACACAAATGCTCACTTCGAGGGCTTAAAACGTGTTTATTCACTGCAGGAAGAGATATAAACAAAATTTAGAGTAAATTATTGTTCATGCGAGAACGTTCAATTTTTCATGCAAAACGATCGATGACCCGCGACCTGATGAAATTGCTCTGAGATGACCAAAATGGTCCGTTTTGAAATTTTTCATCTTTCAACTAATTTTGACTCTCAGAGGTTGATCATCACTTTTGGAGATAAAATGAGCATCGTTATCGTCATTTTCATGCTTCTAGGGAGCCAAAACTCAAGATTTGGCTTATGGTTAAAAGTGACTTAAAAGGACCCAAATGCTCACTTTGAGGGCTTAAACGTGTTTATTCACTCCGGAAAGAGATATAAACAATATTTAGAGTGAATTAATGTTCATGCGAGAACGTTCAATTTTTCATGCAAAACGATCGATGACCCGTGCCCTGATGAAATGACTCTGAGATGACCAAAATGTTCCGTTTTGAAAAAGTTCATCTTTCAACTAATTTTGACTCTCTGAGGTGGATCATCACTTTTGGAGATAAAATGAGCATCGTTATCGTCATTTTCATGCTTCTAGGGAGCCAAAACTCAAGATTTGGCTTATGGTTAAAAGTGACTTAAAAGGACCCAAATGCTCACTTCGAGGGCTTAAAACGTGTTTATTCACTGCGGGAAGAGATATAAACAATAGTTAGAGTGAATTAATGTTCATGCGAGAACGTTCAATTTTTCATGCAAAACGATCGATGACCCGCGACCTGATGAAATGACTCTGAGGTTACCAAAATGTTCCGTTTTGAAAATTTTCATCTTTCAACTAATTTTGACTCTCAGAGGTGGATCATCACTTTTGGAGATAAAATGAGCATCGTTATCGTCATTTTCATGCTTCTAGGGAGCCAAAACTCAAGATTTGGCTTATGGTTAAAAGTGACTTAAAAGGACCCAAATGCTCACTTTGAGGGCTTAAAACGTGTTTATTCACTGCGGAAAGAGATATAAACAATATTTAGAGTGAATTACTGTTCATGCGAGAACGTTCAATTTTTCATGCAAAACGATCGATGACCCGCGACCTGATGAAATGACTCTGAGATGACCAAAATGTTCCGTCTTGAAAATTTTCATCTTTCAACTAATTTTGACTCTCAGAGGTGGATCATCACTTTTGGAGATAAAATGAGCATCGTTATCGTCATTTTCATGCTTCTAGGGAGCCAAAACTCAAGATTTGGCTCATGGTTAAAAGTGACTTAAAAGGCCCAAAATGCTCACTTCGAGGGCTTAAAACGTGTTTATTCACTGCCGAAAGAGATATAAACAATAGTTAGAGTGAATTAATGTTCATGTGAGAACGTTCAATTTTTCATGCAAAACAATCGATGACCCGCGACCTGATGAAATTGCTCTGAGATGACCAAAATGGTCCGTTTTGAAAATGTTCATCTTTCAACTAATTTTGACTCTCAGAGGTGGATCATCACTATTGGAGATAAAATGAGCATCGTTATCGTCATTTTCATGCTTCTAGGGAGCCAAAACTCAAGATTTGGCTTATGGTTAAAAGTGACTTAACAGGACCCAAATGCTCACTTCGAGGGCTTAAAACGTGTTTATTCACTGCAGGAAGAGATATAAACAAAATTTAGAGTAAATTATTGTTCATGCGAGAACGTTCAATTTTTCATGCAAAACGATCGATGACCCGCGACCTGATGAAATTGCTCTGAGATGACCAAAATGGTCCGTTTTGAAATTTTTCATCTTTCAACTAATTTTGACTCTCAGAGGTGGATCATCACTTTTGGAGATAAAATGAGCATCGTTATAGTCATTTTCATGCTTCTAGGGAGCCAAAACTCAAGATTTGGCTTATGGTTAAAAGTGACTTAAAAGGACACAAATGCTCACTTCGAGGGCTTAAAACGTGTTTATTCACTGCAGGAAGAGATATAAACAAAATTTAGAGTAAATTATTGTTCATGCGAGAACGTTCAATTTTTCATGCAAAACGATCGATGACCCGCGACCTGATGAAATTGCTCTGAGATGACCAAAATGGTCCGTTTTGAAATTTTTCATCTTTCAACTAATTTTGACTCTCAGGGGTTGATCATCACTTTTGGAGATAAAATGAGCATCGTTATCGTCATTTTCATGCTTCTAGGGAGCCAAAACTCAAGATTTGGCTTATGGTTAAAAGTGACTTAAAAGGACCCAAATGCTCACTTGGAGGGCTTAAAACGTGTTTATTTACTGCGGGAAGAGATATAAACAACATTTAGAGTAAATTATTGTTCATGCGAGAACGTTCAATTTTTCATGCAAAACGATCGATGACCCGCGACCTGATGAAATTACTCTGAGATGACCAAAATGGTCCGTTTTGAAAATTTTCATCTTTCAACTAATTTTGACTCTCAGAGGTTGATCATCACTTTTGGAGATAAAATGAGCATCGTTATCGTCATTTTCATGCTTCTAGGGAGCCAAAACTCAAGATTTGGCTTATGGTTAAAAGTGACTTAAAAGGACCCAAATGCTCACTTTGAGGGCTTAAAACGTGTTTATTCACTGCGGAAAGAGATATAAACAATATTTAGAGTGAATTAATGTTCATGCGAGAACGTTCAATTTTTCATGCAAAACGATCGATGACCCGCGACCTGATGAAATGACTCTGAGATGACCAAAATGTTTCGTCTTGAAAATGTTCATCTTTCAACTAATTTTGACTCTCAGAGGTGGATCATCACTTTTGGAGATAAAATGAGCATCGTTATCGTCATTTTCATGCTTCTAGGGAGCCAAAACTCAAGATTTGGCTTATGGTTAAAAGTGACTTAAAAGGACCCAAATGCTCACTTCGAGGGCTTAAAACGTGTTTATTCACTGCGGGAAGAGATATAAACAATAGTTAGAGTGAATTAATGTTCATGCGAGAACGTTCAATTTTTCATGCAAAACGATCGATGACCCGCGACCTGATGAAATGACTCTGAGGTTACCAAAATGTTCCGTTTTGAAAATTTTCATCTTTCAACTAATTTTGACTCTCAGAGGTGGATCATCACTTTTGGAGATAAAATGAGCATCGTTATCGTCATTTTCATGCTTCTAGGGAGCCAAAACTCAAGATTTGGCTTATGGTTAAAAGTGACTTAAAAGGACCCAAATGCTCACTTTGAGGGCTTAAAACGTGTTTATTCACTGCGGAAAGAGATATAAACAATATTTAGAGTGAATTACTGTTCATGCGAGAACGTTCAATTTTTCATGCAAAACAATCGATGACCCGCGACCTGATGAAATGACTCTGAGATGACCAAAATGTTCCGTCTTGAAAATTTTCATCTTTCAACTAATTTTGACTCTCAGAGGTGGATCATCACTTTTGGAGATAAAATGAGCATCGTTATCGTCATTTTCATGCTTCTAGGGAGCCAAAACTCAAGATTTGGCTCATGGTTAAAAGTGACTTAAAAGGCCCAAAATGCTCACTTCGAGGGCTTAAAACGTGTTTATTCACTGCCGGAAGAGATATAAACAATAGTTAGAGTGAATTAATGTTCATGCGAGAACGTTCAATTTTTCATGCAAAACAATCGATGACCCGCGACCTGATGAAATTGCTCTGAGATGACCAAAATGGTCCGTTTTGAAAAAGTTCATCTTTCAACTAATTTTGACTCTCAGAGGTGGATCATCACTTTTGGAGATAAAATGAGCATCGTTATCGTCATTTTCATGCTTCTAGGGAGCCAAAACTCAAGATTTGGCTTATGGTTAAAAGTGACTTAAAAGGACACAAATGCTCACTTCGAGGGCTTAAAACGTGTTTATTCACTGCAGGAAGAGATATAAACAAAATTTAGAGTAAATTATTGTTCATGCGAGAACGTTCAATTTTTCATGCAAAACGATCGATGACCCGCGACCTGATGAAATTACTCTGAGATGACCAAAATGGTCCGTTTTGAAAATTTTCATCTTTCAACTAATTTTGACTCTCAGAGGTTGATCATCACTTTTGGAGATAAAATGAGCATCGTTATCGTCATTTTCATGCTTCTAGGGAGCCAAAACTCAAGATTTGGCTTATGGTTAAAAGTGACTTAAAAGGACCCAAATGCTCACTTTGAGGGCTTAAAACGTGTTTATTCACTGCGGAAAGAGATATAAACAATATTTAGAGTGAATTAATGTTCATGCGAGAACGTTCAATTTTTCATGCAAAACGATCGATGACCCGCGACCTGATGAAATGACTCTGAGATGACCAAAATGTTTCGTCTTGAAAATGTTCATCTTTCAACTAATTTTGACTCTCAGAGGTGGATCATCACTTTTGGAGATAAAATGAGCATCGTTATCGTCATTTTCATGCTTCTAGGGAGCCAAAACTCAAGATTTGGCTTATGGTTAAAAGTGACTTAAAAGGACCCAAATGCTCACTTCGAGGGCTTAAAACGTGTTTATTCACTGCGGGAAGAGATATAAACAATAGTTAGAGTGAATTAATGTTCATGCGAGAACGTTCAATTTTTCATGCAAAACGATCGATGACCCGCGACCTGATGAAATGACTCTGAGGTTACCAAAATGTTCCGTTTTGAAAATTTTCATCTTTCAACTAATTTTGACTCTCAGAGGTGGATCATCACTTTTGGAGATAAAATGAGCATCGTTATCGTCATTTTCATGCTTCTAGGGAGCCAAAACTCAAGATTTGGCTTATGGTTAAAAGTGACTTAAAAGGACCCAAATGCTCACTTTGAGGGCTTAAAACGTGTTTATTCACTGCGGAAAGAGATATAAACAATATTTAGAGTGAATTACTGTTCATGCGAGAACGTTCAATTTTTCATGCAAAACGATCGATGACCCGCGACCTGATGAAATGACTCTGAGATGACCAAAATGTTCCGTCTTGAAAATTTTCATCTTTCAACTAATTTTGACTCTCAGAGGTGGATCATCACTTTTGGAGATAAAATGAGCATCGTTATCGTCATTTTCATGCTTCTAGGGAGCCAAAACTCAAGATTTGGCTCATGGTTAAAAGTGACTTAAAAGGCCCAAAATGCTCACTTCGAGGGCTTAAAACGTGTTTATTCACTGCCGAAAGAGATATAAACAATAGTTAGAGTGAATTAATGTTCATGTGAGAACGTTCAATTTTTCATGCAAAACAATCGATGACCCGCGACCTGATGAAATTGCTCTGAGATGACCAAAATGGTCCGTTTTGAAAATGTTCATCTTTCAACTAATTTTGACTCTCAGAGGTGGATCATCACTATTGGAGATAAAATGAGCATCGTTATCGTCATTTTCATGCTTCTAGGGAGCCAAAACTCAAGATTTGGCTTATGGTTAAAAGTGACTTAACAGGACCCAAATGCTCACTTCGAGGGCTTAAAACGTGTTTATTCACTGCAGGAAGAGATATAAACAAAATTTAGAGTAAATTATTGTTCATGCGAGAACGTTCAATTTTTCATGCAAAACGATCGATGACCCGCGACCTGATGAAATTGCTCTGAGATGACCAAAATGGTCCGTTTTGAAATTTTTCATCTTTCAACTAATTTTGACTCTCAGAGGTGGATCATCACTTTTGGAGATAAAATGAGCATCATTATCGCCATTTTCATGCTTCTAGGGAGCCAAAACTCAAGATTTGGCTCATGGTTAAAAGTGACTGAAAAGGCCCAAAATGCTCACTTCGAGGGCTTAAAACGTGTTTATTCACTGCGGGAAGAGATATAAACAATAGTTAGAGTGAATTAATGTTCATGCGAGAACGTTCAATTTTTCATGCAAAACGATCGATGACCCGCGACCTGATGAAATGACTCTGAGATGACCAAAATGTTCCGTTTTGAAAATTTTCATCTTTCAACTAATTTTGACTCTCAGAGGTGGATCATCACTTTTGGAGATAAAATGAGCATCGTTATAGTCATTTTCATGCTTCTAGGGAGCCAAAACTCAAGATTTGGCTTATGGTTAAAAGTGACTTAAAAGGACACAAATGCTCACTTCGAGGGCTTAAAACGTGTTTATTCACTGCAGGAAGAGATATAAACAAAATTTAGAGTAAATTATTGTTCATGCGAGAACGTTCAATTTTTCATGCAAAACGATCGATGACCCGCGACCTGATGAAATTGCTCTGAGATGACCAAAATGGTCCGTTTTGAAATTTTTCATCTTTCAACTAATTTTGACTCTCAGGGGTTGATCATCACTTTTGGAGATAAAATGAGCATCGTTATCGTCATTTTCATGCTTCTAGGGAGCCAAAACTCAAGATTTGGCTTATGGTTAAAAGTGACTTAAAAGGACCCAAATGCTCACTTGGAGGGCTTAAAACGTGTTTATTTACTGCGGGAAGAGATATAAACAACATTTAGAGTAAATTATTGTTCATGCGAGAACGTTCAATTTTTCATGCAAAACGATCGATGACCCGCGACCTGATGAAATTACTCTGAGATGACCAAAATGGTCCGTTTTGAAAATTTTCATCTTTCAACTAATTTTGACTCTCAGAGGTTGATCATCACTTTTGGAGATAAAATGAGCATCGTTATCGTCATTTTCATGCTTCTAGGGAGCCAAAACTCAAGATTTGGCTTATGGTTAAAAGTGACTTAAAAGGACCCAAATGCTCACTTTGAGGGCTTAAAACGTGTTTATTCACTGCGGAAAGAGATATAAACAATATTTAGAGTGAATTAATGTTCATGCGAGAACGTTCAATTTTTCATGCAAAACGATCGATGACCCGCGACCTGATGAAATGACTCTGAGATGACCAAAATGTTTCGTCTTGAAAATGTTCATCTTTCAACTAATTTTGACTCTCAGAGGTGGATCATCACTTTTGGAGATAAAATGAGCATCGTTATCGTCATTTTCATGCTTCTAGGGAGCCAAAACTCAAGATTTGGCTTATGGTTAAAAGTGACTTAAAAGGACCCAAATGCTCACTTCGAGGGCTTAAAACGTGTTTATTCACTGCGGGAAGAGATATAAACAATAGTTAGAGTGAATTAATGTTCATGCGAGAACGTTCAATTTTTCATGCAAAACGATCGATGACCCGCGACCTGATGAAATGACTCTGAGGTTACCAAAATGTTCCGTTTAGAAAATTTTCATCTTTCAACTAATTTTGACTCTCAGAGGTGGATCATCACTTTTGGAGATAAAATGAGCATCGTTATCGTCATTTTCATGCTTCTAGGGAGCCAAAACTCAAGATTTGGCTTATGGTTAAAAGTGACTTAAAAGGACCCAAATGCTCACTTTGAGGGCTTAAAACGTGTTTATTCACTGCGGAAAGAGATATAAACAATATTTAGAGTGAATTACTGTTCATGCGAGAACGTTCAATTTTTCATGCAAAACAATCGATGATCTGCGACCTGATGAAATGACTCTGAGATGACCAAAATGTTCCGTCTTGAAAATTTTCATCTTTCAACTAATTTTGACTCTCAGAGGTGGATCATCACTTTTGGAGATAAAATGAGCATCGTTATCGTCATTTTCATGCTTCTAGGGAGCCAAAACTCAAGATTTGGCTTATGGTTAAAAGTGACTTAAAAGGACACAAATGCTCACTTCGAGGGCTTAAAACGTGTTTATTCACTGCAGGAAGAGATATAAACAAAATTTAGAGTAAATTATTGTTCATGCGAGAACGTTCAATTTTTCATGCAAAACGATCGATGACCCGCGACCTGATGAAATTACTCTGAGATGACCAAAATGGTCCGTTTTGAAAATTTTCATCTTTCAACTAATTTTGACTCTCAGAGGTTGATCATCACTTTTGGAGATAAAATGAGCATCGTTATCGTCATTTTCATGCTTCTAGGGAGCCAAAACTCAAGATTTGGCTTATGGTTAAAAGTGACTTAAAAGGACCCAAATGCTCACTTTGAGGGCTTAAAACGTGTTTATTCACTGCGGAAAGAGATATAAACAATATTTAGAGTGAATTAATGTTCATGCGAGAACGTTCAATTTTTCATGCAAAACGATCGATGACCCGCGACCTGATGAAATGACTCTGAGATGACCAAAATGTTTCGTCTTGAAAATGTTCATCTTTCAACTAATTTTGACTCTCAGAGGTGGATCATCACTTTTGGAGATAAAATGAGCATCGTTATCGTCATTTTCATGCTTCTAGGGAGCCAAAACTCAAGATTTGGCTTATGGTTAAAAGTGACTTAAAAGGACCGAAATGCTCACTTCGAGGGCTTAAAACGTGTTTATTCACTGCGGGAAGAGATATAAACAATAGTTAGAGTGAATTAATGTTCATGCGAGAACGTTCAATTTTTCATGCAAAACGATCGATGACCCGCGACCTGATGAAATGACTCTGAGGTTACCAAAATGTTCCGTTTTGAAAATTTTCATCTTTCAACTAATTTTGACTCTCAGAGGTGGATCATCACTTTTGGAGATAAAATGAGCATCGTTATCGTCATTTTCATGCTTCTAGGGAGCCAAAACTCAAGATTTGGCTTATGGTTAAAAGTGACTTAAAAGGACCCAAATGCTCACTTTGAGGGCTTAAAACGTGTTTATTCACTGCGGAAAGAGATATAAACAATATTTAGAGTGAATTACTGTTCATGCGAGAACGTTCAATTTTTCATGCAAAACAATCGATGACCCGCGACCTGATGAAATGACTCTGAGATGACCAAAATGTTCCGTCTTGAAAATTTTCATCTTTCAACTAATTTTGACTCTCAGAGGTGGGTGGATCATCACTTTTGGAGATAAAATGAGCATCGTTATCGTCATTTTCATGCTTCTAGGGAGCCAAAACTCAAGATTTGGCTCATGGTTAAAAGTGACTTAAAAGGCCCAAAATGCTCACTTCGAGGGCTTAAAACGTGTTTATTTCACTGCCGTAAGAGATATAAACAATAGTTAGAGTGAATTAATGTTCATGCGAGAACGTTCAATTTTTCACTGCAAAACAATCGATGACCGCGACCTGATGAAATTGCTCTGAGATGACCAAAATGGTCCGTTTGAAAAAGTTCATCTTTCAACTAATTTTGACTCTCAGAGGTGGATCATCACTTTTGGAGATAAAATGAGCATCGTTATCGTCATTTTCATGCTTCTAGGGAGCCAAAACTCAAGATTTGGCTTATGGTTAAAAGTGACTTAAAAGGACACAAATGCTCACTTCGAGGGCTTAAACGTGTTTATTCACTGCAGTAAGAGATATAAACAAAATTTAGAGTAAATTATTGTTCATGCGAGAACGTTCAATTTTTCATGCAAAACGATCGATGACCCGCGACCTGATGAAATTGCTCTGAGATGACCAAAATGGTCCGTTTTGAATTTTTCATCTTTCAACTAATTTTGACTCTCAGAGGTTGATCATCACTTTTGAGATAAAATGAGCATCGTTATCGTCATTTTCATGCTTCTAGGGAGCCAAAACTCAAGATTTGGCTTATGGTTAAAAGTGACTTAAAAGGACCCAAATGCTCACTTGGAGGCTTAAAACGTGTTTATTCACTGCGGGAAGATATATAAACAACATTTAGAGTAAATTATTGTTCATGCGAGAACGTTCAATTTTTCATGCAAAACGATCGATGACCCGCGATCTGATGAAATTACTCTGAGATGACCAAAATGGTCCGTTTTGAAAATTTTCATCTTTCAACTAATTTTGACTCTCAGAGGTTGATCATCACTTTTGGAGATAAAATGAGCATCGTTATCGTCATTTTCATGCTTCTAGGGAGCCAAAACTCAAGATTTGGCTTATGGTTAAAAGTGACTTAAAAGACCCAAATGCTCACTTTGAGGGCTTAAAACGTGTTTATTCACTGCGGAAAGAGATATAAACAATATTTAGAGTGAATTAATGTTCATGCGAGAACGTTCAATTTTTCATGCAAAACGATCGATGACCCGCGACCTGATGAAATGACTCTGAGATGACCAAAATGTTTCGTCTTGAAAATTTCATCTTTCAACTAATTTTGACTCTCAGAGGTGGATCATCACTTTTGGAGATAAAATGAGCATCGTTATCGTCATTTTCATGCTTCTAGGGAGCCAAAACTCAAGATTTGGCTTATGGTTAATAGTGACTTAACAGGACCCAAATGCTCACTTCGAGGGCTTAAACGTGTCTATTCATTGCAGGAAGAGATATAAACAACATTTAGAGTAAATTATTGTTCATGCGAGAACGTTCAATTTTTCATGCAAAACGATCGATGACCCGCGACCTGATGAAATTGCTCTGAGATGACCAAAATGGTCCGTTTTGAAAATTTTCATCTTTCAACTAATTTTGACTCTCAGAGGTGGATCATCACTTTTGGAGATAAAATGAGCATCGTTATCGCCATTTTCATGCTTCTAGGGAGCCAAAACTCAAGATTTGGCTCATGGTTAAAAGTGACTGAAAAGGCCCAAAATGCTCACTTCGAGGGCTTAAAACGTGTTTATTCACTGCGGGAAGAGATATAAACAATAGTTAGAGTGAATTAATGTTCATGCTACGAGAACGTTCAATTTTTCATGCAAAACGATCGATGACCCGCGACCTGATGAAATGACTCTGAGATGACCAAAATGTTCAGTTTTGAAAATTTTCATCTTTCAACTAATTTTGACTCTCAGAGGTGGATCATCACTTTTGGAGATAAAATGAGCATCGTTATAGTCATTTTCATGCTTCTAGGGAGCCAAAACTCAAGATTTGGCTTATGGTTAAACGTGACTTAAAAGGACCCAAATGCTCACTTTGAGGGCTTAAAACGTGTTTATTCACTGCGGAAAGAGATATAAACAATATTTAGAGTGAATTACTGTTCATGCGAGAACGTTCAATTTTTCATGCAAAACAATCGATGACCCGCGACCTGATGAAATGACTCTGAGATGACCAAAATGTTCCGTCTTGAAAATTTTCATCTTTCAACTAATTTTGACTCTCAGAGGTGGATCATCACTTTTGGAGATAAAATGAGCATCGTTATCGTCATTTTCATGCTTCTAGGGAGCCAAAACTCAAGATTTGGCTCATGGTTAAAAGTGACTTAAAAGGCCCAAAATGCTCACTTCGAGGGCTTAAAACGTGTTTATTCACTGCCGTAAGAGATATAAACAATAGTTAGAGTGAATTAATGTTCATGCGAGAACGTTCAATTTTTCATGCAAAACAATCGATGACCCGCGACCTGATGAAATTGCTCTGAGATGACCAAAATGGTCCGTTTTGAAAAAGTTCATCTTTCAACTAATTTTGACTCTCAGAGGTGGATCATCACTTTTGGAGATAAAATGAGCATCGTTATCGTCATTTTCATGCTTCTAGGGAGCCAAAACTCAAGATTTGGCTTATGGTTAAAAGTGACTTAAAAGGACACAAATGCTCACTTCGAGGGCTTAAAACGTGTTTATTCACTGCAGGAAGAGATATAAACAAAATTTAGAGTAAATTATTGTTCATGCGAGAACGTTCAATTTTTCATGCAAAACGATCGATGACCCGCGACCTGATGAAATTGCTCTGAGATGACCAAAATGGTCCGTTTTGAAATTTTTCATCTTTCAACTAATTTTGACTCTCAGAGGTTGATCATCACTTTTGGAGATAAAATGAGCATCGTTATCGTCATTTTCATGCTTCTAGGGAGCCAAAACTCAAGATTTGGCTTATGGTTAAAAGTGACTTAAAAGGACCCAAATGCTCACTTGGAGGGCTTAAAACGTGTTTATTCACTGCGGGAAGATATATAAACAACATTTAGAGTAAATTATTGTTCATGCGAGAACGTTCAATTTTTCATGCAAAACGATCGATGACCCGCGACCTGATGAAATTACTCTGAGATGACCAAAATGGTCCGTTTTGAAAATTTTCATCTTTCAACTAATTTTGACTCTCAGAGGTTGATCATCACTTTTGGAGATAAAATGAGCATCGTTATCGTCATTTTCATGCTTCTAGGGAGCCAAAACTCAAGATTTGGCTTATGGTTAAAAGTGACTTAAAAGGACCCAAATGCTCACTTTGAGGGCTTAAAACGTGTTTATTCACTGCGGAAAGAGATATAAACAATATTTAGAGTGAATTAATGTTCATGCGAGAACGTTCAATTTTTCATGCAAAACGATCGATGACCCGCGACCTGATGAAATGACTCTGAGATGACCAAAATGTTTCGTCTTGAAAATTTTCATCTTTCAACTAATTTTGACTCTCAGAGGTGGATCATCACTTTTGGAGATAAAATGAGCATCGTTATCGTCATTTTCATGCTTCTAGGGAGCCAAAACTCAAGATTTGGCTTATGGTTAAAAGTGACTTAACAGGACCCAAATGCTCACTTCGAGGGCTTAAAACGTGTCTATTCATTGCAGGAAGAGATATAAACAACATTTAGAGTAAATTATTGTTCATGCGAGAACGTTCAATTTTTCATGCAAAACGATCGATGACCCGCGACCTGATGAAATTGCTCTGAGATGACCAAAATGGTCCGTTTTGAAAATTTTCATCTTTCAACTAATTTTGACTCTCAGAGGTGGATCATCACTTTTGGAGATAAAATGAGCATCGTTATCGCCATTTTCATGCTTCTAGGGAGCCAAAACTCAAGATTTGGCTCATGGTTAAAAGTGACTGAAAAGGCCCAAAATGCTCACTTCGAGGGCTTAAAACGTGTTTATTCACTGCGGGAAGAGATATAAACAATAGTTAGAGTGAATTAATGTTCATGCGAGAACGTTCAATTTTTCATGCAAAACGATCGATGACCCGCGACCTGATGAAATGACTCTGAGATGACCAAAATGTTCAGTTTTGAAAATTTTCATCTTTCAACTAATTTTGACTCTCAGAGGTGGATCATCACTTTTGGAGATAAAATGAGCATCGTTATAGTCATTTTCATGCTTCTAGGGAGCCAAAACTCAAGATTTGGCTTATGGTTAAAAGTGACTTAAAAGGACCCAAATGCTCACTTTGAGGGCTTAAAACGTGTTTATTCACTGCGGAAAGAGATATAAACAATATTTAGAGTGAATTACTGTTCATGCGAGAACGTTCAATTTTTCATGCAAAACAATCGATGACCCGCGACCTGATGAAATGACTCTGAGATGACCAAAATGTTCCGTCTTGAAAATTTTCATCTTTCAACTAATTTTGACTCTCAGAGGTGGATCATCACTTTTGGAGATAAAATGAGCATCGTTATCGTCATTTTCATGCTTCTAGGGAGCCAAAACTCAAGATTTGGCTCATGGTTAAAAGTGACTTAAAAGGCCCAAAATGCTCACTTCGAGGGCTTAAAACGTGTTTATTCACTGCCGTAAGAGATATAAACAATAGTTAGAGTGAATTAATGTTCATGCGAGAACGTTCAATTTTTCATGCAAAACAATCGATGACCCGCGACCTGATGAAATTGCTCTGAGATGACCAAAATGGTCCGTTTTGAAAAAGTTCATCTTTCAACTAATTTTGACTCTCAGAGGTGGATCATCACTTTTGGAGATAAAATGAGCATCGTTATCGTCATTTTCATGCTTCTAGGGAGCCAAAACTCAAGATTTGGCTTATGGTTAAAAGTGACTTAAAAGGACACAAATGCTCACTTCGAGGGCTTAAAACGTGTTTATTCACTGCAGGAAGAGATATAAACAAAATTTAGAGTAAATTATTGTTCATGCGAGAACGTTCAATTTTTCATGCAAAACGATCGATGACCCGCGACCTGATGAAATTGCTCTGAGATGACCAAAATGGTCCGTTTTGAAATTTTTCATCTTTCAACTAATTTTGACTCTCAGAGGTTGATCATCACTTTTGGAGATAAAATGAGCATCGTTATCGTCATTTTCATGCTTCTAGGGAGCCAAAACTCAAGATTTGGCTTATGGTTAAAAGTGACTTAAAAGGACCCAAATGCTCACTTGGAGGGCTTAAAACGTGTTTATTCACTGCGGGAAGATATATAAACAACATTTAGAGTAAATTATTGTTCATGCGAGAACGTTCAATTTTTCATGCAAAACGATCGATGACCCGCGACCTGATGAAATTACTCTGAGATGACCAAAATGGTCCGTTTTGAAAATTTTCATCTTTCAACTAATTTTGACTCTCAGAGGTTGATCATCACTTTTGGAGATAAAATGAGCATCGTTATCGTCATTTTCATGCTTCTAGGGAGCCAAAACTCAAGATTTGGCTTATGGTTAAAAGTGACTTAAAAGGACCCAAATGCTCACTTTGAGGGCTTAAAACGTGTTTATTCACTGCGGAAAGAGATATAAACAATATTTAGAGTGAATTAATGTTCATGCGAGAACGTTCAATTTTTCATGCAAAACGATCGATGACCCGCGACCTGATGAAATGACTCTGAGATGACCAAAATGTTTCGTCTTGAAAATTTTCATCTTTCAACTAATTTTGACTCTCAGAGGTGGATCATCACTTTTGGAGATAAAATGAGCATCGTTATCGTCATTTTCATGCTTCTAGGGAGCCAAAACTCAAGATTTGGCTTATGGTTAAAAGTGACTTAACAGGACCCAAATGCTCACTTCGAGGGCTTAAAACGTGTCTATTCATTGCAGGAAGAGATATAAACAACATTTAGAGTAAATTATTGTTCATGCGAGAACGTTCAATTTTTCATGCAAAACGATCGATGACCCGCGACCTGATGAAATTGCTCTGAGATGACCAAAATGGTCCGTTTTGAAAATTTTCATCTTTCAACTAATTTTGACTCTCAGAGGTGGATCATCACTTTTGGAGATAAAATGAGCATCGTTATCGCCATTTTCATGCTTCTAGGGAGCCAAAACTCAAGATTTGGCTCATGGTTAAAAGTGACTGAAAAGGCCCAAAATGCTCACTTCGAGGGCTTAAAACGTGTTTATTCACTGCGGGAAGAGATATAAACAATAGTTAGAGTGAATTAATGTTCATGCGAGAACGTTCAATTTTTCATGCAAAACGATCGATGACCCGCGACCTGATGAAATGACTCTGAGATGACCAAAATGTTCAGTTTTGAAAATTTTCATCTTTCAACTAATTTTGACTCTCAGAGGTGGATCATCACTTTTGGAGATAAAATGAGCATCGTTATAGTCATTTTCATGCTTCTAGGGAGCCAAAACTCAAGATTTGGCTTATGGTTAAAAGTGACTTAAAAGGACCCAAATGCTCACTTCGAGGGCTTAAAACGTGTTTATTCACTGCAGGAAGAGATATAAACAACATTTAGAGTAAATTATTGTTCATGCGAGAACGTTCAATTTTTCATGCAAAACGATCGATGACCCGCGACCTGATGAAATTGCTCTGAGATGACCAAAATGGTCCGTTTTGAAATTTTTCATCTTTCAACTAATTTTGACTCTCAGAGGTTGATCATCACTTTTGGAGATAAAATGAGCATCGTTATCGTCATTTTCATGCTTCTAGGGAGCCAAAACTCAAGATTTGGCTTATGGTTAAAAGTGACTTAACAGGACCCAAATGCTCACTTCGAGGGCTTAAAACGTGTTTATTCACTGCGGGAAGAGATATAAACAATATTTAGAGTGAATTAATGTTCATGCGAGAACGTTCAATTTTTCATGCAAAACGATCGATGACCCGCGACCTGATGAAATGACTCTGAGATGACCAAAATGTTCCGTTTTGAAAAAGTTCATCTTTCAACTAATTTTGACTCTCAGAGGTGGATCATCACTTTTGGAGATAAAATGAGCATCGTTATCGTAATTTTCATGCATCTAGGGAGCCAAAACTCAAGATTTGGCTTATGGTTAAAAGTGACTTAACAGGACCCAAATGCTCACTTCGAGGGCTTAAAACGTGTTTATTCACTGCGGGAAGAGATATAAACAATAGTTAGAGTGAATTAATGTTCATGCGAGAATGTTCAATTTTTCATGCAAAACGATCGATGACCCGCGACCTGATGAAATGACTCTGAGATTACCAAAATGTTCCGTTTTGAAAATTTTCATCTTTCAACTAATTTTGACTCTCAGAGGTGGATCATCACTTTCGGAGATAAAATGAGCATCGTTATCGTCATTTTCATGCTTCTAGGGAGCCAAAACTCAAGATTTGGCTTATGGTTAAAAGTGACTTAAAAGGACCCAAATGCTCACTTTGAGGGCTTAAAACGTGTTTATTCACTGCGGAAAGAGATATAAACAATATTTAGAGTGAATTAATGTTCATGCGAGAACGTTCAATTTTTCATGCAAAACGATCGATGACCCGCGACCTGATGAAATGACTCTGAGATGACCAAAATGTTCAGTTTTGAAAAAGTTCATCTTTCAACTAATTTTGACTCTCAGAGGTGGATCATCACTTTTGGAGATAAAATGAGCATCGTTATTGTCATTTTCATGCTTCTAGGGAGCCAAAACTCAAGATTTGGCTTATGGTTAAAAGTGACTTAAAAGGACACAAATGCTCACTTCGAGGGCTTAAAACGTGTTTATTCACTGCAGGAAGAGATATAAACAACATTTAGAGTAAATTATTGTTCATGCGAGAACGTTCAATTTTTCATGCAAAACGATCGATGACCCGCGACCTGATGAAATTGCTCTGAGATGACCAAAATGGTACGTTTTGAAATTTTTCATCTTTCAACTAATTTTGACTCTCAGAGGTTGATCATCACTTTTGGAGATAAAATGAGCATCGTTATCGTCATTTTCATGCTTCTAGGGAGCCAAAACTCAAGATTTGGCTTATGGTTAAAAGTGACTTAAAAGGACCCAAATGCTCACTTTGAGGGCTTAAAACGTGTTTATTCACTCCGGAAAGAGATATAAATAATATTTAGAGTGAATTAATGTTCATGCGAGAACGTTCAATTTTTCATGCAAAACGATCGATGACCCGCAACCTGATGAAATGACTCTGAGATGACCAAAATGTTCCGTTTTGAAAAAGTTCATCTTTCAACTAATTTTGACTCTCTGAGGTGGATCATCACTTTTGGAGATAAAATTAGCATCGTTATCGTCATTTTCATGCTTCTAGGGAGCCAAAACTCAAGATTTGGCTTATGGTTAAAAGTGACTTAAAAGGACCCAAATGCTCACTTCGAGGGCTTAAAACGTGTTTATTCACTGCGGGAAGAGATATAAACAATAGTTAGAGTGAATTAATGTTCATGCGAGAACGTTCAATTTTTCATGCAAAACGATCGATGACCCGCGACCTGATGAAATGACTCTGAGGTTACCAAAATGTTCCGTTTTGAAAATTTTCATCTTTCAACTAATTTTGACTCTCAGAGGTGGATCATCACTTTTGGAGATAAAATGAGCATCGTTATCGTCATTTTCATGCTTCTAGGGAGCCAAAACTCAAGATTTGGCTTATGGTTAAAAGTGACTTAAAAGGACCCAAATGCTCACTTGGAGGGTATAAAACGTGTTTATTCACTGCGGGAAGAGATATAAACAACATTTAGAGTAAATTATTGTTCATGCGAGAACGTTCAATTTTTCATGCAAAACGATCGATGACCCGCGACCTGATGAAATTACTCTGAGATGACCAAAATGGCCAGTTTTGAAAATTTTCATCTTTCAACTAATTTTGACTCTCAGAGGTTGATCATCACTTTTGGAGATAAAATTAGCATCGTTATCGTCATTTTCATGCTTCTAGGGAGCCAAAACTCAAGATTTGGCTTATGGTTAAAAGTGACTTAAAAGGACCCAAATGCTCACTTTGAGGGCTTAAAACGTGTTTATTCACTGCGGAAAGAGATATAAACAATATTTAGAGTGAATTACTGTTCATGCGAGAACGTTCAATTTTTCATGCAAAACGATCGATGACCCGCGACCTGATGAAATGACTCTGAGATGACCAAAATGTTCAGTTTTGAAAAAGTTCATCTTTCAACTAATTTTGACTCTCAGAGGTGGATCATCACTTTTGGAGATAAAATGAGCATCGTTATCGTCATTTTCATGCTTCTAGGGAGCCAAAACTCAAGATTTGGCTTATGGTTAAAAGTGACTTAAAAGGACCCAAATGCTCACTTCGAGGGCTTAAAACGTGTTTATTCACTGCGGGAAGAGATATAAACAATAGTTAGAGTGAATTAATGTTCATGCGAGAACGTTCAATTTTTCATGCAAAACGATCGATGACCCGCAACCTGATGAAATGACTCTGAGATGACCAAAATGTTCCGTTTTGAAAATTTTCATCTTTCAACTAATTTTAAATCTCAGAGGTGGATCATCACTTTTGGAGATAAAATGAGCATCGTTATAGTCATTTTCATGCTTCTAGGGAGCCAAAACTCAAGATTTGGCTTATGGTTAAAAGTGACTTAAAAGGACACAAATGCTCACTTCGAGGGCTTAAAACGTGTTTATTCACTGCAGGAAGAGATATAAACAACATTTAGAGTAAATTATTGTTCATGCGAGAACGTTCAATTTTTCATGCAAAACGATCGATGACCCGCGACCTGATGAAATTGCTCTGAGATGACCAAAATGGTACGTTTTGAAATTTTTCATCTTTCAACTAATTTTGACTCTCAGAGGTTGATCATCACTTTTGGAGATAAAATGAGCATCGTTATCGTCATTTTCATGCTTCTAGGGAGCCAAAACTCAAGATTTGGCTTATGGTTAAAAGTGACTTAAAAGGACCCAAATGCTCACTTTGAGGGCTTAAAACGTGTTTATTCACTCCGGAAAGAGATATAAACAATATTTAGAGTGAATTAATGTTCATGCGAGAACGTTCAATTTTTCATGCAAAACGATCGATGACCCGCAACCTGATGAAATGACTCTGAGATGACCAAAATGTTCCGTTTTGAAAAAGTTCATCTTTCAACTAATTTTGACTCTCTGAGGTGGATCATCACTTTTGGAGATAAAATGAGCATCGTTATCGTCATTTTCATGCTTCTAGGGAGCCAAAACTCAAGATTTGGCTTATGGTTAAAAGTGACTTAAAAGGACCCAAATGCTCACTTCGAGGGCTTAAAACGTGTTTATTCACTGCGGGAAGAGATATAAACAATAGTTAGAGTGAATTAATGTTCATGCGAGAACGTTCAATTTTTCATGCAAAACGATCGATGACCCGCGACCTGATGAAATGACTCTGAGGTTACCAAAATGTTCCGTTTTGAAAATTTTCATCTTTCAACTAATTTTGACTCTCAGAGGTGGATCATCACTTTTGGAGATAAAATGAGCATCGTTATCGTCATTTTCATGCTTCTAGGGAGCCAAAACTCAAGATTTGGCTTATGGTTAAAAGTGACTTAAAAGGACCCAAATGCTCACTTGGAGGGTATAAAACGTGTTTATTCACTGCGGGAAGAGATATAAACAACATTTAGAGTAAATTATTGTTCATGCGAGAACGTTCAATTTTTCATGCAAAACGATCGATGACCCGCGACCTGATGAAATTACTCTGAGATGACCAAAATGGCCAGTTTTGAAAATTTTCATCTTTCAACTAATTTTGACTCTCAGAGGTTGATCGTCACTTTTGGAGATAAAATGAGCATCGTTATCGTCATTTTCATGCTTCTAGGGAGCCAAAACTCAAGATTTGGCTTATGGTTAAAAGTGACTTAAAAGGACCCAAATGCTCACTTTGAGGGCTTAAAACGTGTTTATTCACTGCGGAAAGAGATATAAACAATATTTAGAGTGAATTACTGTTCATGCGAGAACGTTCAATTTTTCATGCAAAACGATCGATGACCCGCGACCTGATGAAATGACTCTGAGATGACCAAAATGTTCCGTCTTGAAAATTTTCATCTTTCAACTAATTTTGACTCTCAGAGGTGGATCATCACTTTTGGAGATAAAATGAGCATCGTTATCGTCATTTTCATGCTTCTAGGGAGCCAAAACTCAAGATTTGGCTCATGGTTAAAAGTGACTTAAAAGGCCCAAAATGCTCACTTCGAGGGCTTAAAACGTGTTTATTCACTGCCGGAAGAGATATAAACAACATTTAGAGTAAAATATTGTTCATGCGAGAACGTTCAATTTTTCATGCAAAACGATCGATGAGCCGCGACCTGATGAAATTACTCTGAGATGACCAAAATGTTCCGTTTTGAAAATTTTCATCTTTCAACTAATTTTGACTCTCAGAGGTGGATCATCACTTTTGGAGATAAAATGAGCATCGTTATAGTCATTTTCATGCTTCTAGGGAGCCAAAACTCAAGATTTGGCTTATGGTTAAAAGTGACTTAAAAGGACACAAATGCTCACTTCGAGGGCTTAAAACGTGTTTATTCACTGCAGGAAGAGATATAAACAAAATTTAGAGTAAATTATTGTTCATGCGAGAACGTTCAATTTTTCATGCAAAACGATCGATGACCCGCGACCTGATGAAATAGCTCTGAGATGACCAAAATGGTCCGTTTTGAAATTTTTCATCTTTCAACTAATTTTGACTCTCAGAGGTTGATCATCACTTTTGGAGATAAAATGAGCATCGTTATCGTCATTTTCATGCTTCTAGGGAGCCAAAACTCAAGATTTGGCTTATGGTTAAAAGTGACTGAAAAGGACCCAAATGCTCACTTGGAGGGCTTAAAACGTGTTTATTCACTGCGGGAAGAGATATAAACAACATTTAGAGTAAATTATTGTTCATGCGAGAACGTTCAATTTTTCATGCAAAACGATCGATGACCCGCGACCTGATGAAATTACTCTGAGATGACCAAAATGGTCCGTTTTGAAAATTTTCATCTTTCAACTAATTTTGACTCTCAGAGGTTGATCATCACTTTTGGAGATAAAATGAGCATCGTTAGCGTCATTTTCATGCTTCTAGGGAGCCAAAACTCAAGATTTGGCTCATGGTTAAAAGTGACTGAAAAGGCCCAAAATGCTCACTTTGAGGGCTTAAAACGTGTTTATTCACTGCAGGAAGAGATATAAACAATAGTTAGAGTGAATTAATGTTCATGCGAGAACGTTCAATTTTTCATGCAAAACGATCGATGACCCGCGACCTGATGAAATGACTCTGAGATGACCAAAATGTTCAGTTTTGAAAATTTTCATCTTTCAACTAATTTTGACTCTCAGAGGTTGATCATCACTTTTGGAGATAAAATGAGCATCGTTATCGTCATTTTCATGCTTCTAGGGAGCCAAAACTCAAGATTTGGCTTATGGTTAAAAGTGACTTAAAAGGACCCAAATGCTCACTTTGAGGGCTTAAAACGTGTTTATTCACTGCGGAAAGAGATATAAACAATATTTAGAGTGAATTAATGTTCATGCGAGAACGTTCAATTTTTCATGCAAAACGATCGATGACCCGCGACCTGATGAAATGACTCTGAGATGACCAAAATGTTCCGTTTTGAAAAAGTTCATCTTTCAACTAATTTTGACTCTCAGAGGTGGATCATCACTTTTGGAGATAAAATGAGCATCGTTATCGTAATTTTCATGCTTCTAGGGAGCCAAAACTCAAGATTTGGCTTATGGTTAAAAGTGACTTAACAGGACCCAAATGCTCACTTCGAGGGCTTAAAACGTGTTTATTCACTGCGGGAAGAGATATAAACAATAGTTAGAGTGAATTAATGTTCATGCGAGAATGTTCAATTTTTCATGCAAAACGATCGATGACCCGCGACCTGATGAAATGACTCTGAGATTACCAAAATGTTCCGTTTTGAAAATTTTCATCTTTCAACTAATTTTGACTCTCAGAGGTGGATCATCACTTTCGGAGATAAAATGAGCATCGTTATCGTCATTTTCATGCTTCTAGGGAGCCAAAACTCAAGATTTGGCTTATGGTTAAAAGTGCCTTAAAAGGACCCAAATGCTCACTTTGAGGGCTTAAAACGTGTTTATTCACTGCGGAAAGAGATATAAACAATATTTAGAGTGAATTAATGTTCATGCGAGAACGTTCAATTTTTCATGCAAAACGATCGATGACCCGCGACCTGATGAAATGACTCTGAGATGACCAAAATGTTCAGTTTTGAAAAAGTTCATCTTTCAACTAATTTTGACTCTCAGAGGTGGATCATCACTTTTGGAGATAAAATGAGCATCGTTATCGTCATTTTCATGCTTCTAGGGAGCCAAAACTCAAGATTTGGCTTATGGTTAAAAGTGACTTAAAAGGACCCAAATGCTCACTTCGAGGGCTTAAAACGTGTTTATTCACTGCGGGAAGAGATATAAACAATAGTTAGAGTGAATTAATGTTCATGCGAGAACGTTCAATTTTTCATGCAAAACGATCGATGACCCGCAACCTGATGAAATGACTCTGAGATGACCAAAATGTTCCGTTTTGAAAATTTTCATCTTTCAACTAATTTTGACTCTCAGAGGTGGATCATCACTTTTGGAGATAAAATGAGCATCGTTATAGTCATTTTCATGCTTCTAGGGAGCCAAAACTCAAGATTTGGCTTATGGTTAAAAGTGACTTAAAAGGACACAAATGCTCACTTCGAGGGCTTAAAACGTGTTTATTCACTGCAGGAAGAGATATAAACAACATTTAGAGTAAATTATTGTTCATGCGAGAACGTTCAATTTTTCATGCAAAACGATCGATGACCCGCGACCTGATGAAATTGCTCTGAGATGACCAAAATGGTACGTTTTAAAATTTTTCATCTTTCAACTAATTTTGACTCTCAGAGGTTGATCATCACTTTTGGAGATAAAATGAGCATCGTTATTGTCATTTTCATGCTTCTAGGGAGCCAAAACTCAAGATTTGGCTTATGGTAAAAAGTGACTTAAAAGGACCCAAATGCTCACTTTGAGGGCTTAAAACGTGTTTATTCACTCCGGAAAGAGATATAAACAATATTTAGAGTGAATTAATGTTCATGCGAGAACGTTCAATTTTTCATGCAAAACGATCGATGACCCGCGACCTGATGAAATGACTCTGAGATGACCAAAATGTTCCGTTTTGAAAAAGTTCATCTTTCAACTAATTTTGACTCTCTGAGGTGGATCATCACTTTTGGAGATAAAATGAGCATCGTTATCGTCATTTTCATGCTTCTAGGGAGCCAAAACTCAAGATTTGGCTTATGGTTAAAAGTGACTTAAAAGGACCCAAATGCTCACTTCGAGGGCTTAAAACGTGTTTATTCACTGCGGGACGAGATATAAACAATAGTTAGAGTGAATTAATGTTCATGCGAGAACGTACAATTTTTCATGCAAAACGATTGATGACCCGCGACCTGATGAAATGACTCTGAGGTTACCAAAATGTTCCGTTTTGAAAATTTTCATATTTCAACTAATTTTGACTCTCAGAGGTGGATCATCACTTTTGGAGATAAAATGAGCATCGTTATCGTCATTTTCATGCTTCTAGGGAGCCAAAACTCAAGATTTGGCTTATGGTTAAAAGTGACTTAAAAGGACCGAAATGCTCACTTGCAGGGCTTAAAACGTGTTTATTCACTGCGGGAAGAGATATAAACAACATTTAGAGTAAATTATTGTTCATGCGAGAACGTTCAATTTTTCATGCAAAACGATCGATGACCCGCGACCTGATGAAATTACTCTGAGATGACCAAAATGGTCCGTTTTGAAAATTTTCATCTTTCAACTAATTTTGACTCTCAGAGGTGGATCATCACTTTTGGAGATAAAATGAGCATCGTTATCGCCATTTTCATGCTTCTAGGGAGCCAAAACTCAAGATTTGGCTTATGGTTAAAAGTGACTTAAAAGGACCCAAATGCTCACTTCGAGGGCTTAAAACGTGTTTATTCACTGCGGGAAGAGATATAAACAATAGTTAGAGTGAATTAATGTTCATGCGAGAACGTTCAATTTTTCATGCAAAACGATCGATGACCCGCGACCTGATGAAATGACTCTGAGGTTACCAAAATGTTCCGTTTTGAAAATTTTCATCTTTCAACTAATTTTGACTCTCAGAGGTGGATCATCACTTTTGGAGATAAAATGAGCATCGTTATCGTCATTTTCATGCTTCTAGGGAGCCAAAACTCAAGATTTGGCTTATGGTTAAAAGTGACTTAAAAGGACCCAAATGCTCACTTTGAGGGCTTAAAACGTGTTTATTCACTGCGGAAAGAGATATAAACAATATTTAGAGTGAATTACTGTTCATGCGAGAACGTTCAATTTTTCATGCAAAACGATCGATGACCCGCGACCTGATGAAATGACTCTGAGATGACCAAAATGTTCCGTCTTGAAAAAATTTTCATCTTTCAACTAATTTTGACTCTCAGAGGTGGATCATCACTTTTGGAGATAAAATGAGCATCGTTATCGTCATTTTCATGCTTCTAGGGAGCCAAAACTCAAGATTTGGCTCATGGTTAAAAGTGACTTAAAAGGCCCAAAATGCTCACTTCGAGGGCTTAAAACGTGTTTATTCACTGCCGGAAGAGATATAAACAATAGTTAGAGTGAATTAATGTTCATGCGAGAACGTTCAATTTTTCATGCAAAACGATCGATGACCCGCGACCTGATGAAATGACTCTGAGGTTACCAAAATGTTCCGTTTTGAAAATTTTCATCTTTCAACTAATTTTGACTCTCAGAGGTGGATCATCACTTTTGGAGATAAAATGAGCATCGTTATCGTCATTTTCATGCTTCTAGGGAGCCAAAACTCAAGATTTGGCTTATGGTTAAAAGTGACTTAAAAGGACCCAAATGCTCACTTGGAGGGTATAAAACGTGTTTATTCACTGCGGGAAGAGATATAAACAACATTTAGAGTAAATTATTGTTCATGCGAGAACGTTCAATTTTTCATGCAAAACGATCGATGACCCGCGACCTGATGAAATTACTCTGAGATGACCAAAATGGCCAGTTTTGAAAATTTTCATCTTTCAACTAATTTTGACTCTCAGAGGTTGATCATCACTTTTGGAGATAAAATGAGCATCGTTATCGTCATTTTCATGCTTCTAGGGAGCCAAAACTCAAGATTTGGCTTATGGTTAAAAGTGACTTAAAAGGACCCAAATGCTCACTTTGAGGGCTTAAAACGTGTTTATTCACTGCGGAAAGAGATATAAACAATATTTAGAGTGAATTACTGTTCATGCGAGAACGTTCAATTTTTCATGCAAAACGATCGATGACCCGCGACCTGATGAAATGACTCTGAGATGACCAAAATGTTCAGTTTTGAAAAAGTTCATCTTTCAACTAATTTTGACTCTCAGAGGTGGATCATCACTTTTGGAGATAAAATGAGCATCGTTATCGTCATTTTCATGCTTCTAGGGAGCCAAAACTCAAGATTTGGCTTATGGTTAAAAGTGACTTAAAAGGACCCAAATGCTCACTTCGAGGGCTTAAAACGTGTTTATTCACTGCGGGAAGAGATATAAACAATAGTTAGAGTGAATTAATGTTCATGCGAGAACGTTCAATTTTTCATGCAAAACGATCGATGACCCGCAACCTGATGAAATGACTCTGAGATGACCAAAATGTTCCGTTTTGAAAATTTTCATCTTTCAACTAATTTTAAATCTCAGAGGTGGATCATCACTTTTGGAGATAAAATGAGCATCGTTATAGTCATTTTCATGCTTCTAGGGAGCCAAAACTCAAGATTTGGCTTATGGTTAAAAGTGACTTAAAAGGACACAAATGCTCACTTCGAGGGCTTAAAACGTGTTTATTCACTGCAGGAAGAGATATAAACAACATTTAGAGTAAATTATTGTTCATGCGAGAACGTTCAATTTTTCATGCAAAACGATCGATGACCCGCGACCTGATGAAATTGCTCTGAGATGACCAAAATGGTACGTTTTGAAATTTTTCATCTTTCAACTAATTTTGACTCTCAGAGGTTGATCATCACTTTTGGAGATAAAATGAGCATCGTTATCGTCATTTTCATGCTTCTAGGGAGCCAAAACTCAAGATTTGGCTTATGGTTAAAAGTGACTTAAAAGGACCCAAATGCTCACTTTGAGGGCTTAAAACGTGTTTATTCACTCCGGAAAGAGATATAAACAATATTTAGAGTGAATTAATGTTCATGCGAGAACGTTCAATTTTTCATGCAAAACGATCGATGACCCGCAACCTGATGAAATGACTCTGAGATGACCAAAATGTTCCGTTTTGAAAAAGTTCATCTTTCAACTAATTTTGACTCTCTGAGGTGGATCATCACTTTTGGAGATAAAATGAGCATCGTTATCGTCATTTTCATGCTTCTAGGGAGCCAAAACTCAAGATTTGGCTTATGGTTAAAAGTGACTTAAAAGGACCCAAATGCTCACTTCGAGGGCTTAAAACGTGTTTATTCACTGCGGGAAGAGATATAAACAATAGTTAGAGTGAATTAATGTTCATGCGAGAACGTTCAATTTTTCATGCAAAACGATCGATGACCCGCGACCTGATGAAATGACTCTGAGGTTACCAAAATGTTCAGTTTTGAAAATTTTCATCTTTCAACTAATTTTGACTCTCAGAGGTGGATCATCACTTTTGGAGATAAAATGAGCATCGTTATCGTCATTTTCATGCTTCTAGGGAGCCAAAACTCAAGATTTGGCTTATGGTTAAAAGTGACTTAAAAGGACCCAAATGCTCACTTGGAGGGTATAAAACGTGTTTATTCACTGCGGGAAGAGATATAAACAACATTTAGAGTAAATTATTGTTCATGCGAGAACGTTCAATTTTTCATGCAAAACGATCGATGACCCGCGACCTGATGAAATTACTCTGAGATGACCAAAATGGCCAGTTTTGAAAATTTTCATCTTTCAACTAATTTTGACTCTCAGAGGTTGATCATCACTTTTGGAGATAAAATGAGCATCGTTATCGTTATTTTCATGCTTCTAGGGAGCCAAAACTCAAGATTTGGCTTATGGTTAAAAGTGACTTAAAAGGACCCAAATGCTCACTTTGAGGGCTTAAAACGTGTTTATTCACTGCGGAAAGAGATATAAACAATATTTAGAGTGAATTACTGTTCATGCGAGAACGTTCAATTTTTCATGCAAAACGATCGATGACCCGCGACCTGATGAAATGACTCTGAGATGACCAAAATGTTCCGTCTTGAAAATTTTCATCTTTCAACTAATTTTGACTCTCAGAGGTGGATCATCACTTTTGGAGATAAAATGAGCATCGTTATCGTCATTTTCATGCTTCTAGGGAGCCAAAACTCAAGATTTGGCTCATGGTTAAAAGTGACTTAAAAGGCCCAAAATGCTCACTTCGAGGGCTTAAAACGTGTTTATTCACTGCCGGAAGAGATATAAACAACATTTAGAGTAAAATATTGTTCATGCGAGAACGTTCAATTTTTCATGCAAAACGATCGATGAGCCGCGACCTGATGAAATTACTCTGAGATGACCAAAATGTTCCGTTTTGAAAATTTTCATCTTTCAACTAATTTTGACTCTCAGAGGTGGATCATCACTTTTGGAGATAAAATGAGCATCGTTATAGTCATTTTCATGCTTCTAGGGAGCCAAAACTCAAGATTTGGCTTATGGTTAAAAGTGACTTAAAAGGACACAAATGCTCACTTCGAGGGCTTAAAACGTGTTTATTCACTGCTGGAAGAGATATAAACAAAATTTAGAGTAAATTATTGTTCATGCGAGAACGTTCAATTTTTCATGCAAAACGATCGATGACCCGCGACCTGATGAAATAGCTCTGAGATGACCAAAATGGTCCGTTTTGAAATTTTTCATCTTTCAACTAATTTTGACTCTCAGAGGTTGATCATCACTTTTGGAGATAAAATGAGCATCGTTATCGTCATTTTCATGCTTCTAGGGAGCCAAAACTCAAGATTTGGCTTATGGTTAAAAGTGACTTAAAAGGACGCAAATGCTCACTTGGAGGGCTTAAAACGTGTTTATTCACTGCGGGAAGAGATATAAACAACATTTAGAGTAAATTATTGTTCATGCGAGAACGTTCAATTTTTCATGCAAAACGATCGATGACCCGCGACCTGATGAAATTACTCTGAGATGACCAAAATGGTCCGTTTTGAAAATTTTCATCTTTCAACTAATTTTGACTCTCAGAGGTTGATCATCACTTTTGGAGATAAAATGAGCATCGTTATCGTCATTTTCATGCTTCTAGGGAGCCAAAACTCAAGATTTGGCTTATGGTTAAAAGTGACTTAAAAGGACCCAAATGCTCACTTTGAGGGCTTAAAACGTGTTTATTCACTGCGGAAAGAGATATAAACAATATTTAGAGTGAATTACTGTTCATGCGAGAACGTTCAATTTTTCATGCAAAACGATCGATGACCCGCGACCTGATGAAATGACTCTGAGATGACCAAAATGTTCCGTCTTGAAAATTTTCATCTTTCAACTAATTTGGACTCTCAGAGGTGGATCATTACTTTTGGAGATAAAATGAGCATCGTTATCGTCATTTTCATGCTTCTAGGGAGCCAAAACTCAAGATTTGGCTCATGGTTAAAAGTGACTGAAAAGGCCCAAAATGCTCACTTTGAGGGCTTAAAACGTGTTTATTCACTGCGGGAAGAGATATAAACAACATTTAGAGTAAATTATTGTTCATGCGAGAACGTTCAATTTTTCATGCAAAACGATCGATGACCCGCGACCTGATGAAATTACTCTGAGATGACCAAAATGGTCCGTTTTGAAAATTTTCATCTTTCAACTAATTTTGACTCTCAGAGGTTGATCATCACTTTTGGAGATAAAATGAGCATCGTTATCGTCATTTTCATGCTTCTAGGGAGCCAAAACTCAAGATTTGGCTTATGGTTAAAAGTGACTTAAAAGGACCCAAATGCTCACTTTGAGGGCTTAAAACGTGTTTATTCACTGCGGAAAGAGATATAAACAATATTTAGAGTGAATTACTGTTCATGCGAGAACGTTCAATTTTTCATGCAAAACGATCGATGACCTCTGAGATGACCAAAATGTTCCGTCTTGAAAATTTTCATCTTTCAACTAATTTGGACTCTCAGAGGTGGATCATCACTTTTGGAGATAAAATGAGCATCGTTATCGTCATTTTCATGCTTCTAGGGAGCCAAAACTCAAGATTTGGCTCATGGTTAAAAGTGACTGCAAAGGCCCAAAATGCTCACTTTGAGGGCTTAAAACGTGTTTATTCACTGCGGGAAGAGATATAAACAATAGTTAGAGTGAATTAATGTTCATGCGAGAACATTCAATTTTTCATGCAAAACGATCGATGACCCGCGACCTGATGAAATGACTCTGAGATGACCAAAATGTTCAGTTTTGAAAATTTTCATCTTTCAACTAATTTTGACTCTCAGAGGTGGATCATCACTTTTGGAGATAAAATGAGCATCGTTATAGTCATTTTCATGCTTCTAGGGAGCCAAAACTCAAGATTTGGGTTATGGTTAAAAGTGACTTAAAAGGACACAAATGCTCACTTCGAGGGCTTAAAACGTGTTTATTCACTGCAGGAAGAGATATAAACAACATTTAGAGTAAATTATTGTTCATGCGAGAACGTTCAATTTTTCATGCAAAACGATCGATGACCCGCGACCTGATGAAATTGCTCTGAGATGACCAAAATGGTCCGTTTAGAAATTTTTCATCTTTCAACTAATTTTGACTCTCAGAGGTTGATCATCACTTTTGGAGATAAAATGAGCATCGTTATCGTCATTTTCATGCTTCTAGGGAGCCAAAACTCAAGATTTGGCTTATGGTTAAAAGTGACTTAAAAGGACCCAAATGCTCACTTTGAGGGCTTAAAACGTGTTTATTCACTGCGGAAAGAGATATAAACAATATTTAGAGTGAATTACTGTTCATGCGAGAACGTTCAATTTTTCATGCAAAACGATCGATGACCCGCGACCTGATGAAATGACTCTGAGATGACCAAAATGTTCCGTCTTGAAAATTTTCATCTTTCAACTAATTTGGACTCTCAGAGGTGGATCATCACTTTTGGAGATAAAATGAGCATCGTTATCGTCATTTTCATGCTTCTAGGGAGCCAAAACTCAAGATTTGGCTCATGGTTAAAAGTGACTGAAAAGGCCCAAAATGCTCACTTTGAGGGCTTAAAACGTGTTTATTCACTGCGGGAAGAGATATAAACAACATTTAGAGTAAATTATTGTTCATGCGAGAACGTTCAATTTTTCATGCAAAACGATCGATGACCCGCGACCTGATGAAATTACTCTGAGATGACCAAAATGGTCCGTTTTGAAAATTTTCATCTTTCAACTAATTTTGACTCTCAGAGGTTGATCATCACTTTTGGAGATAAAATGAGCATCGTTATCGTCATTTTCATGCTTCTAGGGAGCCAAAACTCAAGATTTGGCTTATGGTTAAAAGTGACTTAAAAGGACCCAAATGCTCACTTTGAGGGCTTAAAACGTGTTTATTCACTGCGGAAAGAGATATAAACAATATTTAGAGTGAATTACTGTTCATGCGAGAACGTTCAATTTTTCATGCAAAACGATCGATGACCTCTGAGATGACCAAAATGTTCCGTCTTGAAAATTTTCATCTTTCAACTAATTTGGACTCTCAGAGGTGGATCATCACTTTTGGAGATAAAATGAGCATCGTTATCGTCATTTTCATGCTTCTAGGGAGCCAAAACTCAAGATTTGGCTCATGGTTAAAAGTGACTGCAAAGGCCCAAAATGCTCACTTTGAGGGCTTAAAACGTGTTTATTCACTGCGGGAAGAGATATAAACAATAGTTAGAGTGAATTAATGTTCATGCGAGAACATTCAATTTTTCATGCAAAACGATCGATGACCCGCGACCTGATGAAATGACTCTGAGATGACCAAAATGTTCAGTTTTGAAAATTTTCATCTTTCAACTAATTTTGACTCTCAGAGGTGGATCATCACTTTTGGAGATAAAATGAGCATCGTTATAGTCATTTTCATGCTTCTAGGGAGCCAAAACTCAAGATTTGGCTTATGGTTAAAAGTGACTTAAAAGGACACAAATGCTCACTTCGAGGGCTTAAAACGTGTTTATTCACTGCAGGAAGAGATATAAACAACATTTAGAGTAAATTATTGTTCATGCGAGAACGTTCAATTTTTCATGCAAAACGATCGATGACCCGCGACCTGATGAAATTGCTCTGAGATGACCAAAATGGTCCGTTTAGAAATTTTTCATCTTTCAACTAATTTTGACTCTCAGAGGTTGATCATCACTTTTGGAGATAAAATGAGCATCGTTATCGTCATTTTCATGCTTCTAGGGAGCCAAAACTCAAGATTTGGCTTATGGTTAAAAGTGACTTAAAAGGACCCAAATGCTCACTTTGAGGGCTTAAAACGTGTTTATTCACTGCGGAAAGAGATATAAACAATATTTAGAGTGAATTAATGTTCATGCGAGAACGTTCAATTTTTCATGCAAAACGATCGATGACCCGCGACCTGATGAAATGACTCTGAGATGACCAAAATGTTCCGTTTTGAAAAAGTTCATCTTTCAACTAATTTTGACTCTCAGAGGTGGATCATCACTTTTGGAGATAAAATGAGCATCGTTATCGTAATTTTCATGCTTCTAGGGAGCCAAAACTCAAGATTTGGCTTATGGTTAAAAGTGACTTAACAGGACCCAAATGCTCACTTCGAGGGCTTAAAACGTGTTTATTCACTGCGGGAAGAGATATAAACAATAGTTAGAGTGAATTAATGTTCATGCGAGAATGTTCAATTTTTCATGCAAAACGATCGATGACCCGCGACCTGATGAAATGACTCTGAGATTACCAAAATGTTCCGTTTTGAAAATTTTCATCTTTCAACTAATTTTGACTCTCAGAGGTGGATCATCACTTTCGGAGATAAAATGAGCATCGTTATCGTCATTTTCATGCTTCTAGGGAGCCAAAACTCAAGATTTGGCTTATGGTTAAAGGTGCCTTAAAAGGACCCAAATGCTCACTTTGAGGGCTTAAAACGTGTTTATTCACTGCGGAAAGAGATATAAACAATATTTAGAGTGAATTAATGTTCATGCGAGAACGTTCAATTTTTCATGCAAAACGATCGATGACCCGCGACCTGATGAAATGACTCTGAGATGACCAAAATGTTCAGTTTTGAAAAAGTTCATCTTTCAACTAATTTTGACTCTCAGAGGTGGATCATCACTTTTGGAGATAAAATGAGCATCGTTATCGTCATTTTCATGCTTCTAGGGAGCCAAAACTCAAGATTTGGCTTATGGTTAAAAGTGACTTAAAAGGACCCAAATGCTCACTTCGAGGGCTTAAAACGTGTTTATTCACTGCGGGAAGAGATATAAACAATAGTTAGAGTGAATTAATGTTCATGCGAGAACGTTCAATTTTTCATGCAAAACGATCGATGACCCGCAACCTGATGAAATGACTCTGAGATGACCAAAATGTTCCGTTTTGAAAAAGTTCATCTTTCAACTAATTTTGACTCTCTGAGGTGGATCATCACTTTTGGAGATAAAATGAGCATCGTTATCGTCATTTTCATGCTTCTAGGGAGCCAAAACTCAAGATTTGGCTTATGGTTAAAAGTGACTTAAAAGGACCCAAATGCTCACTTCGAGGGCTTAAAACGTGTTTATTCACTGCGGGAAGAGATATAAACAATAGTTAGAGTGAATTAATGTTCATGCGAGAACGTTCAATTTTTCATGCAAAACGATCGATGACCCGCGACCTGATGAAATGACTCTGAGGTTACCAAAATGTTCAGTTTTGAAAATTTTCATCTTTCAACTAATTTTGACTCTCAGAGGTGGATCATCACTTTTGGAGATAAAATGAGCATCGTTATCGTCATTTTCATGCTTCTAGGGAGCCAAAACTCAAGATTTGGCTTATGGTTAAAAGTGACTTAAAAGGACCCAAATGCTCACTTGGAGGGTATAAAACGTGTTTATTCACTGCGGGAAGAGATATAAACAACATTTAGAGTAAATTATTGTTCATGCGAGAACGTTCAATTTTTCATGCAAAACGATCGATGACCCACGACCTGATGAAATTACTCTGAGATGACCAAAATGGCCAGTTTTGAAAATTTTCATCTTTCAACTAATTTTGACTCTCAGAGGTTGATCATCACTTTTGGAGATAAAATGAGCATCGTTATCGTCATTTTCATGCTTCTAGGGAGCCAAAACTCAAGATTTGGCTTATGGTTAAAAGTGACTTAAAAGGACCCAAATGCTCACTTTGAGGGCTTAAAACGTGTTTATTCACTGCGGAAAGAGATATAAACAATATTTAGAGTGAATTACTGTTCATGCGAGAACGTTCAATTTTTCATGCAAAACGATCGATGACCCGCGACCTGATGAAATGACTCTGAGATGACCAAAATGTTCCGTCTTGAAAATTTTCATCTTTCAACTAATTTTGACTCTCAGAGGTGGATCATCACTTTTGGAGATAAAATGAGCATCGTTATCGTCATTTTCATGCTTCTAGGGAGCCAAAACTCAAGATTTGGCTCATGGTTAAAAGTGACTTAAAAGGCCCAAAATGCTCACTTCGAGGGCTTAAAACGTGTTTATTCACTGCCGGAAGAGATATAAACAACATTTAGAGTAAAATATTGTTCATGCGAGAACGTTCAATTTTTCATGCAAAACGATCGATGAGCCGAGACCTGATGAAATTACTCTGAGATGACCAAAATGTTCCGTTTTGAAAATTTTCATCTTTCAACTAATTTTGACTCTCAGAGGTGGATCATCACTTTTGGAGATAAAATGAGCATCGTTATAGTCATTTTCATGCTTCTAGGGAGCCAAAACTCAAGATTTGGCTTATGGTTAAAAGTGACTTAAAAGGACACAAATGCTCACTTCGAGGGCTTAAAACGTGTTTATTCACTGCTGGAAGAGATATAAACAAAATTTAGAGTAAATTATTGTTCATGCGAGAACGTTCAATTTTTCATGCAAAACGATCGATGACCCGCGACCTGATGAAATAGCTCTGAGATGACCAAAATGGTCCGTTTTGAAATTTTTCATCTTTCAACTAATTTTGACTCTCAGAGGTTGATCATCACTTTTGGAGATAAAATGAGCATCGTTATCGTCATTTTCATGCTTCTAGGGAGCCAAAACTCAAGATTTGGCTTATGGTTAAAAGTGACTTAAAAGGACCCAAATGCTCACTTGGAGGGCTTAAAACGTGTTTATTCACTGCGGGAAGAGATATAAACAACATTTAGAGTAAATTATTGTTCATGCGAGAACGTTCAATTTTTCATGCAAAACGATCGATGACCCGCGACCTGATGAAATTACTCTGAGATGACCAAAATGGTCCGTTTTGAAAATTTTCATCTTTCAACTAATTTTGACTCTCAGAGGTTGATCATCACTTTTGGAGATAAAATGAGCATCGTTATCGTCATTTTCATGCTTCTAGGGAGCCAAAACTCAAGATTTGGCTTATGGTTAAAAGTGACTTAAAAGGACCCAAATGCTCACTTTGAGGGCTTAAAACGTGTTTATTCACTGCGGAAAGAGATATAAACAATATTTAGAGTGAATTACTGTTCATGCGAGAACGTTCAATTTTTCATGCAAAACGATCGATGACCCGCGACCTGATGAAATGACTCTGAGATGACCAAAATGTTCCGTCTTGAAAATTTTCATCTTTCAACTAATTTGGACTCTCAGAGGTGGATCATCACTTTTGGAGATAAAATGAGCATCGTTATCGTCATTTTCATGCTTCTAGGGAGCCAAAACTCAAGATTTGGCTCATGGTTAAAAGTGACTGAAAAGGCCCAAAATGCTCACTTTGAGGGCTTAAAACGTGTTTATTCACTGCGGGAAGAGATATAAACAACATTTAGAGTAAATTATTGTTCATGCGAGAACGTTCAATTTTTCATGCAAAACGATCGATGACCCGCGACCTGATGAAATTACTCTGAGATGACCAAAATGGTCCGTTTTGAAAATTTTCATCTTTCAACTAATTTTGACTCTCAGAGGTTGATCATCACTTTTGGAGATAAAATGAGCATCGTTATCGTCATTTTCATGCTTCTAGGGAGCCAAAACTCAAGATTTGGCTTATGGTTAAAAGTGACTTAAAAGGACCCAAATGCTCACTTTGAGGGCTTAAAACGTGTTTATTCACTGCGGAAAGAGATATAAACAATATTTAGAGTGAATTACTGTTCATGCGAGAACGTTCAATTTTTCATGCAAAACGATCGATGACCTCTGAGATGACCAAAATGTTCCGTCTTGAAAATTTTCATCTTTCAACTAATTTGGACTCTCAGAGGTGGATCATCACTTTTGGAGATAAAATGAGCATCGTTATCGTCATTTTCATGCTTCTAGGGAGCCAAAACTCAAGATTTGGCTCATGGTTAAAAGTGACTGAAAAGGCCCAAAATGCTCACTTTGAGGGCTTAAAACGTGTTTATTCACTGCGGGAAGAGATATAAACAATAGTTAGAGTGAATTAATGTTCATGCGAGAACATTCAATTTTTCATGCAAAACGATCGATGACCCGCGACCTGATGAAATGACTCTGAGATGACCAAAATGTTCAGTTTTGAAAATTTTCATCTTTCAACTAATTTTGACTCTCAGAGGTTGATCATCACTTTTGGAGATAAAATGAGCATCGTTATCGTCATTTTCATGCTTCTAGGGAGCCAAAACTCAAGATTTGGCTTATGGTTAAAAGTGACTTAAAAGGACCCAAATGCTCACTTTGAGGGCTTAAAACGTGTTTATTCACTGCGGAAAGAGATATAAACAATATTTAGAGTGAATTACTGTTCATGCGAGAACGTTCAATTTTTCATGCAAAACGATCGATGACCCGCGACCTGATGAAATGACTCTGAGATGACCAAAATGTTCCGTCTTGAAAATTTTCATCTTTCAACTAATTTGGACTCTCAGAGGTGGATCATCACTTTTGGAGATAAAATGAGCATCGTTATCGTCATTTTCATGCTTCTAGGGAGCCAAAACTCAAGATTTGGCTCATGGTTAAAAGTGACTGCAAAGGCCCAAAATGCTCACTTTGAGGGCTTAAAACGTGTTTATTCACTGCGGGAAGAGATATAAACAATAGTTAGAGTGAATTAATGTTCATGCGAGAACATTCAATTTTTCATGCAAAACTATCGATGACCCGCGACCTGATGAAATGACTCTGAGATGACCAAAATGTTCAGTTTTGAAAATTTTCATCTTTCAACTAATTTTGACTCTCAGAGGTGGATCATCACTTTTGGAGATAAAATGAGCATCGTTATAGTCATTTTCATGCTTCTAGGGAGCCAAAACTCAAGATTTGGCTTATGGTTAAAAGTGACTTAAAAGGACACAAATGCTCACTTCGAGGGCTTAAAACGTGTTTATTCACTGCAGGAAGAGATATAAACAACATTTAGAGTAAATTATTGTTCATGCGAGAACGTTCAATTTTTCATGCAAAACGATCGATGACCCGCGACCTGATGAAATTGTTCTGAGATGACCAAAATGGTCCGTTTTGAAATTTTTCATCTTTCAACTAATTTTGACTCTCAGAGGTTGATCATCACTTTTGGAGATAAAATGAGCATCGTTATCGTCATTTTCATGCTTCTAGGGAGCCAAAACTCAAGATTTGGCTTATGGTTAAAAGTGACTTAAAAGGACCCAAATGCTCACTTTGAGGGCTTAAAACGTGTTTATTCACTGCGGAAAGAGATATAAACAATATTTAGAGTGAATTAATGTTCATGCGAGAACGTTCAATTTTTCATGCAAAACGATCGATGACCCGCGACCTGATGAAATGACTCTGAGATGACCAAAATGTTCCGTTTTGAAAAAGTTCATCTTTCAACTAATTTTGACTCTCAGAGGTGGATCATCACTTTTGGAGATAAAATGAGCATCGTTATCGTAATTTTCATGCTTCTAGGGAGCCAAAACTCAAGATTTGGCTTATGGTTAAAAGTGACTTAACAGGACCCAAATGCTCACTTCGAGGGCTTAAAACGTGTTTATTCACTGCGGGAAGAGATATAAACAATAGTTAGAGTGAATTAATGTTCATGCGAGAATGTTCAATTTTTCATGCAAAACGATCGATGACCCGCGACCTGATGAAATGACTCTGAGATTACCAAAATGTTCCGTTTTGAAAATTTTCATCTTTCAACTAATTTTGACTCTCAGAGGTGGATCATCACTTTCGGAGATAAAATGAGCATCGTTATCGTCATTTTCATGCTTCTAGGGAGCCAAAACTCAAGATTTGGCTTATGGTTAAAGGTGCCTTAAAAGGACCCAAATGCTCACTTTGAGGGCTTAAAACGTGTTTATTCACTGCGGAAAGAGATATAAACAATATTTAGAGTGAATTAATGTTCATGCGAGAACGTTCAATTTTTCATGCAAAACGATCGATGACCCGCGACCTGATGAAATGACTCTGAGATGACCAAAATGTTCAGTTTTGAAAAAGTTCATCTTTCAACTAATTTTGACTCTCAGAGGTGGATCATCACTTTTGGAGATAAAATGAGCATCGTTATCGTCATTTTCATGCTTCTAGGGAGCCAAAACTCAAGATTTGGCTTATGGTTAAAAGTGACTTAAAAGGACCCAAATGCTCACTTCGAGGGCTTAAAACGTGTTTATTCACTGCGGGAAGAGATATAAACAATAGTTAGAGTGAATTAATGTTCATGCGAGAACGTTCAATTTTTCATGCAAAACGATCGATGACCCGCAACCTGATGAAATGACTCTGAGATGACCAAAATGTTCAGTTTTGAAAATTTTCATCTTTCAAATAATTTTGACTCTCAGAGGTGGATCATCACTTTTGGAGATAAAATGAGCATCGTTATAGTCATTTTCATGCTTCTAGGGAGCCAAAACTCAAGATTTGGCTTATGGTTAAAAGTGACTTAAAAGGACACAAATGCTCACTTCGAGGGCTTAAAACGTGTTTATTCACTGCAGGAAGAGATATAAACAACATTTAGAGTAAATTATTGTTCATGCGAGAACGTTCAATTTTTCATGCAAAACGATCGATGACCCGCGACCTGATGAAATTGCTCTGAGATGACCAAAATGGTACGTTTTGAAATTTTTCATCTTTCAACTAATTTTGACTCTCAGAGGTGGATCATCACTTTTGGAGATAAAATGAGCATCGTTATCGTCATTTTCATGCTTCTAGGGAGCCAAAACTCAAGATTTGGCTCATGGTTAAAAGTGACTTAAAAGGCCCAAAATGCTCACTTCGAGGGCTTAAAACGTGTTTATTCACTGCCGGAAGAGATATAAACAACATTTAGAGTAAAATATTGTTCATGCGAGAACGTTCAATTTTTCATGCAAAACGATCGATGAGCCGCGACCTGATGAAATTACTCTGAGATGACCAAAATGTTCCGTTTTGAAAATTTTCATCTTTCAACTAATTTTGACTCTCAGAGGTGGATCATCACTTTTGGAGATAAAATGAGCATCGTTATAGTCATTTTCATGCTTCTAGGGAGCCAAAACTCAAGATTTGGCTTATGGTTAAAAGTGACTTAAAAGGACACAAATGCTCACTTCGAGGGCTTAAAACGTGTTTATTCACTGCTGGAAGAGATATAAACAAAATTTAGAGTAAATTACTGTTCATGCGAGAACGTTCAATTTTTCATGCAAAACGATCGATGACCCGCGACCTGATGAAATGACTCTGAGATGACCAAAATGTTCCGTCTTGAAAATTTTCATCTTTCAACTAATTTGGACTCTCAGAGGTGGATCATCACTTTTGGAGATAAAATGAGCATCGTTATCGTCATTTTCATGCTTCTAGGGAGCCAAAACTCAAGATTTGGCTCATGGTTAAAAGTGACTGAAAAGGCCCAAAATGCTCACTTTGAGGGCTTAAAACGTGTTTATTCACTGCGGGAAGAGATATAAACAACATTTAGAGTAAATTATTGTTCATGCGAGAACGTTCAATTTTTCATGCAAAACGATCGATGACCCGCGACCTGATGAAATTACTCTGAGATGACCAAAATGGTCCGTTTTGAAAATTTTCATCTTTCAACTAATTTTGACTCTCAGAGGTTGATCATCACTTTTGGAGATAAAATGAGCATCGTTATCGTCATTTTCATGCTTCTAGGGAGCCAAAACTCAAGATTTGGCTTATGGTTAAAAGTGACTTAAAAGGACCCAAATGCTCACTTTGAGGGCTTAAAACGTGTTTATTCACTGCGGAAAGAGATATAAACAATATTTAGAGTGAATTACTGTTCATGCGAGAACGTTCAATTTTTCATGCAAAACGATCGATGACCCGCGACCTGATGAAATGACTCTGAGATGACCAAAATGTTCCGTCTTGAAAATTTTCATCTTTCAACTAATTTGGACTCTCAGAGGTGGATCATCACTTTTGGAGATAAAATGAGCATCGTTATCGTCATTTTCATGCTTCTAGGGAGCCAAAACTCAAGATTTGGCTCATGGTTAAAAGTGACTGAAAAGGCCCAAAATGCTCACTTTGAGGGCTTAAAACGTGTTTATTCACTGCGGGAAGAGATATAAACAATAGTTAGAGTGAATTAATGTTCATGCGAGAACATTCAATTTTTCATGCAAAACGATCGATGACCCGCGACCTGATGAAATGACTCTGAGATGACCAAAATGTTCAGTTTTGAAAATTTTCATCTTTCAACTAATTTTGACTCTCAGAGGTTGATCATCACTTTTGGAGATAAAATGAGCATCGTTATCGTCATTTTCATGCTTCTAGGGAGCCAAAACTCAAGATTTGGCTTATGGTTAAAAGTGACTTAAAAGGACCCAAATGCTCACTTTGAGGGCTTAAAACGTGTTTATTCACTGCGGAAAGAGATATAAACAATATTTAGAGTGAATTACTGTTCATGCGAGAACGTTCAATTTTTCATGCAAAACGATCGATGACCCGCGACCTGATGAAATGACTCTGAGATGACCAAAATGTTCCGTCTTGAAAATTTTCATCTTTCAACTAATTTGGACTCTCAGAGGTGGATCATCACTTTTGGAGATAAAATGAGCATCGTTATCGTCATTTTCATGCTTCTAGGGAGCCAAAACTCAAGATTTGGCTCATGGTTAAAAGTGACTGCAAAGGCCCAAAATGCTCACTTCGAGGGCTTAAAACGTGTTTATTCACTGCGGGAAGAGATATAAACAATAGTTAGAGTGAATTAATGTTCATGCGAGAACATTCAATTTTTCATGCAAAACGATCGATGACCCGCGACCTGATGAAATGACTCTGAGATGACCAAAATGTTCAGTTTTGAAAATTTTCATCTTTCAACTAATTTTGACTCTCAGAGGTGGATCATCACTTTTGGAGATAAAATGAGCATCGTTATAGTCATTTTCATGCTTCTAGGGAGCCAAAACTCAAGATTTGGCTTATGGTTAAAAGTGACTTAAAAGGACACAAATGCTCACTTCGAGGGCTTAAAACGTGTTTATTCACTGCAGGAAGAGATATAAACAACATTTAGAGTAAATTATTGTTCATGCGAGAACGTTCAATTTTTCATGCAAAACGATCGATGACCCGCGACCTGATGAAATTGCTCTGAGATGACCAAAATGGTCCGTTTTGAAATTTTTCATCTTTCAACTAATTTTGACTCTCAGAGGTTGATCATCACTTTTGGAGATAAAATGAGCATCGTTATCGTCATTTTCATGCTTCTAGGGAGCCAAAACTCAAGATTTGGCTTATGGTTAAAAGTGACTTAAAAGGACCCAAATGCTCACTTTGAGGGCTTAAAACGTGTTTATTCACTGCGGAAAGAGATATAAACAATATTTAGAGTGAATTAATGTTCATGCGAGAACGTTCAATTTTTCATGCAAAACGATCGATGACCCGCGACCTGATGAAATGACTCTGAGATGACCAAAATGTTCCGTTTTGAAAAAGTTCATCTTTCAACTAATTTTGACTCTCAGAGGTGGATCATCACTTTTGGAGATAAAATGAGCATCGTTATCGTAATTTTCATGCTTCTAGGGAGCCAAAACTCAAGATTTGGCTTATGGTTAAAAGTGACTTAACAGGACCCAAATGCTCACTTCGAGGGCTTAAAACGTGTTTATTCACTGCGGGAAGAGATATAAACAATAGTTAGAGTGAATTAATGTTCATGCGAGAATGTTCAATTTTTCATGCAAAACGATCGATGACCCGCGACCTGATGAAATGACTCTGAGATTACCAAAATGTTCCGTTTTGAAAATTTTCATCTTTCAACTAATTTTGACTCTCAGAGGTGGATCATCACTTTCGGAGATAAAATGAGCATCGTTATCGTCATTTTCATGCTTCTAGGGAGCCAAAACTCAAGATTTGGCTTATGGTTAAAGGTGCCTTAAAAGGACCCAAATGCTCACTTTGAGGGCTTAAAACGTGTTTATTCACTGCGGAAAGAGATATAAACAATATTTAGAGTGAATTAATGTTCATGCGAGAACGTTCAATTTTTCATGCAAAACGATCGATGACCCGCGACCTGATGAAATGACTCTGAGATGACCAAAATGTTCAGTTTTGAAAAAGTTCATCTTTCAACTAATTTTGACTCTCAGAGGTGGATCATCACTTTTGGAGATAAAATGAGCATCGTTATCGTCATTTTCATGCTTCTAGGGAGCCAAAACTCAAGATTTGGCTTATGGTTAAAAGTGACTTAAAAGGACCCAAATGCTCACTTCGAGGGCTTAAAACGTGTTTATTCACTGCGGGAAGAGATATAAACAATAGTTAGAGTGAATTAATGTTCATGCGAGAACGTTCAATTTTTCATGCAAAACGATCGATGACCCGCAACCTGATGAAATGACTCTGAGATGACCAAAATGTTCCGTTTTGAAAATTTTCATCTTTCAACTAATTTTGACTCTCAGAGGTGGATCATCACTTTTGGAGATAAAATGAGCATCGTTATAGTCATTTTCATGCTTCTAGGGAGCCAAAACTCAAGATGTGGCTTATGATTAAAAGTGACTTAAAAGGACACAAATGCTCACTTCGAGGGCTTAAAACGTGTTTATTCACTGCAGGAAGAGATATAAACAACATTTAGAGTAAATTATTGTTCATGCGAGAACGTTCAATTTTTCATGCAAAACGATCGATGACCCGCGACCTGATGAAATTGCTCTGAGATGACCAAAATGGTACGTTTTGAAATTTTTCATCTTTCAACTAATTTTGACTCTCAGAGGTTGATCATCACTTTTGGAGATAAAATGAGCATCGTTATCGTCATTTTCATGCTTCTAGGGAGCCAAAACTCAAGATTTGGCTTATGGTTAAAAGTGACTTAAAAGGACCCAAATGCTCACTTTGAGGGCTTAAAACGTGTTTATTCACTCCGGAAAGAGATATAAACAATATTTAGAGTGAATTAATGTTCATGCGAGAACGTTCAATTTTTCATGCAAAACGATCGATGACCCGCGACCTGATGAAATGACTCTGAGATGACCAAAATGTTCCGTTTTGAAAAAGTTCATCTTTCAACTAATTTTGACTCTCTGAGGTGGATCATCACTTTTGGAGATAAAATGAGCATCGTTATCGTCATTTTCATGCTTCTAGGGAGCCAAAACTCAAGATTTGGCTTATGGTTAAAAGTGACTTAAAAGGACCCAAATGCTCACTTCGAGGGCTTAAAACGTGTTTATTCACTGCGGAAAGAGATATAAACAATAGTTAGAGTGAATTAATGTTCATGCGAGAACGTTCAATTTTTCATGCAAAACGATTGATGACCCGCGACCTGATGAAATGACTCTGAGGTTACCAAAATGTTCCGTTTTGAAAATTTTCATCTTTCAACTAATTTTGACTCTCAGAGGTGGATCATCACTTTTGGAGATAAAATGAGCATCGTTATCGTCATTTTCATGCTTCTAGGGAGCCAAAACTCAAGATTTGGCTTATGGTTAAAAGTGACTTAAAAGGACCGAAATGCTCACTTGCAGGGCTTAAAACGTGTTTATTCACTGCGGGAAGAGATATAAACAACATTTAGAGTAAATTATTGTTCATGCGAGAACGTTCAATTTTTCATGCAAAACGATCGATGACCCGCGACCTGATGAAATTACTCTGAGATGACCAAAATGGTCCGTTTTGAAAATTTTCATCTTTCAACTAATTTTGACTCTCAGAGGTGGATCATCACTTTTGGAGATAAAATGAGCATCGTTATCGCCATTTTCATGCTTCTAGGGAGCCAAAACTCAAGATTTGGCTTATGGTTAAAAGTGACTTAAAAGGACCCAAATGCTCACTTCGAGGGCTTAAAACGTGTTTATTCACTGCGGGAAGAGATATAAACAATAGTTAGAGTGAATTAATGTTCATGCGAGAACGTTCAATTTTTCATGCAAAACGATCGATGACCCGCGACCTGATGAAATGACTCTGAGGTTACCAAAATGTTCCGTTTTGAAAATTTTCATCTTTCAACTAATTTTGACTCTCAGAGGTGGATCATCACTTTTGGAGATAAAATGAGCATCGTTATCGTCATTTTCATGCTTCTAGGGAGCCAAAACTCAAGATTTGGCTTATGGTTAAAAGTGACTTAAAAGGACCCAAATGCTCACTTTGAGGGCTTAAAACGTGTTTATTCACTGCGGAAAGAGATATAAACAATATTTAGAGTGAATTACTGTTCATGCGAGAACGTTCAATTTTTCATGCAAAACGATCGATGACCCGCGACCTGATGAAATGACTCTGAGATGACCAAAATGTTCCGTCTTGAAAATTTTCATCTTTCAACTAATTTTGACTCTCAGAGGTGGATCATCACTTTTGGAGATAAAATGAGCATCGTTATCGTCATTTTCATGCTTCTAGGGAGCCAAAACTCAAGATTTGGCTCATGGTTAAAAGTGACTTAAAAGGCCCAAAATGCTCACTTCGAGGGCTTAAAACGTGTTTATTCACTGCCGGAAGAGATATAAACAATAGTTAGAGTGAATTAATGTTCATGTGAGAACGTTCAATTTTTCATGCAAAACAATCGATGACCCGCGACCTGATGAAATTGCTCTCAGATGACCAAAATGGTCCGTTTTGAAAATGTTCATCTTTCAACTAATTTTGACTCTCAGAGGTGGATCATCACTATTGGAGATAAAATGAGCATCGTTATCGTCATTTTCATGCTTCTAGGGAGCCAAAACTCAAGATTTGGCTTATGGTTAAAAGTGACTTAACAGGACCCAAATGCTCACTTCGAGGGCTTAAAACGTGTTTATTCACTGCAGGAAGAGATATAAACAACATTTAGAGTAAATTATTGTTCATGCGAGAACGTTCAATTTTTCATGCAAAACGATCGATGACCCGCGACCTGATGAAATTGCTCTGAGATGACCAAAATGGTCCGTTTTGAAAATTTTCATCTTTCAACTAATTTTGACTCTCAGAGGTGGATCATCACTTTTGGAGATAAAATGAGCATCATTATCGCCATTTTCATGCTTCTAGGGAGCCAAAACTCAAGATTTGGCTCATGGTTAAAAGTGACTGAAAAGGCCCAAAATGCTCACTTCGAGGGCTTAAAACGTGTTTATTCACTGCGGGAAGAGATATAAACAATAGTTAGAGTGAATTAATGTTCATGCGAGAACGTTCAATTTTTCATGCAAAACGATCGATGACCCGCGACCTGATGAAATGACTCTGAGATGACCAAAATGTTCCGTTTTGAAAATTTTCATCTTTCAACTAATTTTGACTCTCAGAGGTGGATCATCACTTTTGGAGATAAAATGAGCATCGTTATAGTCATTTTCATGCTTCTAGGGAGCCAAAACTCAAGATTTGGCTTATGGTTAAAAGTGACTTAAAAGGACACAAATGCTCACTTCGAGGGCTTAAAACGTGTTTATTCACTGCAGGAAGAGATATAAACAAAATTTAGAGTAAATTATTGTTCATGCGAGAACGTTCAATTTTTCATGCAAAACGATCGATGACCCGCGACCTGATGAAATTGCTCTGAGATGACCAAAATGGTCCGTTTTGAAATTTTTCATCTTTCAACTAATTTTGACTCTCAGGGGTTGATCATCACTTTTGGAGATAAAATGAGCATCGTTATCGTCATTTTCATGCTTCTAGGGAGCCAAAACTCAAGATTTGGCTTATGGTTAAAAGTGACTTAAAAGGACCCAAATGCTCACTTGGGGGGCTTAAAACGTGTTTATTCACTGCGGGAAGAGATATAAACAACATTTAGAGTAAATTATTGTTCATGCGAGAACGTTCAATTTTTCATGCAAAACGATCGATGACCCGCGACCTGATGAAATTACTCTGAGATGACCAAAATGGTCCGTTTTGAAAATTTTCATCTTTCAACTAATTTTGACTCTCAGAGGTTGATCATCACTTTTGGAGATAAAATGAGCATCGTTATCGTCATTTTCATGCTTCTAGGGAGCCAAAACTCAAGATTTGGCTTATGGTTAAAAGTGACTTAAAAGGACCCAAATGCTCACTTTGAGGGCTTAAAACGTGTTTATTCACTGCGGAAAGAGATATAAACAATATTTAGAGTGAATTAATGTTCATGCGAGAACGTTCAATTTTTCATGCAAAACGATCGATGACCCGCGACCTGATGAAATGACTCTGAGATGACCAAAATGTTTCGTCTTGAAAATGTTCACCTTTCAACTAATTTTGACTCTCAGAGGTGGATCATCACTTTTGGAGATAAAATGAGCATCGTTATCGTCATTTTCATGCTTCTAGGGAGCCAAAACTCAAGATTTGGCTTATGGTTAAAAGTGACTTAAAAGGACCCAAATGCTCACTTCGAGGGCTTAAAACGTGTTTATTCACTGCGGGAAGAGATATGAACAATAGTTAGAGTGAATTAATGTTCATGCGAGAACGTTCAATTTTTCATGCAAAACGATCGATGACCCGCGACCTGATGAAATGACTCTGAGGTTACCAAAATGTTCCGTTTTGAAAATTTTCATCTTTCAACTAATTTTGACTCTCAGAGGTGGATCATCACTTTTGGAGATAAAATGAGCATCGTTATCGTCATTTTCATGCTTCTAGGGAGCCAAAACTCAAGATTTGGCTTATGGTTAAAAGTGACTTAAAAGGACCCAAATGCTCACTTTGAGGGCTTAAAACGTGTTTATTCACTGCGGAAAGAGATATAAACAATATTTAGAGTGAATTACTGTTCATGCGAGAACGTTCAATTTTTCATGCAAAACAATCGATGACCCGCGACCTGATGAAATGACTCTGAGATGACCAAAATGTTCCGTCTTGAAAATTTTCATCTTTCAACTAATTTTGACTCTCAGAGGTGGATCATCACTTTTGGAGATAAAATGAGCATCGTTATCGTCATTTTCATGCTTCTAGGGAGCCAAAACTCAAGATTTGGCTCATGGTTAAAAGTGACTTAAAAGGCCCAAAATGCTCACTTCGAGGGCTTAAAACGTGTTTATTCACTGCCGGAAGAGATATAAACAATAGTTAGAGTGAATTAATGTTCATGCGAGAACGTTCAATTTTTCATGCAAAACAATCGATGACCCGCGACCTGATGAAATTGCTCTGAGATGACCAAAATGGTCCGTTTTGAAAATGTTCATCTTTCAACTAATTTTGACTCTCAGAGGTGGATCATCACTATTGGAGATAAAATGAGCATCGTTATCGTCATTTTCATGCTTCTAGGGAGCCAAAACTCAAGATTTGGCTTATGATTAAAAGTGACTTAAAAGGACACAAATGCTCACTTCGAGGGCTTAAAACGTGTTTATTCACTGCAGGAAGAGATATAAACAAAATTTAGAGTAAATTATTGTTCATGCGAGAACGTTCAATTTTTCATGCAAAACGATCGATGACCCGCGACCTGATGAAATTGCTCTGAGATGACCAAAATGGTCCGTTTTGAAATTTTTCATCTTTCAACTAATTTTGACTCTCAGAGGTTGATCATCACTTTTGGAGATAAAATGAGCATCGTTATCGTCATTTTCATGCTTCTAGGGAGCCAAAACTCAAGATTTGGCTTATGGTTAAAAGTGACTTAAAAGGACCCAAATGCTCACTTGGAGGGCTTAAAACGTGTTTATTCACTGCGGGAAGATATATAAACAACATTTAGAGTAAATTATTGTTCATGCGAGAACGTTCAATTTTTCATGCAAAACGATCGATGACCCGCGACCTGATGAAATTACTCTGAGATGACCAAAATGGTCCGTTTTGAAAATTTTCATCTTTCAACTAATTTTGACTCTCAGAGGTTGATCATCACTTTTGGAGATAAAATGAGCATCGTTATCGTCATTTTCATGCTTCTAGGGAGCCAAAACTCAAGATTTGGCTTATGGTTAAAAGTGACTTAAAAGGACCCAAATGCTCACTTTGAGGGCTTAAAACGTGTTTATTCACTGCGGAAAGAGATATAAACAATATTTAGAGTGAATTAATGTTCATGCGAGAACGTTCAATTTTTCATGCAAAACGATCGATGACCCGCGACCTGATGAAATGACTCTGAGATGACCAAAATGTTTCGTCTTGAAAATTTTCATCTTTCAACTAATTTTGACTCTCAGAGGTGGATCATCACTTTTGGAGATAAAATGAGCATCGTTATCGTCATTTTCATGCTTCTAGGGAGCCAAAACTCAAGATTTGGCTTATGGTTAAAAGTGACTTAACAGGACCCAAATGCTCACTTCGAGGGCTTAAAACGTGTTTATTCATTGCAGGAAGAGATATAAACAACATTTAGAGTAAATTATTGTTCATGCGAGAACGTTCAATTTTTCATGCAAAACGATCGATGACCCGCGACCTGATGAAATTGCTCTGAGATGACCAAAATGGTCCGTTTTGAAAATTTTCATCTTTCAACTAATTTTGACTCTCAGAGGTGGATCATCACTTTTGGAGATAAAATGAGCATCGTTATCGCCATTTTCATGCTTCTAGGGAGCCAAAACTCAAGATTTGGCTCATGGTTAAAAGTGACTGAAAAGGCCCAAAATGCTCACTTCGAGGGCTTAAAACGTGTTTATTCACTGCGGGAAGAGATATAAACAATAGTTAGAGTGAATTAATGTTCATGCGAGAACGTTCAATTTTTCATGCAAAACGATCGATGACCCGCGACCTGATGAAATGACTCTGAGATGACCAAAATGTTCAGTTTTGAAAATTTTCATCTTTCAACTAATTTTGACTCTCAGAGGTGGATCATCACTTTTGGAGATAAAATGAGCATCGTTATAGTCATTTTCATGCTTCTAGGGAGCCAAAACTCAAGATTTGGCTTATGGTTAAAAGTGACTTAAAAGGACACAAATGCTCACTTCGAGGGCTTAAAACGTGTTTATTCACTGCAGGAAGAGATATAAACAACATTTAGAGTAAATTATTGTTCATGCGAGAACGTTCAATTTTTCATGCAAAACGATCGATGACCCGCGACCTGATGAAATTGCTCTGAGATGACCAAAATGGTCCGTTTTGAAATTTTTCATCTTTCAACTAATTTTGACTCTCAGAGGTTGATCATCACTTTTGGAGATAAAATGAGCATCGTTATCGTCATTTTCATGATTCTAGGGAGCCAAAACTCATGATTTGGCTTATGGTTAAAAGTGACTTAAAAGGACCCAAATGCTCACTTTGAGGGCTTAAAACGTGTTTATTCACTGCGGAAAGAGATATAAACAATATTTAGAGTGAATTAATGTTCATGCGAGAACGTTCAATTTTTCATGCAAAACGATCGATGACCCGCGACCTGATGAAATGACTCTGATATGACCAAAATGTTCCGTTTTGAAAAAGTTCATCTTTCAACTAATTTTGACTCTCAGAGGTGGATCATCACTTTTGGAGATAAAATGAGCATCGTTATCGTAATTTTCATGCTTCTAGGGAGCCAAAACTCAAGATTTGGCTTATGGTTAAAAGTGACTTAAAAGGACCCAAATGCTCACTTTGAGGGCTTAAAACGTGTTTATTCACTGCGGAAAGAGATATAAACAATATTTAGAGTGAATTAATGTTCATGCGAGAACGTTCAATTTTTCATGCAAAACGATCGATGACCCGCGACCTGATGAAATGACTCTGAGATGACCAAAATGTTCAGTTTTGAAAAAGTTCATCTTTCAACTAATTTTGACTCTCAGAGGTGGATCATCACTTTTGGAGATAAAATGAGCATCGTTATCGTCATTTTCATGCTTCTAGGGAGCCAAAACTCAAGATTTGGCTTATGGTTAAAAGTGACTTAAAAGGACCCAAATGCTCACTTCGAGGGCTTAAAACGTGTTTATTCACTGCGGGAAGAGATATAAACAATAGTTAGAGTGAATTAATGTTCATGCGAGAACGTTCAATTTTTCATGCAAAACGATCGATGACCCGCAACCTGATGAAATGACTCTGAGATGACCAAAATGTTCCGTTTTGAAAATTTTCATCTTTCAACTAATTTTGACTCTCAGAGGTGGATCATCACTTTTGGAGATAAAATGAGCATCGTTATAGTCATTTTCATGCTTCTAGGGAGCCAAAACTCAAGATTTGGCTTATGGTTAAAAGTGACTTAAAAGGACACAAATGCTCACTTCGAGGGCTTAAAACGTGTTTATTCACTGCAGGAAGAGATATAAACAACATTTAGAGTAAATTATTGTTCATGCGAGAACGTTCAATTTTTCATGCAAAACGATCGATGACCCGCGACCTGATGAAATTGCTCTGAGATGACCAAAATGGTACGTTTTGAAATTTTTCATCTTTCAACTAATTTTGACTCTCAGAGGTTGATCATCACTTTTGGAGATAAAATGAGCATCGTTATCGTCATTTTCATGCTTCTAGGGAGCCAAAACTCAAGATTTGGCTTATGGTTAAAAGTGACTTAAAAGGACCCAAATGCTCACTTTGAGGGCTTAAAACGTGTTTATTCACTCCGGAAAGAGATATAAACAATATTTAGAGTGAATTAATGTTCATGCGAGAACGTTCAATTTTTCATGCAAAACGATCGATGACCCGCAACCTGATGAAATGACTCTGAGATGACCAAAATGTTCCGTTTTGAAAAAGTTCATCTTTCAACTAATTTTGACTCTCTGAGGTGGATCATCACTTTTGGAGATAAAATGAGCATCGTTATCGTCATTTTCATGCTTCTAGGGAGCCAAAACTCAAGATTTGGCTTATGGTTAAAAGTGACTTAAAAGGACCCAAATGCTCACTTCGAGGGCTTAAAACGTGTTTATTCACTGCGGGAAGAGATATAAACAATAGTTAGAGTGAATTAATGTTCATGCGAGAACGTTCAATTTTTCATGCAAAACGATCGATGACCCGCGACCTGATGAAATGACTCTGAGGTTACCATAATGTTCCGTTTTGAAAATTTTCATCTTTCAACTAATTTTGACTCTCAGAGGTGGATCATCACTTTTGGAGATAAAATGAGCATCGTTATCGTCATTTTCATGCTTCTAGGGAGCCAAAACTCAAGATTTGGCTTATGGTTAAAAGTGACTTAAAAGGACCCAAATGCTCACTTGGAGGGTATAAAACGTGTTTATTCACTGCGGGAAGAGATATAAACAACATTTAGAGTAAATTATTGTTCATGCGAGAACGTTCAATTTTTCATGCAAAACGATCGATGACCCGCGACCTGATGAAATTACTCTGAGATGACCAAAATGGCCAGTTTTGAAAATTTTCATCTTTCAACTAATTTTGACTCTCAGAGGTTGATCATCACTTTTGGAGATAAAATGAGCATCGTTATCGTCATTTTCATGCTTCTAGGGAGCCAAAACTCAAGATTTGGCTTATGGTTAAAAGTGACTTAAAAGGACCCAAATGCTCACTTTGAGGGCTTAAAACGTGTTTATTCACTGCGGAAAGAGATATAAACAATATTTAGAGTGAATTACTGTTATGCGAGAACGTTCAATTTTTCATGCAAAACGATCGATGACCCGCGACCTGATGAAATGACTCTGAGATGACCAAAATGTTCCGTCTTGAAAATTTTCATCTTTCAACTAATTTTGACTCTCAGAGGTGGATCATCACTTTTGGAGATAAAATGAGCATCGTTATCGTCATTTTCATGCTTCTAGGGAGCCAAAACTCAAGATTTGGCTCATGGTTAAAAGTGACTTAAAAGGCCCAAAATGCTCACTTCGAGGGCTTAAAACGTGTTTATTCACTGCCGGAAGAGATATAAACAACATTTAGAGTAAAATATTGTTCATGCGAGAACGTTCAATTTTTCATGCAAAACGATCGATGAGCCGCGACCTGATGAAATTACTCTGAGATGACCAAAATGTTCCGTTTTGAAAATTTTCATCTTTCAACTAATTTTGACTCTCAGAGGTGGATCATCACTTTTGGAGATAAAATGAGCATCGTTATAGTCATTTTCATGCTTCTAGGGAGCCAAAACTCAAGATTTGGCTTATGGTTAAAAGTGACTTAAAAGGACACAAATGCTCACTTCGAGGGCTTAAAACGTGTTTATTCACTGCAGGAAGAGATATAAACAAAATTTAGAGTAAATTATTGTTCATGCGAGAACGTTCAATTTTTCATGCAAAACGATCGATGACCCGCGACCTGATGAAATAGCTCTGAGATGACCAAAATGGTCCGTTTTGAAATTTTTCATCTTTCAACTAATTTTGACTCTCAGAGGTTGATCATCACTTTTGGAGATAAAATGAGCATCGTTATCGTCATTTTCATGCTTCTAGGGAGCCAAAACTCAAGATTTGGCTTATGGTTAAAATTGACTTAAAAGGACCCAAATGCTCACTTGGAGGGCTTAAAACGTGTTTATTCACTGCGGGAAGAGATATAAACAACATTTAGAGTAAATTATTGTTCATGCGAGAACGTTCAATTTTTCATGCAAAACGATCGATGACCCGCGACCTGATGAAATTACTCTGAGATGACCAAAATGGTCCGTTTTGAAAATTTTCATCTTTCAACTAATTTTGACTCTCAGAGGTTGATCATCACTTTTGGAGATAAAATGAGCATCGTTATCGTCATTTTCATGCTTCTAGGGAGCCAAAACTCAAGATTTGGCTTATGGTTAAAAGTGACTTAAAAGGACCCAAATGCTCACTTTGAGGGCTTAAAACGTGTTTATTCACTGCGGAAAGAGATATAAACAATATTTAGAGTGAATTACTGTTCATGCGAGAACGTTCAATTTTTCATGCAAAACGATCGATGACCCGCGACCTGATGAAATGACTCTGAGATGACCAAAATGTTCCGTCTTGAAAATTTTCATCTTTCAACTAATTTTGACTCTCAGAGGTGGATCATCACTTTTGGAGATAAAATGAGCATCGTTATCGTCATTTTCATGCTTCTAGGGAGCCAAAACTCAAGATTTAGCTCATGGTTAAAAGTGACTGAAAAGGCCCAAAATGCTCACTTTGAGGGCTTAAAACGTGTTTATTCACTGCGGGAAGAGATATAAACAATAGTTAGAGTGAATTAATGTTCATGCGAGAACGTTCAATTTTTCATGCAAAACGATCGATGACCCGCGACCTGATGAAATGACTCTGAGATGACCAAAATGTTCAGTTTTGAAAATTTTCATCTTTCAACTAATTTTGACTCTCAGAGGTGGATCATCACTTTTGGAGATAAAATGAGCATCGTTATAGTCATTTTCATGCTTCTAGGGAGCCAAAACTCAAGATTTGGCTTATGGTTAAAAGTGACCTAAAAGGACACAAATGCTCACTTCGAGGGCTTAAAACGTGTTTATTCACTGCAGGAAGAGATATAAACAACATTTAGAGTAAATTATTGTTCATGCGAGAACGTTCAATTTTTCATGCAAAACGATCGATGACCCGCGACCTGATGAAATTGCTCTGAGATGACCAAAATGGTCCGTTTTGAAATTTTTCATCTTTCAACTAATTTTGACTCTCAGAGGTTGATCATCACTTTTGGAGATAAAATGAGCATCGTTATCGTCATTTTCATGCTTCTAGGGAGCCAAAACTCAAGATTTGGCTTATGGTTAAAAGTGACTTAAAAGGACCCAAATGCTCACTTTGAGGGCTTAAAACGTGTTTATTCACTGCGGAAAGAGATATAAACAATATTTAGAGTGAATTAATGTTCATGCGAGAACGTTCAATTTTTCATGCAAAACGATCGATGACCCGCGACCTGATGAAATGACTCTGAGATGACCAAAATGTTCCGTTTTGAAAAAGTTCATCTTTCAACTAATTTTGACTCTCAGAGGTGGATCATCACTTTTGGAGATAAAATGAGCATCGTTATCGTAATTTTCATGCTTCTAGGGAGCCAAAACTCAAGATTTGGCTTATGGTTAAAAGTGACTTAACAGGACCCAAATGCTCACTTCGAGGGCTTAAAACGTGTTTATTCACTGCGGGAAGAGATATAAACAATAGTTAGAGTGAATTAATGTTCATGCGAGAATGTTCAATTTTTCATGCAAAACGATCGATGACCCGCGACCTGATGAAATGACTCTGAGATTACCAAAATGTTCCGTTTTGAAAATTTTCATCTTTCAACTAATTTTGACTCTCAGAGGTGGATCATCACTTTCGGAGATAAAATGAGCATCGTTATCGTCATTTTCATGCTTCTAGGGAGCCAAAACTCAAGATTTGGCTTATGGTTAAAAGTGCCTTAAAAGGACCCAAATGCTCACTTTGAGGGCTTAAAACGTATTTATTCACTGCGGAAAGAGATATAAACAATATTTAGAGTGAATTAATGTTCATGCGAGAACGTTCAATTTTTCATGCAAAACGATCGATGACCCGCGACCTGATGAAATGACTCTGAGATGACCAAAATGTTCAGTTTTGAAAAAGTTCATCTTTCAACTAATTTTGACTCTCAGAGGTGGATCATCACTTTTGGAGATAAAATGAGCATCGTTATCGTCATTTTCATGCTTCTAGGGAGCCAAAACTCAAGATTTGGCTTATGGTTAAAAGTGACTTAAAAGGACCCAAATGCTCACTTCGAGGGCTTAAAACGTGTTTATTCACTGCGGGAAGAGATATAAACAATAGTTAGAGTAAATTATTGTTCATGCGAGAACGTTCAATTTTTCATGCAAAACGATCGATGACCCGCGACCTGGTGAAATTGCTCTGAGATGACCAAAATGTTCCGTTTTGAAAAAGTTCATCTTTCAACTAATTTTGACTCTCTGAGGTGGATCATCACTTTTGGAGATAAAATGAGCATCGTTATCGCCATTTTCATGCTTCTAGGGAGCCAAAACTCAAGATTTGTCTCATGGTTAAAAGTGACTGAAAAGGCCCAAAATGCTCACTACGAGGGCTTAAAACATGTTTATTCACTGCGGGAAGAGATATAAACAATAGTTAGAGTGAATTAATGTTCATGCGAGAACGTTCAATTTTTCATGCAAAACGATCGATGACCCGCGAGCTGATGAAATGACTCTGAGATGACCAAAATGTTCCGTTTTGAAAATTTTCATCTTTCAACTAATTTTGACTCTCAGAGGTGGATCATCACTTTTGGAGATAAAATGAGCATCGTTATAGTCATTTTCATGCTTCTAGGGAGCCAAAACTCAAGATTTGGCTTATGGTTAAAAGTGACTTAAAAGGACACAAATGCTCACTTCGAGGGCTTAAAACGTGTTTATTCACTGCAGGAAGAGACATAAACAACATTTAGAGTAAATTATTGTTCATGCGAGAACGTTCAATTTTTCATGCAAAACGATCGATGACCCGCGACCTGATGAAATTGCTCTGAGATGACCAAAATGGTCCGTTTTGAAATTTTTCATCTTTCAACTAATTTTGACTCTCAGAGGTTGATCATCACTTTTGGAGATAAAATGAGCATCGTTATCGTCATTTTCATGCTTCTAGGGAGCCAAAACTCAAGATTTGGCTTATGGTTAAAAGTGACTTAAAAGGACCCAAATGCTCACTTTGAGGGCTTAAAACGTGTTTATTCACTGCGGGAAGAGATATAAACAATAGTTAGAGTGAATTAATGTTCATGCGAGAACGTTCAATTTTTCATGCAAAACGATCGATGACCCGCGACCTGATGAAATGACTCTGAGATGACCAAAATGTTCAGTTTTGAAAATTTTCATCTTTCAACTAATTTTGACTCTCAGAGGTGGATCATCACTTTTGGAGATAAAATGAGCATCGTTATAGTCATTTTCATGCTTCTAGGGAGCCAAAACTCAAGATTTGGCTTATGGTTAAAAGTGACTTAAAAGGACACAAATGCTCACTTCGAGGGCTTAAAACGTGTTTATTCACTGCAGGAAGAGATATAAACAACATTTAGAGTAAATTATTGTTCATGCGAGAACGTTCAATTTTTCATGCAACACGATCGATGACCCGCGACCTGATGAAATTGCTCTGAGATGACCAAAATGGTCCGTTTTGAAATTTTTCATCTTTCAACTAATTTTGACTCTCAGAGGTTGATCATCACTTTTGGAGATAAAATGAGCATCGTTATCGTCATTTTCATGCTTCTAGGGAGCCAAAACTCAAGATTTGGCTTATGGTTAAAAGTGACTTAAAAGGACCCAAATGCTCACTTTGAGGGCTTAAAACGTGTTTATTCACTGCGGAAAGAGATATAAACAATATTTAGAGTGAATTAATGTTCATGCGAGAACGTTCAATTTTTCATGCAAAACGATCGATGACCCGCGACCTGATGAAATGACTCTGAGATGACCAAAATGTTCCGTTTTGAAAAAGTTCATCTTTCAACTAATTTTGACTCTCAGAGGTGGATCATCACTTTTGGAGATAAAATGAGCATCGTTATCGTAATTTTCATGCTTCTAGGGAGCCAAAACTCAAGATTTGGCTTATGGTTAAAAGTGACTTAACAGGACCCAAATGCTCACTTCGAGGGCTTAAAACGTGTTTATTCACTGCGGGAAGAGATATAAACAATAGTTAGAGTGAATTAATGTTCATGCGAGAATGTTCAATTTTTCATGCAAAACGATCGATGACCCGCGACCTGATGAAATGACTCTGAGATTACCAAAATGTTCCGTTTTGAAAATTTTCATCTTTCAACTAATTTTGACTCTCAGAGGTGGATCATCACTTTCGGAGATAAAATGAGCATCGTTATCGTCATTTTCATGCTTCTAGGGAGCCAAAACTCAAGATTTGGCTTATGGTTAAAAGTGCCTTAAAAGGACCCAAATGCTCACTTTGAGGGCTTAAAACGTGTTTATTCACTGCGGAAAGAGATATAAACAATATTTAGAGTGAATTAATGTTCATGCGAGAACGTTCAATTTTTCATGCAAAACGATCGATGACCCGCGACCTGATGAAATGACTCTGAGATGACCAAAATGTTCAGTTTTGAAAAAGTTCATCTTTCAACTAATTTTGACTCTCAGAGGTGGATCATCACTTTTGGAGATAAAATGAGCATCGTTATCGTCATTTTCATGCTTCTAGGGAGCCAAAACTCAAGATTTGGCTTATGGTTAAAAGTGACTTAAAAGGACACAAATGCTCACTTCGAGGGCTTAAAACGTGTTTATTCACTGCAGGAAGAGATATAAACAACATTTAGAGTAAATTATTGTTCATGCGAGAACGTTTAATTTTTCATGCAAAACGATCGATGACCCGCGACCTGATGAAATTACTCTGAGATGACCAAAATGGTCCGTTTTGAAAATTTTCATCTTTCAACTAATTTTGACTCTCAGAGGTTGATCATCACTTTTGGAGATAAAATGAGCATCGTTATAGTCATTTTCATGCTTCTAGGGAGCCAAAACTCAAGATTTGGCTTATGGTTAAAAGTGACTTAAAAGGACACAAATGCTCACTTCGAGGGCTTAAAACGTGTTTATTCACTGCAGGAAGAGATATAAACAACATTTAGAGTAAATTATTGTCCATGCGAGAACGTTCAATTTTTCATGCAAAACGATCGATGACCCGCGACCTGATGAAATGACTCTGAGATGACCAAAATGTTCAGTTTTGAAAAAGTTCATCTTTCAACTAATTTTGACTCTCAGAGGTGGATCATCACTTTTGGAGATAAAATGAGCATCGTTATCGTCATTTTCATGCTTCTAGGGAGCCAAAACTCAAGATTTGGCTTATGGTTAAAAGTGACTTAAAAGGACCCAAATGCTCACTTCGAGGGCTTAAAACGTGTTTATTCACTGCGGGAAGAGATATAAACAATAGTTAGAGTGAATTAATGTTCATGCGAGAACGTTCAATTTTTCATGCAAAACGATCGATGACCCGCAACCTGATGAAATGACTCTGAGATGACCAAAATGTTCCGTTTTGAAAATTTTCATCTTTCAACTAATTTTGACTCTCAGAGGTGGATCATCACTTTTGGAGATAAAATGAGCATCGTTATAGTCATTTTCATGCTTCTAGGGAGCCAAAACTCAAGATTTGGCTTATGGTTAAAAGTGACTTAAAAGGACACAAATGCTCACTTCGAGGGCTTAAAACGTGTTTATTCACTGCAGGAAGAGATATAAACAACATTTAGAGTAAATTATTGTTCATGCGAGAACGTTCAATTTTTCATGCAAAACGATCGATGACCCGCGACCTGATGAAATTGCTCTGAGATGACCAAAATGGTACGTTTTGAAATTTTTCATCTTTCAACTAATTTTGACTCTCAGAGGTTGATCATCACTTTTGGAGATAAAATGAGCATCGTTATCGTCATTTTCATGCTTCTAGGGAGCCAAAACTCAAGATTTGGCTTATGGTTAAAAGTGACTTAAAAGGACCCAAATGCTCACTTTGAGGGCTTAAAACGTGTTTATTCACTCCGGAAAGAGATATAAACAATATTTAGAGTGAATTAATGTTCATGCGAGAACGTTCAATTTTTCATGCAAAACGATCGATGACCCGCAACCTGATGAAATGACTCTGAGATGACCAAAATGTTCCGTTTTGAAAAAGTTCATCTTTCAACTAATTTTGACTCTCTGAGGTGGATCATCACTTTTGGAGATAAAATGAGCATCGTTATCGTCATTTTCATGCTTCTAGGGAGCCAAAACTCAAGATTTGGCTTATGGTTAAAAGTGACTTAAAAGGACCCAAATGCTCACTTCGAGGGCTTAAAACGTGTTTATTCACTGCGGGAAGAGATATAAACAATAGTTAGAGTGAATTAATGTTCATGCGAGAACGTTCAATTTTTCATGCAAAACGATCGATGACCCGCGACCTGATGAAATGACTCTGAGGTTACCATAATGTTCCGTTTTGAAAATTTTCATCTTTCAACTAATTTTGACTCTCAGAGGTGGATCATCACTTTTGGAGATAAAATGAGCATCGTTATCGTCATTTTCATGCTTCTAGGGAGCCAAAACTCAAGATTTGGCTTATGGTTAAAAGTGACTTAAAAGGACCCAAATGCTCACTTGGAGGGTATAAAACGTGTTTATTCACTGCGGGAAGAGATATAAACAACATTTAGAGTAAATTATTGTTCATGCGAGAACGTTCAATTTTTCATGCAAAACGATCGATGACCCGCGACCTGATGAAATTGCTCTGAGATGACCAAAATGGTCCGTTTTGAAATTTTTCATCTTTCAACTAATTTTGACTCTCAGAGGTTGATCATCACTTTTGGAGATAAAATGAGCATCGTTATCGTCATTTTCATGCTTCTAGGGAGCCAAAACTCAAGATTTGGCTTATGGTTAAAAGTGACTTAAAAGGACCCAAATGCTCACTTTGAGGGCTTAAAACGTGTTTATTCACTGCGGAAAGAGATATAAACAATATTTAGAGTGAATTAATGTTCATGCGAGAACGTTCAATTTTTCATGCAAAACGATCGATGACCCGCGACCTGATGAAATGACTCTGAGATGACCAAAATGTTCCGTTTTGAAAAAGTTCATCTTTCAACTAATTTTGACTCTCAGAGGTGGATCATCACTTTTGGAGATAAAATGAGCATCGTTATCGTAATTTTCATGCTTCTAGGGAGCCAAAACTCAAGATTTGGCTTATGGTTAAAAGTGACTTAACAGGACCCAAATGCTCACTTCGAGGGCTTAAAACGTGTTTATTCACTGCGGGAAGAGATATAAACAATAGTTAGAGTGAATTAATGTTCATGCGAGAATGTTCAATTTTTCATGCAAAACGATCGATGACCCGCGACCTGATGAAATGACTCTGAGATTACCAAAATGTTCCGTTTTGAAAATTTTCATCTTTCAACTAATTTTGACTCTCAGAGGTGGATCATCACTTTCGGAGATAAAATGAGCATCGTTATCGTCATTTTCATGCTTCTAGGGAGCCAAAACTCAAGATTTGGCTTATGGTTAAAAGTGCCTTAAAAGGACCCAAATGCTCACTTTGAGGGCTTAAAACGTGTTTATTCACTGCGGAAAGAGATATAAACAATATTTAGAGTGAATTAATGTTCATGCGAGAACGTTCAATTTTTCATGCAAAACGATCGATGACCCGCGACCTGATGAAATGACTCTGAGATGACCAAAATGTTCAGTTTTGAAAAAGTTCATCTTTCAACTAATTTTGACTCTCAGAGGTGGATCATCACTTTTGGAGATAAAATGAGCATCGTTATCGTCATTTTCATGCTTCTAGGGAGCCAAAACTCAAGATTTGGCTTATGGTTAAAAGTGACTTAAAAGGACACAAATGCTCACTTCGAGGGCTTAAAACGTGTTTATTCACTGCAGGAAGAGATATAAACAACATTTAGAGTAAATTATTGTTCATGCGAGAACGTTTAATTTTTCATGCAAAACGATCGATGACCCGCGACCTGATGAAATTACTCTGAGATGACCAAAATGGTCCGTTTTGAAAATTTTCATCTTTCAACTAATTTTGACTCTCAGAGGTTGATCATCACTTTTGGAGATAAAATGAGCATCGTTATAGTCATTTTCATGCTTCTAGGGAGCCAAAACTCAAGATTTGGCTTATGGTTAAAAGTGACTTAAAAGGACACAAATGCTCACTTCGAGGGCTTAAAACGTGTTTATTCACTGCAGGAAGAGATATAAACAACATTTAGAGTAAATTATTGTCCATGCGAGAACGTTCAATTTTTCATGCAAAACGATCGATGACCCGCGACCTGATGAAATGACTCTGAGATGACCAAAATGTTCAGTTTTGAAAAAGTTCATCTTTCAACTAATTTTGACTCTCAGAGGTGGATCATCACTTTTGGAGATAAAATGAGCATCGTTATCGTCATTTTCATGCTTCTAGGGAGCCAAAACTCAAGATTTGGCTTATGGTTAAAAGTGACTTAAAAGGACCCAAATGCTCACTTCGAGGGCTTAAAACGTGTTTATTCACTGCGGGAAGAGATATAAACAATAGTTAGAGTGAATTAATGTTCATGCGAGAACGTTCAATTTTTCATGCAAAACGATCGATGACCCGCAACCTGATGAAATGACTCTGAGATGACCAAAATGTTCCGTTTTGAAAATTTTCATCTTTCAACTAATTTTGACTCTCAGAGGTGGATCATCACTTTTGGAGATAAAATGAGCATCGTTATAGTCATTTTCATGCTTCTAGGGAGCCAAAACTCAAGATTTGGCTTATGGTTAAAAGTGACTTAAAAGGACACAAATGCTCACTTCGAGGGCTTAAAACGTGTTTATTCACTGCAGGAAGAGATATAAACAACATTTAGAGTAAATTATTGTTCATGCGAGAACGTTCAATTTTTCATGCAAAACGATCGATGACCCGCGACCTGATGAAATTGCTCTGAGATGACCAAAATGGTACGTTTTGAAATTTTTCATCTTTCAACTAATTTTGACTCTCAGAGGTTGATCATCACTTTTGGAGATAAAATGAGCATCGTTATCGTCATTTTCATGCTTCTAGGGAGCCAAAACTCAAGATTTGGCTTATGGTTAAAAGTGACTTAAAAGGACCCAAATGCTCACTTTGAGGGCTTAAAACGTGTTTATTCACTCCGGAAAGAGATATAAACAATATTTAGAGTGAATTAATGTTCATGCGAGAACGTTCAATTTTTCATGCAAAACGATCGATGACCCGCAACCTGATGAAATGACTCTGAGATGACCAAAATGTTCCGTTTTGAAAAAGTTCATCTTTCAACTAATTTTGACTCTCTGAGGTGGATCATCACTTTTGGAGATAAAATGAGCATCGTTATCGTCATTTTCATGCTTCTAGGGAGCCAAAACTCAAGATTTGGCTTATGGTTAAAAGTGACTTAAAAGGACCCAAATGCTCACTTCGAGGGCTTAAAACGTGTTTATTCACTGCGGGAAGAGATATAAACAATAGTTAGAGTGAATTAATGTTCATGCGAGAACGTTCAATTTTTCATGCAAAACGATCGATGACCCGCGACCTGATGAAATGACTCTGAGGTTACCATAATGTTCCGTTTTGAAAATTTTCATCTTTCAACTAATTTTGACTCTCAGAGGTGGATCATCACTTTTGGAGATAAAATGAGCATCGTTATCGTCATTTTCATGCTTCTAGGGAGCCAAAACTCAAGATTTGGCTTATGGTTAAAAGTGACTTAAAAGGACCCAAATGCTCACTTGGAGGGTATAAAACGTGTTTATTCACTGCGGGAAGAGATATAAACAACATTTAGAGTAAATTATTGTTCATGCGAGAACGTTCAATTTTTCATGCAAAACGATCGATGACCCGCGACCTGATGAAATTACTCTGAGATGACCAAAATGGCCAGTTTTGAAAATTTTCATCTTTCAACTAATTTTGACTCTCAGAGGTTGATCATCACTTTTGGAGATAAAATGAGCATCGTTATCGTCATTTTCATGCTTCTAGGGAGCCAAAACTCAAGATTTGGCTTATGGTTAAAAGTGACTTAAAAGGACCCAAATGCTCACTTTGAGGGCTTAAAACGTGTTTATTCACTGCGGAAAGAGATATAAACAATATTTAGAGTGAATTACTGTTCATGCGAGAACGTTCAATTTTTCATGCAAAACGATCGATGACCCGCGACCTGATGAAATGACTCTGAGATGACCAAAATGTTCCGTCTTGAAAATTTTCATCTTTCAACTAATTTTGACTCTCAGAGGTGGATCATCACTTTTGGAGATAAAATGAGCATCGTTATCGTCATTTTCATGCTTCTAGGGAGCCAAAACTCAAGATTTGGCTCATGGTTAAAAGTGACTTAAAAGGCCCAAAATGCTCACTTCGAGGGCTTAAAACGTGTTTATTCACTGCCGGAAGAGATATAAACAACATTTAGAGTAAAATATTGTTCATGCGAGAACGTTCAATTTTTCATGCAAAACGATCGATGAGCCGCGACCTGATGAAATTACTCTGAGATGACCAAAATGTTCCGTTTTGAAAATTTTCATCTTTCAACTAATTTTGACTCTCAGAGGTGGATCATCACTTTTGGAGATAAAATGAGCATCGTTATAGTCATTTTCATGCTTCTAGGGAGCCAAAACTCAAGATTTGGCTTATGGTTAAAAGTGACTTAAAAGGACACAAATGCTCACTTCGAGGGCTTAAAACGTGTTTATTCACTGCAGGAAGAGATATAAACAAAATTTAGAGTAAATTATTGTTCATGCGAGAACGTTCAATTTTTCATGCAAAACGATCGATGACCCGCGACCTGATGAAATAGCTCTGAGATGACCAAAATGGTCCGTTTTGAAATTTTTCATCTTTCAACTAATTTTGACTCTCAGAGGTTGATCATCACTTTTGGAGATAAAATGAGCATCGTTATCGTCATTTTCATGCTTCTAGGGAGCCAAAACTCAAGATTTGGCTTATGGTTAAAAGTGACTTAAAAGGACCCAAATGCTCACTTTGAGGGCTTAAAACGTGTTTATTCACTGCGGAAAGAGATATAAACAATATTTAGAGTGAATTACTGTTCATGCGAGAACGTTCAATTTTTCATGCAAAACGATCGATGACCCGCGACCTGATGAAATGACTCTGAGATGACCAAAATGTTCCGTCTTGAAAATTTTCATCTTTCAACTAATTTTGACTCTCAGAGGTGGATCATCACTTTTGGAGATAAAATGAGCATCGTTATCGTCATTTTCATGCTTCTAGGGAGCCAAAACTCAAGATTTGGCTCATGGTTAAAAGTGACTTAAAAGGCCCAAAATGCTCACTTCGAGGGCTTAAAACGTGTTTATTCACTGCCGGAAGAGATATAAACAACATTTAGAGTAAAATATTGTTCATGCGAGAACGTTCAATTTTTCATGCAAAACGATCGATGAGCCGCGACCTGATGAAATTACTCTGAGATGACCAAAATGTTCCGTTTTGAAAATTTTCATCTTTCAACTAATTTTGACTCTCAGAGGTGGATCATCACTTTTGGAGATAAAATGAGCATCGTTATAGTCATTTTCATGCTTCTAGGGAGCCAAAACTCAAGATTTGGCTTATGGTTAAAAGTGACTTAAAAGGACACAAATGCTCACTTCGAGGGCTTAAAACGTGTTTATTCACTGCAGGAAGAGATATAAACAAAATTTAGAGTAAATTATTGTTCATGCGAGAACGTTCAATTTTTCATGCAAAACGATCGATGACCCGCGACCTGATGAAATAGCTCTGAGATGACCAAAATGGTCCGTTTTGAAATTTTTCATCTTTCAACTAATTTTGACTCTCAGAGGTTGATCATCACTTTTGGAGATAAAATGAGCATCGTTATCGTCATTTTCATGCTTCTAGGGAGCCAAAACTCAAGATTTGGCTTATGGTTAAAATTGACTTAAAAGGACCCAAATGCTCACTTGGAGGGCTTAAAACGTGTTTATTCACTGCGGGAAGAGATATAAACAACATTTAGAGTAAATTATTGTTCATGCGAGAACGTTCAATTTTTCATGCAAAACGATCGATGACCCGCGACCTGATGAAATGACTCTGAGATGACCAAAATGTTCAGTTTTGAAAAAGTTCATCTTTCAACTAATTTTGACTCTCAGAGGTGGATCATCACTTTTGGAGATAAAATGAGCATCGTTATCGTCATTTTCATGCTTCTAGGGAGCCAAAACTCAAGATTTGGCTTATGGTTAAAAGTGACTTAAAAGGACACAAATGCTCACTTCGAGGGCTTAAAACGTGTTTATTCACTGCAGGAAGAGATATAAACAACATTTAGAGTAAATTATTGTTCATGCGAGAACGTTTAATTTTTCATGCAAAACGATCGATGACCCGCGACCTGATGAAATTACTCTGAGATGACCAAAATGGTCCGTTTTGAAAATTTTCATCTTTCAACTAATTTTGACTCTCAGAGGTTGATCATCACTTTTGGAGATAAAATGAGCATCGTTATAGTCATTTTCATGCTTCTAGGGAGCCAAAACTCAAGATTTGGCTTATGGTTAAAAGTGACTTAAAAGGACACAAATGCTCACTTCGAGGGCTTAAAACGTGTTTATTCACTGCAGGAAGAGATATAAACAACATTTAGAGTAAATTATTGTCCATGCGAGAACGTTCAATTTTTCATGCAAAACGATCGATGACCCGCGACCTGATGAAATGACTCTGAGATGACCAAAATGTTCAGTTTTGAAAATGTTCATCTTTCAACTAATTTTGACTCTCAGAGGTGGATCATCACTTTTGGAGATAAAATGAGCATCGTTATAGTCATTTTCATGCTTCTAGGGAGCCAAAACTCAAGATTTGGCTTATGGTTAAAAGTGACTTAAAAGGACCCAAATGCTCACTTTGAGGGCTTAAAACGTGTTTATTCACTGCGGAAAGAGATATAAACAATATTTAGAGTGAATTAATGTTCATGCGAGAACGTTCAATTTTTCATGCAAAACGATCGATGACCCGCGACCTGATGAAATGACTCTGAGATGACCAAAATGTTCAGTTTTGAAAAAGTTCATCTTTCAACTAATTTTGACTCTCAGAGGTGGATCATCACTTTTGGAGATAAAATGAGCATCGTTATCGTCATTTTCATGCTTCTAGGGAGCCAAAACTCAAGATTTGGCTTATGGTTAAAAGTGACTTAAAAGGACCCAAATGCTCACTTCGAGGGCTTAAAACGTGTTTATTCACTGCGGGAAGAGATATAAACAATAGTTAGAGTGAATTAATGTTCATGCGAGAACGTTCAATTTTTCATGCAAAACGATCGATGACCCGCAACCTGATGAAATGACTCTGAGATGACCAAAATGTTCCGTTTTGAAAATTTTCATCTTTCAACTAATTTTGACTCTCAGAGGTTGATCATCACTTTTGGAGATAAAATGAGCATCGTTATCGTCATTTTCATGCTTCTAGGGAGCCAAAACTCAAGATTTGGCTTATGGTTAAAAGTGACTTAAAAGGACCCAAATGCTCACTTTGAGGGCTTAAAACGTGTTTATTCACTCCGGAAAGAGATATAAACAATATTTAGAGTGAATTAATGTTCATGCGAGAACGTTCAATTTTTCATGCAAAACGATCGATGACCCGCAACCTGATGAAATGACTCTGAGATGACCAAAATGTTCCGTTTTGAAAAAGTTCATCTTTCAACTAATTTTGACTCTCTGAGGTGGATCATCACTTTTGGAGATAAAATGAGCATCGTTATCGTCATTTTCATGCTTCTAGGGAGCCAAAACTCAAGATTTGGCTTATGGTTAAAAGTGACTTAAAAGGACCCAAATGCTCACTTCGAGGGCTTAAAACGTGTTTATTCACTGCGGGAAGAGATATAAACAATAGTTAGAGTGAATTAATGTTCATGCGAGAACGTTCAATTTTTCATGCAAAACGATCGATGACCCGCGACCTGATGAAATGACTCTGAGGTTACCATAATGTTCCGTTTTGAAAATTTTCATCTTTCAACTAATTTTGACTCTCAGAGGTGGATCATCACTTTTGGAGATAAAATGAGCATCGTTATCGTCATTTTCATGCTTCTAGGGAGCCAAAACTCAAGATTTGGCTTATGGTTAAAAGTGACTTAAAAGGACCCAAATGCTCACTTGGAGGGTATAAAACGTGTTTATTCACTGCGGGAAGAGATATAAACAACATTTAGAGTAAATTATTGTTCATGCGAGAACGTTCAATTTTTCATGCAAAACGATCGATGACCCGCGACCTGATGAAATTACTCTGAGATGACCAAAATGGCCAGTTTTGAAAATTTTCATCTTTCAACTAATTTTGACTCTCAGAGGTTGATCATCACTTTTGGAGATAAAATGAGCATCGTTATCGTCATTTTCATGCTTCTAGGGAGCCAAAACTCAAGATTTGGCTTATGGTTAAAAGTGACTTAAAAGGACCCAAATGCTCACTTTGAGGGCTTAAAACGTGTTTATTCACTGCGGAAAGAGATATAAACAATATTTAGAGTGAATTACTGTTCATGCGAGAACGTTCAATTTTTCATGCAAAACGATCGATGACCCGCGACCTGATGAAATGACTCTGAGATGACCAAAATGTTCCGTCTTGAAAATTTTCATCTTTCAACTAATTTTGACTCTCAGAGGTGGATCATCACTTTTGGAGATAAAATGAGCATCGTTATCGTCATTTTCATGCTTCTAGGGAGCCAAAACTCAAGATTTGGCTCATGGTTAAAAGTGACTTAAAAGGCCCAAAATGCTCACTTCGAGGGCTTAAAACGTGTTTATTCACTGCCGGAAGAGATATAAACAACATTTAGAGTAAAATATTGTTCATGCGAGAACGTTCAATTTTTCATGCAAAACGATCGATGAGCCGCGACCTGATGAAATTACTCTGAGATGACCAAAATGTTCCGTTTTGAAAATTTTCATCTTTCAACTAATTTTGACTCTCAGAGGTGGATCATCACTTTTGGAGATAAAATGAGCATCGTTATAGTCATTTTCATGCTTCTAGGGAGCCAAAACTCAAGATTTGGCTTATGGTTAAAAGTGACTTAAAAGGACACAAATGCTCACTTCGAGGGCTTAAAACGTGTTTATTCACTGCAGGAAGAGATATAAACAAAATTTAGAGTAAATTATTGTTCATGCGAGAACGTTCAATTTTTCATGCAAAACGATCGATGACCCGCGACCTGATGAAATAGCTCTGAGATGACCAAAATGGTCCGTTTTGAAATTTTTCATCTTTCAACTAATTTTGACTCTCAGAGGTTGATCATCACTTTTGGAGATAAAATGAGCATCGTTATCGTCATTTTCATGCTTCTAGGGAGCCAAAACTCAAGATTTGGCTTATGGTTAAAATTGACTTAAAAGGACCCAAATGCTCACTTGGAGGGCTTAAAACGTGTTTATTCACTGCGGGAAGAGATATAAACAACATTTAGAGTAAATTATTGTTCATGCGAGAACGTTCAATTTTTCATGCAAAACGATCGATGACCCGCGACCTGATGAAATTACTCTGAGATGACCAAAATGGTCCGTTTTGAAAATTTTCATCTTTCAACTAATTTTGACTCTCAGAGGTTGATCATCACTTTTGGAGATAAAATGAGCATCGTTATCGTCATTTTCATGCTTCTAGGGAGCCAAAACTCAAGATTTGGCTTATGGTTAAAAGTGACTTAAAAGGACCCAAATGCTCACTTTGAGGGCTTAAAACGTGTTTATTCACTGCGGAAAGAGATATAAACAATATTTAGAGTGAATTACTGTTCATGCGAGAACGTTCAATTTTTCATGCAAAACGATCGATGACCCGCGACCTGATGAAATGACTCTGAGATGACCAAAATGTTCCGTCTTGAAAATTTTCATCTTTCAACTAATTTTGACTCTCAGAGGTGGATCATCACTTTTGGAGATAAAATGAGCATCGTTATCGTCATTTTCATGCTTCTAGGGAGCCAAAACTCAAGATTTAGCTCATGGTTAAAAGTGACTGAAAAGGCCCAAAATGCTCACTTTGAGGGCTTAAAACGTGTTTATTCACTGCGGGAAGAGATATAAACAATAGTTAGAGTGAATTAATGTTCATGCGAGAACGTTCAATTTTTCATGCAAAACGATCGATGACCCGCGACCTGATGAAATTACTCTGAGATGACCAAAATGGTCCGTTTTGAAAATTTTCATCTTTCAACTAATTTTGACTCTCAGAGGTTGATCATCACTTTTGGAGATAAAATGAGCATCGTTATCGTCATTTTCATGCTTCTAGGGAGCCAAAACTCAAGATTTGGCTTATGGTTAAAAGTGACTTAAAAGGACCCAAATGCTCACTTTGAGGGCTTAAAACGTGTTTATTCACTGCGGAAAGAGATATAAACAATATTTAGAGTGAATTACTGTTCATGCGAGAACGTTCAATTTTTCATGCAAAACGATCGATGACCCGCGACCTGATGAAATGACTCTGAGATGACCAAAATGTTCCGTCTTGAAAATTTTCATCTTTCAACTAATTTTGACTCTCAGAGGTGGATCATCACTTTTGGAGATAAAATGAGCATCGTTATCGTCATTTTCATGCTTCTAGGGAGCCAAAACTCAAGATTTAGCTCATGGTTAAAAGTGACTGAAAAGGCCCAAAATGCTCACTTTGAGGGCTTAAAACGTGTTTATTCACTGCGGGAAGAGATATAAACAATAGTTAGAGTGAATTAATGTTCATGCGAGAACGTTCAATTTTTCATGCAAAACGATCGATGACCCGCGACCTGATGAAATGACTCTGAGATGACCAAAATGTTCAGTTTTGAAAATTTTCATCTTTCAACTAATTTTGACTCTCAGAGGTGGATCATCACTTTTGGAGATAAAATGAGCATCGTTATAGTCATTTTCATGCTTCTAGGGAGCCAAAACTCAAGATTTGGCTTATGGTTAAAAGTGACTTAAAAGGACACAAATGCTCACTTCGAGGGCTTAAAACGTGTTTATTCACTGCAGGAAGAGATATAAACAACATTTAGAGTAAATTATTGTTCATGCGAGAACGTTCAATTTTTCATGCAAAACGATCGATGACCCGCGACCTGATGAAATTGCTCTGAGATGACCAAAATGGTCCGTTTTGAAATTTTTCATCTTTCAACTAATTTTGACTCTCAGAGGTTGATCATCACTTTTGGAGATAAAATGAGCATCGTTATCGTCATTTTCATGCTTCTAGGGAGCCAAAACTCAAGATTTGGCTTATGGTTAAAAGTGACTTAAAAGGACCCAAATGCTCACTTTGAGGGCTTAAAACGTGTTTATTCACTGCGGAAAGAGATATAAACAATATTTAGAGTGAATTAATGTTCATGCGAGAACGTTCAATTTTTCATGCAAAACGATCGATGACCCGCGACCTGATGAAATGACTCTGAGATGACCAAAATGTTCCGTTTTGAAAAAGTTCATCTTTCAACTAATTTTGACTCTCAGAGGTGGAACATCACTTTTGGAGATAAAATGAGCATCGTTATCGTAATTTTCATGCTTCTAGGGAGCCAAAACTCAAGATTTGGCTTATGGTTAAAAGTGACTTAACAGGACCCAAATGCTCACTTCGAGGGCTTAAAACGTGTTTATTCACTGCGGGAAGAGATATAAACAATAGTTAGAGTGAATTAATGTTCATGCGAGAATGTTCAATTTTTCATGCAAAACGATCGATGACCCGCGACCTGATGAAATGACTCTGAGATTACCAAAATGTTCCGTTTTGAAAATTTTCATCTTTCAACTAATTTTGACTCTCAGAGGTAGATCATCACTTTCGGAGATAAAATGAGCATCGTTATCGTCATTTTCATGCTTCTAGGGAGCCAAAACTCAAGATTTGGCTTATGGTTAAAAGTGCCTTAAAAGGACCCAAATGCTCACTTTGAGGGCTTAAAACGTATTTATTCACTGCGGAAAGAGATATAAACAATATTTAGAGTGAATTAATGTTCATGCGAGAACGTTCAATTTTTCATGCAAAACGATCGATGACCCGCGACCTGATGAAATGACTCTGAGATGACCAAAATGTTCAGTTTTGAAAAAGTTCATCTTTCAACTAATTTTGACTCTCAGAGGTGGATCATCACTTTTGGAGATAAAATGAGCATCGTTATCGTCATTTTCATGCTTCTAGGGAGCCAAAACTCAAGATTTGGCTTATGGTTAAAAGTGACTTAAAAGGACCCAAATGCTCACTTCGAGGGCTTAAAACGTGTTTATTCACTGCGGGAAGAGATATAAACAATAGTTAGAGTGAATTAATGTTCATGCGAGAACGTTCAATTTTTCATGCAAAACGATCGATGACCCGCAACCTGATGAAATGACTCTGAGATGACCAAAATGTTCCGTTTTGAAAATTTTCATCTTTCAACTAATTTTGACTCTCAGAGGTGGATCATCACTTTTGGAGATAAAATGAGCATCGTTATAGTCATTTTCATGATTCTAGGGAGCCAAAACTCAAGATTTGGCTTATGGTTAAAAGTGACTTAAAGTACACAAATGCTCACTTCGAGGGCTTAAAACGTGTTTATTCACTGCAGGAAGAGATATAAACAACATTTAGAGTAAATTATTGTTCATGCGAGAACGTTCAATTTTTCATGCAAAACGATCGATGACCCGCGACCTGGTGAAATTGCTCTGAGATGACCAAAATGTTCCGTTTTGAAAAAGTTCATCTTTCAACTAATTTTGACTCTCTGAGGTGGATCATCACTTTTGGAGATAAAATGAGCATCGTTATCGCCATTTTCATGCTTCTAGGGAGCCAAAACTCAAGATTTGGCTCATGGTTAAAAGTGACTGAAAAGGCCCAAAATGCTCACTACGAGGGCTTAAAACATGTTTATTCACTGCGGGAAGAGATATAAACAATAGTTAGAGTGAATTAATGTTCATGCGAGAACGTTCAATTTTTCATGCAAAACGATCGATGACCCGCGAGCTGATGAAATGACTCTGAGATGACCAAAATGTTCCGTTTTGAAAATTTTCATCTTTCAACTAATTTTGACTCTCAGAGGTGGATCATCACTTTTGGAGATAAAATGAGCATCGTTATAGTCATTTTCATGCTTCTAGGGAGCCAAAACTCAAGATTTGGCTTATGGTTAAAAGTGACTTAAAAGGACACAAATGCTCACTTCGAGGGCTTAAAACGTGTTTATTCACTGCAGGAAGAGACATAAACAACATTTAGAGTAAATTATTGTTCATGCGAGAACGTTCAATTTTTCATGCAAAACGATCGATGACCCGCGACCTGATGAAATTGCTCTGAGATGACCAAAATGGTCCGTTTTGAAATTTTTCATCTTTCAACTAATTTTGACTCTCAGAGGTTGATCATCACTTTTGGAGATAAAATGAGCATCGTTATCGTCATTTTCATGCTTCTAGGGAGCCAAAACTCAAGATTTGGCTTATGGTTAAAAGTGACTTAAAAGGACCCAAATGCTCACTTTGAGGGCTTAAAACGTGTTTATTCACTGCGGGAAGAGATATAAACAATAGTTAGAGTGAATTAATGTTCATGCGAGAACGTTCAATTTTTCATGCAAAACGATCGATGACCCGCGACCTGATGAAATGACTCTGAGATGACCAAAATGTTCAGTTTTGAAAATTTTCATCTTTCAACTAATTTTGACTCTCAGAGGTGGATCATCACTTTTGGAGATAAAATGAGCATCGTTATAGTCATTTTCATGCTTCTAGGGAGCCAAAACTCAAGATTTGGCTTATGGTTAAAAGTGACTTAAAAGGACACAAATGCTCACTTCGAGGGCTTAAAACGTGTTTATTCACTGCAGGAAGAGATATAAACAACATTTAGAGTAAATTATTGTTCATGCGAGAACGTTCAATTTTTCATGCAACACGATCGATGACCCGCGACCTGATGAAATTGCTCTGAGATGACCAAAATGGTCCGTTTTGAAATTTTTCATCTTTCAACTAATTTTGACTCTCAGAGGTTGATCATCACTTTTGGAGATAAAATGAGCATCGTTATCGTCATTTTCATGCTTCTAGGGAGCCAAAACTCAAGATTTGGCTTATGGTTAAAAGTGACTTAAAAGGACCCAAATGCTCACTTTGAGGGCTTAAAACGTGTTTATTCACTGCGGAAAGAGATATAAACAATATTTAGAGTGAATTAATGTTCATGCGAGAACGTTCAATTTTTCATGCAAAACGATCGATGACCCGCGACCTGATGAAATGACTCTGAGATGACCAAAATGTTCCGTTTTGAAAAAGTTCATCTTTCAACTAATTTTGACTCTCAGAGGTGGATCATCACTTTTGGAGATAAAATGAGCATCGTTATCGTAATTTTCATGCTTCTAGGGAGCCAAAACTCAAGATTTGGCTTATGGTTAAAAGTGACTTAACAGGACCCAAATGCTCACTTCGAGGGCTTAAAACGTGTTTATTCACTGCGGGAAGAGATATAAACAATAGTTAGAGTGAATTAATGTTCATGCGAGAATGTTCAATTTTTCATGCAAAACGATCGATGACCCGCGACCTGATGAAATGACTCTGAGATTACCAAAATGTTCCGTTTTGAAAATTTTCATCTTTCAACTAATTTTGACTCTCAGAGGTGGATCATCACTTTCGGAGATAAAATGAGCATCGTTATCGTCATTTTCATGCTTCTAGGGAGCCAAAACTCAAGATTTGGCTTATGGTTAAAAGTGCCTTAAAAGGACCCAAATGCTCACTTTGAGGGCTTAAAACGTGTTTATTCACTGCGGAAAGAGATATAAACAATATTTAGAGTGAATTAATGTTCATGCGAGAACGTTCAATTTTTCATGCAAAACGATCGATGACCCGCGACCTGATGAAATTACTCTGAGATGACCAAAATGGCCAGTTTTGAAATTTTTTATCTTTCAACTAATTTTGACTCTCAGAGGTTGATCATCACTTTTGGAGATAAAATGAGCATCGTTATCGTCATTTTCATGCTTCTAGGGAGCCAAAACTCAAGATTTGGCTTATGGTTAAAAGTGACTTAAAAGGACCCAAATGCTCACTTTGAGGGCTTAAAACGTGTTTATTCACTGCGGAAAGAGATATAAACAATATTTAGAGTGAATTACTGTTCATGCGAGAACGTTCAATTTTTCATGCAAAACGATCGATGACCCGCGACCTGATGAAATGACTCTGAGATGACCAAAATGTTCCGTCTTGAAAATTTTCATCTTTCAACTAATTTTGACTCTCAGAGGTGGATCATCACTTTTGGAGATAAAATGAGCATCGTTATCGTCATTTTCATGCTTCTAGGGAGCCAAAACTCAAGATTTGGCTCATGGTTAAAAGTGACTTAAAAGGCCCAAAATGCTCACTTCGAGGGCTTAAAACGTGTTTATTCACTGCCGGAAGAGATATAAACAACATTTAGAGTAAAATATTGTTCATGCGAGAACGTTCAATTTTTCATGCAAAACGATCGATGAGCCGCGACCTGATGAAATTACTCTGAGATGACCAAAATGTTCCGTTTTGAAAATTTTCATCTTTCAACTAATTTTGACTCTCAGAGGTGGATCATCACTTTTGGAGATAAAATGAGCATCGTTATAGTCATTTTCATGCTTCTAGGGAGCCAAAACTCAAGATTTGGCTTATGGTTAAAAGTGACTTAAAAGGACCCAAATGCTCACTTCGAGGGCTTAAAACGTGTTTATTCACTGCGGGAAGAGATATAAACAATAGTTAGAGTGAATTAATGTTCATGCGAGAACGTTCAATTTTTCATGCAAAACGATCGATGACCCGCGACCTGATGAAATGACTCTGAGGTTACCAAAATGTTCCGTTTTGAAAATTTTCATCTTTCAACTAATTTTGACTCTCAGAGGTGGATCATCACTTTTGGAGATAAAATGAGCATCGTTATCGTCATTTTCATGCTTCTAGGGAGCCAAAACTCAAGATTTGGCTTATGGTTAAAAGTGACTTAAAAGGACCCAAATGCTCACTTGGAGGGTATAAAACGTGTTTATTCACTGCGGGAAGAGATATAAACAACATTTAGAGTAAATTATTGTTCATGCGAGAACGTTCAATTTTTCATGCAAAACGATCGATGACCCGCGACCTGATGAAATTACTCTGAGATGACCAAAATGGCCAGTTTTGAAAATTTTTATCTTTCAACTAATTTTGACTCTCAGAGGTTGATCATCACTTTTGGAGATAAAATGAGCATCGTTATCGTCATTTTCATGCTTCTAGGGAGCCAAAACTCAAGATTTGGCTTATGGTTAAAAGTGACTTAAAAGGACCCAAATGCTCACTTTGAGGGCTTAAAACGTGTTTATTCACTGCGGAAAGAGATATAAACAATATTTAGAGTGAATTACTGTTCATGCGAGAACGTTCAATTTTTCATGCAAAACGATCGATGACCCGCGACCTGATGAAATGACTCTGAGATGACCAAAATGTTCCGTCTTGAAAATTTTCATCTTTCAACTAATTTTGACTCTCAGAGGTGGATCATCACTTTTGGAGATAAAATGAGCATCGTTATCGTCATTTTCATGCTTCTAGGGAGCCAAAACTCAAGATTTGGCTCATGGTTAAAAGTGACTTAAAAGGCCCAAAATGCTCACTTCGAGGGCTTAAAACGTGTTTATTCACTGCCGGAAGAGATATAAACAACATTTAGAGTAAAATATTGTTCATGCGAGAACGTTCAATTTTTCATGCAAAACGATCGATGAGCCGCGACCTGATGAAATTACTCTGAGATGACCAAAATGTTCCGTTTTGAAAATTTTCATCTTTCAACTAATTTTGACTCTCAGAGGTGGATCATCACTTTTGGAGATAAAATGAGCATCGTTATAGTCATTTTCATGCTTCTAGGGAGCCAAAACTCAAGATTTGGCTTATGGTTAAAAGTGACTTAAAAGGACACAAATGCTCACTTCGAGGGCTTAAAACGTGTTTATTCACTGCAGGAAGAGATATAAACAAAATTTAGAGTAAATTATTGTTCATGCGAGAACGTTCAATTTTTCATGCAAAACGATCGATGACCCGCGACCTGATGAAATAGCTCTGAGATGACCAAAATGGTCCGTTTTGAAATTTTTCATCTTTCAACTAATTTTGACTCTCAGAGGTTGATCATCACTTTTGGAGATAAAATGAGCATCGTTATCGTCATTTTCATGCTTCTAGGGAGCCAAAACTCAAGATTTGGCTTATGGTTAAAAGTGACTTAAAAGGACCCAAATGCTCACTTGGAGGGCTTAAAACGTGTTTATTCACTGCGGGAAGAGATATAAACAACATTTAGAGTAAATTATTGTTCATGCGAGAACGTTCAATTTTTCATGCAAAACGATCGATGACCCCGCGACCTGATGAAATTACTCTGAGATGACCAAAATGGTCCGTTTTGAAAATTTTCATCTTTCAACTAATTTTGACTCTCAGAGGTTGATCATCACTTTTGGAGATAAAATGAGCATCGTTATCGTCATTTTCATGCTTCTAGGGAGCCAAAACTCAAGATTTGGCTTATGGTTAAAAGTGACTTAAAAGGACCCAAATGCTCACTTTGAGGGCTTAAAACGTGTTTATTCACTGCGGAAAGAGATATAAACAATATTTAGAGTGAATTACTGTTCATGCGAGAACGTTCAATTTTTCATGCAAAACGATCGATGACCCGCGACCTGATGAAATGACTCTGAGATTACCAAAATGTTCCGTCTTGAAAATTTTCATCTTTCAACTAATTTTGACTCTCAGAGGTGGATCATCACTTTTGGAGATAAAATGAGCATCGTTATCGTCATTTTCATGCTTCTAGGGAGCCAAAACTCAAGATTTGGCTCATGGTTAAAAGTGACTGAAAAGGCCCAAAATGCTCACTTTGAGGGCTTAAAACGTGTTTATTCACTGCGGGAAGAGATATAAACAATAGTTAGAGTGAATTAATGTTCATGCGAGAACGTTCAATTTTTCATGCAAAACGATCGATGACCCGCGACCTGATGAAATGACTCTGAGATGACCAAAATGTTCAGTTTTGAAAATTTTCATCTTTCAACTAATTTTGACTCTCAGAGGTGGATCATCACTTTTGGAGATAAAATGAGCATCGTTATAGTCATTTTCATGCTTCTAGGGAGCCAAAACTCAAGATTTGGCTTGTGGTTAAAAGTGACTTAAAAGGACACAAATGCTCACTTCGAGGGCTTAATCCGTGTTTATTCACTGCAGGAAGAGATATAAACAACATTTAAAGTAAATTATTGTTCATGCGAGAACGTTCAATTTTTCATGCAAAACGATCGATGACCCGCGACCTGATGAAATTGCTCTGAGATGACCAAAATGGTCCGTTTTGAAATTTTTCATCTTTCAACTAATTTTGACTCTCAGAGGTTGATCATCACTTTTGGAGATAAAATGAGCATCGTTATCGTCATTTTCATGCTTCTAGGGAGCCAAAACTCAAGATTTGGCTTATGGTTAAAAGTGACTTAAAAGGACCCAAATGCTCACTTTGAGGGCTTAAAACGTGTTTATTCACTGCGGAAAGAGATATAAACAATATTTAGAGTGAATTAATGTTCATGCGAGAACGTTCAATTTTTCATGCAAAACGATCGATGACCCGCGACCTGATGAAATGACTCTGAGATGACCAAAATGTTCCGTTTTGAAAAAGTTCATCTTTCAACTAATTTTGACTCTCAGAGGTGGATCATCACTTTTGGAGATAAAATGAGCATCGTTATCGTAATTTTCATGCTTCTAGGGAGCCAAAACTCAAGATTTGGCTTATGGTTAAAAGTGACTTAACAGGACCCAAATGCTCACTTCGAGGGCTTAAAACGTGTTTATTCACTGCGGGAAGCGATATAAACAATAGTTAGAGTGAATTAATGTTCATGCGAGAATGTTCAATTTTTCATGCAAAACGATCGATGACCCGCGACCTGATGAAATGACTCTGAGATTACCAAAATGTTCCGTTTTGAAAATTTTCATCTTTCAACTAATTTTGACTCTCAGAGGTGGATCATCACTTTCGGAGATAAAATGAGCATCGTTATCGTCATTTTCATGCTTCTAGGGAGCCAAAACTCAAGATTTGGCTTATGGTTAAAAGTGCCTTAAAAGGACCCAAATGCTCACTTTGAGGGCTTAAAACGTGTTTATTCACTGCGGAAAGAGATATAAACAATATTTAGAGTGAATTAATGTTCATGCGAGAACGTTCAATTTTTCATGCAAAACGATCGATGACCCGCGACCTGATGAAATGACTCTGAGATGACCAAAATGTTCAGTTTTGAAAAAGTTCATCTTTCAACTAATTTTGACTCTCAGAGGTGGATCATCACTTTTGGAGATAAAATGAGCATCGTTATCGTCATTTTCATGCTTCTAGGGAGCCAAAACTCAAGATTTGGCTTATGGTTAAAAGTGACTTAAAAGGACCCAAATGCTCACTTCGAGGGCTTAAAACGTGTTTATTCACTGCGGGAAGAGATATAAACAATAGTTAGAGTGAATTAATGTTCATGCGAGAACGTTCAATTTTTCATGCAAAACGATCGATGACCCGCAACCTGATGAAATGACTCTGAGATGACCAAAATGTTCCGTTTTGAAAATTTTCATCTTTCAACTAATTTTGACTCTCAGAGGTGGATCATCACTTTTGGAGATAAAATGAGCATCGTTATAGTCATTTTCATGCTTCTAGGGAGCCAAAACTCAAGATTTGGCTTATGGTTAAAAGTGACTTAAAGGACACAAATGCTCACTTCGAGGGCTTAAAACGTGTTTATTCACTGCAGGAAGAGATATAAACAACATTTAGAGTAAATTATTGTTCATGCGAGAACGTTCAATTTTTCATGCAAAACGATCGATGACCCGCGACCTGATGAAATTGCTCTGAGATGACCAAAATGGTACGTTTTGAAATTTTTCATCTTTCAACTAATTTTGACTCTCAGAGGTTGATCATCACTTTTGGAGATAAAATGAGCATCGTTATCGTCATTTTCATGCTTCTAGGGAGCCAAAACTCAAGATTTGGCTTATGGTTTAAAGTGACTTAAAAGGACCCAAATGCTCACTTTGAGGGCTTAAAACGTGTTTATTCACTCCGGAAAGAGATATAAACAATATTTAGAGTGAATTAATGTTCATGCGAGAACGTTCAATTTTTCATGCAAAACGATCGATGACCCGCGACCTGATGAAATGACTCTGAGATGACCAAAATGTTCCGTTTTGAAAAAGTTCATCTTTCAACTAATTTTGACTCTCTGAGGTGGATCATCACTTTTGGAGATAAAATGAGCATCGTTATCGCCATTTTCATGCTTCTAGGGAGCCAAAACTCAAGATTTGGCTCATGGTTAAAAGTGACTGAAAAGGCCCAAAATGCTCACTACGAGGGCTTAAAACATGTTTATTCACTGCGGGAAGAGATATAAACAATAGTTAGAGTGAATTAATGTTCATGCGAGAACGTTCAATTTTTCATGCAAAACGATCGATGACCCGCGAGCTGATGAAATGACTCTGAGATGACCAAAATGTTCCGTTTTGAAAATTTTCATCTTTCAACTAATTTTGACTCTCAGAGGTGGATCATCACTTTTGGAGATAAAATGAGCATCGTTATAGTAATTTTCATGCTTCTAGGGAGCCAAAACTCAAGATTTGGCTTATGGTTAAAAGTGACTTAAAAGGACACAAATGCTCACTTCGAGGGCTTAAAACGTGTTTATTCACTGCAGGAAGAGACATAAACAACATTTAGAGTAAATTATTGTTCATGCGAGAACGTTCAATTTTTCATGCAAAACGATCGATGACCCGCGACCTGATGAAATTGCTCTGAGATGACCAAAATGGTCCGTTTTGAAATTTTTCATCTTTCAACTAATTTTGACTCTCAGAGGTTGATCATCACTTTTGGAGATAAAATGAGCATCGTTATCGTCATTTTCATGCTTCTAGGGAGCCAAAACTCAAGATTTGGCTTATGGTTAAAAGTGACTTAAAAGGACCCAAATGCTCACTTTGAGGGCTTAAAACGTGTTTATTCACTGCGGGAAGAGATATAAACAATAGTTAGAGTGAATTAATGTTCATGCGAGAACGTTCAATTTTTCATGCAAAACGATCGATGACCCGCGACCTGATGAAATGACTCTGAGATGACCTAAATGTTCAGTTTTGAAAATTTTCATCTTTCAACTAATTTTGACTCTCAGAGGTGGATCATCACTTTTGGAGATAAAATGAGCATCGTTATAGTCATTTTCATGCTTCTAGGGAGCCAAAACTCAAGATTTGGCTTATGGTTAAAAGTGACTTAAAAGGACACAAATGCTCACTTCGAGGGCTTAAAACGTGTTTATTCACTGCAGGAAGAGATATAAACAACATTTAGAGTAAATTATTGTTCATGCGAGAACGTTCAATTTTTCATGCAAAACGATCGATGACCCGCGACCTGATGAAATTGCTCTGAGATGACCAAAATGGTCCGTTTTGAAATTTTTCATCTTTCAACTAATTTTGACTCTCAGAGGTTGATCATCACTTTTGGAGATAAAATGAGCATCGTTATCGTCATTTTCATGCTTCTAGGGAGCCAAAACTCAAGATTTGGCTTATGGTTAAAAGTGACTTAAAAGGACCCAAATGCTCACTTTGAGGGCTTAAAACGTGTTTATTCACTGCGGAAAGAGATATAAACAATATTTAGAGTGAATTAATGTTCATGCGAGAACGTTCAATTTTTCATGCAAAACGATCGATGACCCGCGACCTGATGAAATGACTCTGAGATGACCAAAATGTTCCATTTTGAAAAAGTTCATCTTTCAACTAATTTTGACTCTCAGAGGTGGATCATCACTTTTGGAGATAAAATGAGCATCGTTATCGTAATTTTCATGCTTCTAGGGAGCCAAAACTCAAGATTTGGCTTATGGTTAAAAGTGACTTAACAGGACCCAAATGCTCACTTCGAGGGCTTAAAACGTGTTTATTCACTGCGGGAAGAGATATAAACAATAGTTAGAGTGAATTAATGTTCATGCGAGAATGTTCAATTTTTCATGCAAAACGATCGATGACCCGCGACCTGATGAAATGACTCTGAGATTACCAAAATGTTCCGTTTTGAAAATTTTCATCTTTCAACTAATTTTGACTCTCAGAGGTGGATCATCACTTTCAGAGATAAAATGAGCATCGTTATCGTCATTTTCATGCTTCTAGGGAGCCAAAACTCAAGATTTGGCTTATGGTTAAAAGTGCCTTAAAAGGACCCAAATGCTCACTTTGAGGGCTTAAAACGTGTTTATTCACTGCGGAAAGAGATATAAACAATATTTAGAGTGAATTAATGTTCATGCGAGAACGTTCAATTTTTCATGCAAAACGATCGATGACCCGCGACCTGATGAAATGACTCTGAGATGACCAAAATGTTCAGTTTTGAAAAAGTTCATCTTTCAACTAATTTTGACTCTCAGAGGTGGATCATCACTTTTGGAGATAAAATGAGCATCGTTATCGTCATTTTCATGCTTCTAGGGAGCCAAAACTCAAGATTTGGCTTACGGTTAAAAGTGACTTAAAAGGACCCAAATGCTCACTTGGAGGGCTTAAAACGTGTTTATTCACTGCGGGAAGAGATATAAACAACATTTAGAGTAAATTATTGTTCATGCGAGAACGTTCAATTTTTCATGCAAAACGATCGATGACCCGCGACCTGATGAAATTACTCTGAGATGACCAAAATGGTCCGTTTTGAAAATTTTCATCTTTCAACTAATTTTGACTCTCAGAGGTTGATCATCACTTTTGGAGATAAAATGAGCATCGTTATCGTCATTTTCATGCTTCTAGGGAGCCAAAACTCAAGATTTGGCTTATGGTTAAAAGTGACTTAAAAGGACCCAAATGCTCACTTTGAGGGCTTAAAACGTGTTTATTCACTGCGGAAAGAGATATAAACAATATTTAGAGTGAATTACTGTTCATGCGAGAACGTTCAATTTTTCATGCAAAACGATCGATGACCCGCGACCTGATGAAATGACTCTGAGATGACCAAAATGTTCCGTCTTGAAAATTTTCATCTTTCAACTAATTTTGACTCTCAGAGGTGGATCATCACTTTTGGAGATAAAATGAGCATCGTTATCGTCATTTTCATGCTTCTAGGGAGCCAAAACTCAAGATTTGGCTTATGGTTAAAAGTGACTTAAAAGGACCCAAATGCTTACTTTGAGGGCTTAAAACGTGTTTATTCACTGCGGAAAGAGATATAAACAATATTTAGAGTGAATTAATGTTCATGCGAGAACGTTCAATTTTTCATGCAAAACGATCGATGACCCGCGACCTGATGAAATGACTCTGAGATGACCAAAATGTTCCGTTTTGAAAAAGTTCATCTTTCAACTAATTTTGACTCTCAGAGGTGGATCATCACTTTTGGAGATAAAATGAGCATCGTTATCGTAATTTTCATGCTTCTAGGGAGCCAAAACTCAAGATTTGGCTTACGGTTAAAAGTGACTTAACAGGACCCAAATGCTCACTTCGAGGGCTTAAAACGTGTTTATTCACTGCGGGAAGCGATATAAACAATAGTTAGAGTGAATTAATGTTCATGCGAGAATGTTCAATTTTTCATGCAAAACGATCAATGACCCGCGACCTGATGAAATGACTCTGAGATTACCAAAATGTTCCGTTTTGAAAATTTTCATCTTTCAACTAATTTTGACTCTCAGAGGTGGATCATCACTTTCGGAGATAAAATGAGCATCGTTATCGTCATTTTCATGCTTCTAGGGAGCCAAAACTCAAGATTTGGCTTATGGTTAAAAGTGCCTTAAAAGGACCCAAATGCTCACTTTGAGGGCTTAAAACGTGTTTATTCACTGCGGAAAGAGATATAAACAATATTTAGAGTGAATTAATGTTCATGCGAGAACGTTCAATTTTTCATGCAAAACGATCGATGACCCGCGACCTGATGAAATGACTCTGAGATGACCAAAATGTTCAGTTTTGAAAAAGTTCATCTTTCAACTAATTTTGACTCTCAGAGGTGGATCATCACTTTTGGAGATAAAATGAGCATCGTTATCGTCATTTTCATGCTTCTAGGGAGCCAAAACTCAAGATTTGGCTTATGGTTAAAAGTGACTTAAAAGGACCCAAATGCTCACTTCGAGGGCTTAAAACGTGTTTATTCACTGCGGGAAGAGATATAAACAATAGTTAGAGTGAAATAATGTTCATGCGAGAACGTTCAATTTTTCATGCAAAACGATCGATGACCCGCAACCTGATGAAATGACTCTGAGATGACCAAAATGTTCCGTTTTGAAAATTTTCATCTTTCAACTAATTTTGACTCTCAGAGGTGGATCATCACTTTTGGAGATAAAATGAGCATCGTTATAGTCATTTTCATGCTTCTAGGGAGCCAAAACTCAAGATTTGGCTTATGGTTAAAAGTGACTTAAAGGACACAAATGCTCACTTCGAGGGCTTAAAACGTGTTTATTCACTGCAGGAAGAGATATAAACAACATTTAGAGTAAATTATTGTTCATGCGAGAACGTTCAATTTTTCATGCAAAACGATCGATGACCCGCGACCTGATGAAATTGCTCTGAGATGACCAAAATGGTACGTTTTGAAATTTTTCATCTTTCAACTAATTTTGACTCTCAGAGGTTGATCATCACTTTTGGAGATAAAATGAGCATCGTTATCGTCATTTTCATGCTTCTAGGGAGCCAAAACTCAAGATTTGGCTTATGGTTAAAAGTGACTTAAAAGGACCCAAATGCTCACTTTGAGGGCTTAAAACGTGTTTATTCACTCCGGAAAGAGATATAAACAATATTTAGAGTGAATTAATGTTCATGCGAGAACGTTCAATTTTTCATGCAAAACGATCGATGACCCGCGACCTGATGAAATGACTCTGAGATGACCAAAATGTTCCGTTTTGAAAAAGTTCATCTTTCAACTAATTTTGACTCTCTGAGGTGGATCATCACTTTTGGAGATAAAATGAGCATCGTTATCGCCATTTTCATGCTTCTAGGGAGCCAAAACTCAAGATTTGGCTCATGGTTAAAAGTGACTGAAAAGGCCCAAAATGCTCACTACGAGGGCTTAAAACATGTTTATTCACTGCGGGAAGAGATATAAACAATAGTTAGAGTGAATTAATGTTCATGCGAGAACGTTCAATTTTTCATGCAAAACGATCGATGACCCGCGAGCTGATGAAATGACTCTGAGATGACCAAAATGTTCCGTTTTGAAAATTTTCTTCTTTCAACTAATTTTGACTCTCAGAGGTGGATCATCACTTTTGGAGATAAAATGAGCATCGTTATAGTCATTTTCATGCTTCTAGGGAGCCAAAACTCAAGATTTGGCTTATGGTTAAAAGTGACTTAAAAGGACACAAATGCTCACTTCGAGGGCTTAAAACGTGTTTATTCACTGCAGGAAGAGACATAAACAACATTTAGAGTAAATTATTGTTCATGCGAGAACGTTCAATTTTTCATGCAAAACGATCGATGACCCGCGACCTGATGAAATTGCTCTGAGATGACCAAAATGGTCCGTTTTGAAATTTTTCATCTTTCAACTAATTTTGACTCTCAGAGGTTGATCATCACTTTTGGAGATAAAATGAGCATCGTTATCGTCATTTTCATGCTTCTAGGGAGCCAAAACTCAAGATTTGGCTTATGGTTAAAAGTGACTTAAAAGGACACAAATGCTCACTTTGAGGGCTTAAAACGTGTTTATTCACTGCGGAAAGAGATATAAACAATAGTTAGAGTGAATTAATGTTCATGCGAGAACGTTCAATTTTTCATGCAAAACGATCGATGACCCGCGACCTGATGAAATGACTCTGAGATGACCAAAATGTTCCGTTTTGAAAAAGTTCATCTTTCAACTAATTTTGACTCTCAGAGGTGGATCATCACTTTTGGAGATAAAATGAGCATCGTTATCGTAATTTTCATGCTTCTAGGGAGCCAAAACTCAAGATTTGGCTTATGGTTAAAAGTGCCTTAAAAGGACCCAAATGCTCACTTTGAGGGCTTAAAACGTGTTTATTCACTGCGGAAAGAGATATAAACAATATTTAGAGTGAATTAATGTTCATGCGAGAACGTTCAATTTTTCATGCAAAACGATCGATGACCCGCGACCTGATGAAATGACTCTGAGATGACCAAAATGTTCAGTTTTGAAAAAGTTCATCTTTCAACTAATTTTGACTCTCAGAGGTGGATCATCACTTTTGGAGATAAAATGAGCATCGTTATCGTCATTTTCATGCTTCTAGGGAGCCAAAACTCAAGATTTGGCTTATGGTTAAAAGTGACTTAAAAGGACACAAATGCTCACTTCGAGGGCTTAAATCGTGTTTATTCACTGCGGGAAGAGATATAAACAATAGTTAGAGTGAATTAATGTTCATGCGAGAACGTTCAATTTTTCATGCAAAACGATCGATGACCCGCGACCTGATGAAATGACTCTGAGGTTACCAAAATGTTCCGTTTTGAAAATTTTCATCTTTCAACTAATTTTGACTCTCAGAGGTTGATCATCACTTTTGGAGATAAAATGAGCATCGTTATCGTCATTTTCATGCTTCTAGGGAGCCAAAACTCAAGATTTGGCTTATGGTTAAAAGTGACTTAAAAGGACCCAAATGCTCACTTTGAGGGCTTAAAACGTGTTTATTCACTGCGGAAAGAGATATAAACAATATTTAGAGTGAATTACTGTTCATGCGAGAACGTTCAATTTTTCATGCAAAACGATCGATGACCCGCGACCTGATGAAATGACTCTGAGGTTACCAAAATGTTCCGTTTTCAAAATTTTCATCTTTCAACTAATTTTGACTCTCAGAGGTGGATCATCACTTTTGGAGATAAAATGAGCATCGTTATCGTCATTTTCATGCTTCTAGGGAGCCAAAACTCAAGATTTGGCTTATGGTTAAAAGTGACTTAAAAGGACCGAAATGCTCACTTGCAGGGCTTAAAACGTGTTTATTCACTGCGGGAAGAGATATAAACAACATTTAGAGTAAATTATTGTTCATGCGAGAACGTTCAATTTTTCATGCAAAACGATCGATGACCCGCGACCTGATGAAATTACTCTGAGATGACCAAAATGGTCCGTTTTGAAAATTTTCATCTTTCAACTAATTTTGACTCTCAGAGGTGGATCATCACTTTTGGAGATAAAATGAGCATCGTTATCGCCATTTTCATGCTTCTAGGGAGCCAAAACTCAAGATTTGGCTCATGGTTAAAAGTGACTGAAAAGGCCCAAAATGCTCACTACGAGGGCTTAAAACATGTTTATTCACTGCGGGAAGAGATATAAACAATAGTTAGAGTGAATTAATGTTCATGCGAGAACGTTCAATTTTTCATGCAAAACGATCGATGACCCGCGAGCTGATGAAATGACTCTGAGATGACCAAAATGTTCCGTTTTGAAAATTTTCATCTTTCAACTAATTTTGACTCTCAGAGGTGGATCATCACTTTTGGAGATAAAATGAGCATCGTTATCGTCATTTTCATGCTTCTAGGGAGCCAAAACTCAAGATTTGGCTTATGGTTAAAAGTGACTTAAAAGGACCCAAATGCTCACTTTGAGGGCTTAAAACGTGTTTATTCACTGCGGGAAGAGATATAAACAATAGTTAGAGTGAATTAATGTTCATGCGAGAACGTTCAATTTTTCATGCAAAACGATCGATGACCCGCGACCTGATGAAATGACTCTGAGATGACCAAAATGTTCAGTTTTGAAAATTTTCATCTTTCAACTAATTTTGACTCTCAGAGGTGGATCATCACTTTTGGAGATAAAATGAGCATCGTTATAGTCATTTTCATGCTTCTAGGGAGCCAAAACTCAAGATTTGGCTTATGGTTAAAAGTGACTTAAAAGGACACAAATGCTCACTTCGAGGGCTTAAAACGTGTTTATTCACTGCAGGAAGAGATATAAACAACATTTAGAGTAAATTATTGTTCATGCGAGAACGTTCAATTTTTCATGCAAAACGATCGATGACCCGCGACCTGATGAAATTGCTCTGAGATGACCAAAATGGTCCGTTTTGAAATTTTTCATCTTTCAACTAATTTTGACTCTCAGAGGTTGATCATCACTTTTGGAGATAAAATGAGCATCGTTATCGTCATTTTCATGCTTCTAGGGAGCCAAAACTCAAGATTTGGCTTATGGTTAAAAGTGACTTAAAAGGACCCAAATGCTCACTTTGAGGGCTTAAAACGTGTTTATTCACTGCGGAAAGAGATATAAACAATATTTAGAGTGAATTAATGTTCATGCGAGAACGTTCAATTTTTCATGCAAAACGATCGATGACCCGCGACCTGATGAAATGACTCTGAGATGACCAAAATGTTCCGTTTTGAAAAAGTTCATCTTTCAACTAATTTTGACTCTCAGAGGTGGATCATCACTTTTGGAGATAAAATGAGCATCGTTATCGTAATTTTCATGCTTCTAGGGAGCCAAAACTCAAGATTTGGCTTATGGTTAAAAGTGACTTAACAGGACCCAAATGCTCACTTCGAGGGCTTAAAACGTGTTTATTCACTGCGGGAAGAGATATAAACAATAGTTAGAGTGAATTAATGTTCATGCGAGAATGTTCAATTTTTCATGCAAAACGATCGATGACCCGCGACCTGATGAAATGACTCTGAGATTACCAAAATGTTCCGTTTTGAAAATTTTCATCTTTCAACTAATTTTGACTCTCAGAGGTGGATCATCACTTTCGGAGATAAAATGAGCATCGTTATTGTCATTTTCATGCTTCTAGGGAGCCAAAACTCAAGATTTGGCTTATGGTTAAAAGTGCCTTAAAAGGACCCAAATGCTCACTTTGAGGGCTTAAAACGTGTTTATTCACTGCGGAAAGAGATATAAACAATATTTAGAGTGAATTAATGTTCATGCGAGAACGTTCAATTTTTCATGCAAAACGATCGATGACCCGCGACCTGATGAAATGACTCTGAGATGACCAAAATGTTCAGTTTTGAAAAAGTTCATCTTTCAACTAATTTTGACTCTCAGAGGTGGATCATCACTTTTGGAGATAAAATGAGCATCGTTATCGTCATTTTCATGCTTCTAGGGAGCCAAAACTCAAGATTTGGCTTATGGTTAAAAGTGACTTAAAAAGGACCCCAAATGCTCACTTCGAGGGCTTAAAACGTGTTTATTCACTGCGGGAAGAGATATAAACAATAGTTAGAGTGAATTAATGTTCATGCGAGAACGTTCAATTTTTCATGCAAAACGATCGATGACCCGCAACCTGATAAAATGACTCTGAGATGACCAAAATGTTCCGTTTTGAAAATTTTCATCTTTCAACTAATTTGACTCTCTGAGGTGGATCATCACTTTTGGAGATAAAATGAGCATCGTTATCGTCATTTTCATGCTTCTAGGGAGCCAAACTCAAGATTTGGCTTATGGTTAAAAGTGACTTAAAAGGACACAAATGCTCACTTCGAGGGCTTAAATCGTGTTTATTCACTGCGGGAAGAGATATAAACAATAGTTAGAGTGAATTAATGTTCATGCGAGAACGTTCAATTTTTCATGCAAAACGATTGATGACCCGCGACCTGATGAAATGACTCGGAGGTTACCAAAATGTTCCGTTTTGAAAATTTTCATCTTTCAACTAATTTTGACTCTCAGAGGTGGATCATCACTTTTGGAGATAAAATGAGCATCGTTATCGTCATTTTCATGCTTCTAGGGAGCCAAAACTCAAGATTTGGCTTATGGTTAAAAGTGACTTAAAAGGACCCAAATGCTCACTTGGAGGGTATAAAACGTGTTTATTCACTGCGGGAAGAGATATAAACAACATTTAGAGTAAATTATTGTTCATGCGAGAACGTTCAATTTTTCATGCAAAACGATCGATGACCCGCGACCTGATGAAATTACTCTGAGATGACCAAAATGGTCCGTTTTGAAAATGTTCATCTTTCAACTAATTTTGACTCTCAGAGGTTGATCATCACTTTTGGAGATAAAATGAGCATCGTTATCGTCATTTTCATGCTTCTAGGGAGCCAAAACTCAAGATTTGGCTTATGGTTAAAAGTGACTTAAAAGGACCCAAATGCTCACTTTGAGGGCTTAAAACGTGTTTATTCACTGCGGAAAGAGATATAAACAATATTTAGAGTGAATTACTGTTCATGCGAGAACGTTCAATTTTTCATGCAAAACGATCGATGACCCGCGACCTGATGAAATGACTCTGAGGTTACCAAAATGTTCCGTTTTCAAAATTTTCATCTTTCAACTAATTTTGACTCTCAGAGGTGGATCATCACTTTTGGAGATAAAATGAGCATCGTTATCGTCATTTTCATGCTTCTAGGGAGCCAAAACTCAAGATTTGGCTTATGGTTAAAAGTGACTTAAAAGGACCGAAATGCTCACTTGCAGGGCTTAAAACGTGTTTATTCACTGCGGGAAGAGATATAAACAACATTTAGAGTAAATTATTGTTCATGCGAGAACGTTCAATTTTTCATGCAAAACGATCGATGACCCGCGACCTGATGAAATTACTCTGAGATGACCAAAATGGTCCGTTTTGAAAATTTTCATCTTTCAACTAATTTTGACTCTCAGAGGTGGATCATCACTTTTGGAGATAAAATGAGCATCGTTATCGCCATTTTCATGCTTCTAGGGAGCCAAAACTCAAGATTTGGCTCATGGTTAAAAGTGACTGAAAAGGCCCAAAATGCTCACTACGAGGGCTTAAAACATGTTTATTCACTGCGGGAAGAGATATAAACAATAGTTAGAGTGAATTAATGTTCATGCGAGAACGTTCAATTTTTCATGCAAAACGATCGATGACCCGCGAGCTGATGAAATGACTCTGAGATGACCAAAATGTTCCGTTTTGAAAATTTTCATCTTTCAACTAATTTTGACTCTCAGAGGTGGATCATCACTTTTGGAGATAAAATGAGCATCGTTATCGTCATTTTCATGCTTCTAGGGAGCCAAAACTCAAGATTTGGCTTATGGTTAAAAGTGACTTAAAAGGACCCAAATGCTCACTTTGAGGGCTTAAAACGTGTTTATTCACTGCGGGAAGAGATATAAACAATAGTTAGAGTGAATTAATGTTCATGCAAGAACGTTCAATTTTTCATGCAAAACGATCGATGACCCGCGACCTGATGAAATGACTCTGAGATGACCAAAATGTTCAGTTTTGAAAATTTTCATCTTTCAACTAATTTTGACTCTCAGAGGTGGATCATCACTTTTGGAGATAAAATGAGCATCGTTATAGTCATTTTCATGCTTCTAGGGAGCCAAAACTCAAGATTTGGCTTATGGTTAAAAGTGACTTAAAAGGACACAAATGCTCACTTCGAGGGCTTAAAACGTGTTTATTCACTGCAGGAAGAGATATAAACAACATTTAGAGTAAATTATTGTTCATGCGAGAACGTTCAATTTTTCATGCAAAACGATCGATGACCCGCGACCTGATGAAATTGCTCTGAGATGACCAAAATGGTCCGTTTTGAAATTTTTCATCTTTCAACTAATTTTGACTCTCAGAGGTTGATCATCACTTTTGGAGATAAAATGAGCATCGTTATCGTCATTTTCATGCTTCTAGGGAGCCAAAACTCAAGATTTGGCTTATGGTTAAAAGTGACTTAAAAGGACCCAAATGCTCACTTTGAGGGCTTAAAACGTGTTTATTCACTGCGGAAAGAGATATAAACAATATTTAGAGTGAATTAATGTTCATGCGAGAACGTTCAATTTTTCATGCAAAACGATCGATGACCCGCGACCTGATGAAATGACTCTGAGATGACCAAAATGTTCCGTTTTGAAAAAGTTCATCTTTCAACTAATTTTGACTCTCAGAGGTGGATCATCACTTTTGGAGATAAAATGAGCATCGTTATCGTAATTTTCATGCTTCTAGGGAGCCAAAACTCAAGATTTGGCTTATGGTTAAAAGTGACTTAACAGGACCCAAATGCTCACTTCGAGGGCTTAAAACGTGTTTATTCACTGCGGGAAGAGATATAAACAATAGTTAGAGTGAATTAATGTTCATGCGAGAATGTTCAATTTTTCATGCAAAACGATCGATGACCCGCGACCTGATGAAATGACTCTGAGATTACCAAAATGTTCCGTTTTGAAAATTTTCATCTTTCAACTAATTTTGACTCTCAGAGGTGGATCATCACTTTCGGAGATAAAATGAGCATCGTTATTGTCATTTTCATGCTTCTAGGGAGCCAAAACTCAAGATTTGGCTTATGGTTAAAAGTGCCTTAAAAGGACCCAAATGCTCACTTTGAGGGCTTAAAACGTGTTTATTCACTGCGGAAAGAGATATAAACAATATTTAGAGTGAATTAATGTTCATGCGAGAACGTTCAATTTTTCATGCAAAACGATCGATGACCCGCGACCTGATGAAATGACTCTGAGATGACCAAAATGTTCAGTTTTGAAAAAGTTCATCTTTCAACTAATTTTGACTCTCAGAGGTGGATCATCACTTTTGGAGATAAAATGAGCATCGTTATCGTCATTTTCATGCTTCTAGGGAGCCAAAACTCAAGATTTGGCTTATGGTTAAAAGTGACTTAAAAGGACCCAAATGCTCACTTCGAGGGCTTAAAACGTGTTTATTCACTGCGGGAAGAGATATAAACAATAGTTAGAGTGAATTAATGTTCATGCGAGAACGTTCAATTTTTCATGCAAAACGATCGATGACCCGCAACCTGATGAAATGACTCTGAGATGACCAAAATGTTCCGTTTTGAAAATTTTCATCTTTCAACTAATTTTGACTCTCTGAGGTGGATCATCACTTTTGGAGATAAAATGAGCATCGTTATCGTCATTTTCATGCTTCTAGGGAGCCAAAACTCAAGATTTGGCTTATGGTTAAAAGTGACTTAAAAGGACACAAATGCTCACTTCGAGGGCTTAAATCGTGTTTATTCACTGCGGGAAGAGATATAAACAACATTTAGAGTAAATTATTGTTCATGCGAGAACGTTCAATTTTTCATGCAAAACGATCGATGACCCGCGACCTGATGAAATTACTCTGAGATGACCAAAATGGTCCGTTTTGAAAATTTTCATCTTTCAACTAATTTTGACTCTCAGAGGTTGATCATCACTTTTGGAGATAAAATGAGCATCGTTATCGTCATTTTCATGCTTCTAGGGAGCCAAAACTCAAGATTTGGCTTATGGTTAAAAGTGACTTAAAAGGACCCAAATGCTCACTTTGAGGGCTTAAAACGTGTTTATTCACTGCGGAAAGAGATATAAACAATATTTAGAGTGAATTACTGTTCATGCGAGAACGTTCAATTTTTCAAGCAAAACGATCGATGACCCGCGACCTGATGAAATGACTCTGAGGTTACCAAAATGTTCCGTTTTCAAAATTTTCATCTTTCAACTAATTTTGACTCTCAGATGTGGATCATCACTTTTGGAGATAAAATGAGCATCGTTATCGTCATTTTCATGCTTCTAGGGAGCCAAAACTCAAGATTTGGCTTATGGTTAAAAGTGACTTAAAAGGACCGAAATGCTCACTTGCAGGGCTTAAAACGTGTTTATTCACTGCGGGAAGAGATATAAACAACATTTAGAGTAAATTATTGTTCATGCGAGAACGTTCAATTTTTCATGCAAAACGATCGATGACCCGCGACCTGATGAAATTACTCTGAGATGACCAAAATGGTCCGTTTTGAAAATTTTCATCTTTCAACTAATTTTGACTCTCAGAGGTGGATCATCACTTTTGGAGATAAAATGAGCATCGTTATCGCCATTTTCATGCTTCTAGGGAGCCAAAACTCAAGATTTGGCTCATGGTTAAAAGTGACTGAAAAGGCCCAAAATGCTCACTACGAGGGCTTAAAACATGTTTATTCACTGCGGGAAGAGATATAAACAATAGTTAGAGTGAATTAATGTTCATGCGAGAACGTTCAGTTTTTCATGCAAAACGATCGATGACCCGCGAGCTGATGAAATGACTCTGAGATGACCAAAATGTTCCGTTTTGAAAATTTTCATCTTTCAACTAATTTTGACTCTCAGAGGTGGATCATCACTTTTGGAGATAAAATGAGCATCGTTATCGTCATTTTCATGCTTCTAGGGAGCCAAAACTCAAGATTTGGCTTATGGTTAAAAGTGACTTAAAAGGACCCAAATGCTCACTTTGAGGGCTTAAAACGTGTTTATTCACTGCGGGAAGAGATATAAACAATAGTTAGAGTGAATTAATGTTCATGCGAGAACGTTCAATTTTTCATGCAAAACGATCGATGACCCGCGACCTGATGAAATGACTCTGAGATGACCAAAATGTTCAGTTTTGAAAATTTTCATCTTTCAACTAATTTTGACTCTCAGAGGTGGATCATCACTTTTGGAGATAAAATGAGCATCGTTATAGTCATTTTCATGCTTCTAGGGAGCCAAAACTCAAGATTTGGCTTATGGTTAAAAGTGACTTAAAAGGACACAAATGCTCACTTCGAGGGCTTAAAACGTGTTTATTCACTGCAGGAAGAGATATAAACAACATTTAGAGTAAATTATTGTTCATGCGAGAACGTTCAATTTTTCATGCAAAACGATCGATGACCCGCGACCTGATGAAATTGCTCTGAGATGACCAAAATGGTCCGTTTTGAAATTTTTCATCTTTCAACTAATTTTGACTCTCAGAGGTTGATCATCACTTTTGGAGATAAAATGAGCATCGTTATCGTCATTTTCATGCTTCTAGGGAGCCAAAACTCAAGATTTGGCTTATGGTTAAAAGTGACTTAAAAGGACCCAAATGCTCACTTTGAGGGCTTAAAACGTGTTTATTCACTGCGGAAAGAGATATAAACAATATTTAGAGTGAATTAATGTTCATGCGAGAACGTTCAATTTTTCATGCAAAACGATCGATGACCCGCGACCTGATGAAATGACTCTGAGATGACCAAAATGTTCCGTTTTGAAAAAGTTCATCTTTCAACTAATTTTGACTCTCAGAGGTGGATCATCACTTTTGGAGATAAAATGAGCATCGTTATCGTAATTTTCATGCTTCTAGGGAGCCAAAACTCAAGATTTGGCTTATGGTTAAAAGTGACTTAACAGGACCCAAATGCTCACTTCGAGGGCTTAAAACGTGTTTATTCACTGCGGGAAGAGATATAAACAATAGTTAGAGTGAATTAATGTTCATGCGAGAATGTTCAATTTTTCATGCAAAACGATCGATGACCCGCGACCTGATGAAATGACTCTGAGATTACCAAAATGTTCCGTTTTGAAAATTTTCATCTTTCAACTAATTTTGACTCTCAGAGGTGGATCATCACTTTCGGAGATAAAATGAGCATCGTTATTGTCATTTTCATGCTTCTAGGGAGCCAAAACTCAAGATTTGGCTTATGGTTAAAAGTGCCTTAAAAGGACCCAAATGCTCACTTTGAGGGCTTAAAACGTGTTTATTCACTGCGGAAAGAGATATAAACAATATTTAGAGTGAATTAATGTTCATGCGAGAACGTTCAATTTTTCATGCAAAACGATCGATGACCCGCGACCTGATGAAATGACTCTGAGATGACCAAAATGTTCAGTTTTGAAAAAGTTCATCTTTCAACTAATTTTGACTCTCAGAGGTGGATCATCACTTTTGGAGATAAAATGAGCATCGTTATCGTCATTTTCATGCTTCTAGGGAGCCAAAACTCAAGATTTGGCTTATGGTTAAAAGTGACTTAAAAGGACCCAAATGCTCACTTCGAGGGCTTAAAACGTGTTTATTCACTGCGGGAAGAGATATAAACAATAGTTAGAGTGAATTAATGTTCATGCGAGAACGTTCAATTTTTCATGCAAAACGATCGATGACCCGCAACCTGATAAAATGACTCTGAGATGACCAAAATGTTCCGTTTTGAAAATTTTCATCTTTCAACTAATTTTGACTCTCTGAGGTGGATCATCACTTTTGGAGATAAAATGAGCATCGTTATCGTCATTTTCATGCTTCTAGGGAGCCAAAACTCAAGATTTGGCTTATGGTTAAAAGTGACTTAAAAGGACACAAATGCTCACTTCGAGGGCTTAAATCGTGTTTATTCACTGCGGGAAGAGATATAAACAATAGTTAGAGTGAATTAATGTTCATGCGAGAACGTTCAATTTTTCATGCAAAACGATTGATGACCCGCGACCTGATGAAATGACTCGGAGGTTACCAAAATGTTCCGTTTTGAAAATTTTCATCTTTCAACTAATTTTGACTCTCAGAGGTGGATCATCACTTTTGGAGATAAAATGAGCATCGTTATCGTCATTTTCATGCTTCTAGGGAGCCAAAACTCAAGATTTGGCTTATGGTTAAAAGTGACTTAAAAGGACCCAAATGCTCACTTGGAGGGTATAAAACGTGTTTATTCACTGCGGGAAGAGATATAAACAACATTTAGAGTAAATTATTGTTCATGCGAGAACGTTCAATTTTTCATGCAAAACGATCGATGACCCGCGACCTGATGAAATTACTCTGAGATGACCAAAATGGTCCGTTTTGAAAATGTTCATCTTTCAACTAATTTTGACTCTCAGAGGTTGATCATCACTTTTGGAGATAAAATGAGCATCGTTATCGTCATTTTCATGCTTCTAGGGAGCCAAAACTCAAGATTTGGCTTATGGTTAAAAGTGACTTAAAAGGACCCAAATGCTCACTTTGAGGGCTTAAAACGTGTTTATTCACTGCGGAAAGAGATATAAACAATATTTAGAGTGAATTACTGTTCATGCGAGAACGTTCAATTTTTCATGCAAAACGATCGATGACCCGCGACCTGATGAAATGACTCTGAGGTTACCAAAATGTTCCGTTTTCAAAATTTTCATCTTTCAACTAATTTTGACTCTCAGAGGTGGATCATCACTTTTGGAGATAAAATGAGCATCGTTATCGTCATTTTCATGCTTCTAGGGAGCCAAAACTCAAGATTTGGCTTATGGTTAAAAGTGACTTAAAAGGACCGAAATGCTCACTTGCAGGGCTTAAAACGTGTTTATTCACTGCGGGAAGAGATATAAACAACATTTAGAGTAAATTATTGTTCATGCGAGAACGTTCAATTTTTCATGCAAAACGATCGATGACCCGCGACCTGATGAAATTACTCTGAGATGACCAAAATGGTCCGTTTTGAAAATTTTCATCTTTCAACTAATTTTGACTCTCAGAGGTGGATCATCACTTTTGGAGATAAAATGAGCATCGTTATCGCCATTTTCATGCTTCTAGGGAGCCAAAACTCAAGATTTGGCTCATGGTTAAAAGTGACTGAAAAGGCCCAAAATGCTCACTACGAGGGCTTAAAACATGTTTATTCACTGCGGGAAGAGATATAAACAATAGTTAGAGTGAATTAATGTTCATGCGAGAACGTTCAATTTTTCATGCAAAACGATCGATGACCCGCGAGCTGATGAAATGACTCTGAGATGACCAAAATGTTCCGTTTTGAAAATTTTCATCTTTCAACTAATTTTGACTCTCAGAGGTGGATCATCACTTTTGGAGATAAAATGAGCATCGTTATCGTCATTTTCATGCTTCTAGGGAGCCAAAACTCAAGATTTGGCTTATGGTTAAAAGTGACTTAAAAGGACCCAAATGCTCACTTTGAGGGCTTAAAACGTGTTTATTCACTGCGGGAAGAGATATAAACAATAGTTAGAGTGAATTAATGTTCATGCAAGAACGTTCAATTTTTCATGCAAAACGATCGATGACCCGCGACCTGATGAAATGACTCTGAGATGACCAAAATGTTCAGTTTTGAAAATTTTCATCTTTCAACTAATTTTGACTCTCAGAGGTGGATCATCACTTTTGGAGATAAAATGAGCATCGTTATAGTCATTTTCATGCTTCTAGGGAGCCAAAACTCAAGATTTGGCTTATGGTTAAAAGTGACTTAAAAGGACACAAATGCTCACTTCGAGGGCTTAAAACGTGTTTATTCACTGCAGGAAGAGATATAAACAACATTTAGAGTAAATTATTGTTCATGCGAGAACGTTCAATTTTTCATGCAAAACGATCGATGACCCGCGACCTGATGAAATTGCTCTGAGATGACCAAAATGGTCCGTTTTGAAATTTTTCATCTTTCAACTAATTTTGACTCTCAGAGGTTGATCATCACTTTTGGAGATAAAATGAGCATCGTTATCGTCATTTTCATGCTTCTAGGGAGCCAAAACTCAAGATTTGGCTTATGGTTAAAAGTGACTTAAAAGGACCCAAATGCTCACTTTGAGGGCTTAAAACGTGTTTATTCACTGCGGAAAGAGATATAAACAATATTTAGAGTGAATTAATGTTCATGCGAGAACGTTCAATTTTTCATGCAAAACGATCGATGACCCGCGACCTGATGAAATGACTCTGAGATGACCAAAATGTTCCGTTTTGAAAAAGTTCATCTTTCAACTAATTTTGACTCTCAGAGGTGGATCATCACTTTTGGAGATAAAATGAGCATCGTTATCGTAATTTTCATGCTTCTAGGGAGCCAAAACTCAAGATTTGGCTTATGGTTAAAAGTGACTTAACAGGACCCAAATGCTCACTTCGAGGGCTTAAAACGTGTTTATTCACTGCGGGAAGAGATATAAACAATAGTTAGAGTGAATTAATGTTCATGCGAGAATGTTCAATTTTTCATGCAAAACGATCGATGACCCGCGACCTGATGAAATGACTCTGAGATTACCAAAATGTTCCGTTTTGAAAATTTTCATCTTTCAACTAATTTTGACTCTCAGAGGTGGATCATCACTTTCGGAGATAAAATGAGCATCGTTATTGTCATTTTCATGCTTCTAGGGAGCCAAAACTCAAGATTTGGCTTATGGTTAAAAGTGCCTTAAAAGGACCCAAATGCTCACTTTGAGGGCTTAAAACGTGTTTATTCACTGCGGAAAGAGATATAAACAATATTTAGAGTGAATTAATGTTCATGCGAGAACGTTCAATTTTTCATGCAAAACGATCGATGACCCGCGACCTGATGAAATGACTCTGAGATGACCAAAATGTTCAGTTTTGAAAAAGTTCATCTTTCAACTAATTTTGACTCTCAGAGGTGGATCATCACTTTTGGAGATAAAATGAGCATCGTTATCGTCATTTTCATGCTTCTAGGGAGCCAAAACTCAAGATTTGGCTTATGGTTAAAAGTGACTTAAAAGGACCCAAATGCTCACTTCGAGGGCTTAAAACGTGTTTATTCACTGCGGGAAGAGATATAAACAATAGTTAGAGTGAATTAATGTTCATGCGAGAACGTTCAATTTTTCATGCAAAACGATCGATGACCCGCAACCTGATGAAATGACTCTGAGATGACCAAAATGTTCCGTTTTGAAAATTTTCATCTTTCAACTAATTTTGACTCTCTGAGGTGGATCATCACTTTTGGAGATAAAATGAGCATCGTTATCGTCATTTTCATGCTTCTAGGGAGCCAAAACTCAAGATTTGGCTTATGGTTAAAAGTGACTTAAAAGGACACAAATGCTCACTTCGAGGGCTTAAATCGTGTTTATTCACTGCGGGAAGAGATATAAACAACATTTAGAGTAAATTATTGTTCATGCGAGAACGTTCAATTTTTCATGCAAAACGATCGATGACCCGCGACCTGATGAAATTACTCTGAGATGACCAAAATGGTCCGTTTTGAAAATTTTCATCTTTCAACTAATTTTGACTCTCAGAGGTTGATCATCACTTTTGGAGATAAAATGAGCATCGTTATCGTCATTTTCATGCTTCTAGGGAGCCAAAACTCAAGATTTGGCTTATGGTTAAAAGTGACTTAAAAGGACCCAAATGCTCACTTTGAGGGCTTAAAACGTGTTTATTCACTGCGGAAAGAGATATAAACAATATTTAGAGTGAATTACTGTTCATGCGAGAACGTTCAATTTTTCAAGCAAAACGATCGATGACCCGCGACCTGATGAAATGACTCTGAGGTTACCAAAATGTTCCGTTTTCAAAATTTTCATCTTTCAACTAATTTTGACTCTCAGATGTGGATCATCACTTTTGGAGATAAAATGAGCATCGTTATCGTCATTTTCATGCTTCTAGGGAGCCAAAACTCAAGATTTGGCTTATGGTTAAAAGTGACTTAAAAGGACCGAAATGCTCACTTGCAGGGCTTAAAACGTGTTTATTCACTGCGGGAAGAGATATAAACAACATTTAGAGTAAATTATTGTTCATGCGAGAACGTTCAATTTTTCATGCAAAACGATCGATGACCCGCGACCTGATGAAATTACTCTGAGATGACCAAAATGGTCCGTTTTGAAAATTTTCATCTTTCAACTAATTTTGACTCTCAGAGGTGGATCATCACTTTTGGAGATAAAATGAGCATCGTTATCGCCATTTTCATGCTTCTAGGGAGCCAAAACTCAAGATTTGGCTCATGGTTAAAAGTGACTGAAAAGGCCCAAAATGCTCACTACGAGGGCTTAAAACATGTTTATTCACTGCGGGAAGAGATATAAACAATAGTTAGAGTGAATTAATGTTCATGCGAGAACGTTCAGTTTTTCATGCAAAACGATCGATGACCCGCGAGCTGATGAAATGACTCTGAGATGACCAAAATGTTCCGTTTTGAAAATTTTCATCTTTCAACTAATTTTGACTCTCAGAGGTGGATCATCACTTTTGGAGATAAAATGAGCATCGTTATCGTCATTTTCATGCTTCTAGGGAGCCAAAACTCAAGATTTGGCTTATGGTTAAAAGTGACTTAAAAGGACCCAAATGCTCACTTTGAGGGCTTAAAACGTGTTTATTCACTGCGGGAAGAGATATAAACAATAGTTAGAGTGAATTAATGTTCATGCGAGAACGTTCAATTTTTCATGCAAAACGATCGATGACCCGCGACCTGATGAAATGACTCTGAGATGACCAAAATGTTCAGTTTTGAAAATTTTCATCTTTCAACTAATTTTGACTCTCAGAGGTGGATCATCACTTTTGGAGATAAAATGAGCATCGTTATAGTCATTTTCATGCTTCTAGGGAGCCAAAACTCAAGATTTGGCTTATGGTTAAAAGTGACTTAAAAGGACACAAATGCTCACTTCGAGGGCTTAAAACGTGTTTATTCACTGCAGGAAGAGATATAAACAACATTTAGAGTAAATTATTGTTCATGCGAGAACGTTCAATTTTTCATGCAAAACGATCGATGACCCGCGACCTGATGAAATTGCTCTGAGATGACCAAAATGGTCCGTTTTGAAATTTTTCATCTTTCAACTAATTTTGACTCTCAGAGGTTGATCATCACTTTTGGAGATAAAATGAGCATCGTTATCGTCATTTTCATGCTTCTAGGGAGCCAAAACTCAAGATTTGGCTTATGGTTAAAAGTGACTTAAAAGGACCCAAATGCTCACTTTGAGGGCTTAAAACGTGTTTATTCACTGCGGAAAGAGATATAAACAATATTTAGAGTGAATTAATGTTCATGCGAGAACGTTCAATTTTTCATGCAAAACGATCGATGACCCGCGACCTGATGAAATGACTCTGAGATGACCAAAATGTTCCGTTTTGAAAAAGTTCATCTTTCAACTAATTTTGACTCTCAGAGGTGGATCATCACTTTTGGAGATAAAATGAGCATCGTTATCGTAATTTTCATGCTTCTAGGGAGCCAAAACTCAAGATTTGGCTTATGGTTAAAAGTGACTTAACAGGACCCAAATGCTCACTTCGAGGGCTTAAAACGTGTTTATTCACTGCGGGAAGAGATATAAACAATAGTTAGAGTGAATTAATGTTCATGCGAGAATGTTCAATTTTTCATGCAAAACGATCGATGACCCGCGACCTGATGAAATGACTCTGAGATTACCAAAATGTTCCGTTTTGAAAATTTTCATCTTTCAACTAATTTTGACTCTCAGAGGTGGATCATCACTTTCGGAGATAAAATGAGCATCGTTATTGTCATTTTCATGCTTCTAGGGAGCCAAAACTCAAGATTTGGCTTATGGTTAAAAGTGCCTTAAAAGGACCCAAATGCTCACTTTGAGGGCTTAAAACGTGTTTATTCACTGCGGAAAGAGATATAAACAATATTTAGAGTGAATTAATGTTCATGCGAGAACGTTCAATTTTTCATGCAAAACGATCGATGACCCGCGACCTGATGAAATGACTCTGAGATGACCAAAATGTTCAGTTTTGAAAAAGTTCATCTTTCAACTAATTTTGACTCTCAGAGGTGGATCATCACTTTTGGAGATAAAATGAGCATCGTTATCGTCATTTTCATGCTTCTAGGGAGCCAAAACTCAAGATTTGGCTTATGGTTAAAAGTGACTTAAAAGGACCCAAATGCTCACTTCGAGGGCTTAAAACGTGTTTATTCACTGCGGGAAGAGATATAAACAATAGTTAGAGTGAATTAATGTTCATGCGAGAACGTTCAATTTTTCATGCAAAACGATCGATGACCCGCAACCTGATGAAATGACTCTGAGATGACCAAAATGTTCCGTTTTGAAAATTTTCATCTTTCAACTAATTTTGACTCTCTGAGGTGGATCATCACTTTTGGAGATAAAATGAGCATCGTTATCGTCATTTTCATGCTTCTAGGGAGCCAAAACTCAAGATTTGGCTTATGGTTAAAAGTGACTTAAAAGGACACAAATGCTCACTTCGAGGGCTTAAATCGTGTTTATTCACTGCGGGAAGAGATATAAACAATAGTTAGAGTGAATTAATGTTCATGCGAGAACGTTCAATTTTTCATGCAAAACGATTGATGACCCGCGACCTGATGAAATGACTCTGAGGTTACCAAAATGTTCCGTTTTGAAAATTTTCATCTTTCAACTAATTTTGACTCTCAGAGGTGGATCATCACTTTTGGAGATAAAATGAGCATCGTTATCGTCATTTTCATGCTTCTAGGGAGCCAAAACTCAAGATTTGGCTTATGGTTAAAAGTGACTTAAAAGGACCCAAATGCTCACTTGGAGGGTATAAAACGTGTTTATTCACTGCGGGAAGAGATATAAACAACATTTAGAGTAAATTATTGTTCATGCGAGAACGTTCAATTTTTCATGCAAAACGATCGATGACCCGCGACCTGATGAAATTACTCTGAGATGACCAAAATGGTCCGTTTTGAAAATTTTCATCTTTCAACTAATTTTGACTCTCAGAGGTTGATCATCACTTTTGGAGATAAAATGAGCATCGTTATCGTCATTTTCATGCTTCTAGGGAGCCAAAACTCAAGATTTGGCTTATGGTTAAAAGTGACTTAAAAGGACCCAAATGCTCACTTTGAGGGCTTAAAACGTGTTTATTCACTGCGGAAAGAGATATAAACAATATTTAGAGTGAATTACTGTTCATGCGAGAACGTTCAATTTTTCATGCAAAACGATCGATGACCCGCGACCTGATGAAATGACTCTGAGGTTACCAAAATGTTCAGTTTTCAAAATTTTCATCTTTCAACTAATTTTGACTCTCAGAGGTGGATCATCACTTTTGGAGATAAAATGAGCATCGTTATCGTCATTTTCATGCTTCTAGGGAGCCAAAACTCAAGATTTGGCTTATGGTTAAAAGTGACTTAAAAGGACCGAAATGCTCACTTGCAGGGCTTAAAACGTGTTTATTCACTGCGGGAAGAGATATAAACAACATTTAGAGTAAATTATTGTTCATGCGAGAACGTTCAATTTTTCATGCAAAACGATCGATGACCCGCGACCTGATGAAATTACTCTGAGATGACCAAAATGGTCCGTTTTGAAAATTTTCATCTTTCAACTAATTTTGACTCTCAGAGGTGGATCATCACTTTTGGAGATAAAATGAGCATCGTTATCGCCATTTTCATGCTTCTAGGGAGCCAAAACTCAAGATTTGGCTCATGGTTAAAAGTGACTGAAAAGGCCCAAAATGCTCACTACGAGGGCTTAAAACATGTTTATTCACTGCGGGAAGAGATATAAACAATAGTTAGAGTGAATTAATGTTCATGCGAGAACGTTCAATTTTTCATGCAAAACGATCGATGACCCGCGAGCTGATGAAATGACTCTGAGATGACCAAAATGTTCCGTTTTGAAAATTTTCATCTTTCAACTAATTTTGACTCTCAGAGGTGGATCATCACTTTTGGAGATAAAATGAGCATCGTTATCGTCATTTTCATGCTTCTAGGGAGCCAAAACTCAAGATTTGGCTTATGGTTAAAAGTGACTTAAAAGGACCCAAATGCTCACTTTGAGGGCTTAAAACGTGTTTATTCACTGCGGGAAGAGATATAAACAATAGTTAGAGTGAATTAATGTTCATGCGAGAACGTTCAATTTTTCATGCAAAACGATCGATGACCCGCGACCTGATGAAATGACTCTGAGATGACCAAAATGTTCAGTTTTGAAAATTTTCATCTTTCAACTAATTTTGACTCTCAGAGGTGGATCATCACTTTTGGAGATAAAATGAGCATCGTTATAGTCATTTTCATGCTTCTAGGGAGCCAAAACTCAAGATTTGGCTTATGGTTAAAAGTGACTTAAAAGGACACAAATGCTCACTTCGAGGGCTTAAAACGTGTTTATTCACTGCAGGAAGAGATATAAACAACATTTAGAGTAAATTATTGTTCATGCGAGAACGTTCAATTTTTCATGCAAAACGATCGATGACCCGCGACCTGATGAAATTGCTCTGAGATGACCAAAATGGTCCGTTTTGAAATTTTTCATCTTTCAACTAATTTTGACTCTCAGAGGTTGATCATCACTTTTGGAGATAAAATGAGCATCGTTATCGTCATTTTCATGCTTCTAGGGAGCCAAAACTCAAGATTTGGCTTATGGTTAAAAGTGACTTAAAAGGACCCAAATGCTCACTTTGAGGGCTTAAAACGTGTTTATTCACTGCGGAAAGAGATATAAACAATATTTAGAGTGAATTAATGTTCATGCGAGAACGTTCAATTTTTCATGCAAAACGATCGATGACCCGCGACCTGATGAAATGACTCTGAGATGACCAAAATGTTCCGTTTTGAAAAAGTTCATCTTTCAACTAATTTTGACTCTCAGAGGTGGATCATCACTTTTGGAGATAAAATGAGCATCGTTATCGTAATTTTCATGCTTCTAGGGAGCCAAAACTCAAGATTTGGCTTATGGTTAAAAGTGACTTAACAGGACCCAAATGCTCACTTCGAGGGCTTAAAACGTGTTTATTCACTGCGGGAAGAGATATAAACAATAGTTAGAGTGAATTAATGTTCATGCGAGAATGTTCAATTTTTCATGCAAAACGATCGATGACCCGCGACCTGATGAAATGACTCTGAGATTACCAAAATGTTCCGTTTTGAAAATTTTCATCTTTCAACTAATTTTGACTCTCAGAGGTGGATCATCACTTTCGGAGATAAAATGAGCATCGTTATTGTCATTTTCATGCTTCTAGGGAGCCAAAACTCAAGATTTGGCTTATGGTTAAAAGTGCCTTAAAAGGACCCAAATGCTCACTTTGAGGGCTTAAAACGTGTTTATTCACTGCGGAAAGAGATATAAACAATATTTAGAGTGAATTAATGTTCATGCGAGAACGTTCAATTTTTCATGCAAAACGATCGATGACCCGCGACCTGATGAAATGACTCTGAGATGACCAAAATGTTCAGTTTTGAAAAAGTTCATCTTTCAACTAATTTTGACTCTCAGAGGTGGATCATCACTTTTGGAGATAAAATGAGCATCGTTATCGTCATTTTCATGCTTCTAGGGAGCCAAAACTCAAGATTTGGCTTATGGTTAAAAATGACTTAAAAGGACCCAAATGCTCACTTCGAGGGCTTAAAACGTGTTTATTCACTGCGGGAAGAGATATAAACAATAGTTAGAGTGAATTAATGTTCATGCGAGAACGTTCAATTTTTCATGCAAAACGATCGATGACCCGCAACCTGATGAAATGACTCTGAGATGACCAAAATGTTCCGTTTTGAAAATTTTCATCTTTCAACTAATTTTGACTCTCTGAGGTGGATCATCACTTTTGGAGATAAAATGAGCATCGTTATCGTCATTTTCATGCTTCTAGGGAGCCAAAACTCAAGATTTGGCTTATGGTTAAAAGTGACTTAAAAGGACACAAATGCTCACTTCGAGGGCTTAAATCGTGTTTATTCACTGCGGGAAGAGATATAAACAATAGTTAGAGTGAATTAATGTTCATGCGAGAACGTTCAATTTTTCATGCAAAACGATTGATGACCCGCGACCTGATGAAATGACTCTGAGGTTACCAAAATGTTCCGTTTTGAAAATTTTCATCTTTCAACTAATTTTGACTCTCAGAGGTGGATCATCACTTTTGGAGATAAAATGAGCATCGTTATCGTCATTTTCATGCTTCTAGGGAGCCAAAACTCAAGATTTGGCTTATGGTTAAAAGTGACTTAAAAGGACCCAAATGCTCACTTGGAGGGTATAAAACGTGTTTATTCACTGCGGGAAGAGATATAAACAACATTTAGAGTAAATTATTGTTCATGCGAGAACGTTCAATTTTTCATGCAAAACGATCGATGACCCGCGACCTGATGAAATTACTCTGAGATGACCAAAATGGTCCGTTTTGAAAATTTTCATCTTTCAACTAATTTTGACTCTCAGAGGTTGATCATCACTTTTGGAGATAAAATGAGCATCGTTATCGTCATTTTCATGCTTCTAGGGAGCCAAAACTCAAGATTTGGCTTATGGTTAAAAGTGACTTAAAAGGACCCAAATGCTCACTTTGAGGGCTTAAAACGTGTTTATTCACTGCGGAAAGAGATATAAACAATATTTAGAGTGAATTACTGTTCATGCGAGAACGTTCAATTTTTCATGCAAAACGATCGATGACCCGCGACCTGATGAAATGACTCTGAGGTTACCAAAATGTTCCGTTTTCAAAATTTTCATCTTTCAACTAATTTTGACTCTCAGAGGTGGATCATCACTTTTGGAGATAAAATGAGCATCGTTATCGTCATTTTCATGCTTCTAGGGAGCCAAAACTCAAGATTTGGCTTATGGTTAAAAGTGACTTAAAAGGACCGAAATGCTCACTTGCAGGGCTTAAAACATGTTTATTCACTGCGGGAAGAGATATAAACAACATTTAGAGTAAATTATTGTTCATGCGAGAACGTTTAATTTTTCATGCAAAACGATCGATGACCCGCGACCTGATGAAATTACTCTGAGATGACCAAAATGGTCCGTTTTGAAAATTTTCATCTTTCAACTAATTTTGACTCTCAGAGGTGGATCATCACTTTTGGAGATAAAATGAGCATCGTTATCGCCATTTTCATGCTTCTAGGGAGCCAAAACTCAAGATTTGGCTCATGGTTAAAAGTGACTGAAAAGGCCCAAAATGCTCACTACGAGGGCTTAAAACATGTTTATTCACTGCGGGAAGAGATATAAACAATAGTTAGAGTGAATTAATGTTCATGCGAGAACGTTCAATTTTTCATGCAAAACGATCGATGACCCGCGAGCTGATGAAATGACTCTGAGATGACCAAAATGTTCAGTTTTGAAAATTTTCATCTTTCAACTAATTTTGACTCTCAGAGGTGGATCATCACTTTTGGAGATAAAATGAGCATCGTTATCGTCATTTTCATGCTTCTAGGGAGCCAAAACTCAAGATTTGGCTTATGGTTAAAAGTGACTTAAAAGGACCCAAATGCTCACTTTGAGGGCTTAAAACGTGTTTATTCACTGCGGGAAGAGATATAAACAATAGTTAGAGTGAATTAATGTTCATGCGAGAACGTTCAATTTTTCATGCAAAACGATCGATGACCCGCGACCTGATGAAATGACTCTGAGATGACCAAAATGTTCAGTTTTGAAAATTTTCATCTTTCAAATAATTTTGACTCTCAGAGGTGGATCATCACTTTTGGAGATAAAATGAGCATCGTTATAGTCATTTTCATGCTTCTAGGGAGCCAAAACTCAAGATTTGGCTTATGGTTAAAAGTGACTTAAAAGGACACAAATGCTCACTTCGAGGGCTTAAAACGTGTTTATTCACTGCAGGAAGAGATATAAACAACATTTAGAGTAAATTATTGTTCATGCGAGAACGTTCAATTTTTCATGCAAAACGATCGATGACCCGCGACCTGATGAAATTGCTCTGAGATGACCAAAATGGTCCGTTTTGAAATTTTTCATCTTTCAACTAATTTTGACTCTCAGAGGTTGATCATCACTTTTGGAGATAAAATGAGCATCGTTATCGTCATTTTCATGCTTCTAGGGAGCCAAAACTCAAGATTTGGCTTATGGTTAAAAGTGACTTAAAAGGACCCAAATGCTCACTTTGAGGGCTTAAAACGTGTTTATTCACTGCGGAAAGAGATATAAACAATATTTAGAGTGAATTAATGTTCATGCGAGAACGTTCAATTTTTCATGCAAAACGATCGATGACCCGCGACCTGATGAAATGACTCTGAGATGACCAAAATGTTCCGTTTTGAAAAAGTTCATCTTTCAACTAATTTTGACTCTCAGAGGTGGATCATCACTTTTGGAGATAAAATGAGCATCGTTATCGTAATTTTCATGCTTCTAGGGAGCCAAAACTCAAGATTTGGCTTATGGTTAAAAGTGACTTAACAGGACCCAAATGCTCACTTCGAGGGCTTAAAACGTGTTTATTCACTGCGGGAAGAGATATAAACAATAGTTAGAGTGAATTAATGTTCATGCGAGAATGTTCAATTTTTCATGCAAAACGATCGATGACCCGCGACCTGATGAAATGACTCTGAGATTACCAAAATGTTCCGTTTTGAAAATTTTCATCTTTCAACTAATTTTGACTCTCAGAGGTGGATCATCACTTTCGGAGATAAAATGAGCATCGTTATTGTCGTTTTCATGCTTCTAGGGAGCCAAAACTCAAGATTTGGCTTATGGTTAAAAGTGCCTTAAAAGGACCCAAATGCTCACTTTGAGGGCTTAAAACGTGTTTATTCACTGCGGAAAGAGATATAAACAATATTTAGAGTGAATTAATGTTCATGCGAGAACGTTCAATTTTTCATGCAAAACGATCGATGACCCGCGACCTGATGAAATGACTCTGAGATGACCAAAATGTTCAGTTTTGAAAAAGTTCATCTTTCAACTAATTTTGACTCTCAGAGGTGGATCATCACTTTTGGAGATAAAATGAGCATCGTTATCGTCATTTTCATGCTTCTAGGGAGCCAAAACTCAAGATTTGGCTTATGGTTAAAAGTGACTTAAAAGGACCCAAATGCTCACTTCGAGGGCTTAAAACGTGTTTATTCACTGCGGGAAGAGATATAAACAATAGTTAGAGTGAATTAATGTTCATGCGAGAACGTTCAATTTTTCATGCAAAACGATCGATGACCCGCAACCTGATGAAATGACTCTGAGATGACCAAAATGTTCCGTTTTGAAAATTTTCATCTTTCAACTAATTTTGACTCTCTGAGGTGGATCATCACTTTTGGAGATAAAATGAGCATCGTTATCGTCATTTTCATGCTTCTAGGGAGCCAAAACTCAAGATTTGGCTTATGGTTAAAAGTGACTTAAAAGGACACAAATGCTCACTTCGAGGGCTTAAATCGTGTTTATTCACTGCGGGAAGAGATATAAACAATAGTTAGAGTGAATTAATGTTCATGCGAGAACGTTCAATTTTTCATGCAAAACGATTGATGACCCGCGACCTGATGAAATGACTCTGAGGTTACCAAAATGTTCCGTTTTGAAAATTTTCATCTTTCAACTAATTTTGACTCTCAGAGGTGGATCATCACTTTTGGAGATAAAATGAGCATCGTTATCGTCATTTTCATGCTTCTAGGGAGCCAAAACTCAAGATTTGGCTTATGGTTAAAAGTGACTTAAAAGGACCCAAATGCTCACTTGGAGGGTATAAAACGTGTTTATTCACTGCGGGAAGAGATATAAACAACATTTAGAGTAAATTATTGTTCATGCGAGAACGTTCAATTTTTCATGCAAAACGATCGATGACCCGCGACCTGATGAAATTACTCTGAGATGACCAAAATGGTCCGTTTTGAAAATTTTCATCTTTCAACTAATTTTGACTCTCAGAGGTTGATCATCACTTTTGGAGATAAAATGAGCATCGTTATCGTCATTTTCATGCTTCTAGGGAGCCAAAACTCAAGATTTGGCTTATGGTTAAAAGTGACTTAAAAGGACCCAAATGCTCACTTTGAGGGCTTAAAACGTGTTTATTCACTGCGGAAAGAGATATAAACAATATTTAGAGTGAATTACTGTTCATGCGAGAACGTTCAATTTTTCATGCAAAACGATCGATGACCCGCGACCTGATGAAATGACTCTGAGGTTACCAAAATGTTCCGTTTTCAAAATTTTCATCTTTCAACTAATTTTGACTCTCAGAGGTGGATCATCACTTTTGGAGATAAAATGAGCATCGTTATCGTCATTTTCATGCTTCTAGGGAGCCAAAACTCAAGATTTGGCTTATGGTTAAAAGTGACTTAAAAGGACCGAAATGCTCACTTGCAGGGCTTAAAACATGTTTATTCACTGCGGGAAGAGATATAAACAACATTTAGAGTAAATTATTGTTCATGCGAGAACGTTCAATTTTTCATGCAAAACGATCGATGACCCGCGACCTGATGAAATTACTCTGAGATGACCAAAATGGTCCGTTTTGAAAATTTTCATCTTTCAACTAATTTTGACTCTCAGAGGTGGATCATCACTTTTGGAGATAAAATGAGCATCGTTATCGCCATTTTCATGCTTCTAGGGAGCCAAAACTCAAGATTTGGCTCATGGTTAAAAGTGACTGAAAAGGCCCAAAATGCTCACTACGAGGGCTTAAAACATGTTTATTCACTGCGGGAAGAGATATAAACAATAGTTAGAGTGAATTAATGTTCATGCGAGAACGTTCAATTTTTCATGCAAAACGATCGATGACCCGCGAGCTGATGAAATGACTCTGAGATGACCAAAATGTTCAGTTTTGAAAATTTTCATCTTTCAACTAATTTTGACTCTCAGAGGTGGATCATCACTTTTGGAGATAAAATGAGCATCGTTATCGTCATTTTCATGCTTCTAGGGAGCCAAAACTCAAGATTTGGCTTATGGTTAAAAGTGACTTAAAAGGACCCAAATGCTCACTTTGAGGGCTTAAAACGTGTTTATTCACTGCGGGAAGAGATATAAACAATAGTTAGAGTGAATTAATGTTCATGCGAGAACGTTCAATTTTTCATGCAAAACGATCGATGACCCGCGACCTGATGAAATGACTCTGAGATGACCAAAATGTTCAGTTTTGAAAATTTTCATCTTTCAACTAATTTTGACTCTCAGAGGTGGATCATCACTTTTGGAGATAAAATGAGCATCGTTATAGTCATTTTCATGCTTCTAGGGAGCCAAAACTCAAGATTTGGCTTATGGTTAAAAGTGACTTAAAAGGACACAAATGCTCACTTCGAGGGCTTAAAACGTGTTTATTCACTGCAGGAAGAGATATAAACAACATTTAGAGTAAATTATTGTTCATGCGAGAACGTTCAATTTTTCATGCAAAACGATCGATGACCCGCGACCTGATGAAATTGCTCTGAGATGACCAAAATGGTCCGTTTTGAAATTTTTCATCTTTCAACTAATTTTGACTCTCAGAGGTTGATCATCACTTTTGGAGATAAAATGAGCATCGTTATCGTCATTTTCATGCTTCTAGGGAGCCAAAACTCAAGATTTGGCTTATGGTTAAAAGTGACTTAAAAGGACCCAAATGCTCACTTTGAGGGCTTAAAACGTGTTTATTCACTGCGGAAAGAGATATAAACAATATTTAGAGTGAATTAATGTTCATGCGAGAACGTTCAATTTTTCATGCAAAACGATCGATGACCCGCGACCTGATGAAATGACTCTGAGATGACCAAAATGTTCCGTTTTGAAAAAGTTCATCTTTCAACTAATTTTGACTCTCAGAGGTGGATCATCACTTTTGGAGATAAAATGAGCATCGTTATCGTAATTTTCATGCTTCTAGGGAGCCAAAACTCAAGATTTGGCTTATGGTTAAAAGTGACTTAACAGGACCCAAATGCTCACTTCGAGGGCTTAAAACGTGTTTATTCACTGCGGGAAGAGATATAAACAATAGTTAGAGTGAATTAATGTTCATGCGAGAATGTTCAATTTTTCATGCAAAACGATCGATGACCCGCGACCTGATGAAATGACTCTGAGATTACCAAAATGTTCCGTTTTGAAAATTTTCATCTTTCAACTAATTTTGACTCTCAGAGGTGGATCATCACTTTCGGAGATAAAATGAGCATCGTTATTGTCATTTTCATGCTTCTAGGGAGCCAAAACTCAAGATTTGGCTTATGGTTAAAAGTGCCTTAAAAGGACCCAAATGCTCACTTTGAGGGCTTAAAACGTGTTTATTCACTGCGGAAAGAGATATAAACAATATTTAGAGTGAATTAATGTTCATGCGAGAACGTTCAATTTTTCATGCAAAACGATGGATGACCCGCGACCTGATGAAATGACTCGGAGATGACCAAAATGTTCAGTTTTGAAAAAGTTCATCTTTCAACTAATTTTGACTCTCAGAGGTGGATCATCACTTTTGGAGATAAAATGAGCATCGTTATCGTCATTTTCATGCTTCTAGGGAGCCAAAACTCAAGATTTGGCTTATGGTTAAAAGTGACTTAAAAGGACCCAAATGCTCACTTCGAGGGCTTAAAACGTGTTTATTCACTGCGGGAAGAGATATAAACAATAGTTAGAGTGAATTAATGTTCATGCGAGAACGTTCAATTTTTCATGCAAAACGATCGATGACCCGCAACCTGATGAAATGACTCTGAGATGACCAAAATGTTCCGTTTTGAAAATTTTCATCTTTCAACTAATTTTGACTCTCTGAGGTGGATCATCACTTTTGGAGATAAAATGAGCATCGTTATCGTCATTTTCATGCTTCTAGGGAGCCAAAACTCAAGATTTGGCTTATGGTTAAAAGTGACTTAAAAGGACACAAATGCTCACTTCGAGGGCTTAAATCGTGTTTATTCACTGCGGGAAGAGATATAAACAATAGTTAGAGTGAATTAATGTTCATGCGAGAACGTTCAATTTTTCATGCAAAACGATTGATGACCCGCGACCTGATGAAATGACTCTGAGGTTACCAAAATGTTCCGTTTTGAAAATTTTCATCTTTCAACTAATTTTGACTCTCAGAGGTGGATCATCACTTTTGGAGATAAAATGAGCATCGTTATCGTCATTTTCATGCTTCTAGGGAGCCAAAACTCAAGATTTGGCTTATGGTTAAAAGTGACTTAAAAGGACCCAAATGCTCACTTGGAGGGTATAAAACGTGTTTATTCACTGCGGGAAGAGATATAAACAACATTTAGAGTAAATTATTGTTCATGCGAGAACGTTCAATTTTTCATGCAAAACGATCGATGACCCGCGACCTGATGAAATTACTCTGAGATGACCAAAATGGTCCGTTTTGAAAATTTTCATCTTTCAACTAATTTTGACTCTCAGAGGTTGATCATCACTTTTGGAGATAAAATGAGCATCGTTATCGTCATTTTCATGCTTCTAGGGAGCCAAAACTCAAGATTTGGCTTATGGTTAAAAGTGACTTAAAAGGACCCAAATGCTCACTTTGAGGGCTTAAAACGTGTTTATTCACTGCGGAAAGAGATATAAACAATATTTAGAGTGAATTACTGTTCATGCGAGAACGTTCAATTTTTCATGCAAAACGATCGATGACCCGCGACCTGATGAAATGACTCTGAGGTTACCAAAATGTTCCGTTTTCAAAATTTTCATCTTTCAACTAATTTTGACTCTCAGAGGTGGATCATCACTTTTGGAGATAAAATGAGCATCGTTATCGTCATTTTCATGCTTCTAGGGAGCCAAAACTCAAGATTTGGCTTATGGTTAAAAGTGACTTAAAAGGACCGAAATGCTCACTTGCAGGGCTTAAAACGTGTTTATTCACTGCGGGAAGAGATATAAACAACATTTAGAGTAAATTATTGTTCATGCGAGAACGTTCAATTTTTCATGCAAAACGATCGATGACCCGCGACCTGATGAAATTACTCTGAGATGACCAAAATGGTCCGTTTTGAAAATTTTCATCTTTCAACTAATTTTGACTCTCAGAGGTGGATCATCACTTTTGGAGATAAAATGAGCATCGTTATCGCCATTTTCATGCTTCTAGGGAGCCAAAACTCAAGATTTGGCTCATGGTTAAAAGTGACTGAAAAGGCCCAAAATGCTCACTACGAGGGCTTAAAACATGTTTATTCACTGCGGGAAGAGATATAAACAATAGTTAGAGTGAATTAATGTTCATGCGAGAACGTTCAATTTTTCATGCAAAACGATCGATGACCCGCGAGCTGATGAAATGACTCTGAGATGACCAAAATGTTCCGTTTTGAAAATTTTCATCTTTCAACTAATTTTGACTCTCAGAGGTGGATCATCACTTTTGGAGATAAAATGAGCATCGTTATCGTCATTTTCATGCTTCTAGGGAGCCAAAACTCAAGATTTGGCTTATGGTTAAAAGTGACTTAAAAGGACCCAAATGCTCACTTTGAGGGCTTAAAACGTGTTTATTCACTGCGGGAAGAGATATAAACAATAGTTAGAGTGAATTAATGTTCATGCGAGAACGTTCAATTTTTCATGCAAAACGATCGATGACCCGCGACCTGATGAAATGACTCTGAGATGACCAAAATGTTCAGTTTTGAAAATTTTCATCTTTCAACTAATTTTGACTCTCAGAGGTGGATCATCACTTTTGGAGATAAAATGAGCATCGTTATAGTCATTTTCATGCTTCTAGGGAGCCAAAACTCAAGATTTGGCTTATGGTTAAAAGTGACTTAAAAGGACACAAATGCTCACTTCGAGGGCTTAAAACGTGTTTATTCACTGCAGGAAGAGATATAAACAACATTTAGAGTAAATTATTGTTCATGCGAGAACGTTCAATTTTTCATGCAAAACGATCGATGACCCGCGACCTGATGAAATTGCTCTGAGATGACCAAAATGGTCCGTTTTGAAATTTTTCATCTTTCAACTAATTTTGACTCTCAGAGGTTGATCATCACTTTTGGAGATAAAATGAGCATCGTTATCGTCATTTTCATGCTTCTAGGGAGCCAAAACTCAAGATTTGGCTTATGGTTAAAAGTGACTTAAAAGGACCCAAATGCTCACTTTGAGGGCTTAAAACGTGTTTATTCACTGCGGAAAGAGATATAAACAATATTTAGAGTGAATTAATGTTCATGCGAGAACGTTCAATTTTTCATGCAAAACGATCGATGACCCGCGACCTGATGAAATGACTCTGAGATGACCAAAATGTTCCGTTTTGAAAAAGTTCACCTTTCAACTAATTTTGACTCTCAGAGGTGGATCATCACTTTTGGAGATAAAATGAGCATCGTTATCGTAATTTTCATGCTTCTAGGGAGCCAAAACTCAAGATTTGGCTTATGGTTAAAAGTGACTTAACAGGACCCAAATGCTCACTTCGAGGGCTTAAAATGTGTTTATTCACTGCGGGAAGAGATATAAACAATAGTTAGAGTGAATTAATGTTCATGCGAGAATGTTCAATTTTTCATGCAAAACGATCGATGACCCTCGACCTGATGAAATGACTCTGAGATTACCAAAATGTTCCGTTTTGAAAATGTTCATCTTTCAACTAATTTTGACTCTCAGAGGTGGATCATCACTTTCGGAGATAAAATGAGCATCGTTATTGTCATTTTCATGCTTCTAGGGAGCCAAAACTCAAGATTTGGCTTATGGTTAAAAGTGCCTTAAAAGGACCCAAATGCTCACTTTGAGGGCTTAAAACGTGTTTATTCACTGCGGAAAGAGATATAAACAATATTTAGAGTGAATTAATGTTCATGCGAGAACGTTCAATTTTTCATGCAAAACGATCGATGACCCGCGACCTGATGACATGACTCTGAGATGACCAAAATGTTCAGTTTTGAAAAAGTTCATCTTTCAACTAATTTTGACTCTCAGAGGTGGATCATCACTTTTGGAGATAAAATGAGCATCGTTATCGTCATTTTCATGCTTCTAGGGAGCCAAAACTCAAGATTTGGCTTATGGTTAAAAGTGACTTAAAAGGACCCAAATGCTCACTTCGAGGGCTTAAAACGTGTTTATTCACTGCGGGAAGAGATATAAACAATAGTTAGAGTGAATTAATGTTCATGCGAGAACGTTCAATTTTTCATGCAAAACGATCGATGACCCGCAACCTGATGAAATGACTCTGAGATGACCAAAATGTTCCGTTTTGAAAATTTTCATCTTTCAACTAATTTTGACTCTCTGAGGTGGATCATCACTTTTGGAGATAAAATGAGCATCGTTATCGTCATTTTCATGCTTCTAGGGAGCCAAAACTCAAGATTTGGCTTATGGTTAAAAGTGACTTAAAAGGACACAAATGCTCACTTCGAGGGCTTAAATCGTGTTTATTCACTGCGGGAAGAGATATAAACAATAGTTAGAGTGAATTAATGTTCATGCGAGAACGTTCAATTTTTCATGCAAAACGATTGATGACCCGCGACCTGATGAAATGACTCTGAGGTTACCAAAATGTTCAGTTTTGAAAATTTTCATCTTTCAACTAATTTTGACTCTCAGAGGTGGATCATCACTTTTGGAGATAAAATGAGCATCGTTATCGTCATTTTCATGCTTCTAGGGAGCCAAAACTCAAGATTTGGCTTATGGTTAAAAGTGACTTAAAAGGACCCAAATGCTCACTTGGAGGGTATAAAACGTGTTTATTCACTGCGGGAAGAGATATAAACAACATTTAGAGTAAATTATTGTTCATGCGAGAAAGTTCAATTTTTCATGCAAAACGATCGATGACCCGCGACCTGATGAAATTACTCTGAGATGACCAAAATGGTCCGTTTTGAAAATTTTCATCTTTCAACTAATTTTGACTCTCAGAGGTTGATCATCACTTTTGGAGATAAAATGAGCATCGTTATCGTCATTTTCATGCTTCTAGGGAGCCAAAACTCAAGATTTGGCTTATGGTTAAAAGTGACTTAAAAGGACCCAAATGCTCACTTTGAGGGCTTAAAACGTGTTTATTCACTGCGGAAAGAGATATAAACAATATTTAGAGTGAATTACTGTTCATGCGAGAACGTTCAATTTTTCATGCAAAACGATCGATGACCCGCGACCTGATGAAATGACTCTGAGGTTACCAAAATGTTCCGTTTTCAAAATTTTCATCTTTCAACTAATTTTGACTCTCAGAGGTGGATCATCACTTTTGGAGATAAAATGAGCATCGTTATCGTCATTTTCATGCTTCTAGGGAGCCAAAACTCAAGATTTGGCTTATGGTTAAAAGTGACTTAAAAGGACCGAAATGCTCACTTGCAGGGCTTAAAACGTGTTTATTCACTGCGGGAAGAGATATAAACAACATTTAGAGTAAATTATTGTTCATGCGAGAACGTTCAATTTTTCATGCAAAACGATCGATGACCCGCGACCTGATGAAATTACTCTGAGATGACCAAAATGGTCCGTTTTGAAAATTTTCATCTTTCAACTAATTTTGACTCTCAGAGGTGGATCATCACTTTTGGAGATAAAATGAGCATCGTTATCGCCATTTTCATGCTTCTAGGGAGCCAAAACTCAAGATTTGGCTCATGGTTAAAAGTGACTGAAAAGGCCCAAAATGCTCACTACGAGGGCTTAAAACATGTTTATTCACTGCGGGAAGAGATATAAACAATAGTTAGAGTGAATTAATGTTCATGCGAGAACGTTCAATTTTTCATGCAAAACGATCGATGACCCGCGAGCTGATGAAATGACTCTGAGATGACCAAAATGTTCCGTTTTGAAAATTTTCATCTTTCAACTAATTTTGACTCTCAGAGGTGGATCATCACTTTTGGAGATAAAATGAGCATCGTTATCGTCATTTTCATGCTTCTAGGGAGCCAAAACTCAAGATTTGGCTTATGGTTAAAAGTGACTTAAAAGGACCCAAATGCTCACTTTGAGGGCTTAAAACGTGTTTATTCACTGCGGGAAGAGATATAAACAATAGTTAGAGTGAATTAATGTTCATGCGAGAACGTTCAATTTTTCATGCAAAACGATCGATGACCCGCGACCTGATGAAATGACTCTGAGATGACCAAAATGTTCAGTTTTGAAAATTTTCATCTTTCAACTAATTTTGACTCTCAGAGGTGGATCATCACTTTTGGAGATAAAATGAGCATCGTTATAGTCATTTTCATGCTTCTAGGGAGCCAAAACTCAAGATTTGGCTTATGGTTAAAAGTGACTTAAAAGGACACAAATGCTCACTTCGAGGGCTTAAAACGTGTTTATTCACTGCAGGAAGAGATATAAACAACATTTAGAGTAAATTATTGTTCATGCGAGAACGTTCAATTTTTCATGCAAAACGATCGATGACCCGCGACCTGATGAAATTGCTCTGAGATGACCAAAATGGTCCGTTTTGAAATTTTTCATCTTTCAACTAATTTTGACTCTCAGAGGTTGATCATCACTTTTGGAGATAAAATGAGCATCGTTATCGTCATTTTCATGCTTCTAGGGAGCCAAAACTCAAGATTTGGCTTATGGTTAAAAGTGACTTAAAAGGACCCAAATGCTCACTTTGAGGGCTTAAAACGTGTTTATTCACTGCGGAAAGAGATATAAACAATATTTAGAGTGAATTAATGTTCATGCGAGAACGTTCAATTTTTCATGCAAAACGATCGATGACCCGCGACCTGATGAAATGACTCTGAGATGACCAAAATGTTCCGTTTTGAAAAAGTTCATCTTTCAACTAATTTTGACTCTCAGAGGTGGATCATCACTTTTGGAGATAAAATGAGCATCGTTATCGTAATTTTCATGCTTCTAGGGAGCCAAAACTCAAGATTTGGCTTATGGTTAAAAGTGACTTAACAGGACCCAAATGCTCACTTCGAGGGCTTAAAACGTGTTTATTCACTGCGGGAAGAGATATAAACAATAGTTAGAGTGAATTAATGTTCATGCGAGAATGTTCAATTTTTCATGCAAAACGATCGATGACCCGCGACCTGATGAAATGACTCTGAGATTACCAAAATGTTCCGTTTTGAAAATTTTCATCTTTCAACTAATTTTGACTCTCAGAGGTGGATCATCACTTTCGGAGATAAAATGAGCATCGTTATTGTCATTTTCATGCTTCTAGGGAGCCAAAACTCAAGATTTGGCTTATGGTTAAAAGTGCCTTAAAAGGACCCAAATGCTCACTTTGAGGGCTTAAAACGTGTTTATTCACTGCGGAAAGAGATATAAACAATATTTAGAGTGAATTAATGTTCATGCGAGAACGTTCAATTTTTCATGCAAAACGATCGATGACCCGCGACCTGATGAAATGACTCTGAGATGACCAAAATGTTCAGTTTTGAAAAAGTTCATCTTTCAACTAATTTTGACTCTCAGAGGTGGATCATCACTTTTGGAGATAAAATGAGCATCGTTATCGTCATTTTCATGCTTCTAGGGAGCCAAAACTCAAGATTTGGCTTATGGTTAAAAGTGACTTAAAAGGACCCAAATGCTCACTTCGAGGGCTTAAAACGTGTTTATTCACTGCGGGAAGAGATATAAACAATAGTTAGAGTGAATTAATGTTCATGCGAGAACGTTCAATTTTTCATGCAAAACGATCGATGACCCGCAACCTGATGAAATGACTCTGAGATGACCAAAATGTTCCGTTTTGAAAATTTTCATCTTTCAACTAATTTTGACTCTCTGAGGTGGATCATCACTTTTGGAGATAAAATGAGCATCGTTATCGTCATTTTCATGCTTCTAGGGAGCCAAAACTCAAGATTTGGCTTATGGTTAAAAGTGACTTAAAAGGACACAAATGCTCACTTCGAGGGCTTAAATCGTGTTTATTCACTGCGGGAAGAGATATAAACAATAGTTAGAGTGAATTAATGTTCATGCGAGAACGTTCAATTTTTCATGCAAAACGATTGATGACCCGCGACCTGATGAAATGACTCTGAGGTTACCAAAATGTTCCGTTTTGAAAATTTTCATCTTTCAACTAATTTTGACTCTCAGAGGTGGATCATCACTTTTGGAGATAAAATGAGCATCGTTATCGTCATTTTCATGCTTCTAGGGAGCCAAAACTCAAGATTTGGCTTATGGTTAAAAGTGACTTAAAAGGACCCAAATGCTCACTTGGAGGGTATAAAACGTGTTTATTCACTGCGGGAAGAGATATAAACAACATTTAGAGTAAATTATTGTTCATGCGAGAACGTTCAATTTTTCATGCAAAACGATCGATGACCCGCGACCTGATGAAATTACTCTGAGATGACCAAAATGGTCCGTTTTGAAAATTTTCATCTTTCAACTAATTTTGACTCTCAGAGGTTGATCATCACTTTTGGAGATAAAATGAGCATCGTTATCGTCATTTTCATGCTTCTAGGGAGCCAAAACTCAAGATTTGGCTTATGGTTAAAAGTGACTTAAAAGGACCCAAATGCTCACTTTGAGGGCTTAAAACGTGTTTATTCACTGCGGAAAGAGATATAAACAATATTTAGAGTGAATTACTGTTCATGCGAGAACGTTCAATTTTTCATGCAAAACGATCGATGACCCGCGACCTGATGAAATGACTCTGAGGTTACCAAAATGTTCCGTTTTCAAAATTTTCATCTTTCAACTAATTTTGACTCTCAGAGGTGGATCATCACTTTTGGAGATAAAATGAGCATCGTTATCGTCATTTTCATGCTTCTAGGGAGCCAAAACTCAAGATTTGGCTTATGGTTAAAAGTGACTTAAAAGGACCGAAATGCTCACTTGCAGGGCTTAAAACGTGTTTATTCACTGCGGGAAGAGATATAAACAACATTTAGAGTAAATTATTGTTCATGCGAGAACGTTCAATTTTTCATGCAAAACGATCGATGACCCGCGACCTGATGAAATTACTCTGAGATGACCAAAATGGTCCGTTTTGAAAATTTTCATCTTTCAACTAATTTTGACTCTCAGAGGTGGATCATCACTTTTGGAGATAAAATGAGCATCGTTATCGCCATTTTCATGCTTCTAGGGAGCCAAAACTCAAGATTTGGCTCATGGTTAAAAGTGACTGAAAAGGCCCAAAATGCTCACTACGAGGGCTTAAAACATGTTTATTCACTGCGGGAAGAGATATAAACAATAGTTAGAGTGAATTAATGTTCATGCGAGAACGTTCAATTTTTCATGCAAAACGATCGATGACCCGCGAGCTGATGAAATGACTCTGAGATGACCAAAATGTTCCGTTTTGAAAATTTTCATCTTTCAACTAATTTTGACTCTCAGAGGTGGATCATCACTTTTGGAGATAAAATGAGCATCGTTATCGTCATTTTCATGCTTCTAGGGAGCCAAAACTCAAGATTTGGCTTATGGTTAAAAGTGACTTAAAAGGACCCAAATGCTCACTTTGAGGGCTTAAAACGTGTTTATTCACTGCGGGAAGAGATATAAACAATAGTTAGAGTGAATTAATGTTCATGCGAGAACGTTCAATTTTTCATGCAAAACGATCGATGACCCGCGACCTGATGAAATGACTCTGAGATGACCAAAATGTTCAGTTTTGAAAATTTTCATCTTTCAACTAATTTTGACTCTCAGAGGTGGATCATCACTTTTGGAGATAAAATGAGCATCGTTATAGTCATTTTCATGCTTCTAGGGAGCCAAAACTCAAGATTTGGCTTATGGTTAAAAGTGACTTAAAAGGACACAAATGCTCACTTCGAGGGCTTAAAACGTGTTTATTCACTGCAGGAAGAGATATAAACAACATTTAGAGTAAATTATTGTTCATGCGAGAACGTTCAATTTTTCATGCAAAACGATCGATGACCCGCGACCTGATGAAATTGCTCTGAGATGACCAAAATGGTCCGTTTTGAAATTTTTCATCTTTCAACTAATTTTGACTCTCAGAGGTTGATCATCACTTTTGGAGATAAAATGAGCATCGTTATCGTCATTTTCATGCTTCTAGGGAGCCAAAACTCAAGATTTGGCTTATGGTTAAAAGTGACTAAAAAGGACCCAAATGCTCACTTTGAGGGCTTAAAACGTGTTTATTCACTGCGGAAAGAGATATAAACAATATTTAGAGTGAATTAATGTTCATGCGAGAACGTTCAATTTTTCATGCAAAACGATCGATGACCCGCGACCTGATGAAATGACTCTGAGATGACCAAAATGTTCCGTTTTGAAAAAGTTCATCTTTCAACTAATTTTGACTCTCAGAGGTGGATCATCACTTTTGGAGATAAAATGAGCATCGTTATCGTAATTTTCATGCTTCTAGGGAGCCAAAACTCAAGATTTGGCTTATGGTTAAAAGTGACTTAACAGGACCCAAATGCTCACTTCGAGGGCTTAAAACGTGTTTATTCACTGCGGGAAGAGATATAAACAATAGTTAGAGTGAATTAATGTTCATGCGAGAATGTTCAATTTTTCATGCAAAACGATCGATGACCCGCGACCTGATGAAATGACTCTGAGATTACCAAAATGTTCCGTTTTGAAAATTTTCATCTTTCAACTAATTTTGACTCTCAGAGGTGGATCATCACTTTCGGAGATAAAATGAGCATCGTTATTGTCATTTTCATGCTTCTAGGGAGCCAAAACTCAAGATTTGGCTTATGGTTAAAAGTGCCTTAAAAGGACCCAAATGCTCACTTTGAGGGCTTAAAACGTGTTTATTCACTGCGGAAAGAGATATAAACAATATTTAGAGTGAATTAATGTTCATGCGAGAACGTTCAATTTTTCATGCAAAACGATCGATGACCCGCGACCTGATGAAATGACTCTGAGATGACCAAAATGTTCAGTTTTGAAAAAGTTCATCTTTCAACTAATTTTGACTCTCAGAGGTGGATCATCACTTTTGGAGATAAAATGAGCATCGTTATCGTCATTTTCATGCTTCTAGGGAGCCAAAACTCAAGATTTGGCTTATGGTTAAAAGTGACTTAAAAGGACCCAAATGCTCACTTCGAGGGCTTAAAACGTGTTTATTCACTGCGGGAAGAGATATAAACAATAGTTAGAGTGAATTAATGTTCATGCGAGAACGTTCAATTTTTCATGCAAAACGATCGATGACCCGCAACCTGATGAAATGACTCTGAGATGACCAAAATGTTCCGTTTTGAAAATTTTCATCTTTCAACTAATTTTGACTCTCTGAGGTGGATCATCACTTTTGGAGATAAAATGAGCATCGTTATCGTCATTTTCATGCTTCTAGGGAGCCAAAACTCAAGATTTGGCTTATGGTTAAAAGTGACTTAAAAGGACACAAATGCTCACTTCGAGGGCTTAAATCGTGTTTATTCACTGCGGGAAGAGATATAAACAATAGTTAGAGTGAATTAATGTTCATGCGAGAACGTTCAATTTTTCATGCAAAACGATTGATGACCCGCGACCTGATGAAATGACTCTGAGGTTACCAAAATGTTCCGTTTTGAAAATTTTCATCTTTCAACTAATTTTGACTCTCAGAGGTGGATCATCACTTTTGGAGATAAAATGAGCATCGTTATCGTCATTTTCATGCTTCTAGGGAGCCAAAACTCAAGATTTGGCTTATGGTTAAAAGTGACTTAAAAGGACCCAAATGCTCACTTGGAGGGTATAAAACGTGTTTATTCACTGCGGGAAGAGATATAAACAACATTTAGAGTAAATTATTGTTCATGCGAGAACGTTCAATTTTTCATGCAAAACGATCGATGACCCGCGACCTGATGAAATTACTCTGAGATGACCAAAATGGTCCGTTTTGAAAATGTTCATCTTTCAACTAATTTTGACTCTCAGAGGTTGATCATCACTTTTGGAGATAAAATGAGCATCGTTATCGTCATTTTCATGCTTCTAGGGAGCCAAAACTCAAGATTTGGCTTATGGTTAAAAGTGACTTAAAAGGACCCAAATGCTCACTTTGAGGGCTTAAAACGTGTTTATTCACTGCGGGAAGAGATATAAACAATAGTTAGAGTGAATTAATGTTCATGCGAGAACGTTCAATTTTTCATGCAAAACGATCGATGACCCGCGACCTGATGAAATGACTCTGAGATGACCAAAATGTTCAGTTTTGAAAATTTTCATCTTTCAACTAATTTTGACTCTCAGAGGTGGATCATCACTTTTGGAGATAAAATGAGCATCGTTATAGTCATTTTCATGCTTCTAGGGAGCCAAAACTCAAGATTTGGCTTATGGTTAAAAGTGACTTAAAAGGACACAAATGCTCACTTCGAGGGCTTAAAACGTGTTTATTCACTGCAGGAAGAGATATAAACAACATTTAGAGTAAATTATTGTTCATGCGAGAACGTTCAATTTTTCATGCAAAACGATCGATGACCCGCGACCTGATGAAATTGCTCTGAGATGACCAAAATGGTCCGTTTTGAAATTTTTCATCTTTCAACTAATTTTGACTCTCAGAGGTTGATCATCACTTTTGGAGATAAAATGAGCATCGTTATCGTCATTTTCATGCTTCTAGGGAGCCAAAACTCAAGATTTGGCTTATGGTTAAAAGTGACTTAAAAGGACCCAAATGCTCACTTTGAGGGCTTAAAACGTGTTTATTCACTGCGGAAAGAGATATAAACAATATTTAGAGTGAATTAATGTTCATGCGAGAACGTTCAATTTTTCATGCAAAACGATCGATGACCCGCGACCTGATGAAATGACTCTGAGATGACCAAAATGTTCCGTTTTGAAAAAGTTCACCTTTCAACTAATTTTGACTCTCAGAGGTGGATCATCACTTTTGGAGATAAAATGAGCATCGTTATCGTAATTTTCATGCTTCTAGGGAGCCAAAACTCAAGATTTGGCTTATGGTTAAAAGTGACTTAACAGGACCCAAATGCTCACTTCGAGGGCTTAAAATGTGTTTATTCACTGCGGGAAGAGATATAAACAATAGTTAGAGTGAATTAATGTTCATGCGAGAATGTTCAATTTTTCATGCAAAACGATCGATGACCCTCGACCTGATGAAATGACTCTGAGATTACCAAAATGTTCCGTTTTGAAAATTTTCATCTTTCAACTAATTTTGACTCTCAGAGGTGGATCATCACTTTCGGAGATAAAATGAGCATCGTTATTGTCATTTTCATGCTTCTAGGGAGCCAAAACTCAAGATTTGGCTTATGGTTAAAAGTGCCTTAAAAGGACCCAAATGCTCACTTTGAGGGCTTAAAACGTGTTTATTCACTGCGGAAAGAGATATAAACAATATTTAGAGTGAATTAATGTTCATGCGAGAACGTTCAATTTTTCATGCAAAACGATCGATGACCCGCGACCTGATGACATGACTCTGAGATGACCAAAATGTTCAGTTTTGAAAAAGTTCATCTTTCAACTAATTTTGACTCTCAGAGGTGGATCATCACTTTTGGAGATAAAATGAGCATCGTTATCGTCATTTTCATGCTTCTAGGGAGCCAAAACTCAAGATTTGGCTTATGGTTAAAAGTGACTTAAAAGGACCCAAATGCTCACTTCGAGGGCTTAAAACGTGTTTATTCACTGCGGGAAGAGATATAAACAATAGTTAGAGTGAATTAATGTTCATGCGAGAACGTTCAATTTTTCATGCAAAACGATCGATGACCCGCAACCTGATGAAATGACTCTGAGATGACCAAAATGTTCCGTTTTGAAAATTTTCATCTTTCAACTAATTTTGACTCTCTGAGGTGGATCATCACTTTTGGAGATAAAATGAGCATCGTTATCGTCATTTTCATGCTTCTAGGGAGCCAAAACTCAAGATTTGGCTTATGGTTAAAAGTGACTTAAAAGGACACAAATGCTCACTTCGAGGGCTTAAATCGTGTTTATTCACTGCGGGAAGAGATATAAACAATAGTTAGAGTGAATTAATGTTCATGCGAGAACGTTCAATTTTTCATGCAAAACGATTGATGACCCGCGACCTGATGAAATGACTCTGAGGTTACCAAAATGTTCAGTTTTGAAAATTTTCATCTTTCAACTAATTTTGACTCTCAGAGGTGGATCATCACTTTTGGAGATAAAATGAGCATCGTTATCGTCATTTTCATGCTTCTAGGGAGCCAAAACTCAAGATTTGGCTTATGGTTAAAAGTGACTTAAAAGGACCCAAATGCTCACTTGGAGGGTATAAAACGTGTTTATTCACTGCGGGAAGAGATATAAACAACATTTAGAGTAAATTATTGTTCATGCGAGAAAGTTCAATTTTTCATGCAAAACGATCGATGACCCGCGACCTGATGAAATTACTCTGAGATGACCAAAATGGTCCGTTTTGAAAATTTTCATCTTTCAACTAATTTTGACTCTCAGAGGTTGATCATCACTTTTGGAGATAAAATGAGCATCGTTATCGTCATTTTCATGCTTCTAGGGAGCCAAAACTCAAGATTTGGCTTATGGTTAAAAGTGACTTAAAAGGACCCAAATGCTCACTTTGAGGGCTTAAAACGTTTTTATTCACTGCGGAAAGAGATATAAACAATATTTAGAGTGAATTACTGTTCATGCGAGAACGTTCAATTTTTCATGCAAAACGATCGATGACCCGCGACCTGATGAAATGACTCTGAGGTTACCAAAATGTTCCGTTTTGAAAATTTTCATCTTTCAACTAATTTTGACTCTCAGAGGTGGATCATCACTTTTGGAGATAAAATGAGCATCGTTATCGTCATTTTCATGCTTCTAGGGAGCCAAAACTCAAGATTTGGCTTATGGTTAAAAGTGACTTAAAAGGACCCAAATGCTCACTTGGAGGGTATAAAACGTGTTTATTCACTGCGGGAAGAGATATAAACAACATTTAGAGTAAATTATTGTTCATGCGAGAACGTTCAATTTTTCATGCAAAACGATCGATGACCCGCGACCTGATGAAATTACTCTGAGATGACCAAAATGGTCCGTTTTGAAAATGTTCATCTTTCAACTAATTTTGACTCTCAGAGGTTGATCATCACTTTTGGAGATAAAATGAGCATCGTTATCGTCATTTTCATGCTTCTAGGGAGCCAAAACTCAAGATTTGGCTTATGGTTAAAAGTGACTTAAAAGGACCCAAATGCTCACTTTGAGGGCTTAAAACGTGTTTATTCACTGCGGGAAGAGATATAAACAATAGTTAGAGTGAATTAATGTTCATGCGAGAACGTTCAATTTTTCATGCAAAACGATCGATGACCCGCGACCTGATGAAATGACTCTGAGATGACCAAAATGTTCAGTTTTGAAAATTTTCATCTTTCAACTAATTTTGACTCTCAGAGGTGGATCATCACTTTTGGAGATAAAATGAGCATCGTTATAGTCATTTTCATGCTTCTAGGGAGCCAAAACTCAAGATTTGGCTTATGGTTAAAAGTGACTTAAAAGGACACAAATGCTCACTTCGAGGGCTTAAAACGTGTTTATTCACTGCAGGAAGAGATATAAACAACATTTAGAGTAAATTATTGTTCATGCGAGAACGTTCAATTTTTCATGCAAAACGATCGATGACCCGCGACCTGATGAAATTGCTCTGAGATGACCAAAATGGTCCGTTTTGAAATTTTTCATCTTTCAACTAATTTTGACTCTCAGAGGTTGATCATCACTTTTGGAGATAAAATGAGCATCGTTATCGTCATTTTCATGCTTCTAGGGAGCCAAAACTCAAGATTTGGCTTATGGTTAAAAGTGACTTAAAAGGACCCAAATGCTCACTTTGAGGGCTTAAAACGTGTTTATTCACTGCGGAAAGAGATATAAACAATATTTAGAGTGAATTAATGTTCATGCGAGAACGTTCAATTTTTCATGCAAAACGATCGATGACCCGCGACCTGATGAAATGACTCTGAGATGACCAAAATGTTCCGTTTTGAAAAAGTTCACCTTTCAACTAATTTTGACTCTCAGAGGTGGATCATCACTTTTGGAGATAAAATGAGCATCGTTATCGTAATTTTCATGCTTCTAGGGAGCCAAAACTCAAGATTTGGCTTATGGTTAAAAGTGACTTAACAGGACCCAAATGCTCACTTCGAGGGCTTAAAATGTGTTTATTCACTGCGGGAAGAGATATAAACAATAGTTAGAGTGAATTAATGTTCATGCGAGAATGTTCAATTTTTCATGCAAAACGATCGATGACCCTCGACCTGATGAAATGACTCTGAGATTACCAAAATGTTCCGTTTTGAAAATTTTCATCTTTCAACTAATTTTGACTCTCAGAGGTGGATCATCACTTTCGGAGATAAAATGAGCATCGTTATTGTCATTTTCATGCTTCTAGGGAGCCAAAACTCAAGATTTGGCTTATGGTTAAAAGTGCCTTAAAAGGACCCAAATGCTCACTTTGAGGGCTTAAATCGTGTTTATTCACTGCGGGAAGAGATATAAACAATAGTTAGAGTGAATTAATGTTCATGCGAGAACGTTCAATTTTTCATGCAAAACGATTGATGACCCGCGACCTGATGAAATGACTCTGAGGTTACCAAAATGTTCAGTTTTGAAAATTTTCATCTTTCAACTAATTTTGACTCTCAGAGGTGGATCATCACTTTTGGAGATAAAATGAGCATCGTTATCGTCATTTTCATGCTTCTAGGGAGCCAAAACTCAAGATTTGGCTTATGGTTAAAAGTGACTTAAAAGGACCCAAATGCTCACTTGGAGGGTATAAAACGTGTTTATTCACTGCGGGAAGAGATATAAACAACATTTAGAGTAAATTATTGTTCATGCGAGAAAGTTCAATTTTTAATGCAAAACGATCGATGACCCGCGACCTGATGAAATTACTCTGAGATGACCAAAATGGTCCGTTTTGAAAATTTTCATCTTTCAACTAATTTTGACTCTCAGAGGTTGATCATCACTTTTGGAGATAAAATGAGCATCGTTATCGTCATTTTCATGCTTCTAGGGAGCCAAAACTCAAGATTTGGCTTATGGTTAAAAGTGACTTAAAAGGACCCAAATGCTCACTTTGAGGGCTTAAAACGTGTTTATTCACTGCGGAAAGAGATATAAACAATATTTAGAGTGAATTACTGTTCATGCGAGAACGTTCAATTTTTCATGCAAAACGATCGATGACCCGCGACCTGATGAAATGACTCTGAGGTTACCAAAATGTTCCGTTTTCAAAATTTTCATCTTTCAACTAATTTTGACTCTCAGAGGTGGATCATCACTTTTGGAGATAAAATGAGCATCGTTATCGTCATTTTCATGCTTCTAGGGAGCCAAAACTCAAGATTTGGCTTATGGTTAAAAGTGACTTAAAAGGACCGAAATGCTCACTTGCAGGGCTTAAAACGTGTTTATTCACTGCGGGAAGAGATATAAACAACATTTAGAGTAAATTATTGTTCATGCGAGAACGTTCAATTTTTCATGCAAAACGATCGATGACCCGCGACCTGATGAAATTACTCTGAGATGACCAAAATGGTCCGTTTTGAAAATTTTCATCTTTCAACTAATTTTGACTCTCAGAGGTGGATCATCACTTTTGGAGATAAAATGAGCATCGTTATCGCCATTTTCATGCTTCTAGGGAGCCAAAACTCAAGATTTGGCTCATGGTTAAAAGTGACTGAAAAGGCCCAAAATGCTCACTACGAGGGCTTAAAACATGTTTATTCACTGCGGGAAGAGATATAAACAATAGTTAGAGTGAATTAATGTTCATGCGAGAACGTTCAATTTTTCATGCAAAACGATCGATGACCCGCGAGCTGATGAAATGACTCTGAGATGACCAAAATGTTCCGTTTTGAAAATTTTCATCTTTCAACTAATTTTGACTCTCAGAGGTGGATCATCACTTTTGGAGATAAAATGAGCATCGTTATCGTCATTTTCATGCTTCTAGGGAGCCAAAACTCAAGATTTGGCTTATGGTTAAAAGTGACTTAAAAGGACCCAAATGCTCACTTTGAGGGCTTAAAACGTGTTTATTCACTGCGGGAAGAGATATAAACAATAGTTAGAGTGAATTAATGTTCATGCGAGAACGTTCAATTTTTCATGCAAAACGATCGATGACCCGCGACCTGATGAAATGACTGAGATGACCAAAATGTTCAGTTTTGAAAATTTTCATCTTTCAACTAATTTTGACTCTCAGAGGTGGATC